>NC_072775.1:8395696-8995696 GCF_022539595.1 Amphiprion ocellaris | reverse complement strand
GAAGATCCCCGGTTTGCGTCCCGGCCTTCCCAGGATCTTTCTGCATGGATGCATGGATGTTCTCCCTGTGCATACGTGGGTTTTCTCTGGGGCTTCCTCCAAAAACAGTCCAAAAACATGCTGAGGTTAAATGACAAGGTGTGAATGTGAGTGTGCTTGTTTGTCTCTATGTGTAGTCCTGTGATAGACTGGTGACCTGTCCAGGCTGTAACCTGCCTTCACCTTAAGTCAGCTGGGATAGACTCCAGCCCCCCATAACCCTAATGAGGATTAAACGGTGTATAGATAATGGATGGATAGATGGATGTATTTGAACATCTGTTTCTTATAGTTTCTCCTCCTCAAAAAAAAAAAGATAGTTAATTTGCCATAACTGCCTCGCAATGTGCAGAGTCTGGGGGAATATAATTAAATATGTGCATGTTTTAACCATAAAAGTGACTCAGCAGATCCTGCATGAAGCTGTACAGATTCTTGTCAGAAGATAAGGTCAGATGAAAGCTGAAGAACAACTTCTTGTGGGCGCTTTAATAAACACAGCATGTATATATTTATGTGGTGGAGGACGAATTAAGTCGTGCATTCAAATGCTAACTAAAGGAGAAGAACAATCGTATCATCAGCAAACTGTAATTAAAGTTTCAAAAGTAAAAATGCTCATTATGCAGCAGATTATAACATTATTATTCATGCAGTACTGTGAAAGCAGCTTTTTTACATAGTGGCAGGGTTGTTTAAGATACTTTTATCCATTTTATATACAGTCAGGTGGTTTATTCTACAACAATTCATCATATTACAATAACTTATAATGTATTTTGTGTCTAAAATCTGTACGGTGAATATGCAAATGCAGGGCAGGAGGCACAAGCAGCACTTTGTTGTGCATGAAAATTATATGAGATAAATATTGGGGTGAAATGTCAGGGAAAAAAACACTGTAAAGTCTGTACTAGAGACTTGTGTTGGGACAATAACTTAATATGCACGTTCTTTAATTTATTATCCTTTTCAAGAGAGGTTCAAGATTTAAGTTTGTTTATTGCCACTTTAACATATTGAGTATTTGGGAACGAAATGTTGTTTCTCAGTCGCTACTAAAAGAATATACAAAATAAAAAGAAATAAAAATAGTGTATGTAATAAAATGTAGAAGTTACAGCAGTCATGAGCACTAGTGGAACTGTTGTTTGAGGGATTATGGAAATAAAAGTAAATAAATATCATCTAATGACCTCTGTACTGGAGCTCACAAAGGTTATTCTCAAGAGAAGTAGTACCAGTGGCATTGCTCGAAGTGGGTCGATACTCACCATTACGCAGTATCAACACTTCTACCATTCACTATTTTTTTTGTATCATGACTTTTCCTGCACACCTGGGTGATTCTTAAATGCCCCAAATAAAGTGCATTACTCAAGGGGACCTACATGACGCTCTGTTCCTGTTCTCACCTACTTCCCTGCTGGTTTAACTACTGAGAAGTATCCAGGGACTTTTGGGCGGCTCAATATAGAAGCTGCGATTGGCTAATAACAATAAGGTTCAAGCTTTCCGTGCGTTTTTCTCTATTCTGTTTGTCCTACTAACCTTCCCACAGTGTTTCTCTGTGTCTGGTTTGCTTGCAGCCACTTCAAGGACTGTGTTCTTTGACTTTATGCTTGGAGTAAGAATAAAACACAACTATGTTTTCTGTTTAGTGAACGCCATGAACCAGTGGTTTTATAAGTTGCAGTAAACATGCATTTATATGAGCATGAAATAGTGCTGTAACAGACTGCAGTTGATCAGGGATGCGTTCCAAAATACAGTTTAACTGCTGCAGTTACTTTTGAAAGTAATTATAAGGGCGGTTGGAGGGTGCAGATCTCCAACAAGGCCAGTGTTCTGCCTCACGGTCTTTGAGAAAGTGATCCAGATCCAGGACTGGTAGTTTTTGCATAATCCTGAAAATATAGAAGAGTCAATATATAATTGTGGGACTTTTTGTAACATAGTTGACAGGTATCATAGTTGACATTTTTGCTGTTTTCAGGCCTAAAATCAACATGGCCACCTATAACCAAACACCACATGGCATTTTTACAGAAAGATTCTTCTAAATATTATATATACAATTGATTAAATTGAAATTAAAAGTTATTTATAAAGATATTGTAGTAAATCTGTTGACATGCCATAAATCCACACTTGACTCACACACTACTTTATATTAAATAACTCAGAAAGTCTTGGAGTCTTGCCAGTCTGTTCTTCAGGAGGAAATGACATCATGTGGAGCAGGTCATGTGATCTGGAATTAACACATTTCCTTGAGAGGTGTTTTTGTAATGAGTAACTTAGTTGAAAATGATTTCTTGGACACAGATACAATTTGTTATTTTACATATATAATTTGATATATTGCCTTAAAAGAAATATCTGTCATGATTATCTCAACCTAATAAAAAGAACACAATAAGCTCATTTTATTATTGTTTACCTAATTAGAAGGTGGTTGTTTTTTTTTTTTGTTTGTTTTTTTTTTTTTTTACTTTTAATGAAGCTGTATGCAAGATTTATCCCATGGACTTCAAAAGTCCCTCAATTATATATTGACCCAAAAACAAGCTTTATGTTTCGTGTTAATAAAAAAAAAACTCTCATATTTTCACAACCTTGGGTCTTTGGAAAGTTTGACATGAGTCAGATTTTGTGTACATAGGAGCCAAAACAACTGACGTCATGATCCCACAATTCCATAGAGAACATGAAGAAAAATATTTGTTATATAAATACAGACATTTTTTAAAAACGTGTCCATTAAAAATACTGATATTGACACATTTTCAGTGTTGACATTGTCGACATGAGGACAACCAGTCATGAAGGCTCAATTTTCAACCTGAAAGACTGAGATATGATAAAACAGCTAATATTATGTGCTGTATTTACTGCAAGGAACAAGGCCGAAGAATATCTCAGACCTGTGCTTTTGCTGTTTGAGCATCGTAATTTCAACAAAATTTCCCACTATAACATTGCCAAACAAGAGCTACTTTTCAGTAACTTTAATTCCCAGATCATGCATATGAAAAAGAACGGGTTCAATTTATTAAATATTTATTTCCACCTATATTCCTGTTTACCATCATTTGAAAATGTGTGCAGAAATTACCGATGTGAACGGGAACTGTCAAAACACTGTAAGCATGGTAATTTTACTTGTGCGACCAATATGAAAACTTAGTTTGTTTTCGATTAATACATTTATGTTATAAACATCAGCTATCATCAATTTCTAAAACTCATCAGTGTAGCTGTTGTTGATAATGGTTGATACACGAGCCAACATGTGCGCAAAGGCAGGACTGTTGTATTTTTTCTCCTCATTTTAAGCTCTGACTAGTCGGTAGTAGAAATTTGCTAAAAATGCAACTTGGCTCGCAGCCTCAAAATGCAGAGAAATGCAGCAACTGCAACTGAGATTTCCAGAAACTTTCCTGGGTCTGGAAAGGCTAATTAAGTCCTTGCATATGTCAGCATTTAAATTAAGCCTCTCAGGAAACCTCTTGTATGACATTTTATCTGCTTTGTTTCTATGATATTCATTCCTGCTTCTCTCTGGGGCACCATGTAAAAAGTTGAGAAGAATTAAAGTTTATGGGAAATGCAACAAAAGGCTGCTGCTCTAATTGGACTCCTTAAGGTTACAAATCCTGTGACAGTCAGGTCAGGATAATGAGCAGAAAGAAAACGGAAAGAGATGGAGCAAGGTTATTCGCATTGTGACTCTTTGGCAGCGGACAAAAGGAAGGATCTTGGCAGAGAAACGCATCCACCTTTTGACCTCTGCTCTGTTCTACCCTCAGCTGTAATGTGCTGCTCTTGTCTTACCGATTCATACGCACTTAAAGTTATGCTAAGCAACACATAGATCAGCCACTCCTGGCATCATAACACACCCTGAGCCCCGGTGATAATGAAATTGCCTTCAGCTGACACGGAGCAGCGACTGCTACCGATCCGTCATGGGAAGATAACCTGGCTTGTTGCCATGTTTGCCCAGCTCATCACACGGGGCTGAGAGGAAGCCTTAAGGACTACACAGGGGGTTTGGTGAGCTGAGCACATGCTTGAGTTCAGCCCTGCAATCCTCCAACTACACCACGATAATCCTGAAACCACAGCGAGGCCTCTCCGGCTCCATTCATCACTGCCAGGTTGGAGGCCACAACCCATTAGTTAGGAAGCGTTCGCCATTCCACACCAGTACTCACCACCGAGAACAACACAAGCAGCCGAGTGTAGTGGTGGAACTGCTGCGCTGGAAGCTAGTTGACCTGCAAACACTCGCATGAAGAGGCTGAGGTAAGACACTGAAGAGGAGAAGAGCAGTTTTCAAGTCACAGTAAAAACTATTGCTGCTCTTAGACCTCGCGGCCACAACAACATCCAAATCATTTGACCACTGCGGGGAGAAACAATTGATTATTGAGCGAAGCCATGCGCTCATGTGTAATTAAATATCCAACATAATTAGTTAAAAGGCAGGTTAGAATTAATCAGGGCCAATAAATCAGCCCTTCCCTTATTTGTCTGTTTGCTGCAAAAGAGATTTCAGCACGTAAGCTCATCCAGGCAGCCAAGCAGATGAAACCCTGCTTCCAGTAAGCTCCTCTATCTGTTTTGCAGTCGAAGTGAAAAGGCCGGCGCAGAAAGAATGAAGATGTATGGCTTTTATTAGCTGTTGTGATTTGAGGTAATACATCAAAAAAAAGTGTGCCTCTTTGAATAAAGAGGGGTCAAAGGTGGTATTGTGTAATTACAGCAATCATTAAATGAGGTGGAAGCTGCTGAACTTCTTTTTTTCTTCTCAGTGGTGAGCAGTGATCCGAGTGTCGCCCAGAAAACGGGGAGGGGGGGAAAACAGCGCTTTTTTTTTGTTTACTTAATATCCATTCATGGTCTTTTCTTCTTTTTTTGGCATAATTAACTATCCTCAGTAAATTGGGTGGAAAAATGCTGTTCAAGACTGAAACTGTTGGGCTCTTCCTGTCTGTCTGCAGGAGCAATCCTGAGGTCTGTGGAGTGTAACAGTGCTGATTAAAACAAACCCCAACTAATTATGGTGTGCAAAATGACGAACACTGAAAACTCATTTGCTTACACTGTCTCTGGCAATCTTGCTCACATTTGTATACACGTGTGGCGGCATGAAGCACACATAATCATTTAGCTAATGTAAATCTGACTTTATGTGTCCAAGAAGAGACGGCGTTTCCATAATCACAGCAGTACGTGTGGTGTAGGCGATTACCCATGATGCATTGCTTACCAACAAATAAACTTCAAGTTCAATCATCAGAAGAGAAATAAATCTCAGGATATCACTGGAATTGACAGACAGCTGATCATAAATCAAATCTAATGCTGTGATTGAAGTGAGAATAAGCAGATGCACTGGCATGTGTGTGTATCTTTGTGTGTGTGCAGCACGGCCATAAAACATGTGGCGCATGTGTAATAAAATGTGATCTCCATGGTTATAATTTACTGAGAGTCAGAGTGTATCAATGCACAGCAGCTACACTTTCAGTGAATAACAGAAAACAAAGCAACAACCGCAAGGGCAGAAGAAATACAACATGGAAGTGCCAAAATTTGCAGTTTCTCAACTGGTTGCCTGAGGCTTTCTCCAAAAGCAAGTCAGTCCCCACAGACTCTATATATGAGAAGGATGTAGCAGCAGTGATGTCACCCATTGGTTTGTTCACCCTCGTGTTGTCCTGCAGGTCAAAATTGACCCATTTTAAAGTTTAAAAATGTGGAAAAAAAAATATTTTCACAATGAAACTTCTGATGTCCACATTTTCAACATTTTTTGGACAAAAACATGTTAAAAATGTTTCTTAAGAACATTCACAAAAAAATCAACCAAAATCCAGTGAATTTCGCTTGATTCTGGTTGATTTTTATGTGAATGTTCTTAAAGAAAATATTAGAAGTTTTACTGATATATATGCAATCACTTTAGATATTTTTAGGATTTTTTGGAAGATTTTTACTAATTTTTTGAAAATATTTACAAGAATTTTCTTGCCAAATTCGGGGGATTTTTTTAAATAAATCTTTTAAGGGAAATTTTAAAGGAATTATTGGAATTTTCTTCCTGAAAGCTTTGCAAATTTTCAGAAATTTGGGGATTTTTTTTGCAGAATTTTTGGATTTTTTTCAGACAAGGAAACAATATTTTTTGGTGCCCATAAATGAGGACAACAGGAGGGTTAAATACCACTCTGAAGACTCGAATTTGGGATTGAGCCGTTGCCATTCTGCTTTTTCCAAACTAGACATGGATCTGACTGAAAACCCTCGATGATGGTCTGACACATGGTGTTCTTCTTCTTAGGTGTCTTGCGTGGTGGTGTTGACAACCATGCCTTTCCACTTTTCTCTGTCATACGTTGCATGTACAGTAGTACAGTGTTGGCATTCCATGTATTTGTCCAGTTCTTGATGTTGTCAATATCTGTCATTCTCTGGCGTCATCTTGCTTTCTTTCCTTCTATTGTGCCTGTTATTGCAAGACTCTCTATACTATTCCTCCTCATCATATGTCCTAGGAATTAAATTTTTCTTGATTTGATGGTTGCCAGCATTGTTCTTTTTGCATTTGCTCTTGTAAGAACCTCTTCACTGGTTATTCTTTCTACGATAGCTTTAGCATCCTTCGTAGGAACCACACTTCCATTGCCTGGAGTCTCTTCTACATATTGTTTGATATTGTCCACATTTCGCATCCATATAGCAACAATGACCAGATGTAGCATCTGAGGATTCTTAGTTTTGTCGGCATACTGATGTGTGTATTCATGAAGATGGTCTTTTTCTTGTTAAAAGCATCTTTGGCTATGGCAATACGTCTCTTGATCTCCTGGTCTGATCTGCCATCTGATGTTAGCTTGCTGCCGAGGTAGTTGAATTTCTTGGTCTGTTTGATACTGTCTCCTCTGGACTAGCATGGATTTTCTTGACATCTTACAGCAGTGGTTAGTCATTGCCTCCTGCTGTCTATATACCCATAGATGGAGCTGCACCCTTTCAGGTCCTACCACTCCAGGTCAGAGTGCACCTGAGAACAATGACAATTAAGGGGCTGTTCCACCTTCACCAAGGCCCACAAGTGATCCTTGTCATCGGATGCAGTTTAATGTCTTGCCCAGGACAATCACAAGGTATCCTCGCCCAAAAACACACCCTACCAGGACAATCACAAGGTATCCTCGCCCAAAAACACACCCTACTTTATTGTCTATTTCGTATTGAAGAAGACTTCAAACTAGGAATTAAGACCATAGTCTCATTAAGAAAATGATTACTGAGGATGCAAATCAAGTTAAAAGTGGGATCATTTTTTCATAGACTTCTATAGAATAGAATAGAATAGAATAGAATAGAATAGAATAGAATAGAATAGAATAGAATAGAATAGAATAGAATAGAATAGAAATACTTTATTGTTCCTCAGGGGGAAACTCTGCTGTTACAGAAGCAAGCAGAAAGAGTAAAATGATCACCACTACTATAGAAAATATAATATAAATGCAACCGGAGGAGTCGCCCCCTAGTGGTTGTTAGAAAGAATGCCAACTGCATAGATGGTAAATAGTTTACCTGTTTAAATTGTAAATTAGTGACAGGGTTGTTTAGAGTGATAGATGGATGCCATCACAGGATAGTTCATGGCCAAGAGACATGCAGGAGGCCTGCTTCAGCTTCACTCACCCTTCACTTCTTCACTGATAAACCAGCTGGGAGATATGTGGAGCCAGGTGCTGCTAAATATGCAATGGCTGGAGTTGTAACATATAGGCTACTTTTCAAATTATATGCTTTTTCTTTTAGTACACAGTGCAGCTGCCCTTACAAAGTAATACACGAAGTTTGAATACACTCGGGACATATCACTTCATCATAATGTTGTGCCTTAAATTTTGATTTTTGCCACACTATGTTTGACATCATATATATTGAGACGTGCAAAATCTTATTCTGTAATACTACATAATCTGACATTGGTTTCAGATATCACACTGTGCCCTTAAAATTGACTTGAAAGAAATCTATGGGTGATGTTGGAGAGGATTTGCTCATCTTTATGCACAGGCAATAGTTTATTATAGTCTTGGACCCAGTGCATCTGTTAATCTTGCTATATCTGAATGGAAGACTTTTTGAAATAGAACCATGCGATGTGGCAATTCTCCTCCATACTCATTCAGATTTTCATTGCACCAAGCAAGACGGCCAAGAACATCCATCCATCCATCCATCCATTATCTATACGCCGCTTAATCCTCACTAGGGTCACGGGGGGGTGCTGGAGCCTATCCCAGCTGACTCGGGCGAAGGCAGGGGACACCCTAGACAGGTCACCAGTCTGTCGCAGGGCTACATATATAGACAAACAATCACTCTCACATTCACACCTACGGGCAATTTAGAATGATCAATTAACCTCAGCATATTTTTGGACTGTGGGAGGAAGCCGGAGTACCCGGAGAGAACCCACGCATGCACAGGGAGAACATGCAAACTCCATGCAGAAAGATCCCGGGAAAGCCGGGACGCGAACCAGGGACCTTCTCGCTGCAAGGCGAAAGTGCTAACCACTACGCCACTGTGCAGCCCCGGCCAAGGACATGTCACTTCAAATTGCCATTTTTTCTGGTTGAGGAGCTAGAGCTGCACCTTGTGAGACAAGTAAAAAAATTTACTTTACTGTGCAGTAAATGGGATTTTTCTTGTTATGGCAGGATTGAAGATTCCTTGAAGAATCTAGACAAGACTGCCAAAATGCCCCGAGTGCTGGCAGGGTTTTCAAAGTTTATACTGAAGAAAAATAACATCTTACAACTGTGACTCCAGTTTAATCATCAATGTGAACATGCCGAACGATTACATGGCAGGCACAAGTCTGGACTGGTAGATGTCCGTCAAAGCTGAATTGCATTTTATATGATAGCCTATCACACTCTGACAAATGGTATATCTGCACTGCATCACCTTCTGACAACCCCTATTCCAAGTCAACACAAGAAATTATAGCACGTTCCAGGATAGACAGGCTGTTTCCTTACATGAAATGGTTCCATACATACAAAGTTCTTGTATCCACCACAGATACTGTAAATTAAGAGAGCAGCACTTGTACTTTAAAAGTGTTCTGAATATGAGGCAGTCACAGTGAAAAGATGTGGGATGTTTTCAGGTCTACATTAGTATGACAGTTTGAAAGCCAGTATGAGCAGCATCCTCTTGAACTGCATCTCCTCCCTCACAAATAAAATGATCGCGCAACAGCTTTTAATAGCACATTTTTGTGCTTCCTGTCAGCATGTAGAGTCAAACGACCAGGAAATTATGCAAAAAATGTTTAAAAAAAAAAAAAAAAATATATATATATATATATATATATATATATATATATATATATATATATATATATATATATATAGCTGGCTTGTTCACTTCTACCACTCTTTTGCTTAATTTTATCCAGGGATTTTTATGGGTTCCTGGACTCCAGAGTAGCGTAATGCTAATAATCATCATCATCTGTCATTAAATATTGTGGAGCCAGACAGTCAGTCCATTATTAGCTTCTAATTAACCCAAGTTCAGCTCTGCCTCCATGATGTCCTGATCTCTCTCCCTAAGTCAACCCTCCTCGCGGTGCCACTACTATCCTCGACTATGACTGCTGAAGAACGTCCTGTAGCAAACATGTCGGGGACTTTCACACATTTGGCAGCATCTGCCTGAAGGCAGTGTTTTATTCTGGCCTGCAGTTTATCTGCAACTCCCCTGGATTTTATCTATTTTGGCACTGACCAGCTGTTTAATGAAGGCACTGTGCCCAACAGAGGTGGGGTATAAAGATGTGATCGTGCCAGCCAAGTGTCACTTAAGAAGTAGATTGTGGGCAGATTCACGTGTTTTATGGAGCGGTCTTTCCAACAAAAAAAAAAAAGAGAGCGAGAGAAGAAGAAAAACAAAACAGCTATGTCAGCAGTCCCAAGGCACCACAGTACAGCACTGACCTCAGCACTACAGTACCTGATAGGTAAGTCTCACCACTCAGCAGCCACGTTGGTAAAGCCCCCGGGCAGTTATTTTTGGCTAGGAAGCCAAAATCCATGCCCAGATGAATATGGGGAGAACCGTAGCTCCTAATTTAATGGTTACTGAGACATAAAAACAGCATGTTTAGCACATATTTTGAAAGGTTAATGATGACTTTGCCCCAAAATATGCTTTAAAAAAATGTTTTCCCCCAACGTCGCACTTGTGTAAGTGCAACAACATGATTGTCTGGATGTCTTCTGGTTTGGTGTTAGACAGCAGATGATTGGCTTTTGGGGTGAAGGGGCAGAACATAAAAGTTTGGAAGCAAGGCCAATACAAGCCAAACATTTGAAAGCAACTTTAAGTTTCTGTTCACGATGCTTTTCTTAAAAAACCAGTATGGATTGTATGGGTTTTGGGATGTAATTACTGCATGATCAGACTTTGCTTTCATTGATATGCACCATTTTCCTCAGTTTACCTTTAGGTATACATTGCGGTTACCGGACAATTGCTGAATAAATGTTTAAAAAAAAGAAAAGAGGGGCTTACTTTAAGAGTTGGGAGAATTTACAAGAGTCACAGCTTTGCATTATTCACTTAGTTGCTTGGCTTTTGAGAGTTTGCCACAGAAATGGCTAGAAAGAAACAGCTGAGTAAAGAAACAAGAGTACAGATACAAATAACTGATAATTCTAGTAAAAATGTATTCTGATGAGCGACTGTATAATAATCATGTTTATTTTGTTGCCAGTATACCAATGAATGTACTGTATGTTGCCCAACCACTGTGTTTGGCGTTACTGAATTCTGCTTTATATTTCTGTTCAGGATTTATTTAATTTAATTCTAACAACTCTAAAAAGGCACTGTAGCATCTTTTAGCTCATTATTTTGGTATTCCAGTTCATAGTTGCTTTGTCTTGGTCCAGCCTCACCTGCATCAAACTGCAAATATAGCGACTGGCAGATGAACATAGTGTTCAGCAGCCAGATGTTTTTCACAGGAGTTTGTGCATGTTGAGCAGAAATAGAGCTAAAAGAAGAGCGAGTATTAGATTAACAGTCATCATGTGGATACAGACACGACTCCATGTAAATTCCATGTATCAGCTGTGTGTGTAAATATGAAACTAAACCATTTTAACTTTAAATTTGATAATATTGTCTGTCAGCATTTTGTTTACGTTGTTACACTGCCCCCCAGTGGCCAAAAAGTTTGCTGCATTTTCTTTTGATCACAAAACACGGTCAAAAAATGCAGAAATGTATTAGTTATTAGACTACAGCTAATTCTTTAGCGCACATCCAGAACACACTTCCTGTTTTAGGTCATTTTAAGTTGAAGGAACACAACTTTATCTTTTTGCTCAGAATAATTATTTCAAAAAAAAAAAACAAGGTAGGTTATTTGACCCGTGGTGACCAACACAATCAATGCACCCAGTTGAATAAGTTTTACTATTTTTTTCCATGTGATAACATCATTTTACTGACCATATTAAATGCACAGGTACCTCATATTAGCAGAGGCTGCAACCTGTTATTTTCAGGCACCTTTTATTTCTCATTATAACTCTTTTGTGCAGCATAATTATTTTCTGTTCCCCTCACACATCTTGCTCTTAACACTGAATTTTTGCAAGCAGAGCTACATTTACTTTAAAGGAATCCATGTACATTTGGCAGAACAACATTTAAGTGGCCTTGGTGGAATAAAGTCAAGCACACGTTGGACTGTCTTCGGCCACTGACAGGATTAGCTATAACGAAGACCTGTAGGGACATGTTAGAGTGGTCAGCAGAGTTATTTCACCCCTCGTAGTCATGACCTTTTATTTATTCAGCACCACAGTGGTGAGACTGAGGAGATGAGCTTCGTTTCTTCTCATGCGGGGTTGTGAAGATGTTCTTTAACGCCATCGTCTTTTTACCGTTGTGCAATCCGGGGACTTAACCATAGATTTAAGTCGGCTGTATTCACCACACTGTTGTGTAAGATGCTTCTGTTCACATCTTCGGTTCTCATATGTGATTATTGGTACTTCTGTCTGGAGGGTCTGCAGGCAGGAGATGATGTGATCTTGAGTAAGGGCTGCCGGTGAGCCACAAGACCTGTTTTTATGTGTTGCATGTTCCCTGTGAAGCCATACGGTAGATTTAGACCAGCATCCATTCAGGCTTTACCTTGAGCTCCTGATCCAATTTTTGGTGTTCATCACATGAGAAGAATACAGAATTAAAACAGGAATGGTTGCAGGGCCAGATTTATGGCGTCATTTGCACTCGGCAGCTTTTAAAGTGACAGAAACATTGATGTTTGGCTGGTGTCATTAAATGGATTAAAGGGAGGGGTGTAGTGCCTCAGAAAGGAAACTCCAATTCAGCTGTTTCCCTGACAGTCGGCATCCACAGCTCAGATCAGGGAGGTGACGTAGTGGACAACGGAGAACGATGTGCTAAATGAGGGAAAACGGAGGGAAAAAAAGCAAACCTAAACATGAGGGACCACCGCCCCCTTTGCCTTTTTCTCTTTCTTCACCTGCTTTCACACATGTACATTTGTTTTGCAAGGCTCCCAGCTCAGGGGAGATCAGTACTTGATTTAGCGGCACATTGAGGCATCTTTAAGACTACAAACTTTATTTGATTATCAGTGTATCATTGCAACAACACAGCTCCTTTCATTCTAAATTACACCTGCAGAGAACTTTTTTTTTTTTTAAATCGGAGTTCAATGTTTGTTCTTTTGTCTCTGCTATCTTTATCTCTGTCTGCGCCTAACAGACTGAGGGAATATTTTGACTTAAAGTATCTCATCAGGGTTCAGGCAATGTGGCGTCCAGCGCTGATTTTTTACGCCTGCAAACCCAAAATCTGCGAATCCATTCCAGTTAAAGCAAGATGGCGAAGTGTAAAGAAAGCCTTTAAACCAGCAGAGCACTCGCAGATTCTTGATAAAACATCCTTACAGAGACGAGAATGGAGCACAGTTCCTCCTTTGCTCCTCTCCAGACACTCCAACAATAGAGCCTGGAAGTCTTCCTGCTTTTTAACGTCGCCTTAAAGCTTCTCTTCCATTCACTGATGCTTCGTCTCATCCAGTCACGCTGTCCTCTGCGGGTCAAAGGTCGAAGAGTTCTGCAGAAGTAACTCCACATAAGTGTTTTTTTGTTCTGCTAAGTGTTCCTCGCAATCAAATTGGCCACATCAGACGATTGTTGTGCAAGCCTGTAATTTGGCATCGCGATGAGATGCTAATCCATTTCACTTTGAGTGAGATTGTTGGTGGGATGGCATCACAGACACATCACAGCGAATCAGTATTTAACAGTGTTTTGCCAAATGATCAGAACGCAAACCCACGGCGCTCACAGAAAAAGCAAACTTGATGGACGATTATTTAGCCCTTTTTTTCTGTTTTCACTCCTGGCCTTGGTGCAGCCTTAGTAGTGCAAATCGCAATCTCATCCAAATCTAAAGGGGCATGTTTGCCAGCAGGGCCAATGATTCTCCGAGTCGAGTGCAGGGCATCATCAATACAGAGAACACAGTCTCCTGGCTCGCTAACCCTCGCTAACTGCCAAGTCTTTTTACAGATACATTCTACCTCAACAGTTTCTGAATTTCTCCAAGAAATATGCTCATTTATTACAAAAGAGGAGAGGAAAAAGAGTCAAACAGGAGGGCTAATCGGGTTGAACCACATCCCTCTGGTCTGTTCAATCAACATTACATCAGAGGTGAAGCTGGGAAACAGCTTGGATGAAGAAGCTAAAAGGCAAAACACAGCAGATATGAAGTATCGTCCAACCAGGACAACTTTTCATTGAGCCTGAAGTATTGATTAGACTTTTGTGTTTAGCAATGTTGATATTTTACCATTTTATATTTATTTCATTTTAGAAATTGATCATACAAGTTGTTATCCCAGTTGTCTTGTTTCCAGTGTTTTATATTTATTGATTTTACAAGTTTTATTCTGCTTTCTGCTTTAGTCCTTGCTTGTTTCATAATACATGCAGCAGTTTGGTCAACTCAGGAAAATCAGGAAAGTAGCAAAGTTTGTGCAGAAAGTTCAGAACATGAGCAAAAATCTTGCATTTTCTTGAATTCTTGAATTTTGTGTTTTCATAATGAGGACATTTTGACTATAAATGTTTTCTACTATAAACTGATGCTGGAAAGTCACAAGTTTTCACAAACTGGTTACTGAAAACAAATTTCATGACAATTTTTGTAATGAGCTACATAAGTGCAAGAAAATTACAAAACCGGTACTCTAATCTGAGTGTGTTGGGATTACTTCAAAATAAAACTTTGAAAATAATATGTGTTATACTAAAAAAAAAACCAAAAAAAACATATGCAGCCAGAGTTTCACAAATATGCTTTTTTCTCTTTAAACAGGCACAAACCACAGGTGTACTGTATATATTCTACAGTATGTGGGATGCTGTTTGTTTTGCGTTTTTTTTTTTTTTTTTTTTTTTTTGGTGTTGTTTTTTGCTCAAAGGTCATATGGAGAATTTTGCCCCAACACAAGAGGGGAATTTACTTCTATTTCAACAGTTGTGTTTTGACAGAATTGTCTTGTAAATTTGAAGGAAACTATTGAAATGTTGCATTTTTTTTTAATTAAAGAAATTTGAATTCGGTTTATTAGGCTCCACCACTTATCAGATACTTATAATGCAGTCTTTAGGTCCCCCTCCAGACAGTTTGGCTGCCAACACCACCTTGAGTCATCCCTCATCTGGGAATTTCACAAGTCTTGGTTCAATAACAGGCCATTAGCCATGTGAGTTACAGGTGAGAATAAATATCTTGGACTCCCAATGGCGAAGTCCAATTGGTTTTTACCAAAAACACAACTGAATTAGGCTGCACAGTGTTTTCAGAAGGTGGTAGGACTGTAATAAACAGAATAGAAGAAGCTGGAACTAAAACTAGTTGCTTGCGAAAAAGCTGAAAAACTGCAAAGAAGGAGAAACAAACAAACTTTGGCCATCTGCGACAGAAAAATGAAGAGAGGTCTTTGGGAATTGTTTTCAAGCGAACAAGTTGTAATTATCCTTTCATGTCAGCAGGTATTGGACATTGACGTCACAGAGGGTTCGTCCATCTTACATTCAGTCAATATGTGAAACCCTGACTGTCTGAATCTGTTATTGAGACTGTCATTGGTGCACTGCAGCTTCAAGCGATGCTCAGCCATGGTGGTAACTGCTTATTTCGCTCAAGATAAGTCTGTCAGCGTAGAAAACGCACCATAGTAACAAGGCTGAAAAAACAGAAATAAAAGAAAGGATTTTCACCAAAGGGGTCTTTGGGTTATTTACAGAGTCAGACATTTTAAATTTAAGTCATCCATCTTGGTATGCAGCCACCGATGCTTCAGTATTTTTCATCTAATTTTTCTATATGACATAATAATAAATCGGTCAGCTGGAGTGAAATCAGTCCTTTTACTTCAATGACATTTTGCTGCCAATATTTCTGTACCTTAAACTTTTCCAAGCAATGGAGTAATTTTACATTGGTACTTTTATTGAAGTAAAAGATCTAATGATTCTTCCTGTTAAAACACAAGGTCTGTTAGGAGATACGTCTCTTATACCATTAAGCCTGTGTAAGGCAGAGCTTAGATTGATTTTAAAGGGCTGTATGGTAGGGGTCAGAAGCACTTTACAGAACTGGAAGAGCCCATGTAAGCCAGAATTTGCAGAACGGCTTAAGCTTATGACAGAGACAGTTGCTTTTGAGAATATGATCGCCAGAGTAAACAACGTCCCAAGTAAAATTAGTCAAATGTGGCAGGCTTTTCTGGTTCACATTAGTGATGCATAACATCTGTATAAAATCTATGATATTCATGAGATATAAAATTGATACATGATTGCTGCCCCTTTTTTGTTTGTTTGTCTGTTTTTTTGTTTTGTTTTTTATTTTTCCTTTACTGACTCATGGTCACCACATATCTTGTCCGCATCATCATCATCAGTAATGTATCAGTTTTTTTGTTGTTGTTTGGGGTGGCAAGATTTGTCTGTTTGTTTTTTTGTTAATTTATATATATTTTTTGCTGTTTGTCTCTGTTGACTTAAAGTTAATAAAAACTTAAATGACAAAAAAAAGAAACAAAACACAAGGTCTGATCTCTTCCAGCTTCTCCCATCGTTACAGTCTTGGAGTCCAGTTAGCTGCAACTATTTGATACTACAACTGTTTTACCATATAAGTGTGTCTGACTGGCCGTTGTGCTCAGAAGCCAAACTGACCTGATCTAATAGCGCTTCAAGCTGTTTGACGATTTCTCTGCTGTTTATTTTTATTAGGCATTAACATTTAAAGTCCAGCTGTAGGCAACAGTGTCGTGGCATTTTCATTTCCATTAATGTGCTTCTGCTAAATATTGTCCGCTCCAGGCTTTTTCAGATGGCTTTCACAGAATCTCCTTGACCAGGCCACAAGTGAGTTTAATGGTCCTCTTTGAGTATTGGATGGGTTAATGGTTTATTGGAAACGCGCCTTACAACACATCTGATGCTTTAATTCCACCTCTTAGCTGACTGTGCTGGGATTACAGTGAAATTACAATGAAGTGGGTGAGGACATGGGTGGCTCCAGCAGGTATATACAGGCCAGGCACCCCGTGCAGAGGTTGGTCCATGTCAGACAATTATTAAAAACAAAACACACACGACCTTTATGTAACACCTTTTTGAAAGGTTAGGAAAATGCCACATATCTCACCTACAATTAATCACACCAACTACATTGCGCTGAGCCTCTCTAAGATAAGGACCACACAGGAATTGACCCTGGTCCTTGACTAAAGGCCTGTCAAACTGTGGATACACACCGTTGTGCTATTAGTGGGCACACACATCTGTATATGTTTCCCTATGGGTTCTTCTTTGATGTGCGGTTATTGTTAGATTAGACTGCCGGGTACTTTAGTAGCATATTACCATGAGAGCTAGTCTGTATAAGTGAAAAGACCCTGCTAAAGTCAGTGATAGATGTTTAACACAATGGTTTCCATTCATTTATCAGGTGAATTTGGAGGTAACTTCTAAAATGTCTCAAAAAATACAAGAAAATGTGAATGAGGCTTGTTTCTATTAACTGCTTTGGAGTGGAAAACGAGTGTGCATGGTGTTTTTAGAAGGTGGTGGACCAGGATACAGTAGACATGGTTGTTGTAAACAGGGTAGAAGAAGACAGAAAAAAAACTATTCTTCACCAGCCACTAAAAGACTTTGAAGAAGGAGAAGAAACCTAAAAAACAGAGAGAAAAATAAAGAGAAATTGGTTTCAATCGGGAAAAATTTCGTTATTCTTTCATGTCAGCAGAGGGCTGTACTATGAGGCAAGTTCAACATATCCAGGCTTTCTGTATGTTAGCTGACTCAACAAAACCTAAAACTCTGAAGTATCACAAAGGTGATTATCAGCTTTCTTTGTTATCTCAGGTATTTTCTTTACCAGTGTGCTTATTCTCATAAAAGGGGGTGTTTGACACCATTTGACTCCTCTTTTGTCTTTAATCAAGAGAAACAGGTTGTTATAATAGAAAGCTGGAGGAACACAAACAATTTTAAAGGTAAAAGTCTCAGTTATTGCAAATGATGCTACAAAGGAATGCTGGTAGAAAACTGTTAATCATGTAAGTTAATATAGTTATTTTCATTACCACTTTGTGACTCTCAATGCTGCCGTTTGTATCTATTGTTCCAAATGTCTTTGGAATGACTTGCAAATGGGATCATATTCTTAGAAAGTACTCCTCATGCCATAGAGACCTGCTGTTGGAGGAAACAGAAGAGGAGGAATATCATTAGGTCTGTTATCCAGGCCTGTCCAGTTAACACGAGTCAGAGTGGGTCAGATGATTGCAGTGTTAATTGTAATGCTGTCCTCCAAACCCACATCACCTCCAACGGGTTAAGCCTCCACACCTCCATCAGTCTGACTCTGCACAAATGTCACTCACCCCTGGTAAAATGTTAGTATAATACAGAGGAACAGAGGGACTGTCGACTGCCAGATCACAACAACCAATCAGTAGCAAAACAGCTCAGAAACAGTAAACAAACTATTAAGACAATTAACCCAAATGTAAAACTTTCAGAGTCACTGGTGGCTGTTTGGCTGCTTCACTAACTTCCTTAATAGTCTTAATTTGCATGTATTCATGGGCTGCCTTCAGTCTGGCCAATGAATCCTCCAGAGGGAATTCATTCATATCCACAGCATCCTACAGCAGCTACTGATATCACCTGAGCCTCAATGGTCATATCTCGTGCCCTCGAACAGCTTTGATTTGCGCAAACAACATAAGAAATCAGCGATATTCTAATACAATCAAGCTTTGACCTCTTTTTATTGTATTTTTATGTCCTATTTAGAAACCTTGATGATTCCCCAGTTGAGCCTCGGGGCAAGTATCAAGAAGAATGTGTAAATAGCTCCGTGTTCATTGCTTTTTCATTACATGGTTTAAGCGCTAATTTTCTCTTTGGATGCATGCCAGACAGTAATTTGCTCATGGATATGTGTTGGAGTCACACTGGGATCGAAGCAGCTCAGGAGGAGCTCATTGACTGCCATCAGTGGGTCTAACAGCACCCTCCTGTGGTGACACTGTGGAGTTACAGTTTTATTCCATGCTAAGGCTGTCTGACATTCTGCCCTGCACCCATCATATATTTACATTTAAATATATGTATACATAGTGTATGCTTTCTATCTTGTACACAATCAGGGCCCAGGTGAATGTATAAACATGCAGCTTTACTTCAGGTCATGTTTTCCTGACTGACAGGTGAAGAAATCTGCACTGCTCTAAACTGAACACTACCTCTGATATGCAGCAGATCTAAATCATCTCTGCAAACACATCCTGCCTCTGTGATTGCAACCTAAACTGTTTTTTACTCAGATGTGCTCCTGCTTTTGCTACAGAATCGCTCTGTGCAATTTTGGTTTGGGGCAAAAAGTCATCAGCTCTTGAAAAAAAATACAAAATAACTGGATGTTTTTTTTTTTAATGCTTTCTCTGTGCAAGTCATTTAAAAGATGAGCCATCAGTGTTTAGATAGACAGATTTCACAAGTCCCCAGGCTGGAAAACATAGATTATTCTGGGAAATAAATGAAAACAAATAAAAGATGCATACAGGCACTTGCAGAAAGGCAATTCCAACTGCGAGCGCAATTGTTGTAATTTTGAGGTGCTTCGCCACCACACAGAGGATGAGCTGTGATTTGAATAGTTTATGAGGCTGTGTTTCCATTTGTAAATGACAGACCTCTCATGGCACAGCAGAGATCACTGAGTGAATTAAAAAGGATTTTTCCAGGTGAGAGTGGCTTATATTTCAGGTATGTGCCCTAATGTGACCATGTGTGGTGCTGAGACCATCACAAAACCCTTTTATCGACTTATATGAAAGCAACATAAAACTTAGTCTGTATCTCAAGTAAGAAACAGAAAGTATTCCTGACCAAACAGGAAATATTGAACCTGCAATAAATAGATTTTATAGCCCTTAAAAGCAGCGAAAACAAGCCATAAACACATCATCAGCATATCATCTGCTTCAATCACTCAATCAGATTTTACATGTGCAGCACTTTTGAAATAAATAATGCAAGACAAAGCGCTTCACTGGACAAAAGCAAATAAACAAAAAACAAACAAACAATGCAACTCCAGCTCCCCCTAAACATTATGTTATAAGTGATGGACTCAATAAAACCACAGACTGAAGTGAGGAAACACTCAAAATAAATGGAATGTGGACACATGAGAGTCAGAACAGCAAATAAAGCCATGAGAGAGGAGTTAAGTCATAAATGACATAAAATAGTCTACAATGTTTAGTTGAATTAATAAAATCAATGAAAAGCCAGATTAGTCTTGAGTTTGATTTTAAAAATATTAACATGTAGTTATCATGGAGCACAATAATAACAGAATTAAAAGGACATTCCCAGAAGGTCTGAGGGTTCTGGAGGATTAGTTGGTTAAAAGCAAATCTGATGAATTGGTAGAACAAACAGAGTTTTACAAACCACTGAAATGATCCTAAAGTACTGTGCTCCTTTACAGTAATTAAATGAAAGCTTTACATGTCCTCAGAATGTCTTTCAAATTTTAAGCTCAAAACACCAGATTGTTAATTTCACCATAAATGCAACACTCCTGGTTTTAGCCTGTTATAAACATGCTCTATAGATGTCTAGCTTCACCACCTTCAGGAAGAAAACCCTCTCTGTGTCTGTGATTGACAACATGGTCAACACTCTGTATTGCTTCTAACTTTCTCTCTGAGTTATCATTTGACAACTCTGGAAATATTGCAGAAGTTGTAGCGCAGACATCGCGTATAACTCATGCATGTGGTGAGTTTGCTAGATAATGTTGGCGGTTTTAAAATCAGTAGTTTATTGGTGCAGAGCAGCAGTTTGGAAATGGTGAACTGGTCTTAATGGGCTGGATTTCAGTCATTATTTCTTACTAATTCTGTTGACTGATAAAAAAAATATGTAAGTGACAACAGCTTTATTGGGGATTTGGAAGTACTAAATTACAGCTTATGTGAGCACAGAGAGCAGGAGAGAAATAAACAGATGCAAACAGCAGCTGAGTTGAAGCACATCAGGCACCATGAAAGCACAGTAACCCACCCAGTTATTGTTTAATGGTTTCATATCAATGAGCCGTTCGGTCCCTGTACAACCAAAGTGAGAGCTACAAGTGATGGGAAAATGAAGCGAGAGATGGACAGGCGGACTGGTGTGGCGGCAGTAGTAATGCAGGCGTTATATTGAACCATCATGGTAAAGAGGTAACTGAGCCGGAAGGTGAAGCTCTCGATTTACTAGTCCATCTACATTCCAACCCTCACCTATGGTCATGAGCTCTGGGTAGTAACCAAAAGAATGAGATCACGGAAACAAGCAGCAGTATCCAATCAATGCTAAAGCTGCACACATGCTAACACTAGGACTTTTCTGATTTTAGTGGTGACATTACCATCAAAAATAATACTCCACTGGATCTTTGGTTCCTCAAATAAAAGAGTTAAATAACAAACTTTCACCAGATGGAACATTTAAAATCTAAAGCAAACACAGTGTTCCAATGCTGAGGCTTGAAAATTGTTGTAACTTAAACTTAACTGTTCTTAGCCAACACACATGCAGCTGAGTCTTGAAGCAGATGTAGTTGAGATATATTATAGCATTAGCATATTATTCCTGCAGGCGGTAAAGGCGTGTTCTAGTGTCGTTGTATTGGTTTGAGAGAGAAATGGCCACTCTCTGGTAATGTTCTTTAAACGATAAAACACATTAGCTATGTTATACATTGAATAGTTACCTATTCACACATGGAGCAGACTCAGAACAACATTAGCATTCACATGGAGTCACATCTCTGGACTCCTGATGAATGAAGTCTGAATAAGGAACTGAATGTGTTTGGTCTCATCAGCTCTGGAGGGAAATATCTGACTGTTTACCTGCTAAATACGCCACCACTCGCTAACTTTGTCTGTCTGCCATTTGGTGCTGCTTGTCTTTTTAGAATTTTTTTCTGCTGGAAACAGCTGTTTGCCGGTGACACTGATGACACCATTGAGCGTGATCAAAACATGAAAGCTGTGGGATTGTAAAGTCTGAAACAATGAGCTGAAAGAGGCTGAACGTCTCCCTGTAGAGCTGCAGAGTCTGGTGATAAGTATGCGGGTTTATCATTCACACGATCTAACAGCTTCCTTTTGTGTGTATGTCAAGTAATTACTAGACAGAAACTTGGGAAAATGTATTCCATCTTGGAATACCACAGGCTGCAACCAACTATTATTTATCTGTACATCAGCGTATTGAAAAACGGCCAATCATTGGTGGACATATATTATGTCTGAACAACAATCAAAAACCCAAAGATGTTGAATTTACTATCACAGAAGAGTAGAAATTTTCACATTTGAGAAGATGGAATCACAGATTTTCACTTAAAAATAGCTCAAACCATTATCTTCATCAAGTATTAAAATGATTGCCAATTAATGATCTGTCAGTTGAGTAATCAATTAATCATTTCAGGTCTTAAGGGCTGCTTAACTGAGGAAATAAGGAAACAGACATGTATAATGGGCCGAAGAAGGGTCATTAAACATTTTTGTGCGTGCTGGAATCCCTTAGGCAGGGTTTGATCAGATTTGATTGACAACATGAGGTACCACCCACAAATATTATCAGATTTTGATTTGAAAGTTGTTATATCTCACTTTATTTGAGTATTTCCATTTTATGCCACCTTGTATTTCTACTTAACTACATTTTTATGAGCAAAATATTGCCCTTTTCTTCTCTACTACATTCATCAGCCTTAGTTATTTTTAAGTTGAAGATTTAACAGCATGGATAATAAAACAAGCTTTAAATACAACACATTGTTAAGGATTACACCAGTGTTTTTCAACCTTTTGGTTTCTAATTAACAGCAGTGTGTAGTCAGGTCACATTTCAGACGTCAATGATTTATTCCACCAAATAGTGATTTTTTTCCCATCTGTGCTCACATAGTTTCATTTCTATAAAAGTTCACATGATAAACATCTCAGCAAAAATCAAAGATTAGAAAAACTGCCAAAAAAACCCTGAAAACCCCTCAGATTTATGCTTTGTCTCTGTATATAAAGCTGCATATATAAAGTTGTTTAAACTGGCTCCACCTGCAGCTACAACAGAAACATGTTGCTGATATACTGATGCTTCACTATTATTAATTTAATGATGCCTTATATAATAAAAATAATCAGTCAGCGGGACAAAACTAGGAGTTTCATTGTTTAACTACAGGTTTTTTTCTGCTAATACTTATGTACATTGTAAAACACAGTAAAACATTTTCTTCATTTACGGTAAAGAAATGTGTTGAATCTGAAAAAAATGTGCTACTGTAAAGTGGTTTTACTTGAAATGTACATGAAAATGCTGTATGAACTAAAGTTTGTGTGACCTATTATAAACATTACGGTATTTTGCCATTATCAGCACAATAGTGTATTTAACATTTAATATGTGTATTTTTAGCAATGACATAGGTGTAAAAATTGCAGTTCTAGCTGTAATAAATATTAAATATCTGTTAACGCAAAAGTACATCAGTTTCACCAGTACAAACTGTTTTGTTGTTTTTTTTGTTTAGAAATATTACGGCATGTTACTCTTATCAGCACAAACATTTAGCTGTGAAAACTGTATTTTTTACGAGAAGTATTCAGTGTTACATAAACTGGATCAAACTGTTTACAGATTTTTACTGTCATGGTTCGACAGTTTTTCACCATAAGATTTAGGAACTTTTTTTTTTTTTTTTTTACAGTGTAGTACTTTTCATGCAGGAGTTTTGCTTGTAATGGAGTATTTTTGATTTTTGTTCCTGCTGTATTTATACCAAAATAAAGGATCTACATACTTCTTCCACCTCTGCTAAATCCTCATTGGTTCAATGAGCCCAACCCACCTCACAGTAAATTAAAGCACAGACCAAAACAGACAGAAATCAGATAAATTCTCAAGTCTTTCAACTTTGGAAGAATTATATGACTATAAAGGAAACCATTGATCACATTGAGAAGGTGATTGAGGGGGGAAAAGCTGTTAAGGTCTTTAATAATGGCACTTATCTTCACCGTATTCACTGATCTTAACAAA
Source organism: Amphiprion ocellaris (assembly GCF_022539595.1). Lineage (NCBI taxonomy): Eukaryota > Metazoa > Chordata > Actinopteri > Pomacentridae > Amphiprion > Amphiprion ocellaris. The sequence continues at coordinate 8,971,850 of NC_072775.1, read as the reverse complement.
CAAGACCACAGGGCTTATGTGATCACAGAGAAAATGTCTGTTATAAATCACAGCTAATGTGGCCTGTAGGCTTAAATCACAGGATATGATTTACAGCTCGTCTACGTATAGTATTTACAACAAGTGCCGCCTCCAACCATTGATCCTTGAGTTTCCATTCTCATGTAGAAAAGATAATCAACCATAGAGTGAGTTCTAAAGTCCTTAAGGCACATTTGAAGTGTGCTACGTAATGACACACGTCCCAGTCTCACCTCACATGTTTCAATGACAGTCCAAACACTGTCAGCTTTAAAAGGCTCCGGCCATCAGCTGCCTCATTTATCAAAAGTTTCACAAAGTCAACCAAAGCTCGCGTTGTCCCCCCTCCTCCCAGCACTAGAACCAGTTTGAGGGGAGATCGGTCACTCGGATGCAGCTGTGACGACGGGAGAGGAGCAGCGAGGAGTCAGTGATGTTGGGGGTGTAAATGGTCAGTGGAAGGGTGGAGAGGATGACAAGGACAGAGGGGAAGAGTGGGCAGGTGATGGGATTTAAAAAAAAGAGAACATAAGCAGGAAAGTCAAGGTGGTGAGCTAAGAAGGCTGAGTAAAGGTGGGGTGAGGAGAGAACGGGGCTAATTGAAGAGCAGAGACTAGAAGAGGTGAGTGTTGAAACAGGGCTAATGGCTGAGCCCACAGTTGGTCAGGAGGACTCATAAATAAATGTGTGACAGCGATAAATATAGTACGACAGGTAATCAGCACAGTTACCCACGTTGACCCCAAGGACGGGGCTGGTGAAAGGGTCCACAGGACGCTGGGACTGCCCAGTGTCTCACCCATCCTGACTGATGAGCTGCTGATTGAAGCTCAGCGTTACCAAAAAATCCCCGCGAGAGAACAAACTCAAGGCAGAGAAGGCGCCAGAAAATGGAGATGACCTCTGACCTGCACCGCGAGAAGCGAACGCCGAGGGATCGAAGGCGGCGGCGATGGGATGCATCAATCACCTGCTGTGGAGACATGTTGGTTGTTATATGAGGTGAGGGTGATCAAGCCCATCAGGGTTTAAGAAATGATATAAGGTGCAGTGTTTCTGAGCTGCCTCATGGGCAAAGACAACAATATCTTGTCGGGAGTGCCTTTGACAGAATTTTAAATTCCTGCTGATGCTGAGAAAATAGTTCACTTCTGGAATAAAGAATGACAAAACAGGACAGTAAAAGTTCTGTTAAACCAAAGTGAAGTAAAAAGTAAAGTAACAATGGAGGTTTTTCATTTACAAAATCAGAAACAAGAAATATTTCCGCAGTCTTGGTTACAATAATGAATTTGAGAACTAAATTATTTTTCCCCAAGCAAACAAACTGTTAATGTGATGAAATTCATGATGAAATCCACTCAAATTTAAGTAGAAAGACACATATTTATATGTACTTGATGAGGCACCAATAGATGGTACAATCTACCGACATCCATCCATCTATACATGGCTTAATCCTCATTAGGGTTGCAGACACTTTAGAATGACCAATTAATCTCAGCATGTTTCTGGACTGTGGGATCTACTAACATTTTAAAGAAAAATCCAATTAAAAAATCTAGTTGATTTAAGAACCAATCCTACATGATAACATTCTACAGAAGTGGTTCCAAAATCACATTGTTTTATTATACAGGATTAACCATACCTGAGTAAAATACTAATCAAAGCATAAGTAAACCCAAAAATTCAGTTCACTTTAGTATTCAGTTCAGTTTTATGTATGTAGTACGAAGTCACAACCTATGTGAGCTCAAGGCACTCACATAGTGAAGTAAAGGCGTTACAAAATGTATACAGCGAAACCCAACAAAACAAAAGTTTCTTTTGGACTTCATTTGAGCAGCACTCAGCAACAATGAAGAGTTACAGCTCCCCTTTACCTGGAAGAGAAGAAAAGCACCAGCAGAACATAGATCAGGGAGGGCAGCAGTCTGCCTCAACCAGGTGGGGGGAGGATAAAGGGGAGAGAGAACTGACAAACAACACGTAAGATAACGATGAACGACCTAGAGGTCAGTGAGGCTTATAGCTGCAGATCAGAAACATGTAGCTCCAGATATAGAGATGGAGAGAGAAAGAGAAGAGTTGGGGAGAGGTGCTCAATGCATCATGGGAAGTCCTCCAGCAGTCTAAATATATATCAACATAACTAAGGGACTCAGATAATGAAATCTGTTTAATTGAAGTACTGAGAGTAACTGTAATCTGTTATTTCTGTCTCTAAAGGTACTGTATTGCTGCTGCTGCTGAGTGGACCAGTATAACCCAGGGAGATGAAAAGAACGAGCAGAGGAAGTTCTATGATCAGTTGAAGAACCTGCTGAGGAAGCTGGAGGCTCCTTTAGAAAGGCAGGACTAGAATTACCCCCAAGTTTGAGGTAGGTTCTCACCAAAACTACAGTCAGGTTCTGCCACGGTTGTATTATGAGATATGTAGTGAAAAGAGAAAATACTTTCCACATTCAGTGATAAGGACACAAAGGGCTATGAGGGCAGCAAAGAACAGATGGCAGGGAAGGACATGACGGAAAAGCAGGGTGCCTAAGGACAAAAAATAAACCTCCTGGTCTGTCCAATAGCAAGTAAAAGGGTTACAGAATCCAAACAGGCACCAAATGGCACCGATGCTGTGGGAGGAAACATGATATTTCCAAAGGTAAATGAGAGAAAGCTGAGAGTGATCATTACTTAGCACGTTCTCCTGCTTTTCCTGCAAACTGTGGTTTGGAAGGGGCAGATACTAGTAACCTGACTGAGAAGAGACCCTGGATTTATTGGTGCAGATGCTGCCTCCTTCTCTATTAACACAGTGGACATTCATTATCAGCTGTGACTGTGGAGGGAAGAGGAATTCAAATTTATTTGACTTATGAATACAATGTATCACTGCTGCAATAAAAAAAATGCCAACAAATGAGAACAAAAACACTTAAGAAGAATGGACTCTGGGTGACACTTGGCTGAGGCCACGCCAGCACATAATAATAATTCTGTTTGTCAGATAAAGAGAAATAAATGAGATAAATTGACTGTATTACACAAGTCGGACCAGTCTAGACCACATAATGAAAAAACAGGAGGTCTTTAATCACCTTAACTATGCTTGTGATGAAGTTGTAACAGAGACTGTTGGTAATGAGAGCAGTGATCTGGACGCTGTGTTGTGCTCCCAGCCCTGATAATGGTTTGCAGTTTATGAGGACAAATGAAGCGGCTCCAGCAGACACAGTTGATGATCTCTGCACATAGAGCTGCTGATGCATCAGCTGGAAAAAATGCTCAGGTGCAGGTACTGTTCTGCTATGGCTAAATGGTAATAAATGAAATCGAGGGGGAAATGTTGAATATACAATAAGCAGCCTGGGAGGGTATAAAAAGATCCATTGGTTCCAAATATTGACGGCGGCGATGCTGACCAGTGTAGAAATGGAGAAATGTGTTCTTTTGTTAGATGTTGAGCCTTAAAATCTACGCACAGAAGAGCAGCTCAGCAACTTCTACTCAGTCAGAATTTTAATATTTTAGAAAACACGTTTGCGTGTTCTTCCAATTGACTGAAACTGAAGAAATAAGCTTGTCAACAAGGGAAATGAGGACACATTTTCAGCACAGCTATCCATTAAAGAACGGCGAACATCAGTGGAACCAGAATTCTGAAGTGCAGCATTTAGTTTATTACTTCAGTGACCATGTTCATAAGTAGGAAGACATGATTTCATTAATCTATAAGCATAATCAGAAATGTCATATCGACACCAAAGCATGTCGAGTGAATGTTTAATTCTGTGCCAGTATTTTTGCTCAGAAGTTAGGAAAGGATATGCTTTAAAAATTGAGTTCAACAGCAGCGTCTTTGCAGAAACAATGTTGCAGCTTCTCGAGAAAATCCACACAAGAGAGTTTTCACAGGAGCTATTCAAATTAGAGTCAAGCAGCTAGTCACTGTTAACTGTGAGCTCTGCAGATTATTCAGGGACACTGGGACGCTTTTTAAAGGCTCAGAGTGCCTTAAATGGAATCCCATTCAGGACTGTTTTGTTAAGGTAGCAGCAGAAACCTCCAAACTTGGACAAATAAAAACAAAGCACACTGGAGGTAAGTAAGAATATATGCATATCTGAGCATCGGACAACAAAAACTCCAGTCAAACTGGAGTAGGAACTGGAAGGATGGGATGTGGAGCTGTTGATAAGGTTCAGCAACCATTGTTTTGGCATGAAGAATAGTGTCATCAGAGTAAAGTAAGTACAGTTGTGAAAAAGTAAGTAATATACTGAAACTAAATGGCACATACAAGTGACATTTTATAGTGACTGTCATTATCACTCCCTCATATCCTTAAAATTAGAATTTGGTGCCAACGTATTACAGTATTTGTCGAGGATCAGAACCTCCACAGAGAGAAAAAAGATGGAACAAGTCTGAGCTAAACCTCAGAAATCGAGGCTCTGCTGCTCTCTTTGCTACTGAAGTGCGTTTTTTGACGTCATGCCAAGACCTAAAGAGCTCTCTAAGTTTCTGGATGCCGATGAGTCTGGCAAGGAATTTAAAATGATCTCCAAATGATTTGAACTCCACAGTGAGTAAAGTCATCTAGAAGGGGCATTGATTTCAAACATCTGCCAACTGGTCCAGGACTGGCCGCCCCAGCAAATTCAGAGATTGATTCAAAGTTTCCAAGAATTCCAACATTTCCTCACAGGTTCTACAGGGAACTCTGCAGCGGTTGGTGTTAAAGTGTTGCATCTACAATTCAAAATAGATTGCAGAATTCTTTGGGGCATTTTCGCCTTTGTTAGATGGGACAGTAAGAGAGAGAGAGACAAAAAACATGGGCAGAAGAGGTGGGGAATGACATGCAGTAAATGACCATGAGCTGGATTCAAACCCATGACCACTGCATCGGGGTGGTCGTGGGGACTATAGCCCCTGTTCATGGGTCACCCACCCAGCCAGCTGAGCTATCTGGGCGCCCAAGACGGTGGAAATTTGACCTGCATTGGAGGCGTACCAAGCAAAAGTCTTTGCTGTTCAAGAAGAACATTAGAGCTGAACTACAGTTTGCCAATAAACATACAGGCAAAGCCCAAGTCTTTGGAAATAATGTTCTGGACAGAAGAATCAAAGAGTTCGGAGTTGTTTGGCCAAAGTAACATATGATTGAGACAAACCAAAAAAAACAAAACTCTCAAATCAGCGGTGAAACCAGGGGGTGGAAATGTTATAGTTGGAGGTTACCGTGTTGTCTTCCTCGCAGTAAATCATTCAACGATAAATTCTGAATCATATCAAAGAGTTTGTGAAGATAATGTGAGGCCGTCTGTCCAAAAGTTGAAGTTAAAGCAACAGTGGATCTTCCAACAGAATAATGTCCATCAGCTCAAAAGCAAATCCACCAAGAAAAGGCTCCAAAAGAAGAAATGGATGGTTATGTGATGCTTCGTCAAAGCCCAGATTTGAATCCTATTGAAAGCTTTTCAAATCAAGGATTTGAAACAGGCGCTCCATGCAAGAAAACCCTGAAACACTTGAATATCCGAAGGAATTTTGCTTGGAAGAATGGTTTAAAATTTCATCAAGGGAATGCCAGAGACTGGAGGACAATTCTGCAAAATATCTACAAAAAGTTCTTTCTGCTAAAGGTGAAAATACCGGCTTCTAAGGCTACTTACTTTTCCCCCAGAACGATTACATTTATTGATATTTTTGTTGAACGAATCATTCCTAGTTAATTTCCCTTGTTGTTTTGTTCAAGTATAGAATTTTATCTGCAGGCAAATCTCAAAATAACTTAAAAAAAAATCTGCAGTTTCAAACAACTAAGTTACAATGTGTCTTCTGCTTCTGTTATGTGAACACAGAAAGGCCTTTGGGTGTTTTTATGGCTCACAGATTGGAGAACATATTTAGTTTTCACATTATTAGAACTAGCCTAATGAATTAGCAATGCTAGAACACCTAATATTAGCTCCGTATTATACGTTAGCCCATAAATAACAAGAAATTGCAGTTCAGAAATTCAAAAATATATGCCTGAGGTAATAGTTTAACAGTATCACCATTAAGGCCTAAAGACAGCAGACAGTGGCACTGCAAACTTCATCCCTCATGGCAAGCTAATCGCTAACATGCTAACCAGCAAGAATATGCTAAAGTTACTTTGCCACAAAAGCTTCCTAAGCTTGTATCTTTCTTTGTACAGTATTTGGCTATTTACTTTCAGTGGTATTTTGTTATTGGGATGAAACATGACTCCATTCAAGTCTGAGTTTTATTGGAGATGACAAGCTTTCATGGCTAACTAGCTTGTTTATTTCTTGCTCTGTTAGCAATCTTGTTAGCTCTGTCATTCACAGCAATAAGTTCACAGAGAATTGATTTTGCTCGAGAAGTTTGGACATTTTAAATACCACTGTGACAAGGTGCTATAGTTTAAAAGCACATTTTCTATAAATTGTAAATATCCAACACAGTACTAGTCTTGTTCAGAACTGGATTTCAGAGGAGATACTACAGCTAAGTTGGGTAAAACATTTCCAGGAACAGCCCTTTTAGCCTGTCTGTGTCCACTGTGGTGTACGATCCAACAGCTTCAATAGTGAAGTTAACCCTAAGTGGACGTAACTTGACTTCTGGGAGCATTTAGGAAATAGACAATGGAGGGTTTTTTAATGTCAACTGTGGATTTTACATTAACGATGGTGATGCTAGAGTGAAGACAGCCACTCGATGAGGACATTGAAAGGGCAAAAAAAAATGGTGGTTGTAGTCTTCTCTGAATTTAACCACTCAACATTTTCTTCTCTGGGTTTAATCAATCGAGCCAGGCACAAAGTTTTTTAGGGCTGCTGAGTAATTTTTCCCAAAAAGCGGCTATGAAAAAAGGTGTACTGGGACAGTTCCTGCAGCTAGAACAGAAACAAAGGTTCAGGGCACGTTCCTGCAGTGGAAAACAGCCAAAAGGTAGGTGAAACTTCCCATGAAATGCTATGTTTAAACATGCAAATGCAAAAGCATTACGTGTCTAAAAACGTCCTCCTTTGCATTCATGTCTACAAGAGAAATCGAATCACTGTCTAAAGGAGGACTCAATTTTTTTGTTGACATATTACAGCCAGATTTTTATACATGGGGGTTTTGGATATCTATTTTCTATTACTCCATAAATCAAAAAATACCATCAACAGCCACGAAAAAAATCAATTTTTACCATATTTTACAGAATAAAATGTTCTTTAAATCAGACTCTGAATGACAAATGAACAAACTTATGTGCACAAACTTCAGGAATGAAAGTGAAAAGTTTGGTGACTGTAGTGCGACTGAAGTGAAGATCTCTAGCTAAAAAAGAAAACAGCCTTAAAGATGTTAATTGAAATCTACAGACAGAAATAGACACAATGTAGGGAAATAAAGAGCTAAATGCTTATTTTAAATGATAAAAAGTCTCATTTGTTCACAAGAAGACATGCTTAAATCATCCCTACCAAATGTGCTTGTGTTTATACAAAGATATATTTAACGTGTTGCAGGTACAGGTGTAAAAATGCATATTTTGGCTACATCCATCAACTATTCAACTTTCTCAAGCTTCATGAGAGGATATTTTGACACAGCCACTACTAGTAGGTGCTTCAGCTGAACCTGGGGGAAGTGTAAATGTTGAGTCTCATCTAGAGGAGGGACAAAGCAGGATGTTCACTTCTAACTGTGCTGCTGTGCAAACAGAAAAAGCTGCTGAGGTGTTTAACTAAAAGGCCAAAGTTCAATGTCGTCCTACATACACCGCTCTGGTGAATTACTTAGACATTCTGAACTCGCTATTTTCCACTCGTTTCTATCTCGGTTTGGTCTTGTCATTCAGGAGCTCTGAATTACCATGCATCATCTGTGGACCTATACGGCTGCACGGCCTCAGAGCTGGCAGAGAACCGCAACCCAGCACAGGTCAACTCAATTTGATTTTATCCAACCTTCTGCTTTTGTTTAAGCTACATTTTACATGTGACATGTGCAGTAATAGGTTTTTAATCTGATGGAAGTCAAGAGAGCACAAATGCTCACATAAGCAGAAGGTTCAAGGGAATGTTGCTCACAGTCACCATCTTGTGGCCAGAGGAGGACCAGCAGGTAAAATACACTAAATTCTGCTACACTGACAATATTTATGTTTTAACCGCATACAGGCAGCAAACCTTGTCACCAAGGAGACACCTAATCCTGACAAGTGTTTGGCAAAGTGCACAGCCTGATCCTACTGCTGCAACCAAACCCTCCTGTACATTAATTTAGATGAAATACAAACTGCATAAATCATCTGGAAAGGTCTAAACACAAACATACACACTAGCACAACCTTAATCAACCGCTGAACTGAGAGTGGAAGTCAAGCAGGAGGTGTGGTATAATATTTTATTCACATATTTTATGGAATACAAAGCCCCCAAACCCAAACCCACCCCACCCCCCCCCAAAAAGTGTGCACGTCGGATCTGGTGGAAAGTATTCAAAGTCAAGGAAAAGAACAGCCGAGAGACAAAGAAAACTCGCTCTGGAAGTGTTGGAGTGTACGACTGCAGTTTAATGCGATGTTCATATAAAAAGTATTCCCTCTTATCATGAATGAACCCTTTAAAAAAGTTGCCAAACCTGGCGAGAGTCGGTCGATAAAAGGGCTGCAGCCACAACGGCTGAACACAAACAAAACATGAGTTTCCTTGTAGAAAAAATAAGTTTTCCTTTCCGTCGATCGTTTCGTATTATAACTACAAGGACGTAATGAATCATGTGCAACAATAATTTAGCTTTACGTGACCGTCAATTCAGCCACTCTTCTATTCTTTTACATCGTCTCTTGCTAAGCTGCACAAAAAGGAATGAAATATTTTCCCAATTGGACTTGGGACAGAAACAAAACATTGACAATTATTAAAAAACAACAAAACAAAAAAAAAAAACAGCAGAAGGAATAAGGAAACTGCCAGCAGGGCTACAAATGGATACAACCTCAGATTCACTAGCAGACAACCTAGGTCCAATAATGTAGGCGTTTTTTTAAAATGGCTTGGAAACATCTGGAGTGCATTTGACAGAAGTAGCCATAACTTCCCAGTGAAAGTGTATCACCGGAACCATAACGCAGATTCCCATCGACTGGGAAAGAGTTACTGAAGCACATTAAGTATTTTCAGAAAGGTCTGGCCAAAGGTCTTCGCTAATCTCATGACGTGTAAAAGCAACCGGCCTGAACACACAATGGGATGGCGAAAACCACTAACAAAGTAGAGTGAGTAAAAAAATAACAGTAACATCACTGCCATTGAGTCCATACATTTCAATGAATTACAAAGTCCTGTTCAGGCCAGTTATGAGATGGTTTAGTTCACTTTGAATCTCTTCCTGACCACTACACATCAAAACACACCAGAAAACAAGTTAACCCGATACAATACACACAATCCAAGGTTCACTGTCCAAGAAGGTGCCGTCTGAAAAGAGCTTCAGGTCCTCTGTGTCCACTTACTCAAAAGCGTCCGACTCTGCTGAGCCATCAGTTTGACCTTTAGAACTGCGAGAGCAATTCGTGTGATGGATGCTGGAACAGAAGATTATAAAGAAAAAAAAAACTGAAAATGTTGAGGATGATGGAGCTTCACCTTGTCAGTTGTTCTCGAAGGGAGAATAAACAGGCTTTAACAGCTCGCTGTCCTGTGTTTTCCTCTCATTGTCCTTTTCTTCTCAGGTCCTCACACCATGTAGGAGTTCTGGTTCTTCAGCTTGTCCAGCTCTTTGATCTGCTGCCTCAGAAACAGGATTCTGTCATTGAGAGGAGGAAAGTATGAATGACTGATGGTGCTTTCAGCTGATGTGCAATCCTATGTAAACTCACTCATTTGCCTCTCACCTCTGTTCCCTGAGTGTGGCCTGGATTTCACACACTCTGACCAGGGAGCGAAGGTTTTTCATCTCCGTGCAGATTTCAGACATGTACAAGCTTCCCATGTTGTGGATGTCCTCACGCAACCGAGCCGCCTGGTGGGGAGGGATGAGAGAGTGTTGTCAAGTTGTGCCAACACATATTCCAAAACAAACACTAAATATACTCCAGATACAAGGATTAACGCTAGTCTTTCTAGTTGGCTTAGATATTAACTTTTGAAAAGGAATCATGAAAAAAGGTTTCAGTTACATGTCATGGTCAAGGTACAGCATCAATTGGATTTCATTCTGGTTCAAAACTATTATTGATTCGGATTCTTTGAGAAGGGCTAGGGTTACTGCAACCGTAAAATCCTGCTTTTGCATGAATGCACAAGTAACAAGAAAAGCACTCAGAGAGTGCAGTACTCCACCAAGGCTGTTCATTCCCCATATGGCATTGTCAGAAATGCAGCATTTTATTATTATTATTATTGATGATCAGGAATCACAGCACTATAGAATGTAGCCATTTGTTAATATAGCTGTACCCACAAACAAAATGACCTTGCACTGAGCACAGGCATGTGATATGAATGTGTACGTTTTGTACAGACACTAAATCCTGTGAGCTAAAAATTTGTAAATTACTCTTATAAAGGTCTGTTGATCAGTTCATCACTTTTTGCAAGGCTTTGTTTTGCTAGTGTTAAAATAACCGTTCCCTCCATGCTTTTATTTTGAAGGCGTATTTTTAATGTTACAGGTTTTTATTTTTGTCACCATTCCAGCAGCACAGGAAGTGTTTATCAAAGAAGCAGTTTCATGACATGAGGAAGACGCTGCCGAAAAGTCCAAAAATTCACACAAGGATGGAAGGAAACGGTTACATTGAGAAACACCCCCACAATTTGATCAGTTTCCGATGGATGAGTCCCAATAAGTCAGTAATTGGACCGCAATCATGTGATCGTCAGCAGGCAGCTGACGTAGTGCTGACTTGTTGTCATAGTTACAGTGGTGCCATGCCGACAGCTATATCTTGCAATGGGAAATCCTTAACAAATCTGTGGATCCAGACTATAAGCTGCATCAATGCCAAAATCTAATCACTTGGTCCTTGTCATTTCTGACTTTCCCTGAAAATTTCATCTAAATTGGTTAGTTTGTTTTTGAATAATGTCGCGAACAGGCAGAAGGATTCACGTATTATTATTACTCCGCCGCGTTCCTTGGCGGAGTAATAATAATCTAATATCAGATACAAAATACTGTATTATAGCATAACAGTCACAGGAGACATTTCTCTGGATTTTAATTATTATGATTTTTAACCAATGAGGTGAGTACAGATTAAGGAAGGTGGTCACGCAGACCACTGTGCTTGTTTTGTGAAGTGAGTTTCTCATGGTGTGTGATAGAAGTTCCTATATGTTGCTGCAGTCAGAGAAAAGTGCTGCTTTATCAGGAACAAAGTCACTGCAGTCAGCCGTAACGTGTCTAGATAAGCATCATGGTTACTGAAAGCCTGTGTTGCCTTCACTTGCACAGAGGAGAAAGAGTCTCTGTTCATGTAATGTTACTGTGGTGCCCTCCTGCATTCTTCATAGCAGAGTTGTAAAATACTTCAATTACCACAAATAAATTCTTCGCGACAAAAGCACAGAGCTTAGATGAAGAAACTGTAACCACGGCAATGACGGTTGACTTTCTGGTTTATTGATTACTTTAAGCTAGCATCAGATTCTTTACTGAAATGATAGAAAATTCCAATCCTGTCCTTGTGAAACATTTTGTTGAAGCGTTAACTAAATTAAAGTGATTGTGAGAAGAAAATCACACAAATTATGTTGTTTAAATGGCAATTCAACAACTGAGTTACAACAAGCAGGTTGACTGAGAAAAATGCTAGACTCTCAATTTATTAAGACAAATGCATTAGAAGACATGAAGACAAACAGGCATTCAACCTGTATGACTAATAGACAGATGGGTAGCAGCAGATATTCAGTCACTGTCTTCAGCAGACATTTACAAACTGATAAGCAGAATCAAAATAAAAACTCTGTGATCTCTTTTAATTAGGTTGGAACCAGCACTCGATGGCTAATGCTAAATGTGACCTTTCTCAACTCACTGCACCATTGGATGTGATCCTAAAAGTTTCAGCAGAAGATGTTGAAAACAGTCCAAAACACCAAATAAGCAGATCTAATGAAACAACCTCCGGCTAATGAGAAGTTTTTGGAGAAGACCAATGCAGCCCCATGGAGCTGTACTGTTTATTCCACACTGGAAACATATTAGTTGGATATTAAAAAATACGGGCAAGTGATCACATTTGGTAACTTCCACACACACTAAATACGGCGTTGCTCCTGCCTCTCAGTGAGGTCGAGAAGCATGTGGTTTTCACCCAGCCAATCAGCCAAGACCACTCAGACATTGCAGCACACTACATCGTGGCATTTGACCAATCAGCAGACGCCTAGAACGTATCAAACTTTTTCCAAAGTTGGAAAAAGACGGACTTGCAGCTCAGTCCTCTTCCATATTTGTGGTCAAAAACTAATCATGGTTAGTTGATGAAACTCACACATTTTACAGTTGAGTTGCTGGGCTAAGTGATGACATATACATTTCTTGGAACGTTTTTTTTTATTTTTTTTACCACTAATGGGCAAGGAACCATGTGGTAACTTCATTGACCTTGAATTTCAATATGAAAATTAGAAATTTTGAAAAATGTCACAAAACTAAAAAAGTCTTACATTCTCCAATAACACTCTAGGGTTGAAATTTTAAATTTCGAAGTATTTCATTGAGTGCCCTTTAAAGGTTAACACTGCTCTTTAACACTGGACTGTACCTGTTTCTCAGTGTTTTCTGAAGGCCATCCTTGGATATGTCTGATGAGGCTTTCATCGAAGTGAGCTGCCAGGGAAGGAGTGAAGGGGCCTGGAGGCTCGGACTGGGTTTGGCTGCTGCTGCTGGAGGGGGCGTGGGCCATCGCAGCACCAGGTAGGTTTGATCCTGTGCACAGAATCTCCTGGCTGCTGGACAAGACAGACAACGGGTTAACTGTGTGGAGACTGTGTTGATTAAAAAAAAAAGCAGCTGCAGTTCTCCTTAAGTTAGAGTCCTGACTTGTTTATCGTCAGTCAGTTAGTGATTGTGTGGATCCAGTTCATACCCAGTCATTACTGTCATGTCAGAATCTCACTGTATTTTGATGACATTTAGACAAATAACTAACTTCACCGATAGATTTTAGCATTTGACTGCAGAGGTGAGGATATATGCTTAAAAACACCAACATATTCTGAGTCCAGGTAACTGCATTGTTAGATTACTCCAGATAATACACAGACCTCATTGTAAACACTTTCTACAAAAAAAATGGCTCCCATGCAAATTGTCTGGGACATATGGGCTGAATTTTGTGAAATTTGTTTTTGTAATTCAGGTGAAGCATCCTTGCAGTTGTGAAAGTCCCTCTTGGTTTTTATTTGTTTGCTTTGCCTCCGAGCAAACTATCACCCCAAATGACATGATGAGGTGAAGTGATTTCTAACGAATTCTACCTCCTTTGCTGCAGAGTTCTCGGGTCTTCTGGACGTTTCTCTGTCGTCTGCGACATGGAGGCTGATCCTGGCTTCCCTGGACCTATACTGCCCTGAGGAGAGAAGACAAGACGTCAAGAGGGGAGAAAAATTAGGAATGAAAACAAACAGGCATGGAGATGAGGTGGAAAATCATAAAGATAAGATGTCTCAGATGAGGGCAGTCATAACACAGAGGAGAAAAGACAGAAAGAGAGATATGACTCATGATATATTTTTCCAACTCGTCTTCGTTGCTTCTGGTTCTGAGGCTCACCCTGTATATTGACACGATGTTGCCAGGGTGAATGCCCATAAGGGATTTCTGGTTGGTCTGTGGAGTGCCATTTCGAGGCGAGACGTACGGCCGCGGTGATGATGCATCCGACGTTAGAGAGACCGGAGACTGACTGGAGTGCTGGGCTGAAAACAGGAAAATATAGGATTGGTGTTCAGCTTAGACGTATGCAAATACACACTGCTAGCATGTATTTTCAACAGCACGTCTGAAGTGATGTCCTTGCTTCGTGTAACAGCGAACAACTAAAATTAAAAGGCTAGCATAGGGAATAAGAGGGCTTTCAAGGTTGAATACTGCTATCTGCAAAATGCTCAACCAACATATTTTTTGGTTCCTTAAAAACTAATGTAAAAATGGACTTGCTCATTGGAATACATGGCACAATGTTTTGTTTTTCCACATGGAGAAAGTCAATCTAAAAAACCCCTTAAGCGACACAGTAAACTTGCATGAAGTGCCAAGATTTGAATTAAACGAAGGTCATTTTAGAAAGTCATTCATGGGGACAGGAAGAGCAGGATTCTTCATGTAAAAAAACAAAACACACACCGAAAACCCCAGTAGTGATAGCAGATGGTGAGAAATGGCAAAGAGGCCGTACCTTGGTTGGAGTGCTGAGCAGCTGAGAGCAGAGCAGTGACGTTGAAAGCAGGTCCAGCAGTGAGGAGCTTATGAAGCACAGACCGCAAGGAAGCTTGGGTGACAGCAGCTGCCAAGACTGGAGGGAGGAAAGAGGGAATGTACACAAACACACAAACACACAAACACAAACACAAACACAAACACACACACACACACACACACACACACACACACACACACACACACACACACACACACACACACACACACACACACACAGGTGAGTGAGCAAGGACACACAACAGGTAAGTGCACAAATGTGTAAAGTCAAGTCAGAAAACAGTTTAGACGAGAAAAACAAAGTCAGTGCAAACAGTCTTTACACCAGCCGCGGTTCAATCGTGTAAATGTCACTTTACCGGCAAACAACTGTAGGAAGTCGGAGCTTAAACAACGAGGACGAGTGTCACACTCTCACAAAACAGCCAAACAAGAATTCATTATAAATAACAAGTGAGCGCCCTGGTTAGAAACAGCAGAGCACAGTCAACCATTAATAACATAATCCAAACACCCACATAGGGATGAAAAGACATGACATATCTTGTTGTACACATATGCTTCTATCAACAGCTGCGTAAATACAAGCTATTGTAATTACCAACCACCTATTTCTAACACCAGTTTTTTTTTTTTCTTAAAAGTCTAACAACTGTAAGTCCGCTGCAAACAACTGATAACACACAACACTCTGAGGGAGCTGGTGCCATAGATAACTATTGAAAAATGGAAGACAGCAATACGGGTGGATGTTAATGCTGCTGCTGCGTAATTAATTACACTGATGCTGAAAATACACTGACACTGATATTTCAAGCCAATTAATGCTTTTAATTATGTTTTCAACGCCTCAGTTTAATTGAATGCTTTTCTTCAGGATCACAACATAATTTCTGTCAGTCATTTTTAGCTCCGGTCATGGGTTAGCTGCAATCAGCCCTGCGGTTTTAGACAATAGCAGCAGCAGCAAAGTCCGACTCTACAAGTTTATAAAAGATCCAAGGCTTCAAAATTATTCAAGTACCTCAGATTATCACTAAACAGAAAGGCGATTTGTACACTGAGCAGTTTCGGTGGCCTGCCACAGCAGCATTGGCACGATGCACAAACACCTAAACAGAAAACACACAGGTGCTATTCAGCATGCAGGTACTGTACGTGTGTTTCCTTCTCTCCTGCTCTCTGTGCCACATATTGTTCATTTTAATACAGGCGAATTCCCAATAAAGTGGATCTCATTTACATATTTTCCTGTTTCCCTTGTAAGACAACAGAATGAGTAGGAAAATGTGACGAAAATGCATGTCAAACAGATATCGCTTCCAAGCTGCTGCTCAAATCCTAAATTTGGAATTATGACGTTGTCTGACAAACTCACCACGCGAGTTAAACGCAAAGACTGGGAAGCGCTGGGAATTCCACAATATTCTTAAAGAATTCAAAGCTACGACCATTTTCACAAAAACGTAACACAGTAAGGAGAAAGGGAGTTGCTTTTGCTGCTCTTTTCTTGTAAAATAGCCACAGAATCTGTGCTGCCCTTTCTTTAATATATAGTGGTCCCTCACCATATCGCACTTCACTTTTCGCAGTCTCACTATCGCAGATTTTTTGCTATATAGGGGGATTTTGCGGTATATAGATATTTATATATATATTTATTTATTATTGTGGCAAAGCTGCATTGAGCAAAGACACTGGGGAAAGAATATCTGCCTTGTAATGCTTTCTGCAACTGACAGATGCTTTTTTTGACACACACAGAGAACAGCACTAAAGAAAATGTGGCAGGAAGTCATCAAACACACGCACGGTCCTGACAACATAATACTCAACCAAAATAACCAGACTGACTAAACCACAAAAACACAAACACTAATAACACTGGAACACTAGCATAAACCACAATAATGACGTTTAAACCCCCAACACTTTGAACTCCCATGGTGCACTGCAGCAAAACAGTTCAGTCATAGTACCAGCCCTGCGATCGCTACATTATTTTAGCTGTAAAATAAGCATTTTCTTGCCTAAAAATTGAAAACAATGTAAAAAAAAAAAAAAATATATATATATATATATATATATAAAAAGCTATAATTAAAACATACTAAAAGAAAATTTAATTGAAATAAAATGTGTAGCATACAGCGCTGGGCGTTGATTGGCTCAGCGACCGTAGCATCAGTCTCCTCTGTGTAGCAGCATTCAGCATTCCTCCTTGTCCGTTTCTCATAGACATCTGATCTCTGTACATACTGTTGCTCTGCGGTAATGTGCGGTGTGTGGGGAGGGTTTATAAAGCTTTGAATTATATATAAATAATAACATAAATGTGTTCACGACTTCGGGCGGTCTGGAACGTAACCCCCGTGACAGACGAGGGACCACTGTACACACTTTTCACACATTTTCCAGGTCATTAAAGAGGACTTCTTTTGGAGTTGCTCTACTCACTCAAATATTAAGCTCTGTTTTTTCTGCATTTTAATCACATTCGAGGATCCATTTTAACCCTTATATTAGACAATGCATTACACAATGAAACACAGTTTGTCAAAATAGAAATTAACTTCAATAAACCTGTCATTTTGCTGTTTTGTCAGAAAATTAATTGTTTACATTAATCAGCTAACTAATAAAATAGTGGATGGATTAATGAATAAAAAATAGTTGTAGTGAAAAGTCCTAAATGTCAATCTTGTGTTCCCATCATACCCCATCCTCACCCTCATTGAGCTTCGCCATGTCCATACTGCCGTTGTTCATCTGCAGGTTTGCCTGCAGCGCTGGGAGCAGCTGATGCAGGAGGGCTGGGTCCTGCAGCAGCGCTGGCAACGGCGACTGGACAGACGAAGGCACCTGCCCTGTAGAGGAGGACGAGGAGGACGACATGTTGGAGGAAGTGGAACCTAAAACGCCAGCAGCAGAGTTCAGGCTCTGAGAAGAAGAGGAGGAGGAATGGCCGCAGTTGGATGCCGAGGACTGGTCCCCTGATGTGGTCTCTGTGTTGACAAGCAGTGCAGTGAAAGACAAAATTAGTTAACACTGTATTCTATTTTTTCCTAATGTAAACAAAAGTTGTACATTTCAGCAAAAATCTCTGGATGTCTTACATTCATGCAGAGAGTTCAGAAGGGTAACCAAAGGGCCCTGAAGGAAAAGCTGAACCACTTTAATAATGTTTTATAGTTAAGTCATACTTACTTGTTGTGGCTTTGTCCTGCAAGGCCTCTTGTCTGTAGTCCATGTCCCTGGGGAAACTGTTTGCCGCCATCTTGACTGAGTCTTTCTGTCGTTGTTCCCTGAAGCAAAGTAAACAGACTTTGTAAAGCAACAGAGACAACAAGGCAGGATACAGGCTGCAATCTGAACCTTCAGCTAGTG
Organism: Amphiprion ocellaris; assembly: GCF_022539595.1. NCBI lineage: Eukaryota > Metazoa > Chordata > Actinopteri > Pomacentridae > Amphiprion > Amphiprion ocellaris. The sequence continues at coordinate 8,953,973 of NC_072775.1, read as the reverse complement.
TTAGTCTCCTAACACTGGCGCTGCTGCATGATGTTGCAATGTATGTCTCTGCATGAGAATGAGACTCCTGTTGCTGATTACTGTCAGGTCTAATATTCAACTGTATGTTAGAATTCAAGTTTGCCTTGCCTCTCCAACAGGTCCTTGGGCTTCTCCCACTGGGAGACCTCAGTTCTACAGTTGTAGTAGTACTTTTTCCCAGAGGAGCTGATGTGTTCTGTCCAGTCATCTGCTGGGTCCTGGTGCAGAGAAGACATGAGACATTACAACACTGAAAAGTCACATGAACACGTTAACCCAGTGAGAACCAAGCAGTTTGTGAGTTTGTTACTCCTTTAACATTTGTATTCAATGTGGGCTCAAGTTAGACTGATATGCCAAAAATCATTCCAAAAAACAAAGTAGAAAGTGGAATATCTTTGACTACTTATTCTACAAATATAAATAAATAAACAAAATGAAATCAACATGTACAACATTTCTGAAAGTGTGCTGATAGGTGTTAACACTGGAAAAAACTACATTCTATTGAAATTTTACCTCTAATATTTTAGATTTCATTGCCTGCTTGTCTCCTATCTGTTCTGCGTAAATACTGCCTGCAGATAAGCAAGAAAGTCTTTGAATTCTTCTTAAATGATTGTTGGTTGCAACTGTGTCAGTTTTGATTTCTCAATTGTACAATTTCTTTTTTTTTACACAATCCGAATGGTGCAAATGTTTTATTTTTGGCACATTTTAAATGAGATATGCAGAATAATATGCTATGCTCAGATTGATTTCATTTCTGAAACTTGTTCTGATGAATGATTACTACAACTTAAAAAAGAAAAAAAAACAGGCATTTTGAACCTCGCAGAATTTTTTGGGATTCAGAGGGCAAACAATGAATAACGTCATTTTTATTCAATAACCAAGTCAAGAGAAACAGAATACAGTCAGGAGCAACAGGTGATAGTTTCAAGCAGATGAGCTTAAAAATCCAAAATAAATGGAGAAAAGGTATAAAAGCAGTCCAGAGTTTAATTTCTGGCCTGAATAACTTCTCCTTGTTAAAATCATTAACTTAGTTTAAGTAGAACACCTCAGCAGCTCAGTGATTAGCACTGCTCCCTGGTCAGAGTGTTTCTGGCTAAAAGGTTCAGAGTTCGATCCCATTGAGCACAAAGAGTTCAATCATTGTCCTGGGAAATTCTATCATCACAACAATATTCTGACAAGCAGAGCTGGATACCGCTTCCACAAAACTGTCTGGCTCACACCACTGTATGCTGTTTGTTCTTCTGATTGCCAACACACTGTCAAGTTCCCGTTTACTGCCTTTGACAGTGAGGATGGAACCTTTCCATTTGTGTTGGGATCAGTGGGTAACATGCCATCTCAAAATGTTAAGATTCAGTCCTATCCCTGAAAAGGACAGCTTGATTAGCTTAGACACAAATGTTCCTGACAACTGAACTTAAAGTTGGTCTTTAAAAATCAGGTTTGCTTTGCACCACAGTCTTAGATCCAAAGTCCTTCCAATGTTGATTAAAGCGCAGTTATTCTCCAGATTTACTAACTAGTTGTTTCGTATAAAAAAATGTCAGAAAATGGTGAAAGATGTTGAGCAGCGTTTCCCAAATCCTACGATAATATCCGCAAATGTCTTGTTTTGTCAATGGGCCGAAGCTACTGAGTTTAAAATCATATAGGAGTAAAGAAACCACATAATACTCACGTTTTAGCGTCTGAAATCAGAGAATTTGGACTTGACAGATTCCTACATTATTAGAATTATTGGCAGTTAATTTAAAAGTTGACAATTGATTAATGGTTACAGGTCCGTCCAATGACAGCAGAAACAGAAAGCTAAGTATTCTGGATGTTGCTGCATTTTTCCCCTTTTCAATGACAGGCCTTGTAGACCACCAATTTCAACAACTGCACCTTTCAAGTACATCGTCTAGTTTCACAACGCAAGTCAGTTTCCAATGGTGAAATTCCTCTTTAAGCTGTAAGCAATCACACCTGCCTTTTCTCCAGTAAACACAGCTTTTCAAGACTCAATATGCACTGTTCAACCCGCAGCAGCAGAGTAAAATGCATATTTTAGTTTGAAATAACCTCAGATAAGGGCTGAACAACTAATCAATTTTATATTGAAATCTGGATTTAAAATAATGCAATTAGCCAATCGCAAAGGCACCTTTAATTTATTTATTTTTTGTTCTTTTTGTCAATGCTAGATGTCTGACACAGGACTGAAACTGTTGTGTCAATGGTTGTACAATTTCACGCCACTTTCCTGGCGCAGCACACTTTTTTTGCGGAAATGCTCTATCACAAGCCAAAATTAGACCGCAATCGAATCATAATATCTGCCAGAAAAAGTGAAATTTAAAATTTCTTAAGCCTTCCTTGAAACAATGCAAATGTATTTTTGTTTGTTGATATAGTATAAATAAAACAATTAACCCCATTTGCCAGTGTCAGAGGCAAACATTAACGATTAAAATACTCAATTTAAATCCTTTATGTAGATGTTTTGGGCAGTCAACCTTCCTCAGAAAATAGCAACAGTATACCTGAGTCCATATACATATTCAGTCCATGTAAGTCATGTTCCTTCAGTAAGTAAACATCCTTTCCTTTCCTTTCCAGCCTCAATAATGAATAAGGCTTTTCAGTCTGGATGTGAGCTGGTATGTTTATTATTAATGACCATGCATATACTCGCAATTCCAGTCAGGATGTACACAGCTTTCCTTTACCCTGCAGGTGCAGTTAAAGTGTCAAGAACACAAAATATGACATCTTATAAAGAATCAGTCTTAGGACAAATACGGACATATATATTAGTAGAATATAGCAGTGTATTATTTGGCATTGCTACTGCCATTGAAACACTTTTGGACTGCATGAATTACCATTGAGAAATTTCTGACTGAACATATTTATATGCATTGTTGTTTTTGCTATTGATACCATGATAATTACACAACTATGGTAGAATCTAAAATATTGCAAGCAGCTTTCAATGCTTCATTTTTTGTGCACGTTGGGAAAATTGGTCCAAATTTGTAACAGTTTAATAATGTCATGTATGACCAGCTGGCCCACGCCTGTAGGACAATATATGAAGAAAATGTACAGTGGGCTGTCGGTGGGCGTGGTATTACTTAGTGTCGAGATGAAATAATTTGCTTCCCATTCACATTGATGTATGGAAAATCTTTTAAACAGGGAATTCTACAATGTAATCAGATCATCTTTACACCATAAAGACAGCCTGTTAAATAAATATGAAATTTCAATCCAGCATTGTTGTTGAGTTTGATTTGATAAATGACTGCACAGAAAGAGGAAGAAGCCTCTGCATAATGCCAATCATACAACGCTCCAAAGTAGCGTGACTGCGCTTTCTACAGGAAGCACTGAGGGTATACTATCAGATAACTGTGGACAGCGCCTTACCCTGTCTGCAGGCTTGCTCTGAGTCGTGTGTGAGTCGGCGCCATGGTGGGAGCTGCTGTTGTGAGAGTTCTCCTGAGGAGAGCCGCTGGTCCCTGCAACAAACACATTTATCAAGTCACAAAAAATACACAACACTGGCTTGACTATAATTTCTTGAGGTTTGCTTAATTTACATTTAAGCAGTTATCTTGTGACCTGATGGTAGTGAAAATACTAAATTATCCAAATTGTGCGTACCAGGACAGTTTGAGGGTTCAAAATCCACAATGATTAGAATTAGTGTATAGGATGAAACAAGTCTATACAATATGTCAAAGATCAGTGCAAAAAGATGATGGTGATGCACTGATATCAGCAGTGAGGGTCAGTCTGATGACTGTGGTCATGTACCACTCAGATAAAGCTGCATCACATACCACTTTTCAGCAACATTAACCTCTCATTGGTTGAGCTGCTAGGAGGCAGAGGATCAATATCAGAAGTTTGGAAATGTCTTGGATAAATGAAAAAGCAGAAAATGCATACTATGCTCTGCTAAACTGTCAAAAGGAGAAGTGAAGAATAGCTCTTTAATACAAACAATCTGATAAAAAACCATCACAGCATAGAGTTCAAAAGTTTGCTAATAGGAAGCAACAGGAAACAGCAACAACCAACTCTGCAGTAAACACTGAAGAAGCGAGATAAAATCTTCAGAGACAACCAGAAGCCTGAAAAATAACTGAATCTCTTACACTGAACATTGCTCTTAAAGAGCAGTTCATGTCAGTTGCAGATGGTATGGGAATTCCTCATCCTCCTTGAATACTGGTATGAGAGTAAGACATTCCCAGCCATCACCACACCACAGAAACCATACTTATCAGGCCTGCATGACTTTGTGAAAAACGCCCATCAACAGCCTGTTGCAGGACACTTTGGTGAGGATTTCACTCTACAGAGAATCTCTCTATATGCAAAGCAGTTTTGAGGTTTGCAAAGTGGCTGGGACTCAGCAGGTGTGTTTGATGATATGGTTCAGATGGGGGACATTCTGAAAAGTTTTGTTCATGTTGTGAAGCTCCAGGACAATGCCAAAAACATGATCAAGGCCACGAGTGACGGTGACTCCCTAGCCTGTCATGTGTCACTCACACCCCCCAGATGGCTGTTAACAAGGGACTTTTGGGTCAGAGAAGTGTTGTGGACGTGAAATGGTTAGACATTTCAAACATTCCACCTTGGCCTACACCTGCCTACCCAGCCAGCACTGCCAACCTGCTGGAACTACATAAACTACATGCTACAGTCTTTTCAAGCAGAAGTTTGAATATTTGGGTCTGATTATAGCAATCTCAATGCTCGCCTGTGGACATTTGTAACAACATAGGCTATGTGATCTGCTGTGAATACTTTGGCAACAGATGATTCCTGCTATGACTGTGCTTCAGAGACTTCTGACCAAAAAAAACAGACAAAGGCATCAAAACAATGAGGAGAACATTAGCAGCAGCTATCAAGAGATGCAACACTAAATGAAAACACTCTACTGCTCTGCGACTGTACTCGAACTCAGGTAAAGTGTGATACATGGATGTCTGTGTGTGTCTATCTCCAGATACTTCTCAAGTACTAATATTGGTACTCAGTACGGACAAGTACACGTATCTGACATAAAATGGTACCAGGGCATCCCTAAAGAATGTCAGATTTAACCTCAGAGAGCACTGCTATTGATCAGAAGACTCTGTTGGTAAGTAAAGCAGACACAGTGATCCAAAAGTTTAGCTGCCTACTGAGGTTACTGCAGGACCAGGAATCTCTTCTTTCTTTATAACAACATTTTATAACTTACAATTTCGGGCGTCCAGATAGCTCAGCTGGCTGGGCGGGCGACCCATGAACAGGGGCTATAGTCCCCGACACAGCGGTCATGGGTTTGAATCCAGCTCATGGCAATTTACTGCATGTCATTCCCACACTCTTCTATTCATCTTTCCTGTCTCTCTCTCACTGTCCTATCTAATAAAGGCAAAAATGCCTAAAAAATAATAATTGTGCAACTTACAATTCCATGCATGTGCAAAGCCACCAGACCCAGGCTTACCATTTTTTCCTCTAAGAGCATGAGCGGCTTTTGCCTTGCCATGTCCAGTGTTGTCTCCATGTCTGCTGACAGGACTTTCGTCTGAGCGTCGCAGCATCTTGAAAGGCGGCGTGGGATCCGATGAGCCATCGCGCACCTTGTCGTAACGGTGAAGGCTGCTGGACTGGCTCTTTGGCTGAGATTTATGGGTCTAGGAAGGATAATGCATAACAAATACAGACTTGTTCAGACGTACACAGTCTTACATTGATGTCTTTTTATTCCTGGAGCAGGAGATGTTTTCATTCCAACTTGGTAATAAATCCCTGCCACCAAAAGGAACACATCTGCACCACAGAAGAATACTGGCATCTGACATTTTGGTGAAGCTTTAATATAGCGTTCTAAACATAAGAAAACTCGATCAGTCCACTCTGTATAAACTCTAAAAATGTGGCTGTTCAGATTTTGCAATAATTTCCTGAAAGATATCGTCTGTGTGAAATATGTGCAACTGTAATAAATATTCAGATTGGAATGTACAGCCAAATTTCTTTGTTGTGCAGCATTTGTTGATAGTAGATGTTTTACATTATGGTATTTAAACTGTAACATTGTTCAGCAATGGTCAAAGACATTGATATGTTAACACGATGAATTTAAGAGCAAGTACTGAATATTCACAATACAAACTATGAAAGGTTAAGTGACAGTCATGCAGTTAGACTTGTGGTTTATGTTGTGCACACTATTTCTAAGTGGCATTATTATAGAGAACTGTCACAGGACATAAATTAGCGGTTGGCAAACAGGAAGACAAGCGTTTTCATTTTAATGGGCATAACGGACACCTTGATTAGCTCCGTTAGTGGAGCGTACTGACAGGTGACAGTTAACAAATCAACCATGTCATACCTGATAGGATTGTGAATCCCTTCTGTCGTTGCACCTGTGGGAGAGACACAAAACAGACGTTACAGGCAGTTTGCACTTTAACGGCTAAGCTAGGTTACTGTTCTGTGCTAAGCGACACACTTTCTGAAGCATATTTAGTTAGCTAACTAGCTACCGTTCGCTAAGTTAGCTTGATTTGCTAGCTTATCAGCAGCTATTTGCTCATATTGCCACAATGACTGGTAAATAATAATATTCGACACGTTTTGTTAATGATACACCCTGTGAAAGCAGGTTTTAGCATTACCGTGTTCGTTAGCTAGTCGAGACGAAATAACCGGAACCCACAGCTAACTAACTGCAGGTAGCTGTTAGCCGCGATAGCTAACGGTTAACCTGAAACCGTCAAAACAAGAAACGAGATAAACCCCGCGGTTGTATTTTTAGTTCAACGTGAAGGTTGGCGTTACCCATCGCTGACTCTTGTTGGTTTCCTTGCATACATCACCATGAAGGCCGTGGTGATGTGTGTGTGTGTGTGAGGGGGAACCGTGGCCTCCTGTCCGTCCGCTCTCTCGGCTCGTTTCTCTTCAGTCCGTCCGGCCGAACGCGCAGCTACAGGTCAGGCACCGAGCAGCAGCTCTGCATAGCGGGTGGTCGTTTCTGAAAGCCACCCTCAGCGCATCATCTGGCATCAGAGACGGTACCGACGGACCCGAGCGATGGTGCAGAAAGCAGCAGCTGCGGCAGGAAGCGGAGGAGACCGAGTCCCGGTAACGTTTAGCTGCGGACGTCAGGAGACCGGGGACCCTTCAAAATATAGGTTCAATTAGTCAGTATGTCAGTCTGATAGTGTGGAGCAGAGGAGTGTGTGTGAAAAACAGGAGAAAAACAGAAAATATATAACGAAACAGAGAGGAACAGAGAAACGTATGATAGACGGGACAGGATATTGCAAAATAAAGCCTCACCAGTCAGCGGGAACCATAAAAAAAAAACGTTCGCCGAAGGTTTCCGTTTTCTAGGCTGCGGTCCGATAAACTGTGTCGTTCTTGTAAAATTGTGCAAAATTCAAGAAATTCTACAAAAACCGACAGGAAACGTTCCCTGAAGGTTCATTTCTCTTTACAGTAAAAATCTACAAAACTAACAGTCAGGGAATGTTCTCTGGAGGTTATTTTCCCTTAAAATAAACTGTGACTTTAAATAATAATAATAATATATAAACACTAACTGTCAAGAAACATATATGTGTGTGTATACACTACCAGGCAAAAAAGTTGGGACACATCTTATTTAATGTTTTTTCTTTATTTTCATGACTATTTACGCCGTAGATTCTCACTGAAGGCATCAAAACTATGAATGAACACATATGGAGTTATGTAGTAAATAAAAAAAGTGTGAAATAAGTCAAAATATGTTTTATATTTTCGATTCTTCAAAATAGCCACCCTTTGCTTTGATTGTTTTGCACACTCTTGGCAGTCTCTCAATTAGCTTCATAAGGTAGTGAAGGAAGGAAGGAAGGAACCGAGGAGGGAAGGAAGGAAGGAAGGGAGGATTGGAAGAAGGGAGGAGGGAATGAAGGAAGGAAAGAAGGAAAGAAAGGAGGAAGGAAGGAAGGAAGGAAGGAAGGAAGGAAGGAAGGGAGGGAGAACGGGAGAAAGGAAGGAAGGGAGGATTGGAAGGGACGGAGGAGGAGGGGAGGGGGAACCGAGGAGGGGAGGAAGGAAGGAAGGGAGGAATGAAAGAAGGGAGGAAGAGAGGAACCAAAGAGGGGAGAAGGGAAGGAAGGGAGGAATGAATGAAGGAAGGAAAGGAGGAAGGGAAGAATTCTTCAAAATAGCCACCCTTTGCTTTGATTACTGCTTTGCACATTCTTGCCATTCTCTTGAGGAGTTTCATGAGGTAGCCACCTGAAATGGTTTTCACTTCACAGGTGTACCTTGTCAAGGTTCATTTGTGGAATTATTGCCTTCTTAATGGGGTTGGGACCATCAGTTGTGCAGAAGTCAGGTTGGTACACAGTTGACAGCCCTATTTGACAACTGTTAAATTAGTAGCAGACACATCTCAACATCAGCTGTTCAGAGGATACTGCTCAAATCAGGCCTTTATGGTAAAGTACCTGCTAAGAAACCACTACTAAGGAAAAGCAACGAGCAGAAGAGATTAGTTTGGGCCAAGAAACACAAGGAATGGACATTAGACCAGTGGAAATCTGCACTTTGGTCTGATGAGTCCAATTTTGACATCTTTGGTTCCACCCGCTGTGTCTTTGTGCAACACAGAAAAGGTGAATGGATGGTCTCTACATGCGTGGTTCCCACCGTGAAGCATGGAGGAGGAGGTATGATGGTGTGGGGGTGCTTTGCTGGTGACAATGTTGGGGATTTATTCAAAACTGAAGGCACACTGAACCACCATGGCTACCACAGCATCCTGTAGCGACATGCCATCCTATCCGGTTTGCGTTTAGTTGGACCATCATTTATTTTTCAACAGGACAATGACCCTAAACACACCTCCAGGCTGTGTAAGGACTATTTGACCAAGAAAGAGAGTGATGCAGTACTGCGTCAGATGACTTGGCCTCCACAGTCACCTGACCTAAACCCAGTTAAGATGGTTTGGGATGAGATGGACCACAGAGTGAAGGCGAAACAGCCAACAGGTACTCAGCATCTCTAGGAACTCCTTCAAGACGGTTGGAAAACCATTTCAGGTGACTACCTCATGAAGCTCATGGAGAAAATGCGAAGAGTGTGCAAAGCAGTAATCACAGCAAAGGGTGGCTATTTTGAAGAATCTAAAATATGAAACATGTTTTGACTTATTTCACTTTTTTGTTTACGACATAAACAGTTTCCTGAAGGTTCACTGAGGGGTTCTGTTTGCTGGGTCAATTCTTAAAGATTTTAAAACCAGAAACCTTAAAGTTTCTAGGTTGTCTTTACAACTGATTGTGATTTTATCTTTTTTGTAATTCCACAAAAAGTAACTTTTAGAGAATGTTCCCTGAAGGTTCCCTGAAGGATTTTGTTTGCTGGATGCATTCTTAAACGTGTTACAAATATGAACCTTTGCAAGTTTCTGTATGGGTCTTGTTTACATCAAACTGTGACTTTCTTGTCAAATTCAAAAAAAACAACTTTCAGGGAACATTTTCTGAAAGGTTTTCTGGGTTATATTTACAGCAAACTGTGACTTTCTGGTAAAATTCAATTCGTTGAATGTTTTTGTGATATAAACTACTACTGCAACACTTCAATTTCTTTTGTTGGTCAATAAAGTACTCTATCTATGTAGCCTGGAGGCCTCATTCACAATGTAGGTGAGTAAGAAAATAAAAGATGTCAGCACACAAATGTTATCCAGATAACCGAATAACAATAAAATAATAAATACATTTGTGAAAACATTTATAAACAAATGAATCAACTGAGTGAAGCTTCACTGGGCTCTCTAAATGAGCCCATCGGTGCTCAGTTTTAGCTCTGGTTTTCGTTTCTACTTTTATAAATAACATTGGGAAGTGGACGCCTGAAGCCAAAGTGCATCTTTATGCAGATGACGCAACAGTGTATTCGGTTGCCTCGTCTCTGAGCCAGACTGCTGATGAGCTCCAGACTGCCTTTCAACAGTTGCAGGCCTCACTGCAAGATTTAAAACTGAATTCTAAGGAAACCAAATGTATAATCTTTTCCAGAGCTCGCTCCCAGATCTCACATATTGGTAGCATTCAGACTTTATTTGAGGACTTAATTGAACAAGTATCTTCCTAAAAATACTGGAGCATCTGGGTGGATGATTGACTCTCTTTTTCAGAGCATCTAGTGATTAAACAAAGTTTTTATCGTTGAAATAGGGTCTATTTGATTTTAACAGTGAGGAAAACACTGATACAAGCTATGTTTTCGCCTATGTGGATGTTATTTTTATCCATACCTCCATCTCTGCTCTTCGCTACTTTTCATGGTTTTGCCAGCTTGCAGGTGCACAGCAAGTAAAACTGGATTTTCCAGCCCCTGCAGCATAATCCATCATTTGAATGCACATGTAAAGAAAGTAATGAGGTAATGCAAGAGGGTGATAAAGTCAGTAAGAGCCTTTTAAATAATTAAAATCCAGTGTCTGCCACACCTTACAGAGAGTGAGGGCAACACAAGCTTGTAGTTGGGTCATTTCATATCAAAATGAATCCAATCTGAAAGTAGACCTACTTGCAAATCACATTTTATAGAGTAATTTGGACAAATCAAACTAATCAAACACATTTTGAGCATTCATTACAATACAAAAAATGAGACCTTTCATTTGCTCTGACTTGTGACCAACCACCTATCCCACAATCTGATGTAACCCTTAAGAACTGAATGCACCTTTTTAAAGTTTTCTCTAATAAATGATCAGAATTGTCATCACTCTCTGTCATGGACACTGAAGAGGTGGAGTTGGTGTTGAAACTGTGATATTTCCAATAATGTTAATGCTCGAAGTTGGTTAAATAAAAAATTGTGCAGAACAAAAACAAGATTTTGGTGATAAATTGTTGACATCTAGAGTGGATGTAAACTTTATTTATACTTACTAAAATGTGATTTCATCCCTGAAAATTTCATGTGTCCATCTCTAGGTGTGAAGTTATGACAGTGCAAAAATACCACACAAAGTCAAACAAATTAAAAAGTGTAACATTTCAACCAACTCCTACTTCGAGGGCCTGAAACTTGGAAAATATTCACAGTAAGACAGTGCAGTTCTGCATGCCTTTGTTAAAAAATATATATATAAATCAGCTGATTCTAGCGAGGTCAGGTGGGAGGCAGTGATTGATTTTTCACTGTGAAAAATTGTTATAATTATCACCAGTAATACATCTGAATGCTAAGTGATAAACATTGTCTAAGTTAACTTGCCTCTGATGCTTGCGCGTATAAAATGTCACCATAATCCAGTACTAAGAAAAAAGTTGTTTGTTTTTTTCAGTGCAGTGAAAAAAGTGAATGGTTCCTGTAAAAGAAACCAGTTATCCCAGAAAAAAAAAACTTGCATCAAGTCATTTCTAATTCAGTCACATCCTCAAATCCTCCCCGAATACATAGATACCTGCGTGCATTTGTGACGCCAATAAAAACGTTAAAGAAACACGGGACTTTTATTTTGAAAAACCACTATAATGATTACTCACTGTGCTTGAATTGTGTATTTTACATAAATAAAGACACTCTCACAGCAAATGATGTTTAAAATATGTATAGAAATCGACCAGAATGCAGGAATAAGGGGTTTGATGTCAAAAATTTCCTGGGGAAAGAAGTCCAGACAACTTTTTGACGTAGCAACAAGTGTGAGATTCTCCCTCCTCACTGTGATAGCTCTGCGTTTGGGCTGTTATTTTGAAGTAAGTCTTCTCTCTCCAGTATTATCCAGCTGTCTGTGGATGACATGAAGCAGCTAGTTAGAGCTGTGAGGACTCTTCCTCCTCCTGGGACACATTCTTTCTATGGATCAATGACGTGAACACATTGCCCTCCAGGAACAGGTCACAGCAGTGTGATATTTTCTGATTTTTTCCTGTGACTTTTATGAAATGTGGTTTGTAGCGGAAAAGATGCTAGGATTACAACAGTATCCTCAAACCTTTTATCAGAATACTTGTAATGGTTTCATTAACAGGAGCTCCTCGGGTAATCTCTGAATACCTTCTACTTTATTCCCCAAAGGTCAAAGGTTTGGAGTCTTTGGAGGCCAGTATTCATCTTCCTCCTGGGACCATTACTCACACCTGGCGACACAATGTCTTGCTATTTATTTATTTTCCATTTTTCAGCAAATCACTGTAGGACAAACTTAAATTAAAGGTATGCTTTCTTAAAATTGTTGCTAAAGCTGATAAGATTATTACAGTTTATGTTAAAAAAAAAGATAAGTACGAATGCTAATAAACATACTATTAAAAAAGATAAGTACAATGAAAAGGCATATGGTAAAGTGCAATGCAAAAGAAGAAGAACTATATTAATCATTAAGCAGTTTTTTTTACTGAAATTAAACAATATATACACTACCATTCATTCAAGTTTGGGGTATGCACTTAAGGACACTTAGAAATGTCCATATTTTTTGAAAGAAAAGCATTTTTTTTTCAATGAAAATGACATTAAATGAATGATAAATCCAGTCTAGACACTGTTAATGTGGTAAATGACTATCCTCGCTGGAAACGGCTGATTTTTAATGGAATATCTCCATAGGGGTACAGAGGAACATTTCCAGCAACCATCACTCCTGTGTTCTAATGCTACATTGTGTTAGCTAATGGGGTTGAAAGGCTCATTGATGATTAGAAAACCCTTGTGCAATTATGTTAGCACATGAATAAAAGTGGGAGTTTTTATGGAAATTGTCTGGGTGACCCCAAACTTTTGAACGGTAGTGTATATATATATTTAATTGTTATTTTACAGATTTACCTGTTCTGAATAATTAGAAATAATCACTAATAAAGCCACAGAAAAAGAACATTGATTTATTTGTTAACCATGAAATTAAAAAAAACCCACACGGCAACTCCGGACTAAATGCCCACATCAAAAATCTACATCTTTACAAATGGTAATTCATTCTTCTTCAACGTATGGCTGTAGAAATATACTATTTTTTACTATATTTAAATAGTGATATGGCAAAAAATGTACATCAAACAGACCGCTGTGGACCCTTTTGTCCTCATGAAAGAGGAAAATATTTGTCCTTCAGGCCTTTTCTGTCTTCATTTTGGCTGCTGCTTCTGTGTCAGTCTTGCATTGTTCCGCAGTTTGTGTCCAGAGCTCTACGAAGCAGGTTTTGTCCCTACAGTTTAAGTGCCTGTACTTAGAGCTTCAACTAAACCTGAACCTTCATCATACACACTTTAACTAATAAAAACACATAAAGATTATTTATTTCCATAGAAGAACAGATGCATTTATCTTTACAGTCTATACATATTTGATGACAATAATTTAAAAAATCTTTAAGTTGCTACAACATCTATTTAAACAGACTTCATTAGTGGTTGTGTGGGGAGGCCAGAGGGGTGCTGAGACTGTAGTCTGAGGTGGATTTGGCCTCCTCAGGTCACCCTAACCCACTACTCATAGACAGCCTGAACTCAACGAATAATTGTCACGGACTATTTAATGTGATTGTTGAGGTAGATCTCTCCCAGAACTCCCATGTGTTTAATTACCAGACAGAAAAGTGTAAAATATGTCTAATAAAGAGAATAAATAAAACACAATACACTTGTTTAGGACAAAGAAGCAAACATGGGACACGATCTGATCTGTGTAATGTTTTCTAGTTCTTTGTTTGCAGTCATATGTGCGAAATGAACAGTTTTGGGTCAACTTTATGCTCCCTGCTCTGCAGTTTCCATGTTGCGATCGCTGTATTGATCATCCGCTGACTTGATGTAGGTCAACCCTGACACATATTGGCTGAATACGAGGCAGCCTTTCTTTACTGTCTGGCCAGCTGTAACACTCACACAAAGTCTCACTACAAGTGGATGTTCAAATGCAGCTCACAGTCGTTGGATATTAAGGGCCTACTTGAACTGCGCCTAATGGACCGGACACTGTAGTGAGTGCAATATTGTGTTGTTTTGCTAAACAGTGACTTTTTTTGTACTTTAACAATGTGGGAATCACAGAAAAATAACCTCTCTGTGCTGCAAACTAGGTTTAATAGTCTGTGCTTGTTCATTTTTAACCACAAGTTTTTAAAAAAAGTAGGTTTAGAATGCTAAAATAATTCAAATTGTAGCCTGGATATTGCCCTTTAGCTATGCCAAACAGACCAAATGGACAAAATCGAGGCACAAACCTACAAAGAAACCAACTATTATAAATGTTACAATCAAGCTGATCTTCAATAAAATGTACACAAGCTTTGTTAAATGTTTCTTATCTTTTGCTACTGTGATGTAGAATCATTATTAATTAACCAAGACAAAGAGAACAGTGATAAATACTGAATAACGTCTAAACCTTTATTGATTTCATACTTATTTGGAACAAATATGTTCAATAGAAATATCTCATACCAGCAATAGGGGGCAGTAATATCTCAGAAGAGGCACACAGCATGTGAAAAACTAATTAATTTCTTTCCTCTTTCTGTTTCTTTTCTCCTCCATATTCCCAACTCTCCCATTAAAACAAGAGAAAACTCAAAGAAAGCAAATAACTGGTATGATTCTGTTGGGGTGTTGTTATTTGTTTAAAGCTTCTTTTCTGTTGTCAGATTGAGGAGGATGCTGAGCCGAGCTGAACACAGAGGTACGACCAGGGGATAGAGGTTGTTATTGTACAGTACATCATCATAATAAATACGTGAGCAACCTGAGCACAGAAGCTTGTGGAGGTTTTTCATTTAAACTCTCACGTCTTTTCTTTGAGGTCCTGACCTCTTCCTGTCATCTTCAACACACAGACTGTAAATTCAGAACAAATGCAGGTGGAGTGCTTGTTAACATGCATCTATATTTGTGTTTACATGTGTCTCCCCTTCATTCTCCAGGTCTATGTGGGATATTTTCATCAGTGATGTCTGGAACAGAGTCTCACACCGACAGAGAGGAGGACTACAGGTTCCTCCACAGCATGCTGATGGAGAAGAAGCTTCACATGCTGTTTAAGGTGAAGTGGTGCAATGAACTGTTTACATTCTATCAATACCTTTACAGTATGTATTATTTAACTTTCTGAAGTTGCAAGTATTTAATATCGAGAGGTGGATTTAATATTCCCATCCCGTTTTTAGTACTAAGCTTGCATAACAAGTAAGAGTCCTGAATTTATTACGTAAGTTAATGTACAAAAGTAAGTGAAAGAGCCAAATATCATAAATGTTCCAGGAAGAATGACTCCAAAAGGGGTTTGACTTTTATATAATAATGAGTTACTATCACTAATGCATCTCAGTATTGCAGCTGGACAAGATGGATTTTTTTATTGTTTAGTGTGCAGGATAGTTTAATCCACAACTATGAATCAATTTATAGAAAATGAGGCTTTGGTGTGATTCAACTGAAGTACAAGTACCTTGAAAATTAGATTTAGATTTAAATAAATTCACTTGTGAGACTAAATGTACTTACTTTTCATCAAGGCTCAAAACAAC
The DNA here is from genome assembly GCF_022539595.1 of Amphiprion ocellaris. Taxonomy (NCBI): domain Eukaryota; kingdom Metazoa; phylum Chordata; class Actinopteri; family Pomacentridae; genus Amphiprion; species Amphiprion ocellaris. Next base: position 8,938,384 of record NC_072775.1, on the reverse strand, counting down.
ACAAATACAATGTAATCTAAGATGAGCTGAATTTACAAAAAAAAAAAAAACTTGAGGAAACCTATTGCAAGAAACAAACAAAATAAAATAAAATACTTGAAGGGCTAGAAATTATATTTGAAGTTCAAGATACTAACAGACTTAATGTTGATTTAACTTCAGATCTTATGCACTATTAATTTCTGCACCTTTTATTTGAATTACTTCACTTTGTCCCTATAGATAAAGTGAGAAAAATATTTACTTCTTTTTTAAAAATTGTTTAGACTAATGATTGAACTATGATTTACTATTTCAATAGGAGAAAGAACGTCATAATTTTGAGAACTGAAGTCATAAATGTGAGGAATGCTCACATTATTGTGAAATAAGTAAGACTGAAGACAAAACATTGCATCATTATGAGATAGAATCTAAATTATGTGATGAGTGATCAAAAGGGGGTTTCACCAAAATAAAAGAGGTCTGATAAGGACTAAAACTTAATAATTTTTAAATAGTTTCACTTAAGGTTATTTAAAGTCATTGAAATCTGTCTAAAATTTGTAGAATACAGTAACATCTAAAAGTAATGTAGCCAGACTAAAATTATAAAAGAACTTTGTAACAGAATTGTGTAAATTTGATTTAAATATAAATATGTAGATATAAATATAAATTTCATGGGTTGTGTTCTACTTTGGTTACATTTCAAGTCTGTCAATAAACTCTATTTTGTTGTTAAAAACAAAAAATCAACCAGTTTCTCTATTTTCTTTCTTATTTTCTCTTCTTTAATGTTATTGATAGTGGTAGTAATCACAGTTGCAGTGTGAGTAGGAGCAGCTTTATAAGTACTTCTGCAGAGAAAACCTTCATTATGATCCTTCCTGGACTTGACAGATCCACGAGCGGCTGAAGCACTTCGAGAACCGAAGCCCCGCCCCGGTCCAGGAGGAAGCATCCAGTCTGGCCTTAGATGTAAGCGACTTCCTCCAAACTTCTTTTGCAGATAGTCGGAGTCGTACAGATGACTTTCCTGTCACACAGAAGCACGAGTGGAACGTACATTCCTTCCTATGTGTTCTGCACAATGAAATGTTATCTCAAAACTCCTTCACGCTGGACACTATCGCTCAGAAGGCTGTTTCAAAGATGATATCATTTAGTATCTGTGTGCCATGAGTTAAGGTCGCCGAGGACAGTGCCGAGCGACGGGCTGCTAAAATCATCTTGAGTGTAGTTTAATGTCTCAGGTTGCAGGGATACAATTAATTTCAGATTTAACATGAAGTGACACTACTATGACTTTAACCCAAAATGGCACCAACAGTCTCCGCTCCTTTCGGATGTGCATCATATTTTATCTACCACTCATAAATTCCTGTCACCCGTCTGTCTGTGTGTTTAATTTGTTCCATTTTTGATCATCTCCCACCTTTGTTTCCTGATTTTTCCCTTCTTGTTCCTGGACAAAGTGCAAAGCAGGGATGTTCTTTTTGCTTCTATATATTCTCGTCTCACCGGGCTGTACAGTGGCGTAGTGGTTAGCACTTTCGCCTTGCAGCAAGAAGGTCCCTGGTTCGCGTCCCGGCTTTCCCGGGATCTTTCTGCATGGAGTTTGCATGTGCTCCCTGTGCATGCGTGGGTTCTCTCCGGGTACTCCGGCTTCCTCCCACAGTCCAAAAATATGCTGAGGTTAATTGATTATTCTAAATTGCCCGTAGGTGTGAATGTGAGAGTGATTGTTTGTCTATATATGTAGCCCTGCGACAGACTGGCGACCTGTCTAGGGTGTCCCCTGCCTTCACCTGAGTCAGCTGGGATAGGCTCCAGCCCCCCCCGCGACCCTAGTGAGGATTAAGCGGTGTATAGATAATGGATGGATGGATATTCTCGTCTCCAACCTCAAACCACACTCGCCTTCCATTGTCTTCATCCTTCCCCTCTTTCCCTTTATTCTCTCCTCCTCTACATACTGCGATCTCAGCCATGTTTCCATAGTGTCTCTCTCCCCCGCTCTCCTCTCCTCGTCCTCCCCTTCAGTCCCTTTTGCTTCAGATTCGGTTCGACAGCCACTCTCCGCCTGGCTTAAATCATCAGGACCTACTGGAAGGGCCAAACCGTGGTTCTGTTTCTCCTCAGAGAGGCTTCTGTTTGCTCACAGTGGAAACTAATGACCTTCATGCATTGTGTCTCTGGAGTGTGCCTCGACATCTTGAAGCAGTAGAAGTCATTACAGTAATATGCTTGACAAGACGGGCGACTGCACACAGTCACTCGCCGCCTCTCCACTTGCTGCTGACGGTCAAGGCTGCTCTCTGTTTTCGCTGTCACCACAGCTGTCGTGTTGCCTTGAACATTTTCCGACAGTGGCTGCAGACACAAAACCAAAACAGGAACACTGACAAAGACTTAACAGTGGCTGTCGAACCGAATCTGAAGAGAGAAGTCCTGATGAGGTGAACGGGGTTGTATATGAAAGTGTAGGTCATAAGAAATAATGACACCACTGATGATGTGTCATATAAGCGTATAAATATATGAGCTGAATTTCACTCTGTGTCTCTCTGCACGTTTCTCTGTCTGTTGGCTTGCCCTGAACAAACCTCACGCAGGCCATGATATAAATGTATACCTCTAATTATATATAAAAAAAATACTTCCTGCCTCTCTGTCTTTTTCCCTGCTTCCAGTTGGCAGAGGAGCTGATATACCAGGGCTGGAGAAATGAAGTCAAACAGCTGTTTGCCCTCCTTTCCAAACCCCACTTTAAGGTGAAAAGTGTTTCCTTCCATGTCTATCTGATGTGTCGCTGTGGCTTCACACGTGTTCAACCTGAAGCTCCACCGAGTTTTTGTGCCAATCTGGTCACATAATTTCAACTAAAGGAAAAAAGAAAAACAAAAAAGAAATAGTTCATCATTTTGTTTTCTTGCTGAGAGCTAGCAGAGAAGCTTGATGCTATTTTCTTGTATGATGAAGATGAAGCTTCAGTCAACAGCATGTTAGCATAGCTTAGCATGAAGTCTAGCTGCTAGGTTCGCATGCTTGACAGTAGTATTTCGAGTCCTCCCATCAGACAACAAGTGGACTAGAAATCAGTGTCAGGCCAGTGCTATACTTTCTGTAATTTCATCATCTACCAAAAGGCCCTCAGACGGAACATGGTTTGCACTGAACTCGCAGCTGGGTTCATTCGTTGCTTGGGGGGAGTCGCGAAGCACAGAACCAAATAGGCTGGATTTTCAAGTCTTCCAATGGGGGGACGTAGGCTCATCTTTTCAAGCGGGAAGCTCCCAGTTTGTTGCAAATACTCAATGACAAAGATGCCTCATTTCTATTGGATACATCATAGCACGTAGCCCTCAAAGTTCTACATAGCTGAAGCCTGAGTGCTGCAACGATGTATTCTTACTGAATGGTGCTGTTCAGACACATCCACGGACATCCATATGCAGCCAAAAATCTACTGGTCAGTATAAGTCTGTATGCTGAGAAGATGTGGACCAACTCTGCATGTATGGACTCCAAGTGTATGAGAAAATAGTATAGTAGCAACAACGACACTTGCATGGTTTCCAAACCACGTCAATGAGTGAGTATACGCCGATCAGCCACAACATTATGACCACTGACAGGTGAAGTGAATAACATCGATCATCTTGTAATAATGCAACGTTCTGCTGGGAAACCTTGAGTCCTGACATTCTGATGTAGATGTCTGACATGTACCTCCCACCTAAACACTGCAGATCAGACAACCCCTCAACCCCTCATAGCAACAGCAGTCCTTGATGCCAGTTGCCACCCTCAGCAGGACAATGCACCCCGACAAAGCACAAAAGCTGCTCAGGAGTGGTCCGGGGAACACAGCAGAGTTAAAATATTCACCCGGGTTCCACACTCCTCAGTACCAAATCTTATTGAGTATCTGTGGGATGTACCAGAATAAGCCTGATCTAGGTAGATCCCACCCTGCAACCCACAGGACCCACAGAATTCACTGGTACCACAGGACATCCCCAGAGGTCCTGTGTTCATGTCCCACTGGGTCAAAGGAGTTTTAGCAGCATAAAGGAGACCAACACAATATTAGGCAGATGGTCACAATGTTTTGCCTGATTGTTGTATTTTAGGTTTACTAACAATATCGCATCCAAGATGACCACAGCTGTCTGTGTGCACATCTGCAAAGATATTATCAAGGTTTAACATTTTGTTTTTACTAGTTATACAAACAAAATACAAAAATTAGCTAAACAGGCTGTCTGTTTCCACTTTATTAAACAATAAGCCTCATTTTGAGATCCACTCATTTTCAGGAAAACAATTTGCGTATGTATTTTTCAGGTTGCAGCTGATACTGCTTTCAGGAATGTGTTATGAGTATGTGACCTAAGTTGGGTCAAAATAAAGACCTCAGGCCATTCTGGGGAAAGTTTGATTGATAAAGTGAAGAATAGCATAGGTTAAACTTACTGACACGTTCAAAATGAGCCAATGGAAAAAGAGTTTTGTGTTCACCGTCATACTATCAATGAGTGTCCTGTGAGACACGGAGATGCTGGACAAATTCTCTCTCTTACTTGCAATAGATTCAATTTTTACCAGTGACCAGCTGTTTCTTGTATTTTTTAAGGTCTTAAGAGTCAAAGCAGTTTTTCCATGACATCAGACAAGAAAATCAATACTGTTCTCATATCTGTTGTTTAAAAAAGAAACTACAGCCAAGGGACAGGAAGCTTAGCGTAGCATAAAGACTGGGAGCAACTTTGTTCCACAGGTTTAAAAAAATATACACAATCTGTTGTTTTCAGAAATTAAATAAATCAGATCAAAACATGCAGATGGAGAGGTTTTGTTACCTTGGACAGAGCCAGGATAGCTTCCTATTTAACTCTCAGCAGGACGATGAATAGCTATATTTCCCTTTAACATTAAAGGTCATCCTGTAATTCTGATTTGCATGGACAGTTTATGAATCCAGTCAGAAGATGTTGCTTTTCGACCTTCTTTTTCTCTGGTTATCCACTATAAAAGGATCAATAACAACAATAACCCCATGTATGCATCGTATAACTACATGTTTATCCACATGACACTAGAACTGTAATCTGAGAGCTAATTTCCGGCTTCATCCGAGCTATACTAAATCTGTTTGGGCGACTGAACGCTGGAGTTCACACACGCATCAAAAGCCTTACAGCATTTCCTACAATCTCCTCTCATATGATTCACACAAAGTGGCAAATTAATCCAACTGTAAATTTTATTTGAATCGATTTCACCTCATCATTTTGCCCGCTGAGAGGTGCTGACATCTATTAACCACACTGGCACTGAAGCTAATCTACTCCCGAGTTGTGTTTATTAGTGTGCACTCATGTAGAGGCCCAGACTACTCAAAATGCCTGTTTCCTGATTTCAGATCTGCTGACAGTGATTTTTTCGGATGCACACACACACATACATGCACACAGCATATGGTTTTCCAGTGAACTGTAGAAGTCGTGGCTTTTCTTAATGAGGAGCCGAAGCCAGCCGACAACCAACAGGTTTGTTTAAACAGCTCTAATGACCTGTTTGTTCTTGGCCACGGCGCAGCAGCTCACACATACTTATGAGAGACACTGGCTATAATATTCTGTAAATGAGTGTTTGTTTTTTTAAAAACCGTGTCTCTGAAAGTGGCCAGAGACACATTGCTCACGCGCTGGCAGCTTCTGAGCAGAGCAACTGTTGATGGACACGAGGATAACAAGTAGACTAACTGACAGATGGATTGGCTGATTGTTAAAATTAAGTTGATGAGCAGATGTTTCCCCTTCTTCTCATTCTTTATTATTACAGTAAATTCCCGTTTTTTGGGGGGGAAATGTACTTTGTGCAGCCTCACAGTGAGAGATTAACGTTTATCCCGAATGTTGTTTTTCTGCAAACAAAACTGGGGGTTTCACGCTGCCAAAGGTAACAGAAAAAAGAGCTTAAATGAACTGTCTGGAAATTGATAGTGAGTCATTGATCAATTCACAGTCCTGCACCAGCAAAGGAGTCTTTTTCCTGACTTTGAGCAGAGCCAAGTGACTGCAGGCAGAGGTAGTGTTGGTGATGTGGGGGGTTGCTTTCAGGTGGCCCACAGGCTGGCAGCGTATTTCAAACTAAATCAAATTGGGCATGCTGGCACCGGAGGTTTGTGACCAACGAGAAAGTGCTGCCTTTGGATTCAGTCAGAGTGCAGGAAGGCCAGCCAAACTTGTTGGAATTTTTACAGAGCCTCACTTAAAAGTCACCTTCAGTTAATCTCCAGGGATTGATTGCTTTAGTGTATCACTGTCGAACATTTATAAACTTGGATTTAATCATCTATAGCTCATCTAGCTGGTCTCAAACTGTGAAATTTGTGTCTCCATCTAGAATGGACATCATTAAATGGACAGGTTTGCAGTAATTACACCGTTCACAGTGTTGAATTTTACAGCCAGATTGACTCTTTCCATTATCTTCAAAGGATATGTTGGGCTGATACATTTTGTCTGTGCAGTGTTAGATTAATTAAAGGATTCTCCGCGCAGTCTTTTCTTTAGACCTGAGAATTCAGTCACATACCTGAACACAGATCACCATCTTCACTGTATTTCCTTCACAGAGTCTCCTGTGTGTCCATGACGCTGTAGCTCAGAGAGACTTTGAACCTGCTCTGCCACCGATACCTGATGATGTTCTGGACGACGAGGAGGATTCGGTGAAAATTGTCAGTTTGGTCAAAACCAAAGAGCCTCTGGTCAGTATCTGCTTTAGGCAAGTCAAGTTAAAATGGAGCCATACAGCTAGACATGGGAGTAATGTCATTTAACTGAGTTTTTGCTGTTGAAAAGATGTTTAAAGGATGGCTATTAACACCAATGAAAAGACATTCAGATTTAGTTTAAAAGTGAAAGTCTTTTCTCCAACTTTTTGAAGATGTTCATTGAACATTTGAACATTCAGACCATTTCACCAGGATTTGTAGTAGTGGCAATTTTCAACCTCTATTGCAAAACAAAGACCTAACGAGGAAGAGCAATACCAAAACAATGGTGCAAGCAGGAACTGTATTAACCCTCTGATGTGCAACATGGCTCAAAAATGACCCAAACACAATGGAAAAAATGGGTATCTCCTGACACACACTGTGCATCAAAGGGTTAACAGCCCTTTAAATTGCAATCCAAGGTCCTAAGCAACTAAGATAATCAACTGCTGGAAGAAGATGAATACACCACAGCCTTATACTACTCATACTGGAAGTACAGGGGGCACATTTATCTTTTGGAATAGTCAGAGCTGTAACCCTCTGGTTCTTGCAAATGTACTGCTTCCATTACAATGTCCTGGTAGTATTTTGTTGACAGCACATGACCCATATAGTAGAGCTGAACTATTTGGAGAAAATCTCTGATTGTGATGGTGCAGTTTGATTTTCAATATATTTTTTAATATAAATAATATAATTTATAAGCTCAAAAGTGCGACCTTGACACAAGTTAAGGGGATGAATTTGTAAAACCATTGATAAGACAGTTTAAACCTTGGATCAGATAAACTGTATAGTGTATATCCTGTGAATTTACTAATTAAATTACTGCTAATTCAATGCAATTTCAATCTGAAATTGATTCATTGTTCAGACCTACTATACAGTTCCATATTAATGACAGTTTATAGGAAACATTAAATGCCTTGAAATGATGTCACTCAAGATAACATTTTGCCTATTAGCATAATGTGACTTCTGGGAAATTTCTTTAAACTAATCAATATTGTCTCTCTTTTGGCCCACAGCTGCACAAACCATGAAAGTGGTCAAACAAATTTGTGTGTGCAGGGTGGGACTTTCTGTATCATTTATCATCATCATTCTTCAGAATAAGTTTCTGATTTAAGGATGCATAGTTGAATTATCTCAATATTACAAGCACTGTCATAACTGAGCTGGTGTGCTCCAGCTGCAGTGACTGGCGGAGGATGGTTGGAGAGAAGTAGGACCTTCATACACTCTTAAAGAGGCAACACTGGAGAGTTACATCTAGGCCATTTTAATGCAAGAAGGGAGTGTTTTCATGGAAAAAACTTCCAAATATGTAACTTTGATGCACAAAAGTGAGTTTTCAGGGGTTCAATCAATGACTCTAAAGGGATTTGAAATTTTACAGACAGAGATTCATAAGTTTCCAGTTACAACAACATAAACACAAAAAAAAGTGAATTCTTTCTGTCGCTGTACTGCATACCAGCCTGTTTCTAATATAATCTACCTGTTCCTCATAGCAAACACAAATGCAAGCAACTGAAGTTTAAACAACCATGTAACAGGGCAACTTCCTTTAAAAATGTGTAATTTGTCCCACCACCATAACTGACATGCACGGGCAGTTTCAAGCCACGAACATATCCAAGAGCCTCGAAGTCGTATTTCTCTCTCGAGACTGAATTTATGTCATGTTGTCAAGCGCCGTGACTGCTAAACCCATGTATGCCAAGGTGTAGCAAGACGAAAGCCTTTGACAGGAAACACGACAGGAAACTTCAGCGAATGTTCCTGCTGCAGCCTGGATCACCTTTGCCTCTGGGCTGCAACTCTGGGCCGCTTTCTCCAACCAGGAATGTACTGAGTCAATTATTCCGTGTCTTTGTTGCCATATATCTGCCGTAATGCACAACATAGCTTCAGTGATGTTGCGTGCATGCATGCATAGTGTGTAAGCATGTGTACCGACAGCGTCTCAATGCAAGAAATATGCTTCTTATTGAAGTATTTAAAGCAGCGCTGCACATTTAAATGGATTGGGATGATTTCTTTCCAGCTTCTCATGTAGATCAACTAGTTTCAAGGTTTTCAGTCATAGCTCATTTTCTTGATGCTACTGGAATGATCCGCGTTATTCCACCTTGTTCCATGTCATTGTCACTTATTTCAGGATATTTCCTGGATCAAGAGAAACTGGACAGAAAATCAGCGAGACTACAAAGAATGCATACCTTCGCCAATACCCCAAATCCTCTAAATTTGTTATTTTAATGATGAAAAAAGTTTTTTTTAGGTGAACTTGGATGAAGAACAGCACAGAACGCATGCAGTGGTGAAAAGCAATGGGGTACATGTGCCAGATTTGTCCCAATCAAGTAGGCCCAAGAGTTTATTTTTAAAAAATGGCAGAAACATTGAAAAGTGCCCTCAAATGCAAGGTTAAAATTCCTTTTAAAAATTCCTGGATCCACATCAAAAATTAGGCATTTGTTTTCTACCCCATGGCTTTACTTTCCAACTAATTTCAGTGAAAACTGTTGACAGGTTTTTGAGATATCCTGCTCACTAAAAAACAAACATGCCAAAAATGTAACCCTCATGGCAAGTATGGGCTTTATCTTTTTTAAGAAAAATATGATTTGGGGTAAATAATGGAATCATTTACTTAATGGACAACTGTGCAGTGTGTGTGTGTGTTAGCGGCTATGCTTCCAAAAGGCCCTTTTATACCAATAATGGGGAACATACTTTTGTATTGATCCCAAAACTAGATTGGAAGGGGACTGACCTTTTTCTGACATGTTCTCTTTGATCGATCCAGCATGTTCCCGTTTTCCAGACAACGGGGTTACACCCGAGCAAGAGCTGATTGTAGTCAACTACATAAGATGCTCTTTCCATTGCGATTTACTCCACATTAATAACATATGCTGAAAATAATGCTGATTTGGATAACCCTTTCCAGCGCTTTGTGTGTTACATGAAGGCAGCCGGCTAAATGGTCCCGTCTTGATACAAATAACCTTCGCTGGAATGAAGCAACTCTAAATAAAAAGCTTGTCTGGGCTGTAATAAAACCAGCATGTTATTTCTACTCTCCATTGTTTGACCTCTTTGTCTCTCTGCTTTGTCCGTTTATTCACTAATCGGCATCCTCAAGGGGGCAACAATTAAGAGGGATGAATCCACCGGGGCAATCGTTGTGGCAAGAATCATGAAAGGAGGTGCAGCTGATAAAAGCGGTAAGCTGATAAACTCTCAGTTAAACTGTACTTCTTTGTACTTCACTGGATGTTTAAGCAGCATTGCAGTGACTGTAAGTAAATGTTCTAAAGCAGAGCATGTGGTATAATATTTCCATGTGTATTTCCAACGCTTTAAAGGCCTGATCCATGAAGGAGACGAACTTAAAGAAGTGAACGGAGTCTCACTGCAGCACAGGAAGCCAAAAGAAATCCTTCCTCTACTGGTCAGTCTCACTTCTATTCAGTCTCATAGTTCTCTTCAGTGTCTCCTTTCCCTCTTTTGCTCTAATCCTTTTCTTTTATCATCTTCCTAAAGCATAAAGCTTGCATTGTTTCATACTTTTATGATTGTCAACAAATCTTATGAAAGGCCAAAACCAACAAAGTGGAGCCCTGCGAGGGGCTGTTTTCTTAATCCAACTCCCTCAAACACCTACGCAATATAAAGTTTCATTGATTTTGTGTCTTCTTCTGTCCTTCAGGGAAAACATGTTATTTTACTCTGTAGTATTAACAGAGATGCATACCTGTTTGTAATAAAGTAGCCAAATTACAAAAACATTCACAAGAATTACAGTTATTCAAGACAGTAAGTACAAATTTCATACATTTCTCAGTAGCACCTGGTCTAAAATCCCATTGCAGTCTTCTATAACAAAGTTTCGTCACTTCTCAAATTGTCTTTTATGTGAGTGGCTCTTATCTTCAAGTCCATCTTTTCCTGTTGTATGTCTAAAGCTTTAAAATTATGTCACAAACATACTGTACAGTGTCATTTCTGAAACAAAGTAGCGATTTGCTCACACAGTTGGTGGTTTCTGACAAATGTTTCTCAATCAGAAGGAAGTAGCAAATTTATCTAGGACTGGTATGTCACTGACTGTTTGAAAACTAGCTACAATACACTGTAGTTGTGTTCATGGCAATATTGGGACAATTTAGTGCAATTGTGTAACTCATTGATGTCTTTGGGCAGCAATGGAGATACATGGCAAAGAGGAAAAAGATATATCAGACCGTAGCTATTCCAGCAAATATTTTGTAGGATTAATTAGTGGTTTGACTCGAGTCTTTTCATGATAGTCGTTGACTGTAAGAAAACATCAAGTCTCAACCTTTAAAGGAATATGATGTTACAGACAGAAGACAGTCCACTTAGCTTATCTAAGCTGGAAACAAGAAAAAGAATCCACAAATAAACTACACTTCAATGTTTGTACATGTTGAACAAATTAAATAAATATGGTATTAAGTCATCTTTTAAAAATGCAGGGAAGTGGACTTTTTAAAACATTTTGTAACTAGTGTCTGTCCTTCTAATCGCGTAAAGTTTATGCAGTGACCCACTAGAAGGAATGATAAATGGATGTTGAATGGTAAATGGATTGGTGAATTTTGGAAAATCAAAACAAGAGCAAATTAAAACTGAATAAATAGACTTCCAACATGGATGAATATTACCTGGTTTTAGCATTTCTGGATCAAGACAAAAAATCCTCTTTATGCTGTGAGAGCAACATAAGTGTGGGTGCACTGATTAATACTTGTATATGACTGAAATGAGGGAACACTCATGGTGCTGAATCCATGGTGTTATCTCTACAAACCATTTTTAAACTCTTAGAACCAGTTGTTTCTTCTGTTGCTAATCTTCATATTTAACATTAGAGTTGTATTGATCTTCATCTCCCAACCATACACTGTCTATAAAAGATGGATGTAGCCTCCCGGTTTTAAAAGTAGCTTAAACCTGCAAAATTTCTATCAGCCAGCAGGGGGCGACTCCTCTGGTTGCAAAAAGAAGTTAGATTGTATAGAAGTCTATGAGAAAATAACCCTACTTCTCATTTGATTTGCACCCAAGTAAACATTTTTCTTTTGAGTTTATTATCTCATTTGCTAGCTTCAAGTCTCCTTCAATAAAGCATGATGTTCAATTGGCAACTTATGATCCCATTTAGATCAAGAAAAGCACACTGAGAGCACAGTACTCTGCCAAGTCTGCTCAGTATCATGAAAACCTTAAAAAAATTTGTGGCAGTAATCACGACACTATAGAATGTGGCCATTTAATATAGATGTACCCACAAACAAAATGACCTTGCGCTGAACGCAGGCGTGTGTTATGCATGTTTACGTTATGTACAGATACAGAATCACGTGACTTAAATATGTAGGAATTGATGGGACTCGGAAACACCCACTTGTAGTCATAGTTACCATGACGCCGTGCCAGTATCTTGCAATGATATGCAAATCTTCAACAAATCTGTGGGTCCAGACTATAAGCCACATCACTGCCAAAATCTAATCACTTGGTCCTACTGTAATTTCTGACCTTCCCTGAAAATTTCATCCACATCCATTTGTCCGTTTTTGAGCAATGTTGCGAACAGACAGACGGACAGGCAAATGGATGGACAAACCGGCACCAATCGTCACATAACTCTGCTGCGTTCCTTGGGAGAGTAACAAAATAGACAATAAAGCAGGGTATTTTTAAGGGTGGGGCTATTGTATGATTGTAAGTTTCTGAGTCAGATCCAGCCCTCGCTAGAGCTCAAGGCTTCCAAACATTGGTCCACAAATCAAAGAGTAATGTCACAGTGGCTACAGCCATCTTTGATATACAGTCTGTCCTCTCAGCTCCCCACAGGTCTGCGGTTTAATATGCTTGCCAAAATACCAAACTGTTTCTCTTATGTCCCTGTTTCTGTGTAGGCTCGTTCCAAGAGTGAAGTCAAATTCAAGATCATTCCTGCATTATGCACAGAGGAAGAGCCAACAGATAAGGAAAAGGTACAGTAAATATTAACTGTCGCGCATATTCATGTGCTTTGTGCTTTTTTAAATATATGCATGCAATGTGGTCGCAAGGGGAAAGCTGCCCGCCTGGTTTCAGTAAAGAGAGAAGAAATCAGTGGTACCTCGTGTGTCTGGTTAAATTCTGTGTTTCTGCCACAATGCTGTCACTACCGCAGTGTGGCTCTCAAGAAGTAACATCAGTTCAGACAATCAAGGATGAGGCCCAGACTAACTTCATTACAATATGCAGCTTGTTGTCATTTAAACACTTGAGCCGTATCACCTCAATTGAACATTAACAATGAATCCATACGCCTTATGTGGAAATTTTCAAGTTCCGCCATCTTTTGTTTAGAAAGAATTACAGCTAGGCCGCTACCGCATACACGGAGACGATGTCCAAGCTGGAAACTGTTAAAGCAGGGAGCATTTGCTACGGATTAAGACAAATTATTTTCAGTGATTGTGGTCGTATCTCAAAAAATGACACCAACCTATGTGAAGAAACACCAGAATAAAAGATGCCAGGATACAGACGTTCATGAGGCTGCACTGGAAACAGACAAACATGAATAAAAAATTTAAAAAGAACGTGTATTTTCCATTTGCTACCAGTTTGTCTGTTTGAAAAAAAGTGATGGATTTCTTTCCTCAGCTCTTTGTGCGAGCTCTGTTTGACTACGATCCCAGCGAGGATCCAACCATCCCGTGCAAGGATGCTGCTGTGGCCTTTAAAAGAGGCGACGTCCTTCAGATTGTGAGCACTGAAGATGACACCTGGTGGCAGGCCTGTCATGTCGGGGACAGCAACAGTCGGGCCGGCCTCATCCCATCGCAGCAGCTGCATGAAAGGTGATTACTTTTATGCTTTTAAGTCACACACAGGTCATTCCACCTCATTTCACCATATTTAAAAAAAACAAGCGTTCACCCTGACCTGATCTCATATTTGTCTGAGTTTCTTTGTACGCATACGAATATTACTGAGGAAACCATGTGTAAAATCTAGGGTCATAGGTAACATTAGTTTGTGACTTAAAAATTCTTAAAGATGGTGGAGTCATGTTGATTTTTGCATCACGCTCTTTGAGGCAATCTGTGATGTAATATTTGAAGCACCATAATTTGAGAAATTATGTATTTGGAGTCCTGAAATTTTGCAGGCTCATTGATATGTACACGCGGTCTTAAATTGTACAACCTTACTTTGATAGAATAATACAAACCAGGTATATGAGGGTGCAAATTTGGTCAAAAGATTTCACTGTTTCTGTCTGTTACAATATTTAACTAGCCACAAAACCTTTGTCCCCTGTGATTTGCACCAATAGGAGCCTTAAAATGTCGAGTAAAATGCCAATCGGAGGCAAACTTTATGAGAAAAAAGTTACTAAACTTATGTTTTTTGCATTTATGGCCATTATTAGAGCAACCAGTGAGCAGATATGATAGGTGAAAACACTCCAATGGTGGGTCCAACTGGAAGGGTTATATACTATTGTTACTGAACGAAAAGAAAAATCATGATTTTCCAACTTCCATCCATCCATCCATTGTCTTCCACTCATCCGGGGCTGGGTTGCGGAGGCAGCAGATGAAGCAGGTCATTCCAGACGTTCTTCACCCCAGCAATTCTTTCCAGCTCTTCCTTGGGAATCCCAAGGCGTTCCCAGGCCAGACGAGATACATTATCCCTCCAGCGAGTTCTGGGTCTACCCCGGGGTCTTCTTCCAGGCGGATGTGTTCAGAAAACCTCTAAAGGAAGTCTCCCCGGAGGCATCCAAATCAGATGGCCAAACCACCTCAACTGGCTCCTTTAAACGCGAAGGAGCAGTGGCTGTACTCCAAGCTCCCTCCGAATATCTGAGCTACTCACCCTATCTCTAAGGCTGAGCCCAGCCACCCTGCGGAGGAAGCTCATTTCCGCTGCTTGTACCGGCGATCTTGTTGTTTCATTCACTACCCAGAGCTCATGACCATAGGTGAGGGTTGGAACGTAGATGGTCTGGTAAATCAATAGCTTCGCCTTGTGGCTTAGCTCCCTCTTCACCACGACGGTTCGATACAACACCCGCATTACTGCTGCTGCCGGTTGTTTTCCAACTTATAATGCTTCAAATGATTTTATATATAGTGGCACCAGGACTCTAGTTACATTATTTCTCCAGTTATGGCATTCTCTTTGGATGAAAAATAAAGGTTTTACGGCTGGCAAAATATCCGAGTTTTTTGGCCAAATTGACACCATCATATAACTGATTTGTATTTTTCTACCAAAGCAGGTTGTACTATTGAAGACCATATGTATATATCAATGAGCGTGGAAAATTTCAGGACTTCAGCTACATTATTTCTGAAGTTATGGTGCTGCAAACGTTGCTCCACAGCATGGCAAGAGGAAAACTATATAAAAATCGAGATCCTCAAAAACTAATGTTAGGTATGACCTCACATTTTACACATGGCCGACTCAATTGAAGATGGTTAGATGTGGAGCATTCGGTGAATTGAGGCAGAATGACCCACACTTTACCAACAAAGCTCTGGGAGGCGTTTGAACTCTATCTCGCTTTGACTCTGCCTTGCTTTGTTTGTGTTTCTACAGAAGAGTTGCGCTACAGCGACCCCAAGCTCTGTTCAAGCCTCGAAGAGTCAAACCACCAGGTGACGAACCGGCGTCGTCTATAAACTCACCACACCTGGAAAACATAAAACACTGTCCAATAAACATATTAGAGGTTCTTTAGCGGTAAGCTGAGAGGTTAAAGGGCATGTCTGAAGGTCATGGTGAAGGTTAGGGTCATGGGTGAGCTCGGCTGCCCTACTCTTGCACTAACATCTCTTGTTTTCTCCACATGCTCCACAGATGAGCAGCCAGGTACTGTCAGTCTGCGTTTGCTTTTGTAAACATGCCTTCAGCATAATTGACTTGATATGATACACGTGCAAATTTAAGGTTCTGGTTTGAGGTTTTAAAAGATTTAAATAGTTGAGCTGTCCAACGATAATAGTCACTGCTCCATATTTCCAAACTGCTGAGACAGTTCTGTGAATTGTTCTGCTGTTGGTTTAAAGTATCTGTTAACTGACCTGACCTCCTACATTGTGCTTCAGTTTTTCACTTGCTATCACTTTTTAAGAGTAAGGTAGTTAATAATGCCCCAAAAATGATGGGTATCATTTCTAACTAAAACTATTATTAGAATTTCAAAGCAACAAATTAAGACATTTGGGTCAGAACATTTGCAAATACTTTGGGGATGAAATTTCTGAGCAACACATGCTGTCCCCTTGTGGTTTTGCATCCACGATTTCTTCACTCTTTCCTCATCTCTCTTCCTGTTTTTCCAGTCACGGAGGATGTCGACTACAGAGCTATAACAGGGATCCACGTTGGTGAGATGTTTTCCCTTGTACCACTCTAATCCCACTGATACTGCAAAGGGACCAGTGTGATGCAAGATAATACAGCTCAGGGAGATTGAACATGACAGCTAACAACAACACACATACTTGGATTTAGGAACAAAAATAGATGGAGGGAAAAAACAGTAAGAAAAGGAGACCCTGGTTGTATTTACAGTAAAAAGCAGCTCATGTGATGATGTAGTTTTGTGGTTTAGAGATTTAGAGGGGAGGACTGTGGTCTTAGCCGTCCCATTTATCCCATTTGTCTTGATCCCGTGGATTGGATATGATGTGCTTGTGTGCATTTGAGTGCTGCAAGATGCTTGTATGGGGGCATGCACTTATGGCTGATTGAAAAAAGGCTCTTTACATCGATACAAAGTAAGGTAATTACAGATGCTGCATTTTATCCTGAATAAGGGTCATTAAATAATATGCATTTCATCTTATGTCAGGCCAAATTCCACCTGCGGACGAGGTTCAGACTTTCGTTTCCTCTTTGTCTGGTTTTAAAGCTTTCTTGAGTAAATGTCTACATGTAGAATAATCAGACATAAAGTGAATAATAGAGATTGGTCATGGTGGGGTAATGAGTATGTATATGTAAATACACAAGTAAAAACCAGGTGACAAGGGGAGAAACAGGCTTGTCCTTGACAGATTTTTTAAAAGATACTTTAGGGTTATTTGTCTGTCCTTTAAGTAATATTCAAAAATATAGATTTTTTTTGGAAGGACTCTTATTTAAGCTCTTGTGAAGAATTAGACGACGAGATCCCACTCTAGTGTACTTCCATTAAATATGGAATAAGCTAAAGTCAGCAGCCACCTAACCTAGCTTAACAAAAGAGCCTGTAAGCAAGACAAACCACATAACCTCCTGTAAAATCCAACTTGGTGTTTTTTTAAGATGTAAAAGTTAATTAGGAAGATTTGGAGTCATCTTTTTTGGCTACTTGTAGTGAGAAAGTTAGTTGTTTCCCTTGTTCCCAATCAATAAGCTAAGCTAAGCACTCACTTCACATTTAGAAATAATAAAAAACACTCCAAAATTCAAACTCTCAGTTTTAATTGTTTAATTATTACATACATGACAAATGTATATTAAAAAAATCACTTCAAAGTATTTTTGATGAGTAAAATAGCTGAACTTGACTAAATTAGCGGAATTTGTAGTTGTTTTTTCTGTCACTTTTAGAGTGAGAAGGCTAGCTGTTTGTTTACGCTAAGCTAACAAAGCCTCACTTTATATTTTGGATATTAAAAAACTAATTCTATAAACTTCTCATAGGTAATTGTTGATTTATTTATTATATGACGCATAATATAAAATATATTTAAAGTAATTTTGATGACTTGTTGTAGCTACAGATTTACTTACTAGCTACTTGCTAAAGTAGCTAAACTAGCCTAACCGTTAGCTTGTAGCAAATCACAGGGTTTTCAAATGATCAGATAAGACAGTGTAAATGGCAGCGAAGTCCCTGGTAAGAAAAGGATGCTGTGACACAATAGGTTAGATGCAGGATTTGTAAGAGCAGCATTTGAATCCCATTTGAAGCCACAAATTAATTTGTTTTAGCTTGACTATCTTTGTGCATTTGAAGCTCATATTTGCTTGTTTGGATGGGCTTAGAACAGATTTTTTTCCCCAGATTTCTGCCAACTGCAGCATTAATGAAAACACAGTTATGAATACATTTCTACTAATCAGTTACACTGACTCCTACGTGCTGCTCCTTTAAATAATAAAACATTCAGTATTTTGTAGGTGCCCTTTTGTGTCTTTAAAGAGGACTACAAACACGCTCAATCTTAAATCCGACTCCTTTGTACTGCTGGTTAAGGCTCACTTCATTTTGACATAAAAGGCTCAGACCCAACTTATGACATGGTGTTTGCTAGACCTCTCCTCTGTCTTATCTCTTATTTCACTCTTACTTCATGCTGCCCAGGAAAGTACAAATATCTTGTAGTGTTTCCAAAAATGTACGGCTGAGAGCATTTTCAGTCACAGATGAGAATTTCACTGCCAGAATTACTCAAGATTGACAATTACAAGATGTTTTCCCTTAGACCTGATTTGATTCTAGGAAATAAGGCTTCTTTTGCTGTCTGAGTGAACTCATCAATTTAAATCCCATGTAAACAAAAGTTTGAGATCTCTACTCCGTAGTGGTATGTTGCTCAGGCTGAAGCCCAGAGAGGAAATGGATAGATATGCTTACAAAGTGAAATTAAGGCTGACGTCAAAGAAAGTCTGGCACCTTCACTTAGTAGCAGTTAAAATCATGAACGAGGGGGAGTCTGCCAAGTCAGGCCTGACCACAGTCGCATGGCAGGAGCTGGACGTCAGACAGGATAGCAGCGATGCGTGACAGACTGAGTTGTTGTCTCGTGATTGAGATGTGTGCTGTTCAGGATGGTGCTCGACACCACAGTTTGGGTGGCAGCGTTAACGGCTTCTTAAATGGTGTACCCTTATAATCTGTTTCCCTTTCCTGCTGTGGCTCTCCATTCTGTCACCGTATAAGACAAGAGGTCTAGTGTTTGTCCTTCTAGTCGAGTAAAGTTTGTGCAGTGACCCACTAGAAGCAATGTTAAATGGATGTGGAATGGTAAATGGATTGGTGAATTTTGGAAAATCACAACAAGATTAAATTAAAACAGAATAAGTAGACCTCCAACATGGCTGGATATTACCTGGTTTTAGTGTTTTTGGATCAAGACAAAAATTCCACTTTCTTCTGTTTGTACAGCTTCATTGTGTGGGTGCACTGATTTATATTTGTATATTTAAAATGACTGAAATGAGGGAACACTCATGGTGCTGAATCCATGGTGTTATCTCTACAAACCATTTTTAATTTATTTCAGCTATACTGCTTTCCAAATTTTACTGTTTTGAGCCTCGTTTCCAGTCACACAAAGCATTAACCAAAAAACTGTAGAGAGCCTCTGTATTCGAACCAAACTGCTCAAAATAAAAAGGAAGACAGACAAAGTTAGAAACTAGCTTATAAACTCAGTAGAGCTAGATATTTACCTTAATAATTAAAGTAGTATTAGAACAGATGAAAAGGAACGTGAATAATTTTTCTGCATTTCATAGAAATGTGACTCCAAATGAATGCTATTGTTACAGTTGAACTACATTCATAACTGCATACCATGTTGCCCCTCTTCAAGTAGTCAAAATTAATTACAAAAAGGTTTAGAACTGAGTTGTTATGACCTGGTTCATGAGCTGCAACATAAAGGTGAGGCTGGTACCAGGATTTACAAAAATTAAAGTTTTGCTTCAATAAATAATTCGATTTTGAACTATACTAAATACTATTTTGATAGTATTAATGTGGCAGAAAACAGCCATCTGCTATGTGAAGATAAAGTGGACCGATGACATCTGTAAAACACTTAGATCCACTGAGATACTGCACTTGGATGATTTTTATGATGTGCTGTGCTGTGGTCTCTCAATCAGAGGCCAAGACAAAACTTGCCATTGAACACTTGTTTTATTTATTTTTTTTATATAGATAATTAAGCTCAGACATTGTTCATAATACACCACAAACAAGTACTCACAGAGCCTGCAACTGCTGCAGGAACCTTCTGCCTTAGCGGTCAAAAAACAGTTTGCCTTTCCCTGTGGAACACAAGACGAGGCAAAGATCAGTCCTTACTTTCACAGCTAACTGGCTTCAACAACATCCTTGGCAGAGAGTGACGTCATAACCCCTCTACATGTGTTGCAACCCAAGCTTCTGTTTTATGTTTTGGCAACTGGTCCAGCCAGATGTGCGTATTAGTGTACATTAGTGCATATGAGTCCCTCCCTTTGAAACTGTTGCTCCAATCCACATTTATAGACTGATCATACAATCCAAGACCCCTAAAAAGAAAATAAATCTCAAAACAAAGCATTTTAGTTGTTATTTGCCTAATTTATGTGCACTTTTTTCCATTTCAGCTCAGTGTGAGAGTCTTCGCTTCTGTTTTGTGGCTCTTCTTCACTTCGTCTTCTCAGTTTTATGTCCTTTCTGCTCCATTGTGTATGTGTCTGTTTTCATACACACGAATCACAGCAGAGACAAGTTAAGTGACCAAACGCTACAAATTAATAACAACTCATCATGGCTCTCCATATTCAGTGTATTTTACAATACTGGCATGGACCAATGATTGTGGCTGGATTGTTAGCTCTTGTGTACGTAACCTTTCCGGGTTGTAAGTGACCAATACACCAGTTTGTTTTGGTCTGAACTGCTAATGTTCTACTGACATTCAAAGGTTCTCAGTGTCACAGACTGCATCTTGAAGCTAACATCTTTAGGATCAAGTGCAGAAACATAAGCAGCCATTAGAGCACAATGAGCTCCAATGGCAGGAGAGGCTTCACAGTGCAACCCTCCCCAGGCACACTTTTATATCAGGTGTGGACAATTAGTTCAACGGAGCACATTTACCACCCAATCGCTCTTGCGCTCCAACTGTAAGGTCAGAGGAGTATAACACAGTAATACACCTGACAGATCTGAAGTCTCTTTATTTCATTTCCAGCTGGTTTAAGAAGAAGTTTCCGACTGGGCAGAAAGGCCAGCTGGGCTACAGAAGCAGCTCGGTTCAGGAGGTGGAGCACTGGGGTACATGGCTCCATCTGTCCACCTACCTACATCGAGGTGATGAGGTACCACAGAGAACCAAAGGACAGACACCGTCTGGTCGTCCTGGTTGGTATGTATGAGCTAAAAATACAGCTGCATAAAGAGACAGGAAAAGAACAACGCCAAGCTCTTGTAAAATAGATACTTATGCTGTGTTCCTCAATAGGAAAGTACTGTGTGCTTAACAGACTATAATATTCCTATATATGACGTCTCAGTAACTGTGGTAATATGTACAGAATGGTTGTGCTGTGGTCACTTGTATCCTGTTTTATATTATCCAGCTGCTTTTTTTTTGTTGACCATGCACAAATTCAAAATACCGTGATACCACTCAGGAACAGGACAACATTACTGAAGCTGTTGTTGATCAAAAGAAAAAGCAATGCATTGATGAAGATTTATGTTCCCAGTCCTGAGTGCATGAACAATCCTTTCCCATCAGAACCACGTAAACACTGTCAGAAAACTCCAAGTCAGAATATATTGTGTTCTCTTAAGTTACCTAGTGGCCCACCCCAAATCCACTTCCCTGCCAATCCTGGAGGCCTGCTCTATGTATTTTTGAGCTATATCTCTCCCCAGGGTATTTAACATTGAGCCCCACTGAAGGCCTTTTCAATGTCATGTTACGATACAACTGCAGGTCATAGATATAGAAGAAAGGCAAGACACAGAGGGAAGAAAGAGGAGGGGAAGAAATTTGTAGGTGGACGGCAGAGAGACGAGACACAGAAATGAAGAGGTGCAAAAATAAAAACAGATATAGAAGAGATAAATGATGGATGAATACAGAGAAAGAGATGAGTGGATTGTGAATAAGATCCCTCATAATGTCAGCCAAGTGCTCCATCATCAAGCTGGAACAGTTAAGACAGCTTGGATTTAGATTTAGACGTCTTTAATTGAGTTGGAGCTTACCCCGACTCTGGATTACGTTTTACTGTCTGCTGTGAAGGCTCTTCATTGACCGGAGGTCATCATTAAGAATATATGGCTTATTGGCAATGAAAGTTATAGACAGGAAAACCAAAACCTGGATCACTAAACCAGGACCAGCTGGATGATGTTTGACCAGGTTGGAAATAGATCCTTTCTGTTTGCACTGCATGCTCACTTTGAATGAAACAATAGACCGTTATGCCCCAGGAAAGTTGGTGAAAGTGACTGCCAGCCACTTTAAGCCCTACAGATCATGTAACTCCCTAAAAAAACGGGTCAGAAGAAAGTATCCACACAGCCTGATGATGCTCCTCTCCAGTTTTGTGGCGCAGCTGTGAAACACATTAGCATTGTAACAGCAGAGAGTCCATAAACCTGATATTTTGTAATGTATCGAGCTCATGCAACCCAGTGATGGAAAAGGCAGGTATGTCAGGAATCCTACTTTCAGACAGCGCTCCATTAGAGTCTGATGCAATCTGGGCTGCAGTAACCTGCACTAGAAGAAAATCCCAGATGCTGCAGTGTGTGTGTGTGTGTGTGTGTGTGTGTGTGTGTGTGTGTGTGTGTGTGTGTGTGTGTGTGTGTGTGTGTGTGTGTGTGTGCGCTTCATCCTGTGCATCCTACACTATAATGACACTGATACTGTGTGGCTTCGCAGATGTGACATTTAGATGTGATGCTATGGATTTTCCAGAGGGTATAGGAGCATTAAATGTTCGATAGACAGAGGCTGGTTGGAGAATCGTTTTCAGAGTGAATCAGAATGAAATCAGAGCTCTGTCTGTCTGTCTGTCTGTCTGTCTGACTTTCTCTCGCTCTCCTTCTCCTCCTCTGATGATGATAAAGACAGATGCGTTATTTGATGTTGGGCTTGTCTTGAGGAAAACATTAGTACACACAGGGATATTGGGAATGAATACCCGCATGCAGAACACAGCGTTTTGATGTTTGTCTCAAGGGCCCAGCGGCGTTGGCGTTAATGAACTGAAGAGGAGGCTGCTGATCTCCAACCCCGACCGCTATGGCGTCACTGTGCCGTGTAAGACTGACACCTCAGTTTCATATCTGTCACCTTCATCGCCACTTTTCATCTTTTAAAAAAGTCTCCCATCCTCTTCTCCTCCAGACACCACCCGTGAGAAGAGGAGGCAGGAAAGCGAAGGGGTGGACTATCATTTCGTGCCAGTTCACATGTTTGAAGAGCTCATTCTGGATCATAGGTTCTGTATTGTGTTTTGTTCACTCTCTCTTCTTTTTTCATGAGAGTCTAGTATTCTTACTGCTGTCTGGCAACCATTTTATGCTGTCTTACTTTCTTTATTCTCCCCCCGTTTCTGCCTCCAGGTTTATAGAATATGGGAGTCATGGAGGCCACTACTATGGCACAAGTCTAGACTCTGTGCACAGAATGATGGCTGAGGGCAAAGTGTGCCTGCTGGATGTGCACCCCAGTGTGAGTGTTGTGATATGAAACAAGATAAATGCATTCATGTTCACATAAGTTAGAGAAAGAAGCATTCATTTGTGAATTTATTAAGACCTGCTGTTTACGAACTGAAGTGTCCAAATCCTAGAAATGATTCACAAGTCCAAAGTTAGGAAAAGTGTGGATGAAAGGCAGAAATATAAAATTACATATTTATATTAAATAGTTTCCGAGATTTCCACTGGGTCAATATATAATTGTGGGACTTGTAACATAGTTGACAGGTATCATGGTTGACATTTTTGTTGTTTTCAGGCCTAAAATCAACATTTCTTATATTCTAATCAAACACCACATGGCATTTTCAGAGAAAGATTCTTCTAATTATTATTTATACAATTGAGTAAAATTGAAATTGAGAGTTATTTATGAAAATATTGTAGTAAACCTGTTGACGTGATAAATCCACCCTTGACTCACACACTAGTTTATATTAAATAACTCAGAAAGCCTTGGAGTCTTGCCAGTCTTTTCTTCAGGAAGAAATGACATCATGTGGAGCAGGTCATGTGATCTGGAATTAACACACTTCCTTGAGAGGTGTTTTTGTATTGGGTAACTTAGTTGACAGTGATTTCTCGGACACAGATATAATTTTTTATTTTCCATATAAAATCTGATATATTGCCAAAAAATAAATATCTGTCATGATTATTTCAACTTAATAAAACTATTTTTGAATGAGCTCATTTTATTATTGTTTAGCTAATTAGAAGGTGGTTGTTATTAAACTCAGATGGTTAATTAGGTGACATTTTTGTGATATCCAGTAATTTTTTTATTAATAAGTGATTGTTTCCGTACTAAATAATTATGGAATTTGTAAGGACATGATCACAAAAAACCTTAGTTTTTTTACTTTTAGTAAAAACATATGTATGTGATATATCCTATGCAGTTCAAAAGTCCCTCAATTATATATTGACCCCACTACCGTTGATCTGATGTAGATTATTTCCTGTATATCACTTATTAAATACAGCTATTTTTATAGCACCCATATACATAGGTCATCTCAGGGCATTTCATATGATAAGGTTAAGAGCTCATAGTAACACAATACAGAGAAAAATCCCATGAACCACATGCGTCCCACTGGGAAAGCACTTGGCGACAGTGGAGAGAAAAGCCTCCCTTTTAACATTATAAACCTCCAGCAGAACCAGGCTCAGGGAGAGCAGATATCTGCCTCACCTAAATGGGGTGAGGGAGAAGAGAAAAGGATAGCAGTGACAAACACAAAGACAACAAATGAGATAACAGTAAACACTGGGCAACAACAGCAGGCAAAAAATGTGCAAATCCGGAGCAAGAGACACCAGCTAAAAAAGATAAGCAGAAGGAGAACAGAGGAAAAAGGTATGGTAGTCAGAAGACACAAAGCTAATGGATGCAATAGTGACGTATAGATGCAAGGAGAGTAAAACACGGATGGGATGCTGTGTTGTTGAATGAATGATCGCCAATAAGTGATCTCACACCAAACAACAGAAAATTTTTCAATATTTCCCATCCTCAAGTTTCAGAGCTTCACATCCACTAAATAGTTATAAAATAGTCCTAATTGCTTTTGGAGTAAAATCATAGTTTGAGCAATGCTTTGTGCGATGCTGGCAGCCAGATGTTTGTCGGTTTGTTCCAAAAAACAATCATAGATATTTTTTCTGGCTGATTGGGGTTTTCTTAAAGCTCCTTGTTCATTTTTCGGCTTCTTGTCGTAGCCAGTGTTAGTGTTAGCATTAAAGCTACCAGCTGCAGCCTGACTACTGGAAACAACTGCAAGAGTCCCAGTTTGGAACACAAACCCCGAAGTCTGTGTTATGATAGAAGTAAAAGTAAAGCATTGTAATAATAAGTGGGCAGGTTTTGTTCTTTACTGATCTCGCAGAAATAATGTCAACTGAACGTAAGCTTTGAACCCTCTCAAATCTCTGTCAAAGGTTCATTCTTCATTTACCTAAGCAGCAACCTCCATTGCTAAAAAACATGTCAAAAACTGCAGTTCCTCTAATGTCCACTTGAGGCTGGCTTTAAAAGCTGTGTCATTCTCTATAGAACCCCATGTTAAAATGCCCAAATTTACAGCAGAAAAGAACTTGTAGACTACTACAAAAACCTGTTTTAGTCTCTGTTGCTGGTTTCCCCATTCATGATGATCATATAGGAGCTGAATTTTGATATAATCACCCATTTGAATTGTATTCAGACTCAAACTTATGCATTTCTAACGGCATAGACGGAGTTAACGACAGATGGCTGCCATCACAGGACACTCTATGGGCCAGAGACATTTGTGTGCTCCACCTCAGCTCCACCCACCTTCTATCATGAGGATCTCAGTCAGGGTTTTCTAAGATGGCAAATACCAGAGCCACCAAACTGAGCTTCAAAACTGCTGTTCAGGAAACCTATGGGCGACGCCATGGACGGTTCAAACATCTCTATATACACCCTATGAGTGTATATAAAGAAACTGAGGTGTTTTACCTCAGTTTCTAACACTTCTTCTTTGCCTTCTTCGCCTCCTCCGAAAGCGGGGCTATTTTTCTTTCCAGAGTTTTCACTGTTACTCCAAAGTTGTTCCACCATCTGTCATTTCAGCTACCTCAGAAAAGCTACTGATAGCTACCAGGGAGAACAAAAATACTATCCTTTTACTTTTTTGGTTGTGCAATTGCAGACACAGTTCCGTTGTGGCGTAATGCAAGCCTTCATTTTCTATCACAGGGAAAGTGAGACTCATAGCGAAAAAATCAAAACATTGATGGTGCCATTTTTCTACAGCCGTAACATTGTGCAACTGACATGTAGTTCATCATGATGAGTTAAAGCAAAAACAATCCATTAAAATAATCAATCTTCGACACAACTTTATTTTTTTTCTTTTAAGCTCTTACAGGTTGTCTTTTTGCTACATCTGACGTAATGCTTGTAGCTTCACTCCATGCACTATAGTTGTAAATGATGTTTTCCTGCATTTTTCTGCTGTGGACTTAAGACATCTAGTTTACATTACTTGTACAACCTATTGTACCATAACTTGTATACTCATCTAACCTCCTTTTTGTTTTTTTTTTCTGTCTTTACAGAAAATAAAGCGAGTGTACACATCTGAATTCAAACCATACGTGGTGTTTGTGAAACCTCCGTGCATCGAGGAGCTGCGCGTCACCAGACGGAGAGCTAAATTTGTCTGCGATGAAGAAGACGCTAACCCGGTCAGGATCTTCTCAGTAAGTAAATAATTCAACATAAACAACACCTTGCACCAGGTGCGTGTGTGTGTGAAGTCAAGTGCTTGTTCCATGTCTTGTAACATGCAGGGTGTTGTGAGGTCAAACACCTCAGCCTTACTCATGCAGACACCTTGCTTTACACATGGCTGACCCTGTTTCCATTTAAGAGACATTTAAGAGACATGGGGAGTTACAGGGCTGCTTGGTGGGTGGCTTCTTGTTCCATTGCTGATACCTAGGTGAGCATATTTTGCCCAGAGATGCAGGGTTACATCTTGTGCATGTGTGGTAATGTTCAGATTTTATCTTGTTTCTTGGATTTATGTTCCCTTCACAACGCGGACACGTATGACTGATAGTGTTGTGGACTGGACAAAAACACGCTAAGTCACTTTCATAATGCCCATCTGGCTGCACATTCGCTGTTTGACCCCGGTTACCCAGTTTGCCCTTATTAAACCCACGAGGTCACACACCTGTGCTGCAGCATGGTTTTGGTGGTTTGCCCGGTGCCAAGCAACCAAAGCCCTGAGAGAATTCAGGCCCATCTTAAAGCGGTTTGCTTTAAACTTGGACCACAGCTGGTGTGAAAAGGCCTCTTATCCTTTACTCTCAGCATGTAACGATGTGTTTGGTCCGTATAGCTGGATGGTCATGGTTCCGTTTCCTATTATGTTACAGTATTTGCGGTTTATTGTAAAACAACCGGTCTGAGGGCGTTTTAGTCCTCATGTGGTCAGGCTTTAGGTATTTCTTAACACTAAATCAGTATAAAAGCTCTATATATATCATTCAAAATAGGGGATTGCGTAAATGCCAGCCTTATGTACTTAAAACTGAATACAACATCCTCTTAATGCCTGATTTACTGCCTTCTTGGTTCACAGGAGGAGAACTTTGAGGACATGATTGACATGGCTGAATCTATGGAGACGCAGTACGGTCACTTGTTTGACCGAGTGATTGTTAACGGAGACATTGCCACAGCATTTCGGGCACTGAGGGCCGACCTCGAGAGGATCTACGAGGCAGAAATCCAGTGGGTTCCTGCAGACTGGACTTGCTCCTCGCCGGCAAACGCACGGAGAAGTTGCAGTCATTTGGCCGGCTGGATTTGAGCTGTGATCCCTTATTTGGGACAAAAAGAAGAAAATTAACAAAAAAAAACAAAACAAAACATTAACTGTTTGTGATATATAACATTAGAATTAACACCTTGAGCACTGAATTTCTGTCATATTTGAAATATTGTTCTATTCGTAAACAAGGTCAGTAATGACTAAAGTTTTCCATAGTGTTCCTTAGTGTGTGTCTAATTAGGCAGAATCCATCTCTTATTCTCTGTCGTTCCTTCTCTCCATCTGTCTCAGAGCCCATTTTTCTGTTGGCATTTGGCTGAAATAACTTCAGCTCACAGGACGAAGAGGAAAAAAAAAAAGGAAACTCTCCAGAGCTTGTGGCTGAGTGTAATCCTTCCCTGCCAAGTCGCAAACATCAGCATGTAATTATTCTGACAGCTGCTGCACTTCAATTAACTGTAATGTACACCAGAGAAATATTATTAGTAGCAGTCAGGGAGAAGTTTTGCCAACAACATGCTGTATGAAATAGGGACGCAAACACGATAACAATCATGCACCATAGATGAAGCAGAGTGAAAACCCCTTTAACATGCTATATTGTAGAATTCTGTATAGATCTGTAGATGTGCTAGTTCCATCCTACCTGACTTTTAAGGTTTGATTTTGTGTAGAATACAGCGTTTTTATGCTAAAACACATTGAGACAATTAAAAATAATTGGCCGAAACTCACCACTAGCGACACCCCATTAACAAATACTCATATTTGAGCATCACAGCTGCTGGTCGGCTCCGCTCTCCTCGTTCACACGTGGTGCTTAATCTAATTCTTTTTAATGGCTGCATTCCTCTACATTCATGGCGTTTCCTTCCTCTTTTTTTGGACGCTGTGCTCAATTGGGTGTGAAGCGGTGTTAATGTGTCTATCATGTCGTGTTTGGGGAGGAAGAGGGAGCAGCGTGATGTGGGGAGACGGTAATGGCTTTCAAGGGACGTGGGCCTTCGCAGACGTACAGCGAGAAGTTACGACCGCACATAAAAGCTTACTGTAAAAGCACAGTGAGCCCCGACACAGTGGATAAGGCGGCAACCAACCAGGTCTCAGGCATTTACTTCTTCAAGCTTATTGTCGGCGTCAGATGAGTGCACACGGAAGGTTGTAGCACGAGGAGATGCAGCGACTGGCGTGTCTGCGTGTCTTTGGGTGAACCGAACATACAAACACAGACTGTCAGGACAACAGTTGTGCCGGGCCTGGAGCTCGACCTCAGCCAAAGCGTGGCAGTATAATTTCATCACGCCGCTGAGAATCTGCAGGCACCCTCTGAGCTCATAACGATGCCATTAAAGACACCGGAGTGATCCAATGAAAACCCACCGTTTTTATGTTCGCTGCAGCTCCCACTTGAAACGTTACACAGAAGTATGATGTCAATTGGTCGCGGACAATTTGGCTCAATCGTGTAACTGTCTGTTTGAAGCATGTAAAAATAAATGCGACTGGTGTTAACATCTTTCAAACAACGTTAAAGGTATTTGGGGGTGAATAACACAAAACTAAACAAGAAGGGAAAAAGCTGTACATTTAAAGTCCCTCTACAGCTAATCTCATCTCTGTATTAAAGCTATATATTTAGAAGTTTTCCATGAAAAAAATCACTTCCTGCTTCAAAATGACTCTACACTTACCCTCCTTCAGAAGGTGTTTGTGTCTCCAGCACACCAGCTCACCAACAACCTACATTGCTACATGGAGTAAATAAGTACATGTTCGACCCAGACACTGATTCTAAAGAAGAATAATGATCAAGGAAACCCCATCACTGCAAGCTGTTTCTATTTTTTTTTTTTTGAGACCATCAGCCGTAATTTTCAGTTTCGAGTTTGAATTTCTTCACTGTCGCATTTACTGTTTATTAGGTCCATGCATGGTATGTCTTCCAGCAGATAAAAAAAAACTCCATCCAGACATGAAAAACTCACAAAAAATAGTTTGAGGGGGTCTTTAAGGAGTCATCAGCTACTTTTTGCTAATATTTGTCACATTATAGCCAGATTGTGCAGCTTTAAAAAAAAAAAAATTCATAAAACTCAACAAGTTGAATTCATACAAAATTAGAAATAAGTAAAATTCTCAAGAAATTTTACAAGTCCTAAGATTCACTCTCCTCTCTTTTGGTCTCCACCAACTCCTTTTTGGTCTTAATCAACTCCTGAAGGAAATATGTGGCTCTTTAGCTGCTAAATGCTCCACTATGTTCACCAGCCAGTTGTTAACTTCGTCAGTTTGCTGTTTGATGAGGGTAATCAGCATATTGGAACATGTTATTGTGATTTTTTTTTTTTTTTTTTTGCGAAAACCTGCTACCAAATTAGCAAAAATTATGGACTGTAAAACCAAAACAATCAGCTAAAAGACACAAATGCACAAGAGTTTCTTGATAGTTCTCTTTAGGTTTGTCTATAGACATAATTAGTCATTCAAAAGTTACTATTTCTCAGCAGCAGCAAGCATTTGGCAAGTTCAAACCAAGTGAATTACAGTCAATACATTATAAATAGTTCTAAAAAGGACACTTAAAAATCAATTTCTCCAGCACACGCTCAGTTAGGTGTTGGGTGCTTTGGCTAGGCCTGGAGTCTGTGAACCTGCGAGACACATACACACAGACACCAGTGCCAAACTATCCAAACAAGACGAGATATATGTCCTTCCACTGTGTTTTTTACAGCTCTCCTGGCTGCCGAATGTAGGTGTGTTCCCAGCTAATATCAACAGTGGAGCCGGTGAACATATCACAGAGGGACAGGAGTAAATGGTGTGTGATAGCATGTAGCATTCTCTGACCGCCGCTGTGGAATGTGACTGAGGAATTTACTGCACCTAACGGAGATGCTTCTGGTCCATGTGTTTTTCAGCTTTGAAACCATTGAAACTCAACCTCCCCGCTGATACTGCTGAATTATGAACATGGATGAGAGTTTTGGAATCCTTTAATGCGTTGAACAAGTGCTACTTGGATGTAATTTAGCCATAATTTTAAAAGTTGAAGCTGTAGCCAGAGAGACCGAAAACACATTTTATCACAAATGTTCTTAAAGTTTATTAAGTTATGATCGGGCATGGCGAAGTCATTACTGTATATCCAAACAGTCTTACATAAGAGTGTTTAGATGTCAAGAGGAAAAACATACGAGGATGACAGCTAAAGTCAAGCCATCTCTGAATGTTGGGCTCAGAGCCTGCATGTTGTCATCTACTTACACTAATGACGATGCTAAACTTCTGTCAGACTTAGTTTTCATTATTGTTCACAGTCCTAGTTACTCCAAAATGAAGACAAACACTGACAAATAAGTGCATTATGGCTGGATTATCCCTGGTCACACGGCAGAAAGCGTAAAAGCTGCAGAACTCTGCCTCTGAAATGCACATTTAGACTCAGAGATATGTGAATCCCCAGTGCAGCGCAATCTGAGGATTAAACAGGCAAAGATTAATGTCATTTCACTGTGTTGCCTCCATGATGGGCCAATTTGTACTGAAATCCATTTGAAAACAGCAGGGTTCACCGCCTAACACGAGGCACAGTTTGGCGGTTTTGATGGTTATTATCAACCGTGTAATTACACCCATAAATTTCCAGAATCCTCCTGGTAAAACATGTATTATTATTTGCTGACACGATTTTTAGTGAAACCGCAAGATCCACGAGAAGCGTGTGCCTCATGTAGAAAATATGAGAGCATGCTGAACTGCTTAACACAGACTGCAGTCACTCCACACAAAATCTCACTTGTAAATCTAATGACCACATTTGCTGATATTCATTCATGTGCAATATTTTTCATATCATGGGCTGCTGCTGCTGCTGCTCCTCTGCAAGCTTTTCCTCGCAGAGCTCCTCAGAGAAGTGATTGGACGGCGGGACGGCCAATAGGCGGCAGAGCAGCAGGTTATTTGAACTCTCCTCACACAGCTCAGCTAAAGCAGACAACATCATCTGACTTTTCAAACATTATTCCCTCATAAGAGTCTGTCATCATCTGTTCCTGAGGTCATCAAAGGAAGAACAACGGACACTTTTTAACCCTTTTTTTAGCCCGTCAAGAATGGGAATCTACCGTTTCTGCGTACATCTGGGAGTCTACTGATGCACCTGTTGATTGAGGAAAACTCTGAAGAATGAACGAAGTTGCTGTGATGAAGTCTGATACTGTGCTTCATTTGGACGACAGCAGGAGAGCAGAGGAGAGGAACAGACTGAACTGTGGAGACTTTCCTCAGACGAGTTTAACAGACGGACAGAGCACAGATCTGCTGCGATGCCAAGAGACCACTGAAGGCAGCTCTGCCATAAAGTACAGAAGATATGGGTAGGACTTTTTGTCTGTGTAGCATGTGTGTGATAGCAAAAGTAAATCAGGTTAATGTTGTACCATAACTCAGTTTTTCAAAACTATATAGAATCTTAGACAGTGTTTGACATCATGACTGCATTATTCTTTCAGATGTAGGAAATACGAGTAAGATTCACCTCAATAAATCAGTTGCATGACTATCAATCGCTTGTGTGGCCACAGCATTCCTTGAATCGACTGAACTTCTTGTAGACAGATGTGGTGAATCTATTAGCTCTGACTCCTCCAGGTCTCGTCTGAGTGGAGTCAAAGTTCGCCACAAGAGACAGGTGCTGCAGGATATGGCTCGGCCACTGAAACATTGGCTGTACAAACACCGAGACAACCCCTACCCCACCAAGACCGAGAAGGTCCTGCTGGCTCTGGGCTCACATATGACACTAGTACAGGTGAGATGGGCTCAGTGATGGAAGAGGGAAGGAAAGGCTACTTTGAAGATGTATTTATGTTGGATTTTCTGAGCAAGTGCTGTCCTAAAAAAAACTTGTGCAGGTTTCCAACTGGTTTGCAAACGCTCGCCGAAGACTGAAGAACACAGTGAGGCAACCAGACCTGAGCTGGGCCCTGAGGATCAAACTGTACAATAAATACATCCAGGGAAACGCCGAGAGGCTGAGCGTGTGCAGTGATGACACCGACTCAGACGGTAAGGGGCCTTTCTATGCGTTTGTATGAATAATGTCAGAATGAAATAAGTCAACAGTTGTGTTTCCTTTGCTGCAGATGAAGAATGTCCCTCGCGGACTCCTATCAGCCAGTCAAACTTTGGCAGGTCGTCTTCCCACAAGAACGTTCTCCAGAAACAGGGCAGCGTCCTCGCCATGGCCGACTCCGCCAACAGTGACGACAGCACGTCACCTCCGTCCAAATACAAGAGCAGCTTGCTGAACCGTTATCTGAACGACACCCTGCGACACATGATGGCGACGAAGGCCGAAGACGTCGCCTCGGCCCGAAAGAGGAGGAGCCACTCCGAGTCTTTCAGCTCCAACGACTGCGATCGAGATGTCGTCTCTCCAGCGTCGTCCTATGAAACAGAGGCCAACTTTGTCTACCACATGGGTGAGAGATATTCAGCTTTATGTCCTACTAAAGCAATAAAATGAGTTGTCTTCTTTTACTGGATCTCATTATGTGTGAATAGGGAATCAGGGAAGACATAACAATACAAACATAATATTATACAGTCACATTATGGCAACCCAGCTTCATAAAGTCCCGACAAGTTAAGCCATCAAATACATCACAGAAGGTAAACAACGAGAAATGAGGGCAGCCCCCGTCCTCAGAAACCATTAAAGCATCTTCCTTGTTAATCGTAGATTTATGCTGGTTGTGAGGTAAAATGGCATTTTGACTGCCCCGCTTCCCCTCGGTTCATTTTTAACACACCACAGTGTACAGTAAAGTAAGAACAGAACGAACAGAAACTTCCACATGGCTCCTCGGAGCTCCCTGACATTAATAAATCTCTGGCATTCCTCTGAAAGTCAGAAGCTCGGCGAGATTCAATTATAAAGTTTCAGCGAAACTGGGAGGGAGTTTGACACCTGGGTGCCCTTTCAGGTCTATAGGGAGCGCAGCACATTGACAAGCCTCAAATCCGCTAAGGCACGGGAGCCAAAGCCTCTACAAACATTACTAATAAAGACTCATGCAGACGCTGAAATCCCTCATTTTAAAATTGGATGGAGCTCGCGCTGGCTGCCACTGCACACCGCAAATATCATTTCCATATACTAGAATGTGCCATTTGTTCCGCTTCAGCTTCTTGCCATGGTGGAAATGTCCAGTCCAGTCTCAAGGACAATTACAGAATGTCTGAGACTTTATTCTTCCCAGGGTGAGAAGTGGAAACCTCAGCCAGTTGTAGAAATGGAGCAGTCTGTCAGTAAAACACCGAAGACGTCTCTCAGAGCGACTGTCGGAGCTGCCACTCATGTGTGAGACAAGGCAGAGCGAAATCGCTAATATTCATTTGGCTTTTCCCATCAGCGTTTGAAGGGTGCAGCTCTGCTCCCTCACCTCATGTGTGCTTTGGCAGCCTGCATCTCCCAAGTGTTACTTTCCTACTCAAGATCCATCTTAATTTACATTACATTATAGGAACTGTGAAAAGATTTTTGAAAGCGGTTCTACTCTTTAGCACTTCTCTTAAGTTTCACTCTAAAATTAAACAAGACG
This sequence comes from Amphiprion ocellaris, assembly GCF_022539595.1. Lineage (NCBI taxonomy): Eukaryota > Metazoa > Chordata > Actinopteri > Pomacentridae > Amphiprion > Amphiprion ocellaris. The sequence goes on along the minus strand of NC_072775.1, from coordinate 8,904,136 downwards.
TGCTTTAAGTTCCTGTTTTATTATTTTAAAATTAGTTTCCTGGCAAACAAGCAAGGCTAGGTCCCATGTGAAGACGTTATTTAATGGATATTTTTATAGGCTGTGGCCAGGCTTAATCTGAATTCGGGAAACTTAGTTGGTTAAGCAAATAATTGAAGGATAATTCATAGTCTAAGTACAGCCCATATGAAGTTTATTGACTTGTTTAACTATTAAACACACATTTAATCAACTTTAGTATGAATTAAATAATGTTGATACAAAGGTTCTCAGTTATATCTTTCATTTTAAAGAAATAGTGTGATCAAAACATGAAGCTAGCAATAGCAGCCTGTTAGCTTAGCCAGCCTCAGTTTCTGCAAAGTAAGAGAATTCACCTGCCAGTGCCACTAAAGTTTAATAGCTAGCATTTTATATCCCATTTATTTAATCTGAACAATAACTTCAGTGAAAAAACAGAAAGTTGTGGGAGTTTTTGTACATTTTTTAAAATGCTTTTAATGCACTATGCTAGGTACGTCTTGCCATAGCTGCCTTTTACACTTTATTTTTAAGCTATAATCTTTTTCCACACACAAAACAAGCAAAACAAAACAATTCCTTAAAAAAAAATAATTAAAATGTAAAGTTCCACTACTGTCACAGGTACAGACTATACATGAAAGAACCAAGTTTGACATTTCTAGAAACCAGATGTGACAGGTCATGGCTGAATCCGACCGAGAAAATTACGTACGAACCTATAATACCGACACTTTCTGACCATTTTCTTACAAGCTATGTTTTTAGAATAGAAGAATATATTAGAATATATTTTTATATGCGTTTTAAAAGATTCTGTCTGCGCATTTGAGGTGATTCTTAATTAAAAAATGTGTTAATGGGTCTAACTCAAATATTTAACTCATCGTTTCCACATCTTTCGTTGTCTTCAAGCTCTGATAACATGAAACATTCCCACTGAAAGCTATTTATTATCATTGTTATTATTTTACCATTTTTCTCTTTGTTTTTAAATGATTTTTCTCTGGCTTTGGTGCTTAGTTTATTACAGCTACGTGTAACATGTTGTATGTCGCCACCTTCTGACAACACCACGCAACCAGGTTTATTTAATCCATAGCAGTTATTGAAACAAACCTAATGTGTGTTTTCTTTTTCTAGCTCTTTTTTCTGATATTTTAAAAGTTCACTTGTAATCTAACTTGACAGTTATGTGGAAATATTGCTAATTACTTCATTACAATCAGTTTTCTTTATGCAACCAGAGGAGTCGCCCCCTGCTGGCTGTTACAAAGAATACAGGTTTAGGTCACTGGTGAATTGGCTTCACTTTTCAGAACCAGAGGCCACGTCCATCTTTTATATACAGTCTATTGATGACCCAATTCCTAGCTAGGAGCAGTAAATTACTTTTACTTTTTGTTTTTAATGTGTGGTTTTTATTTCATGCAAAAACACAGCTGTTTTTAGTTTAATCCATGAAAAAATTCAAGCGTAAAAACGACTAATGTGACAGAAAGAGTCCAAACAATCCAGGCAAACCTGTTCCTCTCTATTTCTACTTCAGTTTGTGCTGAGCTAACAGGCTTCTGGATACAGCATCATATTTACTGTACAAACATCAGAATGGTGTCAATTTTCTTATCTAACTCTATTTCCCAAAATGATAACCCAACCATTCAGACATGCCATAAACCCACTTTCTTGACATCATATTAATTATGGTGTTTTGGGGGGTTTAATGAAGTCATCAAACACTACGTGGACAGCACTGTTGAAATGTTTGTGCAAACTTTTAATATATCCCTGCTGGTCATATTAAGGGTGTTTGCAACCCAGTATGACTCCTCTGTGGAGGTGAGGTGGAAAGTCAAGCTGCCAGATTCATGACAGGCGCTAAGGCCATTAACACGTTTATACTCCACCCAGGAGACGACTAAAACAGTCACTAAACTTACAGTAATTTATTAAGTGATGCCACTACACAGTGTCTTACAAGGACACCTAAAAATCAGACTAATTTGTCCAGGCAGTAAAAATCTAATGGAGGAGAATGTATTAGTGATGCACTGTACAGGAAGGTTTAGATTATATAATGTGGAACTCAAATCAAGTTCAGTATTTCCCTCAAAGAGGCTGGAGAGCCATAAATGTGACTAGAACTGTGTTTTATTGGACGTGGAGTGGTGAAAAATATATGTGGACAAACGCCTCACTGCGTTTCCCACCATTTTTGTTTCAAATGTAAACATGCAGAGAGGCTTGTGAAGACATCCAGGTATCTGCATTGAGGAAAAAATGGTGTCCCAGTGTGAATCCCAGTGACACACCTATGAGACTGACTCAGATCATGAGGGGATTTAAACTGAGAGAGCACTGAAGATTTCAGTCAGCTCATGTAGACGTTATTTCATTGTAAAAGAGTTATATGAGGAAAGACTTGAGACTGATTACACTCCCTCATGGATGTGTACACACCTCTGATGTGTAGTTGTTGGTATTATCCTACTTTAATAGTCTGTAGGATCCAGTTGGAGAGCTCCATTTTTTACATGCACAATTTGTAGTTTCTACAAATCCGGATCGACACAACCTAACAAACAACTTACAGAGACGACCTCCAGCCAAGTTGTACTGCTATGGCTTTTTTACTACTTTTTTTAGTCTGCGGGCCTCTGCTCCATTCTGTCCATTCATGGACAGTAGGTTGTATTCCATAATTAAACATTACTCCCGACTACATGCACAATTATCCTTCTAGCATAATTATATGCAGACACTAATTTTGGGCTGAACGTGGACATCCATGGAGGGGTGAAATTCAGGAAGAACTTTTACATCATACCAACTCTAAAGACCTTCGGTCTCTCACAGCAACCAAAGACTCACGGATCCAAGTGTAGCATTGGTCTTACACTACTTTTTAGTCTACTTAGAGGGTTCTGTTCCACACATGCACAGTAGTACTACTGCTAAGCATGTGTATGACAACCCTTACAGTGTAGTCACCACCCTAATTTTAAGCTGCATGCAGACATCCATGAAATTGTCTGCACGGAATTTCGTCATGTAGGGACAAAGACAGAGTCTAAGCTTCATTCAAATTCAACTAAACATTTTTTTTTGCAAGTTAACTGTTTTTGGCATCTTTATGACCATAAAACTCAGAGTTGTTGTTTTTACACTTTGGGGGTTATTAGCAAAACAAAACATGAGCTTTTATAGATGGATTTTATTACTTTAGAACAGACAGGTTGGCTGTTGGCACTCTTTCCAGATTTTATGCTAAGCTAAGCTAACCGCTGACTTGCTTGGTGTTCATTATTGCTGCTCAGAAATGTGAATGTTGTTGTTCTCTCATCTAACTCTCGGCAGCAAAGTAATTAAGCATGTTTCTCAGAAAGTGCAACTATTCCAGATTTTGAAATTATTCGTAAGCTACAGTATAAAATTACAAGTATATTGTGCAAAAATGCCCCGAGCAGCTTCATATTACTGCTTGTAAAGTTTTGTTGTTACTGACCCCCGCTGCAAATTTGAGACTCACCAGAAGTAAAACAATGTTTTTTCTTGGTAATAAATACAACAAAGGTGCAGAACTACTTTCTTGGCAAGACGTGTTACAGCTAAAGAGAGAAATACTGAGAGGCGTTCAGTAGCAAAGAAAGCATAAAACAGCAAAAATGATTTACTATCAACAAGTAGTTGCTTTTGGCTCTAGCCTGCATAACAAAAAATCCAAGTCGGGGATGTTTTGGGCTGTTAGCAGTGAAAGACTGTGTTTCACAGTGGGCCTCTAATTTCCCTGACTATTGCTCTCTGAAGAAAAAATGGTTTTGACCAACTTCTATCTGCTCCAGTGAATAACGGCAATATTCCAACACTGAAATGGAAAATATGTTCTACATATAATGCACGCTTATGCACAGACCACAAACAGAAATTGTGCAAGTAATATAATATGACCCCAAAGTCTTTTTTTTTTCTATCCTGCTCCTGAAATACCCAGATTGTTTTGTTTGTTAGGTCATTGTGAGAAAGACCTTTCCATCTTCCTCAGATACAGCACACTGAAGTTTGATTTACCCGTCAGGACTATAATATACAGAATCATTTTACAGGTGCTAGCAGAGCTTTGGAAGCCTGAACCACAGCAGTTGTCCTCTTGACAAAATGCAAAAAAAATAGAAGTGAAACGCTGCTTGTGTTTGTTTTGGTCACAGTAACTGAAAACAGGCAGACTAATGCACCTCACAGACGCACCGGACAAACTGGATCCAACTATGTACTCATGTTTAGAAAAGCACACGCTAAACCCACACATATGCACAGTCATCCAGACATAACTGCTCACACACGTGCTGCAAATTAAAAACACGTATACATGAACATTATTTATCACGATGACAGAGACTAATCCAGACACTGATTGTCCGCTATCACGTAAAGCTGATTCATGCCGCGTTTTGGTGAGCTTTTTTCTTCTCTTTTTGCAGACGCGGTGGACTATGCTTCAACCAAATGTGACAGGTAATAAGTGTAGTTACTCATTCTTCAATCCTCAGTCAAATCAGTTGTTTGCACTTGGCAGCTGTTGTTGAAATTGAACCCCCACCTCTAATTCGTCCATATTATTCTGGCTTTTTATCAGAACGAGGTGGCTTTTTGCGGGTTAATTTAGGTCAGACATTCAATGACCCACTTCTCATGTAGTGGTTTTTGTTTAATATATCTTGACCAGGGACCAGCAGCGGGACCGAGGCCCGCAGAGACGAGGCGACCAGAGCTGGAGGGAGATCCACGCCGCCGTGGCTCTGACCAGCTTGGCTCAGGGGCAGAGCGGCTCCTCGGGGCCCAACGGCGCCACGGTGCTGCAGAGCTGCAGCCGGGAGCCCTTCTCCGTCCGCAGGACCGCGATCACAGACAGGATGTGTGTCACGGGACCCTCGTCGGGCCTACGGCAGAGCTGCGCCACGAGGCCCACCCTCACGAGCCGCATCATCCAGAAATCCTCTCACATCTCTGAGGTCCAGACTGTCAAAGTCGCCCTGGCAAACAGTGTGTAGGCTTCAAACACACCACCAGACGCCGAAGTGCCTTGCAAATATATGTACAGCCTCTGAGTCCCACGATTTTTTTTTTTTTAAATTTCTGACAAGCCTTTTTAATCATTTTTCCACTGTAAATAGAAAAACTAACCTAATGCAGTTTTGTCCACTGTTTTTGCTCTGTTCTTAATGTCTTCCTATTGCTCCCTGTTGCAGTAAGTTATATTAACTTCCAGGAGACTGGATCATCATCCAATGCTAAAGTTTGACAGCAGCTATTTGAATAAACCCAATGTGAAACCTTCTGGCTCGTCGTCCGCCTAAAATCATTGGCTTTGCAGCGGCCGAGACTGCATAGTTATGTTTTAGCGAACTGTATTTAGTGGTAGTTTTCATGTGTGCAGACGTAGGTCATACAGTTTCATTATAAGCTTTCAGATTGCATTTTAAAATGTTGTAATGTGGGAAGAACGGTGGCATACTGAACCGAGCGGACTGACGGTTACTCAGAGATCATCCAGCTAAAGCATTTACAGTAACAACACGGGCACAGTTGAATATTTGTTGAATCAGCAGCAAGAAGATAGATAGATAGATAGATAGATAGATAGATAGATAGATAGATAGATAGATAGATAGATAGATAGATAGATAGATAGATAGATAGATAGATAGATAGATAGATAGATAGATAGATAGATAGATAGATAGATAGATGGTAAATTATTAATTTGGAAGGGAAATTGCAGTGTTGCAGCAGAAATTTCCATCTCACAAAACACACAAAAATCCAATTTTTAAAATATATATTCGATATAATATATAAAAAGTAAAGCATTTAGTCATTAAACAGAACTGTATTTCCCCATTAACTAACTTATGGGTCTCAACTCATATAAATGTGTATAAATTATCCTTATTTTCCACTCATTTATTTTTAGCACACTTTTTTGTGCTGTTTCGGTTACTATAATGTTGCCGTGCACAGAATCCACAAAACTGGACCAAAAACTGACTTCCCGTCTGTACACAAGTGCATTTACTTGTGTTGGCCACTAAGGGGGCGTAGTTTTTATAATATACAGACATCAACCGATGGAAATGAGGCTTTAGATCACTCAGGAACATACACAGAAAATCATACCTACAAAATAATGGCCATTTAAATGATTACTCTGGAGAACAACTGTAGGTGGCGCCACGGAGGGCTCATCCATTTTCATTTCCAGACAGTGTGTATATTCTCTGCAGCAGTTTTAATAAAAAATGTGGCTCTGCATCATACACAAGAGACACTGATTCCCCCCCATTCCTAGTTAATATGCAATGAATTTTGCTGCCGCGTCTCCATGCAAAAGAGTATCTATGGATATATGCAGAGTGGAGACCAACACTGAGCAAAAAATTAACTAAAAAAAAAAAAGAGACTCCAAGTGAAAGTAAACTTTTTGCCGTCTACTACTAGCTAACATGTTCCAATATCCAATTTAAGTGCAACTTTGTGTTTAGAGTCTTTCCACTGCTTCAAAGTGGCTCAAATATCAGCTAAAAAGTGTCACTAAGTTCCAGATGAACTCGTCAACATGCAGCCATGGAATAAAAAGGTAACTGTCTCTTAAGAGATGTGATTTTTGTCTGAAGAACAAAATCTCGTTACAAATACTTTTGTTAAGTTGAAGGCCAAACAAGATCGCTGCAATTTTCTGACCTGAAACATTAGGTCAAATACTGGAAATACAGAGGACATGTTAAGCTTCAGGAGAATTTCTAGTTTCTATACCTAAAGACTGACTTCTCCTCCATCTGGTGACGCCAAACTGAAGCTTGTCGCCGCATACCAGAACTTTCTTACACAACACGGTTAATGGGGTTTTTCCACGTGTCCGTTTTGGTCTGCTTTCTGACATTTTGCACAAAGAATGTTTTTCAGTCTCGCATGTACAACGGACGAGTCATCAACAAAGGATTATGGAAAGAGCGCCTCACTTCTGTTTCCACTGTTAACCTGCTTTTGATTAAGTGGGATTCTACACAACACGGAAACTTAACGGCGGCTCTCAAATGGCAATTAAACAACAGTTAAGACTCCAGTGACGGCATCTTGAGGTTGTCATTTATTTCAGTTTGAAACAATTCAAACGTTAATTGACCATAACTCTTGCAAGCGTCTTTCAGGATTAAGGCAGATGTTGATTTAACATATTGCTGTATATGACTAAAACAGATTCACAGCAAAAGCGACAGGGAAAAAAGCACAAGGAAAAGCAGCGGGAAAAGGTTAAATAAGAAACAATACATCAAATCATTAATATACTGGAGATAGTAAGGAACAGAGCTTCTGGGAATGTTCTCATACTATGCATGAGAAATGCCTTTAATAAGTCACTGAAACATAAAATGGACTACACCAGACAGAAACTACAAAAAAATGGGAAAAAATATGGATAACAAGGTCAAAGTTGAGGCTATTTACTTGCCATTTTTAAAAGAGCAGTGAGTAAAATGGAAACTTTATTGCAAGAGCTCCTGATACTGTAAACCTTATAGCTCTGGAAGTGATGGTCTGGATCACACATGCAAAGACGAGGACTGGTCTGGTTGCAAAGAAAAACAACCCTACAATACAAGGATCTTCACCATTTTCTGAGCTAAGAAGAATAAAGACGGGATGTCAGTACATTTGAAAGCATCTATACATTCTGAAGCACAGAATTGAATGGAAATCAAACAAACAGGTCTAGTGTTGACCGTGGAGATAAACTGGTGTCAGTAACTGGGGTCTTTGGGAGTTTTCACAGTGTTCTGGCTAGATGGTAAATGGAGGTCACACATTCCACATCAAGTCACTTCTGCCCCCATCCTCAATCCAAACTGTGTAGTGTGCATTTAATAAAGCTTCCTATTATGTGTATAGTCAAACACTTTGTACTTTGCAGAAAGCATAAGAAGCATAAGAAGGCTTTTTCCTGTGAGAAAAGGATTGAGGAGACCTTCAGTTTTGATTAGAATTAATTATTCTGAATACAATTTGACAGGCTGTAGCCGACAAATTGGTTTGTGTTATAGGCACTATGCTAGTAACCTGATGTCTTAATGTGCAACTGGATCACCGTTGCCAATAAGATAAATTTAAACCAGACATATGCTCACATACTTGGCATGGTTAAGTTAATTTAAAATACTAGACGTCCTCAGACGAGAGGCTACTTCTGCCTGATTCTTTCATTCATGTTTTGAACAGAAAGTTGTGACACAATACAGCTGATGGTTGAAAAAGAAGTGTGCAAACAGCAATGTTTTTTTTCACCGACAAAACTATTCCGACGATTTACTTTTTCGTTAAAAAAAGTATTCATCCACTTCCACCTGTCACTCTCTTTCTCTCTCATCCTTTCTGTTTCTGGTCCGTAGTCATTCCTATCAGGTTGGTGCTTTTTTTTGTTTGTACAGTCCAGTTTCAGGGTATGGAGCAGTATCCTCCACATGCCCCAGCCCTGGCCTGATCCTGATCCCCCAGACGGACCTTCTGACCCTGGGTTTCACTCTCCCAAAGCCCTGGAGTCTGGAGGATTTTCTCCACGAGCTCCTCAAAGGCACACTGGACGCCGTCTTTGGTTTTTGCACTGGCCTCTGTACAAAGAGGATTTACGGGATCAGTTTTTAAAAAAAAAAAAGGGTTAACCACTTTCCAAAAAAACAAAAAAAAAACAAAACAAAGCTTACATCAGCTTTTAAATCCAAAGCAAAGCCTAACATCTGTCTTTTTACAGTACTGCGACACTACTGATAAAGGTTTTTAAACCGTCTGTGTGTTGACAAACATGACATAAAGTATGAAATGACTTCATTTGAGAAGCAGTGGGAATAAGACATCCTCACAGCAGATTAAAGCTACAACATCTTCTTGCCCAGCCCTTTCCAAAACCCCTTAATTTAGCCTTTCTAAAATGGAAACTCCGCAGAAACGTTAACCCAATTTCCCAGAGAGGGCCAGATTGGAGATGAGAATCAGGAACACGTGTGGACATGGATTCGATAAATGAAAGCCCGCTAGATGTTAATCAAAATGCAGTTCTTCTGGAGTGGCCGCATCTTTCAGCGCAGCGTTGACAGCGCAGACTCAGAAATGCCAGAGCAGTATAAACAACACAACTAATCGAAACTATATGCATGACTTACTCAATGATGTCTTGACTTGTTCCAACGGCGCAATTACAGTTCTGACTTTTAAGTATGGCGCAATAAGTTTTAATGGCTTTAAGTTACATTTTATGGCTCTATTACTTTAAATGACCATGACTGACCACGTCTGATTCCACACTAACACGGGTACTTACCAATAAAAAGCATAGAGTGTTTTCTAGCAAACTTCAACCCCTCATTTCTGTCCACTTCATGGTCGTCCTGAAAAACAAATAAATGTCCCATGTAATTAGGTCTATGTGGAATAGATGTGGTAAAAAATTAAGTGTTTAAACATCATGAATGTGCTGCCCGAGTGCAGTAAAATGCACAGCAACAACCCATGGCTGCTAATCACGTTTACATTTTCACTAATCACATGTGAGAAGTTTTGGTGGCAGAGATTTTTCTTTTAAAAAATACTAATAATGTAGAAAATACTGTATTCATAAAGCCAGAGTTCACACTGAAACGTGAACGGCATATGCTGCGCATTAGTGCCAGCAAAAAAAAAGGTCTGCAAAAGGGAATTCTGCAGTGACTCACCTTATCAATTTTGTTCCCAACCAGCATTTTTACAATGTCGTTGCGTGTTGTGTAGGTTTCCAGTTCGTTCAGCCAGTTTTCGAGCTTTGTAAATGTGTCACGCTTTGTGACATCATATACTGAAAAAAAAAGAGTTACATAAGATCAATATATAATGTTGGTATAATAACATTTTCCAAACATTAATAGAAATACAATTGCTGTTATGTGGCTTTTTAGCACAGGTCTCTCTGTAGAATGATCTCCGTGAGTCAAACATCACATTAAACTTCAATGTAACTACAGGCAAAGCAGTGGCTGATGATAAAAGGAAAATTCAAGGCCATGAATGCAGACAAAACAATACAAAATCTGAGACATGATTCTTTGATTTGATTTTCTAGATTTGTAACTGTTTACCAAGTATGACTCCTTGTGCACCGCGGTAGTAGCTGGGTGTCAGGGTGCGAAACCGTTCCTGTCCAGCTGTATCCTACAAAAGCAAAGACAGTAAAAAAGATTCCATGATATCAAACTTTTTTAAGACCTGCAGACACAGTAGCCAAGTCCCAGTATTCATCCTCAGAGACTCTGACTCTACCATGTGCTCCAAATCAGTTTGCACGGACTGTCAAACCGTGAACTGCTCTGAAGGATCCTGACAGACTTTTGGGACTTGGAGGGTTTATGCAACTCTAAAGACTTTTTATTAAAAATTAGTTGTAGTCAAGTTACACTAAACAGTTATTTTATCCAAAACAAGGAATGCTCAGTTTCATGCAGAATTACTGCTACATTAACCTCATCCCACTAAACATATGACTTCATGAAGTACTGTCTTATTAGTCACAGACTATTTGGAGCCCTTGCGACCTCGTTGAGAGCACAGCTAATTAATAAAACCTTTAAAACTCTGGTGTTCAAGGTTTAGTTTATGGACTTGTTCATGGTGTGATTTCACTGGACACTGAGTCTGGGGCCACTCTGTCAGGAAAAGCTGTTTTAGCATATTTTTCAGGAACGCCCGCAATTCTGTCTGTGCAATGTCCCCATCTTGTGGAGAAACCGTGTACTTCACATGTTTTTCCTAAAAGATAAACAAGCAGACAGAGGCATAAAGACGTGTCTTACCCATATGGCGAGCTTTGCTTTGTTCCCATCTATAGCCAGAGTCTTTACTTTGAAGTCAACACCTGATCAGTCAGGAGAAACAAAAACAACAAACAGCTTTAGATGATCAGTGGTAAATTAAGAGCGGTTTCCGTAAGTGTGTGTATGTTAGAGCTGCAACCTATTATTATTTACTGATGAGACAGTGGTGAATCCTGTCTATCAGACTTTCCCAAAACCCAAGATAACCTCCCATAAATGCCTTGCTTTGTTTACAAATCCAAAATATTCACTTAAATACCGTCACAGAGGAGGAAAGAACCCAGAAAATATTCATAATCATGAAGCTGGAATCAGAAAATGTAGACTTTTATCCTTTAAAAATGACTCAAACCTATTCATCAATTACCAAAATAGTAAGCAATCAAATTAGTGGTTGCCAACTAATAGATTAATTGTTGCAGCCCCAGGTAATATGTGTGTGTTTGTGTGTGTGAAACCTATTGTGGCTGACTGCTCTGGATCAAAAGTGTCCTCCGTGAACCTCAGGAGGAGACTGGAAATAAAGATAACATGGAAATGAGCTGAACATACAGTACAATAGGCTATTGTGAGCTGACTACAAGCTGTAGCAACCTGTCTTCTGAGGAGGATCAGAGAATCACAAGAGTACAGTTTTGTTATTGTTCGTTACTGTGAAGGCTCAGTGTCATAACTTTAAGTTACAGCAAGAAAAACACCAGTAAAAAGTTTTCCAACTGCGTGTTTAAGGCTGTCGTCACTAAGTCTCCAAAAAATGTCAGCTGGAAGAGACGAGCAACAACATTCCCAGCTAGCTGCTGCAGCTGCCGAGCAGAGAAGACTGAACTTACATAACAAGAAAAATGTCAACATTCACAACAGGCTAGCTAGCGAGCTCGCTACAAACACACACAAACCTGGACTTTCCGACTCCGCTTTCGCCAATTATCAACAGTTTCAGAGTCGTCAGCACGTCTTCGTCCATATTCCTTCGGGAGTTACTTTGACCTGCACTCGGAGACGCTTTTACTTATAAATATTTCAGTTGTTTCAGAGCAGCAGCAGCTATCGGCTCCGGTGACTACCTGCTCATCAGCTTCCGCACAGTCTGCGACGTCACGAACTCTCGCGAGATTTGAAAGTATAGCCAGGAAATCAAAATATTGCATTATGTCTGTGTTTAATGCTTGCATTCATTTATTTATTTCTTTTTACTTTTGTGCTTTGGATACAAGTTATTTTTAAAAATAAAATTTAATAAAATGGTTAATGCACAAAATGGAATACTATGAGGAGTGATACTAATAATAATCTTCTTCTAATAATAATAATAATAACTTTATTTATATTGGACCTTTAAGAACAGCGTTCACAAAGTGGTTTAACAGTTAAAACATGAAACACAGAGACAATCAAACAAGCTATAGAAAACAAGTCAGAGCAGTTAATTAAAAATAAATAGTCAAAATGACAATAAATTAAATGAATTATTTGCTGGATTAGCACGCAACTCAAACAAGGGAACCAGGCAGTTTGAAAGTTAAAGAACAAGACTGAGGGTTAAAATTAAAAGTAAAAAAACAAATAGAACCAGGCAGTTAAAAGTACAATAAAACAAACAGGACATAATACAGAATGAAACACTAAAACTAATTAAAACTAAAAGCAAGCCTCACATAAAAGCAAATCTTAATTTATAAAGCAATTTAAAATATTAAAAATAAAGCAGACATGTCATAAAACCACCAGTGTTTGAAAGACAGACAAAACATAGTGCAAAACAGTGTAATAACAATGTTAGAAAAGGAGAAAATATTATGGAATAACAATATAAAAACAGCTCAAAGTAAATTAAAACTCAGTCAAAATCAGGAAAGGTTCTACAATATAAGCATGTTTTTAGAAGACACTTAAAAGAGGTCACTGATTCAGCTGACCTGATTTTGTCGGCCTGATCGTTTCAGAGCCTCGGGGTCTGGACTGCAAACGCTCTGTCCCCTTTAGTTTCATCCAGGCTCCTTGAACAACAAAATACTGCCTGAGGATCTCAAAGTGCATACTGGTGCAAACAATACTAAAAGGAGGGAGACCTTGAAAGTAATCGGTAATCTCTTAAAATCTTTTTTGAAACATACTGGGAGTCAGTGTGAAGATGTTCAAACAGGACTTCTCATTTTGGTTCCTGAAGGCGTTTTATCTCTTATTCAAGAGGCGTCTTCATTTCAGAACTGTAGTGTCTTTAAAAACCTAAAAGTTGTCCAGCTGCCTTTAACTGAGGCTCCTAGAAAAAGTTAGGATGGAGCATATTTATGTAATATTTCTAAGATGATAAAAGCCATAATTGCACAAGCTTTGTGGTGTTCTGCTTAAGATTCAGATTACTGTCAAAACACACCAAAATTGTTTACAGCAGGCTTGAGAGGGTCCAAGCAGGAACTAGCTGATGTCTGAATCTGTTCCGCCATGTGGTGCAAACCCAATAACTACAGTCTTTGTTTTGTCTGGGATCAGTTGCAGAAAATTTTTTGACATTCTGCTTTGGGGCTGGAAGATGTTCTCATATAAAGTTAGGAAATTGAATAAAATTTACTTATTTTGTGTTTGTTGTGGTAGAAGGACATCAAAATGAGGTACACTGAGAGTAATAAAGACTCTAATGATTCCACATTATCAGTAGAATAAAATAAAAATATTTCACAGTTGATATCACTTTCAACAGGGGCACAACGTGTGGCTGGATTTAACAGCTGGTCAACAGTTTATAATAATAATAATCTAGGATTATGTTGATGGGAAGAAAAGAGTTCTGAAAAATAGCTTGTTCTTGTCCCATTATAATATAATAATTCCTCTCTTTTAAATGCATTAGTTTGCTTGGAGACCAGACTGTTTCCACCTTCACTCTGCTTTCTTAAAATCCATTTTACACTTGCAAATGCTGAGACAAAATATGCAATATGATGAAGATTATAAATGATAAAAGTAAAGTACTGTTGCAACAATAATAGAAGGTATGTTAGATGATAAAACTCTAAAACACAACAGGCTTGTACACAATGTTTAAGAAACTGACGGTGCTCTGGGTAATCTAGTCTATAGCTTTTGGTGGCCAGAAAAAAGATTTTGCATGTGGTTTATAGATCATAGCTCTAAAAGTGAAGACAATAACAAATGAATAACGACAGTGTATGGTGTTAAAGGTTGTGGTACCTCGGTTATGACCTCTACAGGAGACGGATGCACTGGGATGAGAAAGAACTGGATTTGTGTGTTGAAATACTGATATTTTAAGAACATCTGGATACATGGAACCACAAAAAACTCCTGCCAACAGGTAAGAATACCTTCGACTAGCCCAAATAAAGAGCCACATTAAAAGCCCAACACATCTTTGTTCTTTGTCTTTGCTAAATTGCATCAATCCTCAAAGGCCCCCTTTTTCACCATTTATGCCACCCAACCATGAAAAAGAATCCCCTGAGGGTTGAGCAATAAGAAACCATCAACTCCACCAGGAAGTGTGATGGAACCAGTGAGCCACAGTACACCTACTATTCCTTAATGGGCTCATTGATGAGCTTTTTCCTCAAACCACATCTGCCTCTGTTTGTTTCAGAGAGAACCAACCCCGTTATTATGCAAATCAGCAGCTTATCAAGAGGCTGAAAGGCAACACAATAAATGCAGCTGGCTGTGAATAGTCACAGCTCTAATGTTAGTCTGAGAAAAGCAGCAGCTCTTTTACATCCCTAAAGTAATTTTTGGAGTAATTGCTAATCAGAATTTGAGGTTTTTGCAGCCATGGCCGGACATCGCACAGATTGCATTGAAAGACGCCTCCGGATCTGTTTTGGGATGATGGGCCACTTTATTGGATCCCATCCCTGGTGGTTCCTGATCACCCCCCTGATAGTGTCGGCAGGTCTGGGGAGTGGGTTTTATCTCCTCAAGGACAGAATTTCCAATGATATTGAGGAGCAGTTCACACCTGTTGATGGACCAGCCAAGATGGAGAGAAAATACATCGAGGAAACTTTTCCAGGCAGTGATTCCATGTTTTCAAGATTGAGGCTGAGCTCAGATGGAAACTATGGCACTCTCATAGCTACAAGCAGCAGGAATATTCTGACCGTTGAGTCACTTTATGACATCCTTGATTTGGATTTTAAAATTAGGAGCATGGTGGTGCAGTTTGACAATCAATCATTTAAATATGTGGATATCTGTGCCAAGGTGATTGAATCCTGCACCTCTAATGACATTCTGGAAATTATTGACTACAATGCCAACAATATAGATGCTGTCAATTTGACGTTTCCGTGGTATCACTCTGATTTTAAAAGTATTCCCTTATATTTGAGTCTGGGGAGTGTGACACTGAATACAGAGAGTTCGGTTGTTGAAAGTGCTGAAGCCATTCAGCTCCATTACTATTTAGATGAGGGCAACAAAACAAAAACTGATCTTTGGTTGGAAAGCTTCATTAATCTGGTTTCAAATGAATCGTCGGCTACTCTTCAGGTAAGCAGGACCTTTAACGAATGCTGTATCAAGCTTATAAATCATCATCTCTTTGTTTAACTAAGTGGTTTTAATATTTCTAGGTGTCATACTCCACCTCAGTGTCCATGCAGTGGGAATTTGACAAATCTCCAGCATCTGTCATCTATTTATTCTCCATCACCTACGCCATTGCCATCATATTTTCAATTCTAACTTGTTGGAGGTCTGTAAAACATCAGCCACACACATTATGTAATGAATTTGGATGCATTTCCACTTCATGATCCTTCTCTCTCTTGTTTTTAAGGTTGGATAATGTGCGGACGAAGGTGTGGGTGGCTTCCTGTGGGGTTTTCTCCACAGGTCTAGCAGTCCTGAGTGGTTTTGGTGCATTGCTGCTGCTCGGCCAACCGTTCGTCATGACAGCTGCCTCCTGTCCTTTCCTGATCTTAGGTAGGTTCTTTTGAACATCCATTTCCACAAGATCCCATTTTCCAGGGCAGAAGCAATGCTAGATGGTATCACGTCTCTGTAAATCCAGATCCATAGTTTATTTCATTGTCAAACTTGTAGCCTGTAATTCACACCAACACTGACTCAAAGAGCAACTGAAGCAATTTACCAGATTTTGTACAGTTCCCTGTGGAACCACAAAAGGCTGTATAGAACTTCTTCACATTAAAGCAGAACACTTCAAGACCTTTCATTTTTTTTAAAATGGTGAATTCCCCTTTAAAGAAATGAAACTTGCTACTAATAGATTGTATATAAATGATGGTGACATCATGCAATGGTTTGTGGACTTCTTGAGTTTGAAATTGTGTCCATCGCCATCTTGGCCTTTTGAAACCAGACATGACAAACCAGGGGTGCATCTGAGAACCTGAGGGGACACATACAGTAGGAGCCTGTCAGTCACAAGATAGATACCCTGCATTATGGTCTATTTTACTCTAAATGGGCCCATATTTTTTAAAATGAACATCATTCCACACTAAAAGACACCCGAAACTACCAAATGAAACCATAGACATGTTAGGAAAATGTTTACTGAGGAAATAAAGTGAGAAATAGTGTCATTTACTTGAAGAGTTCTATATAGTCAGACTTCTTTTTGCAACCAGGATTCGCCCCCTGCTGGCTGCTAGAAGAATACATAAGCTATGTAAGCAATGGTTTCACTTTTTAGAGCCATCTTTGTCTTTAGTTGATACTTTACCGCTTTCCAACAAGTTATCAGAACCACTAAAGGACTTTCAGGATGATCTTGGCCCTTGATAGTTGTCTGCATAGCCTGATGCTTAATCCAAGCCAGCACACACCAAAGCCAAAGGCCAAAGTTTCAACAGCTATTTTAAAACTCTCCTTTCTCTCTGACTTTTCTTTCTAAAGGTATTGGACTTGATGACATGTTCATCCTGATCTCCTGCTGGCAGAGGACCCATGTTCTGGACAGCGTTTGCGACCGGCTGGCTGACACCTACCGAGAAGCTGCCGTCTCCATCTCCATCACCACCCTGACCGACGCTCTGGCTCTCTTCCTGGGTTACAGCTCACCCTTTGGCTCGGTCCGGTCCTTCTGCCTCTACGTCGGCGTTTCTGTTTGCTTCTGCTATTTCTACAGCATCACTTTCCTGGGGGCGTGTATGGCTTTGAATGGACAGAGGGAAGCAGAGAACAAACACTGGTTCACCTGTGCTAAAACCCCAGAGGACGTACCATCCAGGAATTCAAAAGTCTTCAGTATGTGCTGTGTTGGGGGACACTACAATCGAATCACTGGAAAGGAGGAAACTGAAGCCATGAGTTACATTTTTGAGCGGGTCTACGGTCCATTTTTGACCCACAAACTGACAAAAGCATGTGTGTTAGTCATGTACGCAGGTTATCTGGCCGTTAGCATCTATGGCTGTTGCATCTTAAACGAAGGACTCGACATCAAGAATCTGGCTGTGGATGATTCCTACATTATTGACTACTACAACCATCAAAGGCAGTACTTCTCTGAATTTAGCTGCAATGTGATGGTGGCAGTGAAGCAACCATTCCCCTACTGGGGCAACGATGAACATCTGCACTCAAGTTTTGAAAGTTTGAGCTTTGTCAACAACACGCTTGCTTGGTTTACCTCCTATAAAAACCATGCTAATGCCTCTAATCTCAACATAAGCTCCCGAGAGGCCTTCTACACCCACCTGCCACATTTCTTAGAACTCAACCCCATGTTTAGACAAGACATCAATCTGACGGTGGACGGTGACATCCAGGCTTCTCGCTTTTTCCTCCAGACGCTAGACCAAACTACGATGAAAGACATGATGATTGGACTCAGGAAAACAGCAGAGGAATGTCCAGTGGAGCTTCTAGTGTTCCACCCTGCCTTCATCTACTTCGACCAGTACACCGTCATCACAGAAAACACCGTCCAAACCATCCTCATTGCCGTGGTTGTAATGCTTGTTGCGTCACTCATCCTGATACCAAATCCTCTCTGTTCTATATGTGTGGCTTTTGCAGTTTGTTCAGTCATCACTGGCGTTACAGGATTCATGTCGCTGTGGGGCATAAATCTGGACTCCATCTCCATGATCAACCTGGTCATGAGCATCGGTTTCTCTGTAGATTTCTCAGCACATATTTCTTACTCTTTCGTCTCCAGCACGAAAAGTGACGCCAATGAGAAAGCTATGGATGCTTTGGCCCATTTGGGGAATCCAATCGTGCAAGGAGCTTTGTCCACTATTTTAGGGGTGGTGGTGCTGTCTGCATCTGGGAGCTACATCTTTAGGACATTCTTCAAGATTGTGTTTCTTGTGATTGTGTTTGGGCTGCTGCATGGTTTGGTGTTTATTCCAGTGTTTCTGACAGTGTTCACAGTCCGTGGGAAGTGCTGTTAAAGTGGAGGAAGCAGAGTTACACTGGATCTAAAAGTGTGGATAATGTGTCCGTATATTCAGATTTGTTTGGGTTATAAGTCAGAATTAAGCATTTAAATTTAAGGTGTGTATCACTATTACCTCACAAACTTTGCCTTACATTTCCATCCATACCTCCCTCACAGTTTGAAAACTTCTTGAGCATACCCCAACTTTTCATTGGTGGGAATCTATAAACCAAATGCACAAGAAGTAACACAAAAAACAACCACCCATACAGTTAAGGTGTAAGCTAGTCAATCTTTCAACGCTGTAATTACTATGCTGAGTATGGGTGTCGCAAAACGTACCAGTACTGACAATAACTGTGATATTTTAAGAATTAAATATTGGTATGTTAATAATACACATACATCATAAATAATTAATCCAGTACAGTTAGATTTTCTCATCACCTCCCTAAACCCATATTTTGAGTAAGATACATATGCCAAAAAAAGAGAAAAAAATACACAAAAACAATGTTAAAGATGAGTCTCACTTATTTTCCTCTCACTTTTCTTATAGATATGATATCAATGTTGCAAAGTCTTTTGTCCAAGATAATGATGTACTGTAGTGTAGTCATGTCCAAAGCATTGAAGTCAGATAGTAGCAAATATTCAGGTGTCTTAACAAATTTGATTTGGAAATATTTTCAGTTTTATTCATCTCTTTCTGAGCCAAAACCAAAGCCAAATGGAGGTGCCTAAGTTTTTTGTTTTTTTTTTTTTTTTAAATGACTGTTTTGACAAACAATATAACATGATGTACTGTTTGAAAACTTTTTGCTGCACGGCAGTGTCTTACTAAATTTTACAAGTTAAATATTTGTTCTGGCTTGCATCATTTGCCTAATTTGTAACTGCACGTGGTGTCATTTTATACCGTTTTTGAATTTTTTGAAAGTATCGCACTCTCCACAGGTTCCTATTTGGGGTGTTTGTCTTTAATTCACTTGGACAAATAATAATTAACCATTGTCATCACACTGTGGAGACAGCTACAGCAGAGAGCCATTCAGTGTGTACACAGCATAAAAGCATCACTATACATCTATGTACAGGGTTCTCATTACATCTCCATCGTATATACACAGCTAAACATAGGTAAAAGGCCAACAGAGAATACGTTGTGTCAAACTGACGCAAACACAGAGAATGAGAACACGAAGTACAACATGCTAGTGATCCTCTAAATATGGATTACATACACAGTTGCTGCTATTTACTTGGAAACAGACATTCACCATTTCAACAGACGCATAAATGCAAATTTTTACACACAATCTGCGTGAAAGATGTCAGTTTACCGTTAGATTTAATTAGCTTTCTTTGTCTCACATTTTCTTTCATAACAGGAGAAAGTGCCACTAAAAATGAGCATCCGTGGTACTGTGCAAATTTTGTTTAAAAAAATAAATGTATGCAGCTCAAGACACAGGTGAGAAGTCTCTCAGCAGTGAAGTCATGAGAACGGGGGACTGAAATGGACAATAACTGACAGAATTGGCCTTTTGATTTGTCTGAATAACCCAAGAGTCTTTATTTCATTCATCTAAAAAACTCATTTGTTGCTGAGAGGCTTGTCAGAATCCAGATTCATACTATTTAAATAAACTAGGCCATCTTTACAACTTTAAAATGAACTAATCACTACATACACACAGCTTATATTTATTATGCTTTTGGGGGCTGAGCAGCAGTTTTTGTTCCATCTGTACAAACAGCATAAAGGAAATAATTTACACAAAGAGGGATATTTTCAATTTGTACACGTACCTGAAAAAGTGCTGAGACACTGCAGTTTGCACACTTCCCACTTGAAAGAAAAATGTTATGCTTACGGTACATTTCCCCAAAAGGCCACCTTTAAAAAGAAGCAACAGGGACATAAAGAGACGGGAACAGCAGAAGCCGATAAGCGTTTTCAGTTCAGTCATCTGGATGCAAAAAAAAAAAAAAATCAGATGGAAAGACGTGACAGCTGTTTGTACTAACCCGAGTATAACAGAGGTGCAAGATTCACGTGACATTTACCACATACGAACACAAACGCTGGAAGACAACTGAGCTGAGTTTCAGTTAAATTCTGGTCGCCATGACTACAAAGTAGCTCTTTGGGCTAACAGTACATTTCCCACTGACCTGGCTACAGCAGAAATATCTTCCTCTTTCAACTCTGGTGTCAGAAATTAACTTTAAAATAAGAATCTTGTCCAGATGCTGTTCTTCTATTCGAGGTACATATTCACATTCATGTATTGTTTCCTCTAATAAAGTGGCTAATAAAGTGACCTGAGCAAGATCATTAACATTAGGCATTTAAACCTTCATCACATACAATGAACCTGCGCGACTCACACCTGCTTAGTTCTGAACACAGTAAAGATGTTTAGGTTTAAAACAGCACTACTTATCTGGGAAATAATGATGAGATTCCATTAAGATGTGATCGTCCTACATGAGCGTTTGTCAGGATCATTGTGAGTGCAGGCCTCCAAGTCCATCCTTCTTTCTGTAACCTCTTAAAACCACACCCGCCCTCTCTTTCATCTGGTCTCCAGGGTTTTGCCCTCCAGGACCAGCTGGATCTCTTTGGCATCCAGCGTTTCGTACATGAGCAGAGCGTCTGCCAGGTTCTTGTGCTCCTTAGCATGAGACTTCAGCAGGGCTTTGGCGCGATCATACGACTCCTGCAGACAGCGAGACAGATGTTTGAGATGTGATTACAGGAGTTGAGTTAGTTTTGATTTTTAAGCATTATTTTGGATCCCACAGACCTTCAGTAATGCTCTGACTTCATGCTCCACAGCAGCTTGTGTCTCTGGACTTTGTGCCGTCATGTCAGTGTAGGTCATCACACCGAGCTGAGACACAGGGAGGAAAGGTGATACAGAAATAAATGCAGAAGTTTGAACATGGAAGGATCAACATTTTGCTTTTACATCCGCCTACCTTTTCACACATTCCAAATCTGGTCACCATCAGCTTTGCAATCTTGGTGGCACTATCAAAGTCACTGGATGCTCCTGGAAAAGAAGAAAAACATTCGCTCTCTTAAATTCCAGCTTGACTACAGGGGGTCCTCGACTTGCACCGGAGTTCCATTCCTGCAGATTGACACAAGTCGGAACTCCGGCGAAAATGTAAACAAAGATCACGATATCGATCAGTTCTTCGGAAAAGTCATGAATACCAATGACTTTCATGTATGTATGAGTCATTGTACAAGAAGATAACAGAATATTGTAACGGACTGATGTCGTTTCATGTTTATTGTTCAGTTTGAGATTTACCAAATGTCAGTGAACGTGCCATGTTTAGTTAGCTCACCTCTGATTGGCTCAGAGTCAGCAGTAATGTGTGTTGCTCCATCCTGATGTGTGTATCGAGTGATAAGAGCTGGGAACGGCAGCTAATTCTGGAGCTAAGTTATAATTTTTTGTAGTTATATTGCCGTTGGCTACGGCCCACAGTAGCCTGTATGAAGGTTCAATAAACGACCAGAGAATGAGATAAAGTCTCACTCATTCATCACAGAGGGTCGCAACAATATGTTGCACTGTTTTTACAACTTGACCGATGTTCACTGGTGTTTCGCCTTGTTCCGAGTGTTTTATTATATCTAATTTCACTTCCATGGAGATGGCTTTCCTGCACTGCCATCTGAAGAGTCTGACTTGCGCTTGGGAGCCACAATGAAAGGCAAAAAGTGAGCATATGTAGCACAATCTAAAGTGGCGTACAACCGGCGAATGCAAACAAAGCAGTCTAGCGGCGCGTGACGATGTATTCGTCCGCTCAGTTTGTCAACTAGTTCCAGTTCCGACGTAACGACATACATTAAACCAAAGACCGGCCCGTAAACAGTTCTGACATACCGGCAAAACGACACAAGTCGAGGACGTCGTAAACCGAGGACCCCCTGTATACTTGTTCAACATTCTGTCCCTTATGTTCACTTGCTAGACATTTTATGAACTCTTTCGTACCAGTTGTGATGTACTCATGGCCAAATATAATCTCCTCTGCAACACGACCTCCCATGCTGACGTCCATCTGGGCCAGAAGCTGAGAGCGAGTCTCACTCCACCGATCGTTCTCTGGGAGCATGGACACCTGGGAAGAAGGGGTAAAGGTGAAAAACATTCAAGGATGTAGGGTTTTTAACATAAAGTCCTGCTGTTACTGTCATATATGCAGAAGATGAGGTTTCCTTACATGTCCCAGACTGGGGCCTCTGGGCATGATGGTAGCCTTGTTGATAGGCATGGCATCTTTGGTGTAGTAAGCTACGATTGCATGGCCTGATTCGTGGTACGCTGTGATGAGCTTGTTCTTCTTGTCTATTTCTGCACTCCTCCTCTCAGGGCCTTGAAGACAAGACAAAAGGGAGGAATAAAAAAAAATTACAGTAGAAAACACTGATATATTTTGAAGCCAGCAATGTCATGTTGGGTAAAAACGTGCATCTTTACAATAGCTAGAAAAACAGAAAATATGTGTTTCTTAAGCACCTAGCAAAGTTGTACTCACCCATAAGAATTTTGTCTTTAGCAAACTCCAGCTCCTTCAGAGTGACCATGTCTTTGCCATCAACTGCTGCCTTTAGAGCTGCTTGGTTGACCAGATTTTCCAGGTCAGCGCCAGAGAAGCCCACTGTGCCCCGGGCAATAATATTGGCCTCAATAGCTGCAGACAGAACATATAACATCAACGTAAGAGGATATTTGCAGACCAAGTTACTGACAACTGTTCTGGCAAAGCATGTAGTGGACATTCAAAATAATTAGCTGAATATTCAGCACTGTTAAATATCATACTGTGAATAGTTGTAACACATTTGAGGGGGAAAAAATGAGGCTAAATTCATGATGAGCAGAATCAGATCCCCCACCTGGATCCACTTTAATCTTCTTCAGGTACCAGTTGAGAATCTCTGTGCGTCCTTTCACATCTGGTTTGGGGACAGTCACCTGCATGTCGAAGCGTCCTGGGCGGATCAGGGCACTACAAGGAGAGATCAGTTAGTCAGCAAAACACTGACGCACTGTAAACATGAAACTCTCCTAGAGCTGCAGTCCATTGTTTGTACTGAGCATAACAGCTGTCAGTCACGACTGTAAACCTTGACATTTCTAAATGTGAACTGTGATATTTTCGCTGGTAATACGAAGAGGCAAAGAGGTACAACATACTTATCTAGAGCCTCTGGGAAGTTGGTTGCTCCAATGATAATCACGCCTTCGTTTGGTTTGAACCTGCAAAATAATAACAAGTGTCTGCTTCTGTTGGTGTTCTCTTGCCATCAAAAAATACTTTTAAGAGTTGTGAAAAAGCTTTTTACCAATTTCTCTGTTAAATCCTAATCTGCTATATGGTACAAGGTGCCATTGTGGTTTTTGAGAAGGTCATACATTATCTGTTGTTGTTTCAGGCAACTACATTTAGTATTACTGCCTTGAAGTGTCTGAAATTTAATGGATTAGTGGGGGAAAAAAATCAATCTTTTACTTTTCCAGATTAAATGATTAAAATATATTGTATCATCATGACCAAAGTTTCTGTCTTCCACCCTATTTTTGACAACATTTTGCTTGTAAATACATACTGAATGTACGTTTTATGTAATAAAATAATCCAGCATGCATGCCCGACATGGAAAATGTAACAGATGATTTCCAAACTTACCCATCCATCTCAGCAAGCAGCTGGTTAATAGTCTGTCTGGAATAAGGATGCATGGGAGACTCTATCCTTTTTCCACCCACACTGTCCAGTTCGTCAATGAAGATCACACACGGAGCGTTGGCTTTAGCCTCCCCTTGGAACAAAAAGACACAAACATAGAAATAAATATACAATATTCAGCAGAACAGTTTTAAATTATGTTTTATTCTACAATCAGCAACCAACATTACACATAAGAAGGAAAAGGAAAGAAAAAGGTCCATCCGGTTGTTAAAATAAAGTAAAACTCACTGAAAAGGTTCCTGATGCGGCTAGCTCCGACTCCAACAAACATCTCATCAAACTCTGACCCAGAGGCGTAGTAAAACGGCACATCTGCCTCTCCTGCCACAGCTCTGGCCAACAGAGTCTTTCCAGTCCCTGGAGGCCCAACAAGCAGAACACCTAAAGTAAAGAGAGACAAGGATACAGAGATGAGAAATACAGAAGAGTGATAACAAAACATAGCTCTGAATGAAACTGCAGCTGAGAACGACAGCCCACCTTTTGGCAGCTTTCCTCCCAAGGCTGTGAACTTCTGTGGGTTTTTCAGGAACTCCACCACTTCCTGCAGCTCGTTCTTTGCTTCTTCCACCCCTTTAACGTGCTCGAAAGTCACATTTTTCATCTGCACAGGGTCCACAGCTGAGTCCAGGCCTGATGTGGTTCGGAACCGCACTGTCCAAAATGGTTAGATTAAAGTTCGAGCAAGGCATGGTTAATCAACTCACACACAAACATTGCCTGTTGCTGAGCTCCTTGATAACCACGCCTGATGGCATATATTAGTGATATGTTAGTGTTCCAGCACTGCAAGTTCAAACTCATTGTTGACGCCTGCACAGAACAGCTAATGGTTCAGTTGCAGCAAGCTTAGCTCACAAACTCAGTCTTTTGTTGTTAATATTAACATTAAAATACATTCAAATATTAGTATTTTTGAGGTGATTTTATCTTAATAACACTATACTAAAAAGCAAGTAGGGAAAAGGGGCCTTTACCCGATATAAAGGGGGTCTTGGAGATGCCATAGAGCCCAACAAGAAGGAGCACCAGCAGAATCAGACGAGTCCTCCTCAGAGAGTCTGGTCAAAAGAGGACAGCTTCACATCAGTATCATTTAATGCATAATAATGGAATAACTAGTGTGTTTGTATTAAAATTTGCCTTGAGTGCGCTGTGTCAGGGCTTGAGCTTTCAAGAAACCCTCAGCGAAGCCCCTCTTGAAAGCATCATGTTGTCCATCAGGTACGTTTTTGTTCTTCAAGAGGCTGTCGAGATTTTCAACGTCAATCCCTTTGTCACGTGTAAGAAAGCCCTGGAGAACAAAACGAGACTGGTCAGCAGTACTTACAAAGCAAGAATACTCCTTTACTATTCCTCTTTAAGCGTTTTCAGTGGAGAAGTCTGCAGACCTTAAATTTTTACTTTTACGGGCTGCTTCAGCAGATCAGCTGGAGGTAAAGTCCAGCTTCTACCACTTACTTCAATTAGATAGCTAAGTAAGAAAAAGCACACTATTCAGTTTGCCCATAAAATGAAAAGTCTGAACTGATACAGTCTAAACAGAATACTATTTGGAATTTTTTCCTTATTTTTCCATGCAAAAGATCTAAAGGAAGACAAACCCATCTCTGTTTTCATTTAATGTCACAGAGAAAAAACAAAACCATAACAATGCAACATAATTTCTCCTCATGAGGTTTCTCAGGTTTACAGGTGAAAATGTTGTAGTAGGTACTTACTGGTGTTTTGAAACTGTACCTTTAAAATGATCACTACCTTAAGCACAGTTAGGATTGAAAGTAATAAACATGCTATTTGTGTCAATAATAAAATCAGGCCATAATATAAGTTTGGTAAAGCATGTCAAGCATGTGACCATAGTTAACTATGTACCTTCATAAAAGATGGTGTGAACCTTTCAGATTCCGCAGGACGTTCGAAGCCTGACTGCAGTCGTCTGGTTTTGCTCCTTAAAGTTTTAAAGCCTCTGCTCTGAACCAACACTGGAAAGATGAAGCAGATGAACAAATTAACCATATTTCATTACATCACATTAGCATAAGCATTGTATATGTTGTTTACAATGCACACGTACAAACCGAAAATATTTGAAGTTCACTGGAATATTATTTAGTCTGTCTGTCATTTTTGTTGATACTGCACACAAACAACATACATCTAGGGCTGTCTGTTTCCGTCTCCATTTTGCATTTCGTGTTAGGCATGCGCGATACAGCATCAAAAGCGTAAGTGAGCACACTGTGCAACAGAAATAACCATCCAGGCAGAACACGGGCAGACATCCGTGCTGTGTCGTGCATATATAGTATACTGTGGATTAAACAAAGCCTCAAGGCAGAGAATTTTGCCTTAAGGCATTTTAGTAATCGAATTAATCAAGGAATAATTTCAGCCCTACATACAACAATCCATCAGAGGTTATCATATAAATATCAAACGTTATGTAGATGACACAGTGCTGATAGCGAATAGTGAGGTAAACTTGCAAACCATATTATCCATAATTACTAAAGAGAGCCAAAAACTTGGTCTGTCTTTAAACAAAAAGAAAACAGAAGTTATGGTAATTTAAAAAAAAATTAAAATGTCATCCCAGCCTGAAACAGAATTAGACCAAGAAATACTGAAGTAACTTCATCATGTCAAATATCTCGGTTCATGGATGACATCAGATGGGAGGTGTGAAACAGACATCAGATGTAGAGCAGCAATGGCAAGAGCAGTATTTATGAAAATGAAAAATACTACAACAACTAAGAAAATAGCAATGAAGATCCATATGAGGACTCTCAGCTGTTACATTCTACCAGTTCTGATGTACGGATGTGAATCTTGGAACATAATAAAACATCAAACAAAATCACTGCAGCAGAGATGTGGTTTTACAGATGCATGCTACGTATATCTTATATGGACAGAATAAGCAATGAAGATAACAAATTATACGCTACTGAACAAAATCAGGAAATGGCAAGCAACGTTTTTTGGACACATCATAAGGAAAGAAAACCTGGAATATATCGTCACAACTGGAAAAATTAATGGGAAGAGAGGACGAGGCAGACAGAGAATGAAAATGACAGATGGACTGACATCATGGCTGCACATGGAACCATCAACAGTCACAATTCAGAAAGCAAAAGACTGGATTAGATGGAGAGAAATGATCGCCTACGCTGAATGGTATGGCACTTGATTGATTGACATACAACTCATGTCACTTATTAGCAACAACTGAATACAAACGTTACAGTGATAAACAAATAAACTACTTGTAACTGCTGCTAATCCACACTTACCTGGCCAATATTGTAGCTCTGTGCAGACAGATAGAAGAGGTGAAGGGTGCTGCCTGGGAAAAACTGGAGGCAACATGGGACCTGACGAGAAGCCTGGACAAAAAGAGCAAAGTACAACTGTTATTGTTAATTATTATATACTTTTAGGGTAAAGTGGCAACAGACACCTTTGCTTGTTGTACAGACTGTCTCCTAGCAGCATTTTTTTCCTGAATGACAATGAGGAGTCAGTAAGTGACAGTCTTATTACAAGAAAGATGCTCATTCTCACCATGCTTATTGTGGAAAAAGGAGTGTGTGGACAGATGTGAGGCCCTCCAGGCTGTCTGACCACCAAGTGAAGGTGGCATCTCCTGTGGGCTCAAGTGAGGCAACACACGGCTCATCAGCTCATCCAGCTGCCGAGTTCCCAGGTCTAGTAAACCCGACTCCCGCAGGTTCCACATAGGCTGTGCACGTATACACACAGACACACACAGACACAGCACATGAAGTGTGAGTTAGAATTCCACAACAGTTAATCCACACTGTTTTTTTGTCACAAACAGCATGCCTTTCTCGTAGGGCTGCACCATATATTGTTCAGCTCAATCTCAAAAATTTAATGCTACAACTACATAATGCATTCATAGCCAGGTTCAGAGACCGGGGCTGAGTTACCAAACTGATAACCAACATCGCATGACTGCTTGGACTGGATGCATTTGTTAGATTTAATGAAGCAAATAACAAAACGATACCCTAAGTATGTTGAACTTGCTTTGTTTTATAGGACCTAAGCTACAGTGCTTTGGCCACAGACTGCACCTTTCAGTAGTTTAGAAATATCCCTGTAAAACCCACATATCTAAAAAAAAAAATGGCCAAATATAAATACATACACACACACACACACACACACACACACACACACACACACACACACACACACACACACACACACACACACACACACACACACACACACACACACACACATATATAAAAACCCAAATACATGAAAAAATTAGTAAAAAATAAAATAAAATAAACAAAAGAATTATCTATATCTCTATATGTATAAACCCTAATATAGAAAAAAAATGAACAAAAAGTAAAGAAAAATAAAACTGACGTTGTATTTTTGCAACAGTGGGTTTTACAGGAAGATAGATACCTTATTAATCCCAAGGGAAATTTCATATATATTATAACAATATACAGTATACACAATATTTACTAAGCTGTGTCTGCATGTTGTAATACATACGTACAACAGAAAAACAAAATACCACAATATGACTTTTGTCCAATATCATGCAGCCCTGTGTTCTAATGAGTACCTCTGTACAGTGTGGTTCTGAGTCTGAGGCATGCTCCTTGTGTTTTCTTGATTTGCAGGTGGCACTGCTGCTGCTTCCCACTGAGCTCTTCAGTGAATGGAGGACGTTGATGAGGTGACTCAGAGGTACAGTCACCTGTAATCACAGGTAGTCAGACAGCGAGAGAATAAAATACCATTTAGAAAACACTGCATATAATTTAACGGTGTATCAGCTCGGTGATGTCACAAAGCTACATGATCAAAATCAACCTCTCAGTATATTTAGTTAGTTCCAAACAAAACCATACAGGTGATACCACTTTATTAATCACTAGCCGCTCATTGACGCAGTCGCATATTCAATTGACGATTAAGGACATGCAGTGCGCAGGACAGTTGTTTTAGCTAGCGAACTAAAACTTCTCTCAACGGCTCTAATTCCTTATTTAACTTTAATTACGTGTACGTAGCTAGATAACTACTTTAACAAAATGCCCACTGATGTTTTGACTGTAACCTCAAACCACCAAACTAAAACAAATGACAGCAGTGTGACTCATAAGAAGACAAGCTAACCTAGCTTGCTAGCTAGCTCAATTGAACGGGCCAACACAACAACAACGCTAATGTTAGCTCGGCCTAATGTTTCCTGCGTTCTTACCTGTGGCTGCACCGTCATTGACAGGGAAAACATATTTAATTGTCACCGGTGGGAGGCTGCCGTTAAGTTGTGCGAGTTGTGTCACTGTCCCTGAGAGTTAAAGGCCTGTTTCACTTTGTCTCTCTGTAGCAGACATAGCAAGTCCGACTGCGAACTTCAGCGCAACTGTCACAGCTGAGAATGACCCGGATGTGACCTCTGTGGTGTTCTGGCGAGTTTCGTAGCCCCGTTGAAATCAGTTCCGCTTTAATTAGGCCCTGTAAAAACCTCCTAATAAAATGTATTTGCAAAAAAAGTAGCTTTGAAATGTGATATTACGATGTATAGATTTTAAAAGCTATTTTGTGTTATTTCTCACTAGATTTGCAATGATTAATCAGTTATTACCCACTATTAAATCAATTTCCAGCTGTGTTGACAATCAATTAATTAGCATGAGTAATGTTTTTATGGAAAAATTAGTCTAAATTCTCTGGTTTCAGCTTCTTAAATGTATGTTTCTGGCTTGGTTGTAGACAAAACAATGAGTTTGTCAGTATCATATGTAACATTTCATTTTTATGTGCAATTTTTTGATTGCAGTCACTTTCATGTACAACATTGCAATGTGCAATATTTTCTTTTCATCTCCTTTTTCAGGTGCAATATTTCATTGTAATATGTGATATGCGATATTACTTATTATCTTATGATTTCCAGCATTGTTTTTTTTTGAGGCTCTATTCTAACATAATTTTGCCTTATTTTACTTCACTAATGTATCATACTTGTATCTTATTGCCTTTCTACTTTTTAGGCATTGCATTTCTTATTTCTTTTGTTATTAGCAATATCTGGCACAAGAATTTCTTATCTTGTCATGGCCTTTGGGAAACGATAATCAACATTTTTCACAATTTTTTACATTTTAGCGACTAATCGAGTCATTAATTAAATGAAAAAATGTAAATAATTGTTAGTTCCAACAATATTTCTTACATTATTCATGAGTAGTAATAAAAGATATACACAAAAATAATCCATGTTTCTTTGTCACAAGCCTTGCATATGAGAATGAACATAAAACAAAACCATTTTTTTCAAAGAATGCCTTTATTGCATTTTTAAAATAGTTTCATATACTGATGTTTTACATCTGTTCTTCTTCATTAGCACTTTAGAGCTGACAAGAAACAAGAATGATTTTATATATATAGTTATATGGATATATGGATTATCTGTACTATGTATCTCATTTTTGTTGCGAGTGCAATCTTTCATTACTATTGTACTGAAGCTACTAAATAAATACACACTTTAACACACAAATAACCATATTTTGCACCTTACATGTCTATTTGGCCTTAAAAGCAATGCCCTTGACATATTTAAATATGTTAGATAACATATAAAAGACAGATATCCTTAGCTATCAGAGAAAATATATCTGACGAAAAATACTAAAAGAAGTCTAATTAAGTAATGAAATGTACAATAAATAAAATAATAAGCAATGTCAGTTTGGATACTTTTGTCACTAAGGGTCCACGGCTAATGTGTGATGAATCGTGAATTTATTTCAGTTACAAGTTATGTGAGTGATGTGTATATTGAGTTCCTGGTGATCTGTGAGTCATAAATAAGATCACATCATGCTTAGCTAACTGTAAGAAAGAAACTGTGCCAGCTTTTATTCTGCATAAATCCTCTCCTTCTAAAAAACCTTAAAAAAAATCACCTTTGAGTGAAAGTGCTACACTGTATTGCAGAGCCTTCTTTTAAACACTTTTCTGACTCTTTGTTTATCTAATGCAGCTTTCCCATTTCTACTGATGCCTCTTCACACTCCATCCATGGTGGTGGCTTCAGAAAGATCCTTAGCAGCAAAAGTGCATCGATTTCATCCAGACTTTACGACGTTTGATAGACATTGATGGTCATCAGACAATTCATGGGATTTTCCTTTGAGGAGAAAAGCAGAAACAGAGTTTTAAAACTTTGTAGTATAGCTAGAAAACATAACGAATAATCTCTGACAAAGCTGTATTATTTCATGAGAATTTTGTTCACCTTCTCCTCCGTTGTAAGTAAATCTGGGCGAGCCAATGAGCAATCAGAGGCCAGAGTGCTGTCAACACCACTGTGAGTGGAGAGGAGTCAAAAGGCCACCAAGATGGTCTCAGAAACTATAAAAGCAGACAAGTGGCATAAAGAGACGCTCTCCCAAAAGCGATGCAAATTTGTCAATAAAGTGCACTGTATAATACTAATAATGAAACTATTTAAACATCACAGATCAAGCTGATGAACTATGAAAAGATATATTATGATGACCTTTCGTGCAACAGGTGCAAAGTCCTCCTGCTTTGGTGAAGATGATCTTGACTACAAAAAGGAAATAAGTAAATATACAAGTCATTAAGTATAGAGAAATAAATGCAGCTCTAATTGCTATACCAGCAGCCCTGGTCCTTCACCTGTGACCTGGTCAGCACCTCCAGAGTGTGCAGCCTGTGCAGCACATCGTCCATGTCGTGCTGCAGCCTCAGCAGAGCCGTAGCTATCTGGTCATTAATGCTTCCTCTGGTAGTGCTGACAGGACGTCTGCTCTGTGACACACAACAGCAGGCAGCTTCTACACTGGCACACTGCTGAGAGCTGCAGGTGGCTCTTGGTGATTGAGAACCTGGAACAAGAGTCAGAATGTGGTTGATTGATGCTACAAAACTTTTATGGAAACCCAATGCCTTTAAATGCTTAGGAAGGTGAACTGAGTTGCAGTAAAAATCAAACACAACTGCAGTCTCACCTCTCCCTCTTCTAGACAAGGAGCTGCTGTGTTTGCTTAGAAGAACCGCCTCATTCCGGTAGGAATCACCTATGAATACTTGGTCCTCTCCCACTTTTAGAGAAGTGTTGCTCTCAAACCAAAGATCTTTTTGCCTCACTGAGGCAGACCTCGATCCAGGCGACTGGTCTTTGTACGTGGCCATCCGCTTAACAGGGAAAGAAGAGTCGAGAAGTTTGAATAGGCCAGAACACTGCTAACAAATGCTACTTGGTAATATAATGAGTTTTATTTCTATTATAGAGAAGGAACACCACACCTCTTCCATGGCGAGATGCTCCATTGAGTCACAGAATTCCTCATTATCAGAGTCTGTGGATCGATGGTTCTTCTCAGGAACAGTATCATTATGACCTGAACGATGCAAAACACAACATGTCAGCAATAAAAATACACAATTCCTGTGATAAATTATGTCTATAGCATATATTTTTAAGTAGCAGACATATGCATTATCTTTAAGAATACACAGTAATACTTTTAACATTAATAGGCACACGTCACAGTTTATTCTGTTTACTGCTTATTTCACAATCCTTTTACAACTACTACTATGGGTGTACTTTTGATGCAAAAAAAATCTAATTTCCCCATAGAAATAATGGATGTTTCACATAATTCTTATATATTAAGGCCTCAAAGATGATGCCTCTCTGCTTTTGCATATAGAGCATACAATCAAATATACACTTTTTGCATTCATGTGTAATCTTACCACTCAAGTGTCCATTAAACTGCATGTATGGATTATACTGCACACTGGGCTCTACAGAACAGGCCAGTTCCTCCTCCTCCACCTCGCTGTTGAGGGAGCTGTGTGTCCCGTTGGTGAAGGAGGACACACTGGGCTCCACGCTGCTGCAGGAGCCTTTAGTGTCAGACCTCCATCTCCTGTCCTGCACCATTAATAGCCTCGGGTCAGGACTCCAATCTGGGATAATACAAAAGAGAGAAATGGAAAGAGAGCATGAAAAAGCATTAGAAGAAGTGCAGTTCTTTTCTTCTGTGCCTTTTGTCTATTCATATCTCAGCCTGGATGTGCAAATTACTTTTGCTTTATCTCATAGAAATAGTATTCTCATTTATGAATGCACTGACAGAAGACATATCATATTTAGCCACTTTAAACAGAAGCTTGCACACATTAAATCACTACTTTTTTTTCCCTTTACTAAAAATACAACAAACGTGAGTTGTCTGGTCTTCAGTCATTTGCCCAATATTTGATCATATGAGTTTATAGGAAGCTTAAGAACACAAACAGTTGATTTCTTTTCCTTTTAAAGTACTCATAAACAGGAAAAATTTAAAAGGAAGCAGTGGATGCACAAACATAGCGCGTTGAAATAAGAGGAAGTGTACACAGTGATATTACTGTGTATTATAACCACAGAGGGCAACACCACACTCTGCAATCGACATTTTAATCGACAGTGTTGGTGAATTTCCAGCAGAGTCTTTAGTATAAAACTAAAAGGAAGTCTGTCTTCTTAAATAATTTTTAAAAACAGTCGGCGTAGTACATTTGTCACCTCCACAACAACACAGCAAACATCACAGCACAACACAGCTAAGGACTACATTGTACCTCTTTCCTCCTCATTGTCTTCATCGTCTGTATTGTCTTCTTTATCCCCATTCTCCTCTTCCTCACTTCTCCTCCAATCACTATATTCCTCCTTTATCTCGATTTCACTATTTTCTCTGTTTCCCTCTGACTCCTGGCTACTGACACTCAAGCCATGAACACTGCTGTCTTTTTCCTGGAGGTTTTGTATATCATCCCACAGATCCCCATAGCCTGAGCAGTGAGGGAGACACTCAAGATTAACTCATCAATGCACACGTTTGAGAGCAAAAATCTTGATATTTTGCACCAATTCTGCACACTTCTACATGCTACTACAATACGGGCCCACACACCAACACAATTAACTACAGCACACACTGCACATGACACACTACGCAACAAAGTCTAACCTAATTTCCTACAGTTTAAGTCTATGGCATTGTACACTTATCGGTCTTGTCAGTCAAATGAAACAGCCATGAAAACAACTTAATTAAGCTTAAACACTGTGCCACCAATCTATCAGCTCTACAGCTATTACAAACACCAAACACTTGCCTTCCATTGTCGGCTGCTTAAACGGTTCAACCAGCTCATCTAGTGATAAAAAGACATGTAAGGCAGGCTCAGAGTTTGGAGGGAAAAAAAAGCAATCTGTGTGACGAACAGAGAATAAGCAGCAGCAGTACTTGATCCCACTTGAGCAGCACTTCCCTGTATTCTTGCTTCCATGATGCGCCTTTAAATGTGGAATAACAGTAATATGGCATCTCCAATCATGCGCATTACCTGCGTGTTTTGCAAAAGGCCTTGTGAAGGGTCTCTTCTGAATTCCATTTTCTTCAGCCTCCTCTCCTTCCTCTTCTACCTCTGTGTAGAAGTTTCCAAGCCTCTGGACCAGGTCAGACACTTCTTCTGAGATTGGAATGGTCTCCAAAATCTGACAACACAAGTCAAGAGAAGAGGATATGCTGGTATTGACATGACTGTGATATTTAAAAAATGAAATACTGGCATGTTAATAAAATATATAGGATATTACTATCAACATACAACCCACACAATACAGTTATAGTTACAGACTCTCCCTCCATCTCCCTACACTCATATTTTCAGTGTAATTCATTTGCACACACAAAAAAGACAAAAATTCACAATAAACACAGTTAAAGATGAATTTGACTGGTAGCAGTTTTCCTTATTTTTTCTTTAAATATGTATCGTAATAGTACAGGTACTGTGAATTCTTTTGGCCAAAGAAAAAATCATGTATCAAAAATTTGATACTGTGACAACAATAATTTGGAGCATACGCATACGTTGAAATTCCAAGAAAATAGCTCATCTGCACGTATTAAAATGAAGTCAGATCAAGTTGCCGTTATTCATGTAATGCAGCAAAACAGCTGTTAAGCCGAAGTGCTTTTCCAGAAGAGAAAAAAGACTGATATTGGGAATGTACCTAGCAAGTTTTAAAGTTTAATAATGTTGTTAATATTATTATCTATGCAAATTTACCTGACAACGTCAAATATTACAGTCAAGCGCATGCCATATTACATATAAAACAAATTGACCTGACTAATTTGAAAAGTTGTGGTAAAGGTAGTGCCTTAATAATCAACAGAAAAGGTAGTTATAGATATACTGTACGTTGCCAAGGCAGTTATGCTAATGCTAACAAAAAGCTGGTAACAGTCAAAATGCCTGTTAGTGTCAATATAAATCAATCAAGTTTGCAAAGTAGCTTCTGCTAATTTGAAAGGCCATGATATTGGTTGATAAAAATAAGAATTCATTTGTTTGTTATTAACGAGACAAGAATAAAGCTGCTATGTGCGGCCAAGAGCTAAATGCTAACATCGACATGCTAACCTGCCCACAAGGGATCTCATTATATTGGCACTATCAGCATTTTGTAACATTGTTAAGAAGAGCGTTATATTGATAGAATTTATTATTATTATCGTTACATTATTATAAGGATACTGTAGCATGCTTCTGTTTATCAGGCACATATATTTACTGTTGTAGTTTAGCCTGTAAGCATGCTAACATTTGCTAATTAGCAATGAACACAAACTAGCTGATGGGAATGTGGCTGTTTTTGGCCACTAGTGCAGTTTTTCTTAGAAATGTCCATATTTTTGAAAGAAAAGCATTTTTTTTCAGTGAAGATAGCATGGAATTAATCAGAAATCCAGTCTAGACATTGTTAATGTGGTAAATGACTATTCTAGCTGGAAACGGCTGAATCTTAATGAAATATCTACATGGGGTACAGAGGAAGATTTCCAGAAACCATCACTCCTGTGTTCTAATGCTACATTGTGTTAGCTAATGGTGTTGAAAGGCTAACTGATGATTAGAAAACCCTTGTGCAATTATGTTAGCACATGAATAAAAATGTGACTTTTCATGGAAAATTAAATTGTCTGGGTGACCCCAGACTTCTGAAGGGTAGTGTATGTAAAGAGTAAAATAATAACGCTTCTATTCTGAATACAGTTCCTGTTCAGCTTTAGTGTTTC
Source organism: Amphiprion ocellaris (assembly GCF_022539595.1). Lineage (NCBI taxonomy): Eukaryota > Metazoa > Chordata > Actinopteri > Pomacentridae > Amphiprion > Amphiprion ocellaris. The sequence goes on along the minus strand of NC_072775.1, from coordinate 8,867,879 downwards.
CTGAAAGAACTCACCAGCTGGATGTCCTCAACATAATTCTTCATGGCGTCCTCTTTTGTCATATTTCCCAGAGAGCTCCATGCATCCCTGGCAACACAAAGTCACAGTTCCAAACAAACACTGAGGAGGAAGCGAAGAGTGAATGACTGGAGCTGTGCAGTTATGAGGTGATGCAGAAATGCCACCAAACTTGATTCTGTAGCACTGCAGGCCTGTTCAGGGCAGGGATATTTGGTTATTTTTAAAAGACAGTGTGGACATGGCACCACAGCATAACATGTTTTTGATCTCAGAATAGAAAGGCTCCTCCTGTTGTTAGGATCTTGATACACTGGGTGCTTTGATCAGCCCCAAACTTTTTAGATTTGAGCTTAGATTAAAATGAACATAAAGTGAGACATTGTGCTCCAGCAAAGTAGTGTCTTTCTGTGCTCATGAGCCCTTGTTCTATAATATTATTTCATGGAGTGCACAGTGAGATTTAGATAGCTATACATTAAATACATGCCTTGGAAATACTTGTTTTCTTAAATTGTATTCAATAGTCATTTGGGTGACTAAACATTTAAATAGTCTAGCAGTACAGATGCAAGTGCTGGTGAGTAGATAAAGCTCACCTATAAAGTTCGATAACAAAAACCTCCAAATACATAACTCACAATAATCTAACCAAATCAAAACACTAAAGGTTCTGTCCACGGTTAATGATAGCTCACAATAAAACAATAAAATGTGTTTCCATTTTTACTCAACTTCCTGTTTCCATATTATTTTGTTGGTTTGCTTAAGGGCTGCACAGTGGTGTAGTGGTTAGCACTTTCGCCTTGCAGCAAGAAGGTCCCTGGTTCGCGTCCCGGCTTTCCCGGGATCTTTCTGCATGGAGTTTGCATGTTCTCCCTGTGCATGCGTGGGTTTTCTCCGGGTACTCCGGCTTCCTCCCACAGTCCAAAAATATGCTGAGGTTAATTGATCATTCTAAATTGCCCGTAGGTGTGAATGTGAGAGTGATTGTTTGTCTCTGTATGTGGCCCTGTGACAGACTGGCGACCTGTCTAGGGTGTCCCCTGCCTTCACCTGAGTCAGCTGGGATAGACTCCAGCCCCCCCGCGACCCTAGTGAGGATTAAGCGGTGTATAGATAATGGATGGATGGATGGATGGATGGATGGTTTGCTTAAAAGGTTCTTGTTTCCGTGTTCTATGTGCAGTTATGGGAAGCATCCAAACACAATCATGTCACTGCTGAACTGAAAATTCTCTGCATTCAAACATGTTTTTACTTCAGTACAACAATATGCAAATGTTTTTGATCAACTAGCTATATCATATTATTTTCAAAGGCTTTAATGAATGGTTGCAATGTCAGATGAACAGATCCAGAGCTATAGCTGTATTTTATTATTTTTACTGTTGTAGAAAAACAAAACAACAACAACAAAACAATGGAAATTTGAGCCTGTTTATAAAACGTTTGGGCACCCTAACCACTGTCTGATGATATGATCTTTATGGTTTATGTGTATTTTTCAGCATGTCTGAGTCCTACATTTACATGCAGAATAAGGAGACTAGCTGTAACATTATAAGAACATGTTTTTAATACATACCATTTAGCTTTGCCCCGGGTGTCCCAGAAGCCGCTGGGTCTGGGGATGTTGCAGGGCCCCATGGTGGCCTGTTTATAGTAACTATAGAACATCAGCATCATGTCATCAGACGGCTGGAAAGGACCTGAGAAATGAAGAAAAGACAGCAGATGACATGACCAAAATCATACTTTTTTATGTCTAGCTAACCCAGAAACACACTGGAGAACAGTGATGTAGATGTGAGCTACAGTACAGGGGAGGTTATTAGAGCTGAGAAACAAGTGATTCAGTTAATCAGCTCTTATCTGTGCAGCAGCTTTTAAACGCTCTGCATGTAGGTCAGTCACCTGCAGTGTTTACACACCAATAGGCACAGATTTCTCTCAGCACAGCACAAAACTGAAGCCCTAACTTCAGCCTCCTCCCTCCCTCCATATGGACGGGAACAGATTGCTGTAAGTCATCACCTTCTTCAGGCAAACTCCGGATCACTTTAACTGCGGCAGCAAATTTCGCCTCCAGGCTGTGTTCGTCCTCCTCCTGCGCCATGCTGAGTCCAGACAGGGATGACATGAAGGAGTCCTCACGTCTTCAACAGCAACATGAAGCAATTAATGGACAAATCAGAGCAGCTCAGACAGTGTTCGAGCAGGGACGCAGTTTAATCATGGCTGCATCTACAGGGTCACCACTTGTCTTATTTAAGGAGCCAATGATTTCTCTTCAGGAGATTTTAAGATTAAATGAGTCTATTCAATCACACGTGCCGACTTTAGCGATAACAGATTAAATTGTTCATTAGAAACGTTCCCTTACTGTGGCCGATTTGGTAGAAACTCACCATAAAGTTTATTTTCGCCGGTGCGATAATTATTTTATTAGCCCGGTGTCTGACTGCAATATGCAGCAGAAAGCCAATCTGACTCCGGTCAAGGATGAGCCAAACAGTCAACATTTTAGGACCAGGCACGTCTGGGAAATGTAGTTTTTACTAAGTAAAAAACAAAGCGGCGAGCGGGGTAAAGCTCATCGCTTACGCCTACAATTCCCACAAAGCCCCTAAGCGGGGTTTTAAACCGTGGGGATTTATGGGAAATGTAGGCCACAGTGGCAGTAGGTTTTTATCTGTGAACCGAAAAGGTACATTCAGGCTTCAATAAACGATTTACAACTCAAACAATTGCACTTGATATTTAATAATAAGCTTTAATAAACATTTTATTCTTCTTCTTTCTTCTTCTTCTTCTTCTTCTTCTTCTTCTTCTTCTTCTTCTTCTTCTTCTTATTATTATTATTATTATTATTATTATTATAACAATAATAATAATAATAATAAGGAGACAAGTCAGAGCAGTCATTTAAAAATAAATAGTAAAAATGATCATAAATTAAATTAATAATTCGCTAGATTAGCAGTCATAACAAGGCAGTTTTGAAAATTAAAGAACAAGATTGAGGGTTAAAGTTATAAATTAAAAATCAAAAAATCTGAGAATTAAAAAATTACAGATGACATCATATCATATAAAATATCTGATTAGACCCAGCAAGCAGCAACCTTCAGGGAACATTCAATGAAAGTTATTGTTTACTGGGAAGCTCTATGTCATGAACTGTAGGCTAGTTTTTCTGTAGTTGCCACTTAGGTTGGATTCTTTAAAAAAGAGCAAATTTTGCAGAATTAAACAATTTACATAATATATTTGGGCCTAGCTTGCTTTCACATGTATTAATCTGGGCTATTACCTCTCCATTACTGCTAATATTAGGGCTCCTACAAGTCCATAAGAGATAAGAAAGAACTTCATTTTTCCTGAAGGAAATTCTTGCTGCATATATTGCTCAGAAAAAATACATATCATGAGAACAAATGTAATGCCCAATAGATTGCTTGTAAGCACAAATAGCTAATAACTACTACTGTTTCTAAAATGTTTCTTTTAAATGTAGCCCTTTGAGATTTTATATGTAAAATGCATTATAAATTAAAGGTACTGATATTTATTATTAATAAGTGTTGTACAAGAAAATTGGAAAAATTGGTTGTTGGTGCCAGACAGGCTGAGGATGAATATTTCAGAAACTACTGATCTGCTGGGATTTTCTCACACAACCATCTCTAGGGTTTACAGAGAATGGTCCAAAAAAGGGAAAATATCCAGTGAGCAGCAGTTGTGTGGATGAAAATGCCTTGTTGATGTGAGAGGTCAGAGGAGAATGGGCAGACTGGTTGGAGATGATAGAAGGGCAGCTCAAGGTAACTCAGATAACCACCAGTTACAACCAAGGAATGCAGAATATCATCTCTGAACACACAGCATGTCCAACCTTGAAGAAGATGGACTACAGCAGCAGAAGACCACACTGGCTGCCACTCCTGTCAGCAAAGAACAGGAAACTGAGGCTACAACTGGCACAGACTCACCAAAATTGGACAATAGAAGATTGGAAAAAACATTGCCTGGTCTGATGAGTCTCCATTTCAGCTGCGATATTCAGATGGTCAGAATTTGGTGTAAACAGCATGAAAGCATAGATGCATCCTGCCTTGTATCAGCGGTTCAGGCTGCTGGTGGTGGTGCAGTGGTGTGGGGGAAATTTTCTTGGCACACTTTGGGCCAACTGAGCATTGTTTAAATGCCATAGTCTACCTGAGTATTGCTGCTAACCACATCCATCCCTTTATGACCACAGTGTACCAATCTTCTAATGGTTACTTCCAGCAGGATAATGCACCATGTCACAAAGCTCAAACCATCTCAAACTGGTTTCTTGAACATGGCGATGAGTTCACTATACTCCAATGGCCTCCACAGTCACCAGATCTCAATCCAATAGAACCTTTGGGATGTGGTGGAATGGGAGATTAGCATCATGGATGTGCAGCCTGTCAATATGGACCAAAATCTTTGAGGAATGTTTCCAACACATTGTTGAAAGTATGTCACGAAGAATTTTGGCAGTTCTGAAGGCAAAAGGGGTCCAACCTTTCACGAACAAGGTGTACCTAACAAAGTGGCCAGTGAGTGTCTGTGTATGTGACCTGAGTAACACATAAATAAAATAAAAATGTGAAGCCATATTTCATTTATCATGAATATATAGTTTTAGCGTACAATTGTTTATTTACTTTAATAAGACCATTCATTATCTGATGATGGTGATAAATCAAACGCTGTAGGCCATAATAATGCATTATCTTACATTAGTCCTCGCTTGCACCGTTAACTTACACTACACCATCGCAGTGGGATCTGATTGGTCGGTGGCTCCTCTCCCTCGGCCTCTGAGCCAATCAGCGGCCTCCGTTTGTAACGTAAGTGCGATTAGTCACGGGCCGTTGTGAATCGGAGGCCAGCGGCCCCACAATGCCAGGCGGGGGAGCCCCTTTCTGAGCATCACCGCCTCGCCTCGCTCAAAGGGACACACAGGAGAGAAATGCAAAGGGATGTAAGATGGCAGAGCTACAAATGCTATTAGAGGAGGAAATCCCTGCCGGCAAAAGAGCGCTGGTGGAAAGCTACCAGAACCTGTCGCGGGTGGCGGAATACTGTGAAAACAATTATGTTCAGGTAAGAGGCCGCCTGAAGGCCGTTAAAATTCGGTGGATTTGTCGGTTATCTCCGTCGTGTCTGTCTGCGGTGCCGTAGCAGAAGTGAGTGAAACCACAGCGGCAGGAAACGCTGGTCGGAACGAAAGCGTCCCTCAAACCGCTAGCTGCTCCGAGTGGCCTGCTCCTCCCGGTGTGTGGAACCGGCCGCGACTTGGTGCCGTGTCGGGCAGGGCTGTGTTTCGTTATTTTTTTTACTCGGTTTGGCTTCACGTTTTAACGGGTTTTGTCGGTGTGCTGGAAGCTGCTGGGGGCTTTTAGAGGGTGTGTCGTTGTTATGACTAAGTGGTTTGTCACTGACTGCATTCTGTGATAGGTACCAGTGACAGAACACAACATAAAAACGGCTCCTATTTTAATAGCTATTAACACCAATTTTATTTTATTTATTTATTTAACTTAAACCGCACCGGCATTACACTTTAAGGTCACATTACGGTGCTGGGAAGAGAATTATCACGAATTAAATCTGTATAAAGCCATTTTAGTCCCTTTTTAAAATATAAAAGCTAGCTGTATGTTCTTCTATCTGTTATTAGGTGATAATAAACCAGAAAAAGACATTTTAAAAGTACAATTAAACGCTTAGTCACTAGATTCTCACTTATTTTATTTGGTTATTGGTCTTTATAATCGTTTCTCATCTGTGTGCTAATATATATCTGAACTGAATTGACTCTAAGAGGAAATACAAGTGTGTAAATGTGTAGTAATGCAGATATCATGTGTCTACAGAGCTGGAAACATGGCTCCAGTGCCTCTCTGTGCATCATTTGCTTGCAATCAAATGCATGCTGCAGGTCCATGATTGCTGTGCCGGCTTCTTTTTGCTCATCCAGGCTGAATGTTGAATCAGTGTAGGCAGGCTAAAGCATTGAAGCCAGACTCCAATTGTACTTTTGTGAACATTTTATATTCATGTGTTTGGAATTAACTTCTCCTCCACTCCATTTCCCATGATCTAATATGTGTGAAATATTTTTACAAACCTTTTGGGATTTCTTAGTTTCTCACAAAAACAAGAAAACACTCATCATCCTGTTAATCTTCCACGTTCAGTAAATGTGGGTGATAGTGTGAGCTGACGTCGACTGTCAGTAAGTTGGATGGTCTGGTGTGAACAGCATCGTGTGTTGACAGACCGCCTCAAACCAGAAACTGTGCTCCAGCGTGGTAATTTTTTGACTGTGCTGTCGAGAAAGCCCACAGTTTGGCCCTAGTGGCACATCACATCCCTTTACGTTGGTCGTCATTGGAAATGCAATGTAGATTAGACTGCTTGAATGCACACGTCATACTGACATGCAGTGCTTTCCAGCCAAGATCAGTCAGAGAAAGCTACATGTAAATGAGTATATTTTGCAAGGTTGTACTATTAGCAGATTTTATTTATCTAATGCCTCTCAGACACACCTTCCTTTCTGAGAATTTCAGACAGCTTCAGAGGAAACGCTATGCCACTCGTGGCACACTCACCTACTATTAGAAGCAGTGAGTTAGAGGGTGCACAGCATTACTTCACTCTAAAAGCCAACTGTCTCATGTGTTGATTTATACTTGTTTACTTGGAGATGTTTTAAATTCCAGCAATCTGGAATTTTTCTTGGAAATCACATTGATTTTTATATGTCATTAGTGGGCTGAAGAGCAAGTGATATAAATACTGAACACATGATTAATACCTAGCAAGGGTAGAAATTAGTGCTTAGTTAAATATTTTACTGACTGATGATCAGCAAAATGACAATTGTTTATTAATTTATATGAACAAGTCACAGCTGAAGGAAATGAAGAACCTGGCAGTAAAGTGTTGCAGATTGACGACAGATCTTCTCAAATCTGATTCTGATGTGTCATACCAGTTGAACAACAAAAAAAATCCTTAACATGCTATAAAAATTGAAGTCATACTGCAGAAAAAAGGATGGAATTGAGAAAAAAGACCTACAAGTATTATATGCATGGATATTGCATCCATTTTACATGTAGTTGTACTGATAAACTGTTTCAGACACAGTGAACGAACAGATTTGAGTCGTAACTGAGCAGCTAGATTTAGACGTCTAATGCATAATTGCAGACACGCACAGCTTCTTTTTGACTTTGAGGAAATTTAAATAATTTGGTTGAAAGCTGCTCAGGATCTTTCTTAATCTATTTTCGAAAGCTGCATTCTGAGTTTCATTTCTTTTACATGCGATTTTGAGAGCGCCGAACTACTGCAACATTTAGAATTCTGTGTTTATTTATTTCAGCAGGATAATCATGCCTGGAATATGAAGATGTGCCTATGTGGCTTCTCCTGAATAATGATTTCTTTGGGGACATCAAAAACATTACTTAGGATACTGCATACATGTAAACACACTTGACAAACACAACAGGGAATGAGGAGTAATCAGAGTTATGTAGGACAGTATAGTTTATGCATATCGTGAACTGTAAAAATTGGACCTGAAAAATTTAATTTGATCCAAATAGAGGTCTGCTTTGAGCCTTTTGCTTCCAGCCATCAAACCATGTTTCTGTCTATTTTGTCAGATACTGTTGTCACAGATGTGATGTAATAACTGGTTGTCTTTATGAAGGATAGCTCCACTTATAATTATTATTAATATACAGAAGCAAAATGCATTCCATGATATATAAATCCACTCTGTAATGCTGGATAAAAAAGTTGTATTTTTAGATCTGATATTTGAAAATGAGCCTTTTTGAAAAAGTGACAAACTGTCAACCACAAAACTGGCGACATGAAAGCAGAACTCAGCTTTGTGGTTAACTTTCTTAAGGCTTTTGTACACAAAAATAGTATCTCTCACAGTGAATGCTGTTTTTGGGTTGCAGATGGGCCCTTGTTGGTATTGGTGTACAAACAGATCCTAAAATGGATTTTTTAAAAGATACTATATCTTAAAATTAGCATGTGGCTTGTATATCTAAACCAATATATGCAAATTAATGTTTTTTTAATTAGCTAATTGTTGCTGTGTTTCTTCTGTAAAATAAGATGTTTGTAGCATATTCTGTTAGATGGAAGCTCATGATTCTACTAAATATTTCCCTGATAGTGCTAAAAATCCCCCCACAGCTCACATGATACCCCTCTGACTCATAGCTGTTTCTTTCATGACTCCTGAGGTTCTCGATATTCCAGTATCAGTCCTCAGGGGGTTTTCTGGCTCAGAATGAGTTTTTGAGGGGTGAATGTGCTTCACTAATCATGAATAGTCCGTGTACAGTAAAGACAAAAAGACTGTGTTGCCGTATTTGACAGAAATCTGTGCTTTTGCTGTTGTTTCTGACCATTTTATTAAAAAATGACGATTATGGTTGAGTACAATGGTTAAAGAGTACATCTTTTATTATTGTAGTCAATTTGGTGCTTCTGATTTTCTTTCGACCCTGGCTAAAATCTCTTTAGGGGGCACCAAAAATTCCTCTTAGTGGGAAATAGCCTGTATAATAGTGCTTTCAGAGATTGTTCTATTTGAGTATATTGTTAAGACAGAGTCTGGTGCTTAACAAAAAGGAATTCCAAGTGGAGCCCCTCCAAAAAGCCTTTTATAAGCTTAATATGATATATAATATCTCAAAGCAGTAGTGAGTGAACAAAGTGTAGGGAGAGTGTAAGGAGATGTAGCTTATTATTACCAGGGGTTTCTTACAGGATATTGTCAGACTTTTTTATTGGTTTAAATCTTTTCAAAGTTTTAACCTCACTTTAAATCCCACTATCTATGCTGCTTACAATATATTGCACAGTTTTCAATGTAGCTGTCTGCTGAGCTTCATCTCTATGTATGAATTTGTAGCAATCCAAGCACTGTGTTGGTATTTTGTTAAATATTGCTGTGTGAATCTCTCTGTGAGGTGTTTCCGTAGTCTAAACATGCATTGGGAATATACATAAGTCAGCGTTTTCTGAGCTAAGGCGTGAGGACGTGTTCCAGTCTCTGTGATTTTGCTGACCAAGCCAGCGGTGTTTCCACTCTCTGGTAGTCATTGGTGTAAATGGGACGGGCTGAGCTGCAGGCCCCACCAGACATCTGCAACAGATATTATTGCTACTGGTGGTTTGGAAAGTAGCAGGTGGTCAGGTCACAGGTGCTGATGTTGTAAAGGAGGGCTAGGGCAGTTTCTTAGCCTCCCACTGCCAAATACGCATCAAATTGTTGTTTGGAAACAGCTGGTGCATCACTGTGGACGTTGTGGCACTCAAACTGCATTCATAGGATTTTAGAGTTTCAAAAGTAAGCACAAAGTAATGACAGTGACTGAGCAGCTTGAAATACAGCTCTAGGTCATTGTCAGTTGTTCTAAGTAGTGGTTGACTAATATGTTTTTTAGGATTAATACCAAATGTTTGTAATCTCAGATGTCCAATTTTAGATTAACCTAAATTCCAACACAAAGTTTGAGGAAATGTTTTTGCTTGTAGATGTTAAAAATATGCTTAAGTAAGAGGAAGGTTTTCAGTGTTTATCCTTTAGTTTAGTATAGGCTGTTACTAGTGAGGTGTAACCAACTGGGTAGTGCTGCTGGTGGGACATGATTCAATCAATATATATAATTGTAGGACTCTTTGTAACATAGTTGACATTTTTACTGCTTTCAGGTCTAAAAATCAACATGGCCACCTATAACCAAACACCACATGGCATGTTTACACAAAGATTCTTCTAAATATTACACATGCAATTGAGTAAAACTGAAATTTTAATTTATTTATAAAGATATTGTAGTAAACCTGTTGACATGCCATAAATCCACACTTGACTCACACACTACTTTATATTAAATACCCTTTTCTTTAGGAGGAAATGACATCATGTGGTGCAGGTCATGTGATCTGGAATTAGCACATTGCCTTGAGAGGTGTTTTTGTAATGGGGAACTTAGTTGAAAGGGATTTTTCGGACACAGACATACAATTTGTTATTTTCCATATAAAATTTGATATATTGCCCCTTCTTGTAAATAATTTAAAAACAAAGCCTAGCCACTGCTACCCAATATGGAGTAGATGTTCTGATTAGATTTTGACGCACCTTTCTGCAAAATTTGCATAATGAGGAAACTGCGATTTCCAAATATTGTTGCAACTTCTTAACATAATAAGCTAACTTCAAACTGATAATAGAAACGGTGAGTAGACAACAATTACATTAATGAGCTGTTAAGCTCACACAGGTGGGCCTTTTTTCATAAATCTGCTAATGAATGATGTATAACAGATTTTTGAAACGTCTGTTAACATTGTTGACGACAAACGACTTGTACTTTGACCATAGTTTTACATTTATCATTGAGATTCCGGCAGGACAAAAGGCAATCCAAGTGCCTGCATTCCTGTTTTTGTTCAAGTTAAACAAGCCTGATATACAATGTGTTGATAAGTGAGTCTTAGAGGTGCTAGGATGTAGGCCTATTTTTGAACTATTCTTGAACGAGCATGTTATGTTTTGCTGCCAGTTTTTTATGCCAAGCTACGCTAATCGTCTCCTGGCTCTAGCTTGATACGAACAGAATGATAGATGTGTTATTTTATTCATCTAGCTCTTGGCAAGAAGAAAGCAAATACGTGTAATTCACAAAGTATCAAATTATAACCAAAACAATGTACATTTTCATATTTTTCTTAATTTTCCAGTATATATGTATCAAGTTATACACTGACAAGTGCAGCAGTTTTGAAATAATGTTTTTTTAGAGCTAGAGCTAAAGTGGTTAGCCTGTCAGTCAGTTAGTTTAGTAATGGAAGAGAATTAGTGACAATTACTAATAACTGATTAGACATTGAAGTCCTTTACAGTATGTGTTATATAAATTGGATAAGATTTATTTCCTTCCCTGCATTCAATGAATGTGAATATTTAAACTTGTATGCTGTTTGACATATAGTAAAACAAAGCTACCCTTTTTTAAACTTAGGTAAGGTTTTAGTCAATTTTTACATTTTCTATACAAAATAAGAATGTTATTGGAATAATTTACATGGACAGTAATTGTCAGTTGTAGCCCTGCTCCCTGAAAAAGACTTCTGTGTGTGGCTGCTTTATTCCTGTTTTGTTTCCAAACTATAAATATGCCCATTCAGTCCCTTTGCTATTTAAAGACACCCAGAAACAGATGGTTTGCGCAGCCGGGTATTTGGGATCCTACAAAATGTCTTGGCATTCCTGCTCTCTGGGCTCAACTCCCACCATGCACCTGTCCCATGTTGTGTGAGTTATTCAGAAGTCATTGCTGTCCATTTCAAAGGCTGCGTTGTATTCCACAATGTCATCCCTTTCCAGAGAGCTACCAACTCCTCTTCTCTTGTCTTTAAATCTGAACAGAGCGTTGCAGTTGGAAAACAGCAGAGAAAGAAAGTTCCTGTCAGACGTTGTTCCCTGTAGAAAACTGCCCTCTCATTCAGCACACACAACTGATAACAGAGCAACAATGAGTGCTGCGTTTCCTCTTGACTTTTTTGAAACTACCTTACTTCCCTCTGCCAATTTGTCCATTTCTTCCACCCACACATCCTTCCACTGATTTTTCTGACTTGTGTTTTCTCTTCCTGTCCCTGCCAGGCTCAAGACAAGAAGAAGGCCCTGGAGGAGACCAAAGCCTACACCACCCAGTCTCTGGCCAGTGTGGCCTACCAGATTAATGCCTTAGCAAACAATGTGCTGCAGCTGCTGGACATCCAGGCCTCGCAACTGCGACGCATGGAGTCCTCCATCAACCACATCTCCCAGGTACGTACCACAGCAGATACACAATAGGAATGCTGGTTATTGAATCACCAGTTAGGAACGTCAGTTAGTTCACTGTACACCGAGAAATGCTGGATAACCTGCTGCACCCATCCAGCAACTCATGCTAAATTTTAATGAAGCTGGATAAACTGCTTCTAAACTGGCAGCTGGTAAACCTCCTCTGCTGCTGCCCAGTGATTTACTGACACGAGCGCAGGGAAAATGCTTAGAAAGATTTAGTTGTTGCTCTATAACTAGGACTGCAACTAGTGGTTATTTCCATTGTTGATTAATCTGTGCTGCACAGTGGCGTAGTGGTTAGAACTTTCGCCTTGCAGCGAGAAGATCCCCGGTTTGTGTCCCGGCCTTCCCGGAATCTTTCTGCATGGAGTTTGCATGTTCTCTCTGTGCATGCGTGGGCTTTCTCCAGCTTCTTCCCACAGTCCAAAAATATGCTTATTCTAAAAATTGCCCGTAGGTGTGAGTGTGATTGTTTGTCTGTATATGTAGCCCTGCGACGGACTGGCGACCTGTCCAGGGTGTCCCCTGCCTTTGCCCCGAGTCAGCTGGGATAGACTCCAGCCCCCCAGCGACCCTAATGAGGATTGAGCGGTGTATAGATGATGGATGGATGATTAATCTGTTGATTATTTTTTCAATTGGTAATCTGTCTATAAAATGGTAAAAATGATGATTAGTTTATCACAAAGTCCAAGATGACAAATGTCTTGTTTTGTCCACAACCTAAAGATTCAGTTTACTCTAACAGAGAAGTTAGCAAGAAAAAAACAGATTATATTCAAATCTAAGAAGCTGGAATCAGAGAATTTTGAGTTTTTCTTCTGAAAGATTACTCCAATCAAAATAGCTGATGATTAACTTAAAAGCTTGCAACTAATCGATTAACTATTGCAGCTACTTTGTTTTTCTTTCACCTCTAATTTTTCAATACACAAGAATATGAAATGCATTTTTGGTTTAATGTAAATGAAAAAGTCAATCACTTTGTTTATGAACAAACTGTTTCATGTCTTCTAGATCAAATACAGACTTCCATGTTGAATCAAGTGGTAGTTTTGAGGATTTTCTGCTTAGATTAAACATATTAAAGTGCAGTAAAATGCACACCCTTTGATGTCGTTCCAGTATTGTAACACCGAGCTGCACAATGACACATTCCTACATTGTAAAGACTGACAGATATGGCGGGGGCATGGATCATACTGGAGCTGCCAAACCTCCACAACCCCTCTTCAGTTGCTTCATCAGCAGTCCTTTCTGCCTCTCCCTGTCCCTCTCTGCACTTCATGCCACCACCCTGCCTGTCAGCCGCTGAATGTCCCGTGGCCTCCCTGTGTGCTTCATTAAGCCTGTCAGGGATGAAGTGAAATCCTGACGCCAGCACTCTCGCCTGGTTAGCATTTCCAGCTCCCGCTTTACTCTGCAAATTGCAGGATGGAGTGGACCGAGGTGCGGACTAATGACGAACAACGAAACTCTTTTATTGATCCTTGAAAGACAGTTAGTGGTGCTTTATGTCCCACACTTGATGTTTCAGCTTCAGACCTAATAGCCCTCCTGGGTAACCACACTGATGTTGAGACTGTGAACAGCAAACCAGCACAGAAACTGTTGAGTCAGTAGGTTCATTTTGCTGTAGGTGGGAGCATTTGTCTCTAAGTATTAAAAAACAGACATATATCAGCTTCGGTCTTTCTGTGATGTTTTAAAGAGTTCTTTTTCATGGTGATAAATGTACAAGTGTAACTAATAACATTAAGGGTGGCTCAGTTCCATGTGAGTCTGACAGCAAAGCCAAGCCAGGCAGCTAATATTCACAAAACCAGCATGTACTCTGCATTCTGCATGTGAAAATATCTGCCACGAAAAGGTGTTGCTATTAAAATTCCATCAGAGTGGTAGACAAGTGGATTATCATTTTACATTCTGTTCTGTGCACTAAACTTAAGACTATGCAATGAACACCTTGTTTTAGATGATAAATGGTGCCACAGCAGGAGAGTGGGATGTGTAAAAGTTTTTTTTTTTTACTTAATTTTTTATTTTATGGAAAGCCCTGATCATTTGTTTGCTTCTGGAATTTTAAAATGATACTAGGAAGGAGATAATAGGAGGTCCAATCCAGCAGACATGGGCACATGAAAATACAAAAACACTGTTGATGTCCCTGAAGCTGTCTCAGAATCAATATATCATACGCTGATTGGTTAAAATTGCCCTAAATAGTTTGAAACTGGAGAAAAGTCCATTTACTTTTACATGCGCCTCATGCAGGTATCTCCCTCTGGTTGTGGTTTATTATTCCAGCTGCCATATGCCCAAGAATTTAAATTTTAACTTGCTTGGATGCGCCAAGCATTTTTCTGACTTAGTTGACTTGAAAGAGTTAAAATGGGATTAAAAGAGAAGGTAGCTGCCAAATCCAAGTCTGATTTAAAAGCCCACAGCAGAGGAGGCTGTGACAAAATTCTACAACAAAGGCTACTACCTAAATGCAAAACAGCAGCAGGTTTGATCAAAGCACACCTCTGAATCACAACTTAAATTGAATGGTTGTGCCTAAAAATATGTGTGCATTCAGCGCAGCCGTAGACAAAATTGACATTTTGATTCTGTTGCGATGCACAACATAAAGCATCTCTCCCACTCGTTTCCATTTTCCCCGCAGACTGCAGCAGACTGCCAGTTTGCTTTCTGATTCATGTCTTTATTTTGTTTTTCGAGATCGTCATTCATCGCCTCAGTGACCTACTTGCGCCTCTTTCAGCTCCTTTTCATTTGGTCAAATTGTCTCAAGTGCAAGATTGACCTATCATTATACTGCAGAGCAAATTCACAAGACTGTTATGGCTCAGTTAGGAATATTGTAGGCACAGTGAGGATAGTTTGAATTTACTTGTTGCTTATTACCAACAACCTAAATATGAGATCATTGGGCTTTGAAATCACACGTCTTTGGACACGCCTGGGAAATCTTGGTACAGACTACATCATTTTTTCCTCTTGCCAATAACCTTTCAACATGTTCATTTGCTCTGCAGAGAATAAACATTTGCTCAGCTTTTCAGGCTGAAACTACTGTATAGACCCAGCCGTGAACATTACAGCTAAACCATCTGTTCTCGAAAATACACCGCAGAGATTGAGCAGACAGCCAGATGTTTATTAGAGTAACGAGATTCCAAAAGAAAATGAGATTGAGAGAGCACAGGAAGGGCAGACGGAGATCTGTCGTCAGCGATTAGGTAACAGTTATTACGCCTCAGTGTTTCACAAAGATTACCACGCATATTGCTACCTTTAGGAATGTACATTCAGAGGAAATGCTGAAATTCAGATGTCATGTTCCAGTCATTACATGTTGCATTGCTCTAACAGTTTTCCTCCATTGTCAAGAATGATTTGTTCTCAGACTAGGGACACGGAGTGAGCAGTCACAGCTATTGTTAGGTGCTGTACAGTGTGTGTGCAGTTTAAATGATTACATCTGAAGACTGTAAGGTTAATTTTCTCATCTATCACATCACCACTTTCCTGTCTTTTCCATTTCTCTTTGATCATAGCAGACCACCAGAATCATCAGCCTCTAGTTTCACGTTTTCTCTCTCTCTCCGTGTTGTCCTTTTCTCTCTGTTTGTTCGTCTCTGTCCTTTTGATTTGTTTTTCTCACTTTCTCTAATCTGCACTGCACCTCTCCTCCCCTATTACTGGCAGGAAATAGGCGGGCCTTTCTTCTTACTTCCCAACTGAAGCTGGGCGTGTTGCTTCAGTTTCCTCTCCTAAGAAAAGAGCCTAGAACGTTCTTTCTCTTTTTATATATATACCGTATATCTGGCATGTAGCACACACAGGCTTCACGTCACACACAGTGAGAGAGGGAGCGACAGTTGTGGGTCAACTTGACAACACCTATCAGACTGGTGGTCGCAGCAGAGGAGCTGTCAAGTCGACTGGATGAGATGAGGAGCGGTGACCCTGTTGCTATGTGGATCTCGGGCAAACAGACAAACGTATATCGACATCCAAAACATGCACTCACACATACATACCTCACCTACACATATATCCTCTTGCACCAGTGCAAGAGTATATCTATATATACTTTACGCCAGTGAAACACTCACATTCCTCCCTATGCTACGCTCAGCTCTCCCTCCCCCTGCATCACTCCCTTCTTCCAGTGTCATCCATCATTCATAAATTGAAGACCAGTCCATGCAGGAATCCGCTTTGAGTGATGATGACTGTAATTGCGGAGGAGATGGAGGTCATCGATGTTTTCAATTGGTCCTGGTGCGAGGGGTTAAAGTAGAGCTTCATCAAATAGGGCAGAACAGGAGAATAAACTGTGAAATTCCAAAGCCTCCCATTCTTTTGTGTTGAAATACATGTTCATTTTGCAGCTTTCAAATAGTGAAGTACACTGTATCAAGCAATACAAGCTGAAGATGGTGAAGCAGTTTTAAATATAGACCTGTTGTGCAAAAGCCAAAAAAAGTGCCTGTGAACAGCATTTGTTTCTGTAACTTCTACAATACAAGCTGACAAAAAATCTCTTTGGCTCAAATACTGTTGCTCTCTTTGGATGCCATTAAGACCAGACTAAAATACAAGATTGAAAAACAAAATACAAATAGAGTATCGTCACTGGAAACCTTTTTCGGGACAATTTTCCACAACAACATAATGACGCCGCACTCATACTAATCCACTGGTAGTGACAGTCGTGATCTCCAGAGGATGAATCAGTACAAATTATCCAGTAAAATATCTCAATTTCCCAGAGATGGATTGGCAAAAAGCTGCACACATACTGACCCTCCGACTTTTCCTCTATCACCACCAGCCGGTTGATGTGTTTTGTTTTATTTATTTTTTTGGCATTTTAGCCATTGTTAGATAGTGGATAGAATAGAGCGTTACAAAAAATGAGACCTCAGGGAGGAGTATGACATGAAAGAATCACTTGTTGGGATCAAACCATGTGCTTTAACTATTTAGTATTTCACAGTTCTCAACATTTGTATACACTTGCCAAATGTCTACTTAGCTACTACATAACTGCCCATGAAATTAGTGACAATTTCTTATTTTTTTTTAGACCAACATATACATTTGCTTTTGACTAAAAACCTGCAAAACTGTTGACTTTCCATTAGTCTCAGTTGTACTTTGTTTTATTTTCGTTACAAAGGTTTAGCATGCTAACACAGAGAATTAGGATGGTGTCTACTAAACATGAGCGTGTTAACATACTGATACTAATGTTTAGCTCTGCTTACTGTATTTAGAGGCTGTTAATAATTGAACATCTTGCAAATATTTCATAATAAAAAGTGGTTCAGGAAACGGAAAGGGAAAGTATTCTGTTCCCTGGAGCTGCTTGGAGACTTTTAATCTGAAACAAGTGAATTAACAGGTAGTGAGAAAACAAATAACCAGAAATTTGAAGTTATTGCCTGCTGTTCCAGATTCTAACATCAACTGTGGTAAATACAGTATGATGAAAAATAATTCTGTGAAACAAACCAGAGAGCTCATTGTCTCCTGCTACCTACTGGTCGCGTCAACCTTGTGATGTCTTGATATAAATGATTGATGGATATTTCTCCCCTACAGACGGTGGACATTCATAAGGAGAAAGTGGCACGTCGAGAAATTGGCATCCTGACCACAAATAAGAACACCTCTCGCACCCACAAGATCATCGCCCCGGGGAACATGGAGCGACCGGTGCGCTACATTCGAAAACCCATCGACTACACGCTGCTGGATGATGTGGGACACGGTGTCAAGGTAAGAAGGATTTGGGTCATTTCATCAAATTAAACCCTTGCAAAATTTGTAGTGCAAGCATATTAGACTTGATGTCAGGAAATATTTCTTTACTTTTATGCTTTACTTTTTAGTTCCTGGCTTTGAGAACACACTTTCACACTGTTCTGGCTTCAGCACAAGCAGACTGTTGCATTTCGAGTCATTACTTTGATATATTGCCTTGTTTTCCAGTGATAATCGATTTTGCTAGACAGCAAAACACATACTTAGTCAGGTTCACACCTGTCACTTTCATGTGAACAAGCTGACCGTGTGCTTTCATAATTCATTCACACACAGCCACTCACACTGCAAGACGATCAATACGCTGGCCTTTTAGTTAATTAAATACAGAGACACCTAGAAATGTAGCAAACGCTCATTCAAGCATGAGATGCTAAGTTGGTAGCTGACTATGGTTAAAAAGCTTCACTTATGAGAGGTTTTTCATACCCAGTAACAACTTCCTAAGCTGGAAGTTATTAGGAGTATGGGTGTTTGTGTGTGTGACGGAGACATCTTGGCCAAGTGCTCCTCACACCATCACTTCCCCTGTGGAAAAAAAAAATCTTTCAACCCTTTTCCGCCTCATTCTTCAATTTTTATTCCCTCTCTCCATGATCCATCCTCTCCTCTCCCTTCTCCTTCTGCTTTACAAGGCCGTGTGTTTATGGTTGTGTGTGAGTGTGGACACAGTTAAGTGTGTAGTGTGTTTGAGTTGGCCTCTGCGTCCCTCACCCCCGGTCTGTCTCTGTTGAGATAGTGGCTGTCCACTGATGTTCAAACATCCGCTGATTCAAATTCAAAAGCTAGTGTTTCCTCCTTTGAGAGCTGGCTTGCACTGAGACAGATTTGGCATGGCCCACTATGCAAATTGGGCATCATTGGCGAATGTTGGAAATGACGGGTTTCTGCAGAAATCAGTGCTGATTAGTGCAGATGCAAGAAGATGTGCAACCTTTTTTTCTTTTTCTCATTTACCTCAATAGGAAAACAGCGGTGTATGCTGCTAGAGCCTTAAAATCATGCCTTGAACATGTGTAAAATGACAAGTATTGTGAGTCAGCACCATTAATTTAATGCATTTTAGTTAATCTAACGAGGTTTAGATCATCACTTTTTAAATTAGATGGAACAGAAAAGCATATTGCATTCCATATTCACCCCCTTCTGTACTCTTTCTTTCTTACGCACATATCTGTGAATAATTCAGAAGGATTGATACTACTGCATCAGCCTCTAAACAGAAATATACTGTTTTCTTAGAGGTATATTGATGCATGTGCGTACGCTCGTCAGTTTGTTTTTGTACATTCACAACTCCACGGTATGTTCAGGCTGCGTGGGGAATGTTATTAGCAGCTTATTAGCACTCCATCCTTGCAGCCTATTTCCTCTCAGCTGTGGTAGATTCCCTCAAGCGTACAAGTCGTGTTACCACCCCTCTGCCTCTTATTCACATATCCAGAGGAACTCACCCATGGAAAGATGTGGAGTCAGACTTGAACATAAAAATACCCATTCACACATGTATGGATGACTGTGCTCACCCATTCACCTTTAATAGCTTTTATTGGCATTTCTGGCAGTTACCAGGGTGACATAGTTCCAGCCACATTTCAGCCACTTCAACAGTGTGCTGTTATTTATGACCTCACTGTGCTTTACTGCCCAGTTTTTTTTCTTAGTGCAACACTTAAAACGTCGGCGAAGCCACATGCAGCTCAGACGGCTCATTATTTCTAGTGTGTTTAAAGACTGAAGTGATTTTTATTCTGATTACAATCTGTAACACGAGTCTAGACACGGAGACACACAAAAAACATTTACATATTGTTCATGTGTTCAGTTCTGCTGTGTATATTTGAACTTTCAAGCAGTGGTAGTTTCACTTTTCAGTGGCTTTTGGATTTTAAATGTTTGTTTACAAAGTGGAACAAAAGGAAGTTATGTCTTCCTCTTTGTTGTGTAAAAGCAAAACTGGGTTGTTCAGTGTGGGTTTGTCTGCACGTAGATGTCCAAGTGATGAAAGGAATCATTTACATTACAGTTTAACAAAGCTTATGTTGATAAGTCAACAATATTGCATGATTAAAATCAGCCAATATCAATGAAATATAATAAATGATGAGATTTTTGCTTTCTTTTTGTTATTGCTCATATTTTATACTCCATACTAATTAGTCAGATGATAAAACCAGTTAAGGTTATTGAGAAATAACATGTCATTACTTCATTGGTCAAGTGATAATTTGATATATTATATTGTCTGCAATACAGGCTCATAATATAACGATTCAGAGTGATGAGCAGCTTCTGGCACAGCATACTAGATTTTTTCACATCCACACACATTCACACTTCAGAGGACGTGACAATAACTTCCTGGAGATTCACCGTAACCATAACAAACAACTGCTTCTTGCCTAACTCCTACCCTAATTTTAATTCAAATCTATCAGTGGTCGCTGGGTGAATTGATAGTAATCACACAAGGGACTGAACCTGTAGCGGCATTAAACAGATTTTCAGCTTCTCAGTTTTGTGACTGTCACTTGGTTGTCTACTCAGCTGAAGCTCACAAGTGTGGATTTTGACATGCAGGGAACATATCCCCTTACATTAGCATGTTTGATATCCTCTGTCCTCCTTATTCTCCCTTTCTTTTTTCTTTTTTCTTCTCTTCCTTTTATACTGTGTATAAAAATTAGTTTGGGAATAGATGTGTTCATTAGGGCTGATCGATTCGGGTGAAATATGTGATTGCTATTTTTCTACCAGATGTTGCAATTGCAGATCATTACCAAGTCTAATTAGTGACTGCTTTATATTTTATTTGAGGATAATGTAAAGACATATATTGCTTTAATCATATATTTGTTGCAGTTTTTAAACAACACAGGAGATAGAACATTAAAAACAAATTAAGGTAAATGTATAAAATAGTTAAATGAATAAATCCCTGACATTAAAATGGGTAGGTTGTTCATGGCTCAGGAGTAGCCTTTAAGTATTGCACCTTCTGCAGTCAAGTTTAATAACACAATAGTAATAAACCTTGGGTCAGATGTGCTACAGAATTTTTATCTTAAATTGCAAACTTTTTGATTCGCTAATTACATTGTTTCAAATAGTGCTTTGGATTTGAAACTGATGCATCGTTCAGCCCTTGTGTTCATCTTTAATACTTAAATTCTACTCTTGCCATCACTAAAAAGAAGACTCACTTTTGTAACCATTAACCAATGAGCATATCTTGTTTTCTGTCTTCTCTTTTTGCCTGCTTGCACTCAGTGGCTTAAGGCCAAGGTAAGAGATGGTTGTCTTTCTCTTCTTTTTGTCTGTATGTTGATCCCAGATACAGTATCAAGTGTCCATGAAGCCATTAAACTGTTTATCATTTGTAAAACACATTAACATTCATAGAGCAAATCGGATTCCATGCAAAGGTGATTTATTTACAGTAGTCCAGCAAAACAGCATCGTCACAGGATAGAATACTTGTACCATACATCTACTGGTTCAACTTCATATGTATGTTGCAGTAAATGTAGAAGAGTTGTATCAGGAAATTGGAAACATTATATTTCAGATTTACAGTATTTATAATTTTATTAACACATATTTCTTTGTTCCACATCTGTATGTCACATTGCCCAATAGTAAGTCACAATACATTTACATGCACAATACAGGCGCATGTCATTAACTTACTGGTGCTTTCAATTCCTTCATGTCCTTTTTTGTATCATATTCTGTGTTTTTAAGTTTGACATAAGAGCTCTTTTGCCAGTGTTTCTCCACAAAATTGTGCTCAGTTGTAGTTAAAGATAAGGTACTTATTTGAAACAGACCCAGGTTTTACTTAATCATCGTCAGGTTTAACGAGTCCCCCGCCTGAATATTCATTGGCACGGGAAACACTGGTGTCAGCTAATCAGCTTAAACAAAAGCAGCGTTTTAACTTGCCTTCGCTCCACCAGCAACACGGGAACAATGCGGCAGGCCGAGGAGGGACCATTTCCAGGACTAACCCACCCACGCAGAAACCTCCGAGTCCCCCCATGGCTGGCCGCGGGACCCTGGGGTAAGAACCGGCAGCTTATCATGCATTGTTTAACAGGTGTGGTCCTGTTTCGTTTCTCTTGGTCTGGAGACCAGTGCCTGCTTGTTGCCAAACCAGTTAAACACACAAACCCAAAACCAGTGACTCTGTCCTGAATAGTAAACAAAATTAAATAACCCTTAATGCTGCTCATTGAGATTTAAACCACCTCTTCTTATTTGCATTAACAGTTTCTTGTATTTTCCTCTCGTTTTTCATGATATTGAGAATGAATTCTGCTTTCCTTCTGTCCGTCTGTTCATCTGAATCCAGGCGTAACACTCCTTACAAGACACTGGAGCCCGTGAAGCCTCCAGTGGTGCCCAACGACTACATGACGAGCCCGGCCAGACTGGGCAGCCAGCACAGCCCTGCACGCACAGCTTCCCTCAACCAGAGGCCCAGGACACACAGGTACCACAGACACTCTCCTCCTCCACCCCAAATTAACATATAAACTATGTTTGGATTGCTGTGCACTTCGATAAAGCTCAGCTCATACAAGGTCAGATGTGACTGCACTGCAGATGCTGAAGCTGATCATTTAAACCACATCAGGAGAGAAGGATTCACTCAGTCACACTCAGACAGTTCAACAAATGTGTAAAGGACATACCAGGACACAAGCAGGGTAACATACACATGTAGCAGGCTGCTCCATAATTAGCATACATAGCTGAATGTTACATGTTCTATCTGTGATGGTTTTTTACAACAGACATTTTGTCTTTTCAAATGAGATTTGTTCAACTATCCCAGTGAGTCATGCACAATCCCAGAAACCTGGAACTGAAGCAGCTAAATGGAATTCAGCTGTCACTCATTTTATTATTTACACCTGTGCTTTTCTCACTGTCACATGTCAAAAAAGCTGTAATAATTTATTCATGTTTAAATGTACAATTCAGCATCTATGCATGCATGTGAAGCGTTCACAGAGCGGATGTGCTGCAGAGTGTATATTTGTATTGGCAACACTTGCATGGTTCATATGTGTGTATATGAGTCATTAGCAAAGCAAGACGGTAAGCTTTCATTTTGCTGTAGGCGTCATTTGTTTTTGGATCAAACACAGTGCAGTGAAACTTAAAATATATGCTGACAGACCCCAAAAATAGAAGCCCAGTTCAGTGCACAGCTGTGTATGAGTACTTTAATTTAGAAAATATAGGCATCTCATGACCCATTTCTGTGTAAAAGGGCCATGTGCAAAAATATAAATAGAGTGCTGGTCTATTTTTGCGTTTGCAAACCTCCGCGGTGCATGCAAAGAACTTAGAGACTGCTGTGATGCTTGGTGTGGCCAGCTTCATTGATAATAGTGGAAATGTTCAAACACATACGTTACATGTTTAGTGTAGCCGCAGGGTAACTGCTTCATCAGATTCCAAGATTCCACATAGTTTCTCTTACACTGCATGACTGCTAATGTTCCTGGTTGTCCTCAGATTCGTAGATGAGTTCGACTCTGCACACAGCACATTCACAGAGCTCCGAATCCGTTACCACAGTGACAGCAGCATTGTTGTGACAGAACGACATTTGAGCAAGTAATGATAGGATGTCAAACAAACACTGTCATGTAATTAAGTTTTTCTCGCACATCCTCTAAATATCACCGCAAACCCTTCCTGTCCTCTCTGCAGTGGCAGCAGTGGTGGGAGTGGTGGGAGGGAGAACAGTGGAGGCAGTGGAGTCGGTGTTCCTCTTGCAGTTCCTACTCCATCTCCTCCCAGTATGGGCCAAGGTGAGTCTCAGCAGCTGTAACCTACAACAGCCTCTTCCTTGTGTCGCTTGCTTGGTTCTCAAATGGTATCGAATTGAGCGGAACTTGGTTGAAATGAAGGAATTAAAATGCTTGCAGGTACTGTAATATTAAATAATTCAATACATTGACGAGCTGAAAGACACATACTGAACCATCAATAAAAATTGTCAGCATTTTGCTTTTCTGAGCCCTTATTTGGTCATATCTTAACTTATGGGAAAATGCTGCAGGCACACAGTAAGACTCCAAAGGTATATTTCATTATCAGGTATTCTTGGCGTTTGCTCAAATACACATTAAATATACATTGAAGAAACTGCAGTTCAAGAAAAAAATGTAGGCTCATGCAAGACAGAGAGGAAGAAAATTAAAACAGTGGGCCTGGGGAAAGCAAGAAATATTAGAAAAAGGGATCTGTATTGTGCTGTTGTTGATTTATTGCTTTTTTTACCACCATGTACCTGGAGTATTGGGAAAAATAAATTGAATTTAAATGTTAATATTACCTCAGCAGCAGCATATCATTTTCACTCACATGCTGCATGTTGGTATTAATGCTAAATATTAATAATTTAAGGTAATTCAGCAGCGAAATAACTGTACTTTGTCCTCCTGTTTTGCAGTGGCGACATCGTCAGCCTCGGTGCCTCAGGGCCCCGGCCTGGGTCCGATCCCCATGTCCCAGTTCGGCACCATCTCCCGCCAAATTTCCCGTCACAACTCCTCCACCACCTCCTCAGCTTCCATGGTGTCGGCTACCGGCACCTACCGCCGTGCACCTTCCGTCTCCTCCCAGCAGCCCCACATCAACGGGGGCCCGGCGTACCCTCAGAACTCAGGTAAGGCAGCTTTAATACGCTTATTTGTAAATTGAATTACAGTTTTTCTAAGTCGCTTTGGTACATTTCTCCAATCATTCTCGACATTTGCAAAACAGTAAGTGCATTTCTCAAAACAATTCGTATAAATAGCAAAACACCATGGATTACCTGCAAAAGACAGTCTCTTGCTCAAAATCCTTAGTTCATCTCTCAAAAGTAAATATCTGTGTCAATGAACATGTCAGTGGCATCAGAATGAAAAGTCCTTGTGTCACTGTGTGGATAAGACAGTCAGATTGCTGAGTCATGTTGTCATTCTAACAGTGTTCTCTGGAGGGATGTTCTGATGTAAACTATGGCTAAAATTTTGATGACAGTTATTGTGAATGGTAAGCTACACCTTAGTGTATGTGGGAGATTGATTGCAAGAGACTGGACAAGATTCACATTTATCCTTTTACTGTTTGTATTGTAATTTGTTGACAGACCATGTCATTGTGATACAGAAAGGAAAACAGTGGTGCATAGCACAAAGAAAAAAACAAGAAAACAAAAGCAACAATGTGAATATAGGATAATCTCCTCAGGGAAAACTGTACATGCAGTGCTGTAGGAATTACAGTACAGTCTTCCTACACCTCCTGATGTTCCTGTCTGTTGGGACACAAATTCTCATCCACATCATCAATATCTTCTCTTGTGTCCTTGAGTGATTTCAGAAAACCCAAACCCTTCACACATTTCCCTTTGTAGAGAAAGTCAACATTCACCTGGGAGCAATTTACCAATTCAGGACAGATTTAGAAAAAAATCTAATGGAAATGTATAGAAATATCCTTGACATATTCTGACAACTTGTTCAACCATTTTGCATGTAAAGACTTATGTGATGAACTAATGTCTAAATGTTGTGGAGGGTGAGACTATTCAACACAGACCCATTACAATACATTTAGATCAACATGACATAAGCAATTGATAATGTAGGAAACAGCAGAGAATTGTACAGAATCATTTGCATGGATGAACCAAAGCATTTGCAACTTGCTCAAAGAAATGAGAAACTGCTTTTTTGATGTGCACAAGTGACACAATGATGTGAAGATTGAACAAGTAGTTTTGAGAATTTCAATTCTGATCTGAGAAATGTACCAAAGCGACTGAGAAAAACTGTAAATTTTGAAATTTTATAGTGTTTTTTTTTTTTTATATGAGATGTGGCCTCTCCCTTCTTCTACTCAAATATTTAAACTTACATTCTGGGTCTAAGATAAATGAATAGGCCTGTCTTTGTTGAAGCTAATGAAAATGACTGATGAACCGTAATTAGTGAAGTCAGGGTTGTTGAAACCTCCCCACCTCAGCAGCGCTATGCAGAGTCTCTCATTACCATTTCTAATTGAGTTATGACATTATCATTTTAGTCAGCTGGAGGAAGCTTCTTGCTCAGGAGAGACAGGCAGACTGGCAGGAGGCATTTCAGGATAGACAACACAAACAGCTGCGAGACACGGGGAAACCCAGGACATATGCATATTTTCTGTCAGAAGAGTAGAATTTATTTAAGCAGGTATCACTCTGAGCCATTCTCCTCTAATAGCTCCTCTCTCACAGGACAACCATCTTTCTTAGCACAAAGCACATGAGGAGGAGGCTGTCTGTCTTGTCTAAGAGGAGAGAGACAATGACACGGAGCTGCATCAACACTGGGCTTAAACTGGGGCATCATGCAGTCCCTATGATGTCGGCTCTGCAGCTCTTGTAATGTAATCAAGCCGAAAGATATGTTTTGATTTGTGACGGCGGCACAGAAAGCTAGTACCGTTGCATGAGGGAGCTCATCGATCTGCCGGCGTGTAGCTGTGGATGGATGCGGCTCTGCGGTGAGAGCAGGGTGGAATAATAAGACATTACTGCCCAGTGAGATTACAGACGCCCTTCCATTACATGTGATTTATGAGTCAGACCTGGCGTGCCTCTGTGTGACATCATGTCTTTGAGTGAGGACAGCTGTGCTTTTCTGTATTTGCTTATACATATTTCTCCTGTTTAAGACAGCGTAGCGAAAGAGTCATTGTAAGGGCACTGACTCTTCATTCAATAAAGGGTGTAACTCAACTAAAACGCTGCACTTTTTCTCAAACATTTATTAATATGTGAAGCGTTTCATTAAATTACGAGAATCAGATAGAGACTCTGCAGCTTTGGAAGCTACTGAACTGTCATCTTGCCACTGTCATGTTTCTGTGTGGTGCCTTGCAGTTCTTCCACCATACCAGAAGCCTACTGCTAGCTGCAGCCTTTGCTTTTGATTTAAAACAAATGCTGATGAGGTAGATCCTCAGACTGAGATTAGATGAATGCTTCTCTAGCCCAGCTTGAAAAACGCAGCACAATAGAACACTGATTGGAAATGTGTCAATGAGGTGCTCACCGATGCTTGCTGCACTATTTTGCTCGCTCACAAGCTTTTTGTTGTCTTTTTTTCCTCTTTTTCCACACGCTCAATTTGGACTTTCTCTTCCCTATGACGCCCTTTTGTTCTTTTCTTATGCTCGTCACTCTCCCTGTCCACCACCTCCATCTCTGCTGCTCTCTCTGCTTGTCTGGGTGTTGCTGCTCCAGTGTCTGTGGCTCCTCCACCTCCTCCTCCCATGGTCCAGCTGACCCCACAGATCCCTCTGACCGGCTTTGTGGCCAGAATGCAGGAGAGCAGTAAGTAGAAAAGCAGGCAAAAACATACACATTCACTCATGAATGCAGACACCTGCTGTCTATTTCCAAAAGTGGACAGCAAAATAATCCTTCACTGATAAAGATGACATTTGCATGTACTCTGAGACAGACAGTATGAACTGTTTGTATAGTAACACCCCTCATTTAACATCTTAAAGGGCATATGTTAAGCTTTTCCTTATATTTTCTGTCACATTTTCATATAAGCTGTCCCCAAAGTTTTAAATAGGGCCGAATGATTTATCTGCTGGCAGATTAAATTGGTCGATTATAGCCCTTTTCAAAATAATAGTCATCGGCCCGAGTTTTGCCGATTAAACGCCGGTATATTCTTAATTTCTCATAAAACAGTAAATGCTGTTAAGTGTCGGAGTCGCGCAGAATGATGTCATTCCAGTTTAACTCTTTGCCATGTGTCATGACGAGTGACGCATGCTTCATTGCGTCATCCTTTTCATTGCATTGCTAAAGGTGTGCTAACCTAGCTTAAGTTACTCCCTGTCTGTTCATGTTAGCAATAACACCATTGTAGTTATGCCAACCTAGCCTAGTATTAGCTAACAGCTTAAAAGCCAGTAAGTAACTGTGCAGAAATAACGTAAATGTACAAAATATTTGAGAGTGCAGAACGAGTGTTCATCACTCCGTCAACTACATGTTGAGGAGCATTTAAGGAGCAGCGATGTGAATGCAGAGGGGAGGAGGCTTATTCAGATAAAATGATGAACATTACTGTCTGTCTGCAGCAAACATCATGATGTCACTCTTAGTTTTACTTTGTCAGAAAATACTAGAATGTGACCAGGCTGGAACAGCAACTTACTGTGTTGTTATGGAGGAACATTAGAGACGGACTATTTGTGATCATTATATATTTAAAATGCAACAAAGATGACATGTTTTGAGAAAGGCATCTATGATTTTTGTTTTGGTTCATATAAGTCATGACTTCATGGCAAAGAAAATAAAGTAGAGAAAATGTGATTTAATGTTAAAGGGCATCAGAGGGCTGCATAAATAATGTTTTCCAGTAACTTCACTCATTAATGTTGCTTATATATACAGCATATGTATATAATTTACCTCCAATTGCAGCAACAAGAAGTACAAGACAAGATGTATTTCATAACTCATTTATAGATTGTCTCTTTTTAAGGTTATATAATTTCCCAGATGTTTAATGCTTTGTTGCATGTTTTTGTACTTGAGAATTCCTCTCTGTTGTAAAGTTAAAAAAATGCTAAAGGACAAAGTACTGTAAAACAGTAAAATATTCTGCCTGTAATTAGTTAAGGGACCAAAAAAGAAGTTATTTTAATCATTATATACTTTCAAAATTAATCGGCTGATTAATCAGTTATGAGAATTTTTTTCTGCCAAATATCGGTATCAGCCTCCAAAAACCATATCGGTCGGGCCCTAGTTTTAAATAATGAGGTAAACGTTTGTAAAAGTAGCTCTTGGAAGCGCAAAACTGAAGCTTCAGACTGCTCTGAGTACTAGACTAGAGTTTTATAGACAGTCTACTTAAGAAGTATTTACGGCATTTAGCGTACCCTCTTGTTTGAGACAGCAGAGCAACATTTTACGAGCTACATTACTGTTGGTATCTAACGACAGCAGACGTTTTAGTGCGTTTCCCTCATGTACACATATTACCAGGGCTTATAAACAAACATATTTACATACGGCGTCTGACTTAAAAACTAAATCCATCATTATGTTACACAATAAGCACATAATTAGAGTAATATTTACCAAACACCCGCTGTCGCCTTTCTTTGCTGCAGATGCTTGTGCTGTATTCAGATCGGATTCAGGCTCAAACATGTACACATGGATTTAAGAAGTTACCACTCGAAACCGAAAATTAGACATTATGTTACTTAGTAGGTTTACAGTTTGCTTTCAGGGCTTTGAAGAAGACGATGAGCAAAAGCTTCAGCAAAGCCTGATAATTACAAGAAAGAGAGGGGCCTTAGGAAGATTAATAAGCTTTTTTTAAAAAAAAAAAAACAAAAAAAAAAACTGTGATTCATGCAAAGCTACTCTAATGGAGAATAAAATGTGGATAAAATGTCCCTTTTAATGGCTCTGAAATCATCTCGGTATCCACACGCCGCCTCACGCTCTTCTCTGTGGCTTGCTTCACTCAGCTGCACTCAGAACACCTTTTTCTTGCGCTGGATGCCGGCTGAGAGGGGAGCACCCTCACATGTCTGTCTGTTGCCATGGTGATGGATCAGTGAAAGCGTGTGTCCTGTAGTCTGTCCACCGAGGAGAGAAAATGTGACCTGATGTCGTGTCCTGATTCACCGCCGACCGTCTGCTGAGATGCAGCGATTAAACTCTGTGTCTGGTTACATGTAGTTCAGGCTTTTCTCACAACAAACCTAAATGGATATTAGTCAAAGAATAGAGTTAGTCATGTTTACTTCCTAAACAGGCCTTAAAGTCATAATTAGCACATTTTTATATGAAGAGATTTGATCATTTTAACCCTCCTGTTGTCTTCATTTACGAGCACCAAAAAATATTGTTTCCCTGTCTGAAAAAAATCCAAAAATTCAGCAAAAAAGTTCCCAAAATTTCTGAAAATTTCCAAAACCTTCAGGAAGAAAATTCCAGTAATTTCTTAAAAGTTTCCCTTAAAAGTTTTATTTTTAAAAAAAATCCCCCAAATTTGGCAAGAAAATTGTTGTAAATATTTTCAAAAAATGAGTAAAAATCTTCCAAAAAAATCCTAAAAATATCTAAAGTGATTACATATATATCAGTATCATATTATATATATAATATTTTCTTTAAGAACATTCACAAAAAAAAATTTACCAAAATCCAGCGAATTTTGCTGGCTTTTTATGTGAGTGTTCTTAAGAAACATTTTTAACATTTCTTTTTTCCACCAAAAAATGTAAACACAAGTAGAACTTTAAAACGGGTCAATTTTGACCTGCAGGACGACACGAGGGTTCATGAAAGCACCTGGTGTGTAGGATGGTTTTGTCTTCAGAAGTTCTCTGGTACATTTAAAGTGACAGATTTCCACTTGCAGCAGCAGAAGCAGCAGCAGCAGCAGGGATTAGTGTGTAAACAGAAGAGGAGCTGGTTAGTATGAGCAGCAGTAATCACCAACGAAGAAAAGAGCCACGGTTAAAAAGAGGTCACAGCCCTGAAAACACTGTTGAACAACCGAGTGAGTTCCCATGTGGAAGTACGACAACAAACCACCTAAACACTAGGGGGGAAAAAGACTTTTAATGTTTATTTAATAGAAATGATCTTGTTCAGTCTCCCTGCCCAAACTGTATTGCATTACCAAAACTTTTGCCAACAATGTACTTCCATCAAGTGTTTATAGAGGGGTTAATGGATAACACTAATAAAACCAGAGACAGCTATAGTTTTATAGTGAAGCTTTTTCAGCTGTTGACACTAAAACTGCTTCAAAGTGAGTTGTTGGACCTTCAGAAAAACAGTCATGTAAGCAGATTGGAACTGAAGAGTTACATTAATTTTCCTCCCCTGGTTCATTATTGCCAATTGTTTAATTCAGCAGCAGGCTTATGAGTCAGATAAGATGTGTATTTTTCATTATTATTGGACTTGAGGCTATAAGGCTGCAGGTGCTTGTTCCAAGACGACACTTGTAGCATAAGAACACATTTGGTTAGAAGACTAAAGAGTGTCGGGGCCAATTCAGGCATTCAAAATCTCAACCGTCCAACTCATGCTCGTATCAATGACCTAAAAATGCACAAAAGCTTTGTGAATGTCTTAAAATAAGGTCACATTAACAGTAAATAGACAATTCCCGGACATATATTTGAAGCGCAGTATAAAAGTAATCTCAAAATCCCTGACTTGGTTCTTATTCTGGCTTCCCTATGAGTTTCAAACCAAACACTACTAGTTGTAGTTGTAGTACTAGCAATACTAGGAAGCCTAAAGCTGATAGTGAGGTTCTGTATTTGGTATCGTCTCTGGAGAATTATGGGTTTTAGCAACCTTTATTATCTATAGTTTAAAATTAATTTAGAGGGGGTATTTTGTAAACTCACTCTAGTATTGTAGTCAGTAGTGAAAAGTAACTAAGTACATTTACTTAAGTCCTTTGCTAAGGACAGTTTTGAGTTACTTTCCTTGAGTATTTCCATTTTGTGCTACTTTATACTTCAACTCCACTACATTGCAGGGGCAAATATTGTACTTTTTTTTCACCTCACCGCATTTAATTTATCTAGTTTACAATACAAAATGCCATCTGAACATAAATTCTGATGTAGTGCTACAAATGAAGATCAAACTTTATTGGTCCTTGAGGGGAAATTCACAGCTACTCGGTAGATGTAAATTAGTTCAATCACCTTTACCAGCTCCAACATTACATGAACATGAACATGACAAATACATTAATAATTATGAGGCAATAATAGATAAATAAATAAAGATATATATAAACCCAAATATAGAAAAAAAGAACAAAAATAAATAAAATAACCCCAAAAAATTACATATATAAAACAAATATAGAAAAAATAGCAAAAAAAATAATCTAAACAAAAAAATGACTGACACACACACACACACACACACACACACACACACACACACACACACACACACACACACATATATATATATAGAAACCCAAATCCAGAAAAAAAATTGCTGAAAAAATCAAACAAAAAATACAGATAATACCAATAATAATGATAATAATATATAAACCTAAATGTAGAAGACTGACCAAAAATACAAAAGAATATCTATCTATCTATCTATCTATCTATCTATCTATCTATCTATCTATCTATCTATATATATATATATATATATATATATATATATATATATATATATATATATATATATATATATATATATATATATATAAATAATATTTAAAAATTAATCAAACTGATGTTCTATTTCTGCAACAGTGGGTTTTACGGGGTTAAAGTCTATCAATGGGTATGGGTACTTCCGCCAAACAAATCCAACCAAACAGTTAAATAAATAGCATATGTAATGAATGAATATATGAATGTAATCTAAACACAGACTCTACTGCCAGAGGACATTTTAAAATTCTCTGCAGCGACAGATGGGATCAGAGCACTAAGACGTTATCTCTTTCTGCTGTTGCCTTGTTTCATTTGATTCCTCTGTCCTCCACTCTTCCAGTAACAGACAGCCCTGCTCCTCCTCCCCCGCCTCCCCCAGAGGACATGGGTGTGTTTGAGGAGCCTGCTCCCCCTCCTCCTCCTCCACCTGTGGACTACGAGGAAGAGGAGGCTGCTGTGGTTCACTACAGTGATCCATACGCTGATGGAGACCCCCACTGGGCCCCCAAGGCTTATCTAGAGAAAGGTTAGTGCCGAGGAGAGCAGGTGAATTAACACATTGGTTTTACTTGTATTTATTTATTTTTAAATCATTTTTCTGTCACTTGCACCTTTGGAATGATGGTTTCTATTATATTTACTCGTCCAGTCGTGGCCATCTACGACTACACCAAGGACAAGGAGGATGAGCTCTCCTTCATGGAAGGTGCCATCATCTACATAATCAAGAAGAACGATGATGGCTGGTTCGAAGGCGTCTGCAACGGCGTCACCGGACTCTTCCCTGGAAACTACGTGGAGTCCATCATGCACTATGCTGACTAAAACAAAAACAAAAAACAAATCCCACCCATATTGGCACTGTAGTTTTTGAACAGAAGCAAAACCGTGAAGATGTACAGATGTATGCAGTGATAGCAGTTCATACAACTCCTGTTTTGAATGAAGTGCCATGGTGAAGTATTATTTTCTTTTGGGGAAGGGGGGCCTTGTGCTTGCACGGTTTTGGTCTGCTTCAAAAAAAGAAAAAAAGATTAAGTGTTGCACAAAGAAGGAGAGCGTTGGAGCTTCGCTCGGCCGGGGTCTTAGTTTACAAGGGGGGTGAAAGGAAGGAGATAAAGGCCTTTTTTTCTACTACTGTCACGTCTTTGGAGCATCTTCAAACTACAACAATCACATTTTGCCCCACAAGCAATTACATGCAATCAGAATTGGTGTTAATTTATGTAAATGCAACCAAAATTGACAGTGTTTTCCAGTATGTAGATCCAGCTCCAGTTTGACATAATGAAGCCAGATGCTCCCCCCCTTTTATTTGAACTGTAGACCGTCAGACCAACTCTTCCCTCCTTTCAGAAACATCCATCTTACTTTATCAAAAAGGACAAACAAGCATCAACAAGTGCATTAGGACACGACTGAATGTTCTATGCTGTCGATGTCCGAATCACGAGATGTTTAAACGAGGGGAAAAAGGCAACCTGGAGTTGTGTATTCACTATGCTCTGTGTCGGTGGGGTTGTAAAGGGGTGAAGTGAGTGTATAAAACGCATTACGAAAAAAAAAGAGGAAACAGTTCCGTCTGTCTGGTGGAGTTTTTTCTGTTCTCTAACTTGTATATAAACTGTAATGTGAGAAGCTGCCAGTACAGTACATTTGTCAGTGTGTTTCACCAGTGTTTCCATCGGCGTCAGTGGGGGTGGTGCCAAGATTGTTTTTATTCGTCGTCGTTTCTTTTTTACTTGAATATTAATTTTATTCATCACTCACAGTGCCATTTTAACTGGTTGTGTAGAAACATTTATTTTTCTATGTCCAGTCACGACTATATCATTTTGATCACTGTGTCCAGTGATGCTGTCCAGCTACTGTAGCAGAGCTCCCGATGTGTTGCATCGCTTCTAAAAGAGAAGCACAGGAAGGACAAATTAGTGTGTTTTCATGTCGTTTTCCTGGTTTTTTTTGTGTGTGTTATAGCTGCACTGATTAGTTATCAATGACTGTGATGACTTTGATTTCCGTCACGACTTCGATCGCAACCCCAGAGTTGCTGCCTGAGAAACTAACCTTCAGTTTAATCTTTCAACGGTTGCTGGTGTGGTGCTTTACATTGGTGCTCCAAAACCATAATCACCAACCCAAACAACCTCAAGAACAAGACTGCTCTGCGTAGAAATGTAACAGATGACTTCAGTCTCTTAAAGGTGAACATTGATCGTTTTGATTGTAATCTTCAATCACTTCTGCATTGTAGTGAATGTAGGCGACCCAGCAGTTATGTTCTCCAGCTAGAATCAGTTCCCTGTTCATGTTTTGTTTTTTGTTTTTTTTGTCCAGAGTCTGTGCTACACATGAATGACTCCTGTTAACTTGCAGTGAAGGAATGAATTTCAATCCATAGGTCTTAAAAAGCTAACGTGTTTCCGATTTCTACTACAAAATAAGATGCCTGCTCTTACGAAGTGATTGTTGGTGCAAGTAAAAGTCGCCGTCAAATATCATTGAAGCTAATGCCTGATCTCAGAATACATGTTTGTAACATAATCATGCGTGCTTCGGAAGTAATGGGCATTGAAGTTTTATTTTGAAAGGGATCTAGAGGTAACATCTTCAGGTTTCTAGACGGACATTCATATGAACCGTACTCATTCAGCCGCTGTGCATGAAACCATCCAGACGTCATTACAGTGAAGGATTTGCCACTACATCCCATTCT
The DNA here is from genome assembly GCF_022539595.1 of Amphiprion ocellaris. Classification (NCBI taxonomy): domain Eukaryota; kingdom Metazoa; phylum Chordata; class Actinopteri; family Pomacentridae; genus Amphiprion; species Amphiprion ocellaris. The sequence goes on along the minus strand of NC_072775.1, from coordinate 8,833,104 downwards.
TGATTGTATTTTTTCCATCATGAGGTAATTTTTTGTGAGAGAAAAAAGTAACTTTTTCTACCTAATGTATTTCTAGCTTTGCATTCTTTTTATGTCTGAGACTGCTGAGGAAGGTTCGCTAGCAGTTTTTATGTCAAGGATTTATTTATACTTTTTTCATAGTGAAAATCATAAGACAACCACTGACGCGCAGAACTTTGTAATGTTTACCACTGTAACGTCTAGCATTTCAGGGCATCACAGGTCAAGGCGCCTTTCTTTGATGTGTGTTTTCTTATGATCAAATGGAAATGAAAAAGGAGAAAAAAAAACATCCGTAACTTAAATGTTCATGGGAACAGAATCTGATATTTGTCTTCTCCTCTCAGTTTGTACATAGGATGTGTTCATTGAAATGTATGTACAGTCTTTTTGTAATAAACCGCTCATTGAAACATGACTAAACTGTGTCTTTTGTGGCATCAGAGTGTTGAAAAAGCAAAAGTATGTACATGATATTTGTACGGAGCCCCCCTGGTGATATGGTAAAAAAAAAAAAAAAAAAAAATGTGGCCACAATATAGCTATAACGTGCGCACGAAATACTAATTCGTTCGCACGAAATACTAATTTGTGGCCACGAAATAGGTGTGCGCAATGTGCGCACGAAATACTACCTAATACTATTAATATCATTCCTGGACAGCTGGGTAAGCAAATCGAGCGCACCGTCTCTACAACCTGCAATAATCTGTGAACGGGGCCCCGCACCCTACGTGATGTTCCTAAAGTGAGTATCTTTTCTTAGCTGTGTTAGTCAATATGTTGTTATCCCGCATTTAGGCAGTTATTTATTTAGGCCTGTGTGTGATACTTTGTTGCAACGGGTAGCTATCTGCTGACGTGTCACTCCATTTACAAACTTTTATCCTCATCCTGTTACGACACGTTGTTTTGTTGTGCTAATATGTAGCCGTAAACTCATTTGTGTCTGTAGGAGCTGCAGCCCTGCGCACACATCAGGACACTTTTCAAGAACAGCTGAGAGGTGTAGGCTACTACTAAGCGAGGTATGTTGAGCATAAAACCAGAGTTTTCTGTGTCATGAAGGTGTCTCTGTTTTAACCTGGCTGGATCACCATGCTAACTTATGCTGCAGACCTAACCTGGTCCGGACCACATTCTGTTCAGCGCTTCAGCTTGAAATCATCTTAAAAAGTGCCTTTTTCACTGATCATCGCCTTTGAAAGTAGCATCACGTGTGTCAGACTCTCAGCTGAGGGAGGGATTTTGATGAGGAGGAGGATGAGAGGTTCAAACAGGTGAAGTCTGTAAGTGGTGGAGGGACGAGGCATCTCTCGACTTCTGACTTGGGAACTGATGGGGTCCAGTAGAGAGAGGAGGATCCTGAGGTCTTCTTTTCTGATAGAAATACCGTGTTGTTTACACTTTGTAAACATCCACCGGTAACCGTGATCCTTTCCAGGGCCTTGCGGATGGTCAACAATGAAATCTATCCCGGCGTCCAAGTCGTACCTTCGCCGGTAAAGCAACCTGGCTCTCAATTAGGGTTGCCACCTTTCAGAAATGAAAATAAAGGACGCCCACCACGGCTCCTTGGGGCCACAGTTCAGTAAAATCGGAAAGATATTCACAGATTCAGAATTCCACCATCAATAACTCATTATAAACGATGCCTCTTTTCCATGGTTGTAAGGTAGACAATGTGCTACAAGCCTAGTTTTATCAACAGTAGCTGTCTTTCAAGCTGCACAAATAACATTGGTGTCAACAGGAGCCAGTTGAAGGCTGCAGTGATTCTGGTGACACTACAGTGTATCAGAGAGAAGCTACTGAATATTTGTGTCTCTCTTTGCTGTTGCAGCAGTTTTGCAATTTGCAGACGGTCCCTGTTCACTCCATAGACATCAATGTTATTCATGTAGCTTGAAAGACAGCTACTGTTGATAAAACTGGGCTTGTAGCACATTGTCTACCTTACAACGATGGGAAAGAGGCATCGTTTATGTTTTGACCAGTGTTGCCAACTCCTCAGTAAGTAAAGTAGCTATTGGCTGTCCTAAAAGTCGCTAAATGATGTCATCGCCTAATTTGCATAATTTCCCGTTTGCATGTAATTGTAATCAACGTTGTGGGAGAGACAAAAAGTGAGTTTAAAATACCCAAAATATGTTTCTGAACTAGAGGCTAAATGCAGTGATTTATTTTAGTGTGACAGTGAAGAAACATTTTCATTTCCATCCCGCTCTGTGAGCAGGACGGGATCTGCAGAGACTTTGATTCATCTGCCGTCCGGACATGGAGTGATGTGGGTCTCCTCTAATCAGACAGTGGGATGCTGCAGGTCACTAGACTGACGGCTGTGCTTTGGGACGGGGAGGAGCTCACAGCGCCACCTGCTGCTCGTTGAGGACAGTAACTGCAGAACGATCCCAGCTTTCATGTCAGACAGGGGTGGATCCAGATTAATTTTAGTGGGGGGCGGGGGGCACGGGGCGTACAACAGATATTTTGGGGGGGGGTTGTAGGAAAAAATTAAAGCTGCTACCGACCTCTCGCTTTTACAAAGTTTTTTTTTCATGTTTTTTTTTTTGGCTCTTTAACCCAATAGGAAAGCTGTATATGACCTTTTCATTTTGGACTGTTAACATTCAAATTATGATGAACTTGTTTCCTTGTTTATGTGAATTACAACATCATTAGCTGCAACATCTGCCTGTTCTGTAAAACTGGTAGCTCAACGACAGCATCCTGAGGGCAATTAAGTGACAGCTATTGTGCAAGAACAGCACTATTACAACCCTGTCAATTTCCACTTCTTAGAATGTTTACTGACAATTATCACACATAAAACAAGAAGTAATATTCTGTACTAATACTTCTGTACCACCCAATATACAGTGAATAAATATTATCTGAAAGTCGGGTTATTGTTGTTTATCAGCACAATACAAAAAGATTAATGTTAGACATATTCCAGTTAAGACTAGAATATCATGATTTATGTAAATTTACCTCAATAATATGAATGTTCAGGTTAAGATTGTACAGTGATATTTATTATGTAAGTTTAACTGATTAAAGTTTATGACTCTGCACTATAATATTATTTATTATTTAGATTTACATCATTATTATAATATTTAGGGTCAGACCCTACAGTATTGAGATTAAGAAATCAAATATTCTATAAAATGTAAATACACTGAACTCATTTGGATATATTTAAGTGAGACTCTACAATATTCTTTGACACAAATCTATCTAAATCAAAATTTTAATCATTTTTACTCCAAACATTTACTGGACTGATTTAAATATTAAAATCACTCCTTTCTAATCCTCTGCTGTACGTTCAAACCTGAGGCCTTAAATTGAAACACACAAGTATCTGTTAGAAGGAACTTCTGCAGAGTCCTGGTTCCAGAACATGATGATAGAATTATAGACAAACTTTAACAAAAGCTGCCTGAGAGTTTACAGGTTTTTATGTTAGATTTCTTCAGTAATTTAATGAGAGTTATCAGCAATATTCAAGTGTTCATTTGATGAACTTCATTTCCTAAAACATCCAGAATTGGAGCTCATATCTTTGGCAGCTGTAAAGTTTCTGCTCCTTCAAAGTTCACAACACAATGAATGAATTCCTAAAACACTCTCAATGCTGGAGAGTGTTTGATGCTGAAGCAGTGACCAGTTTTTCTGTTTCTTCTCTGGAGATGCACAATGAGGGACGTCTGCAGAGACTGAGAAAGAGTCTCACCACATCCTGACATGAGGAAAAAGACTTTATTGAAGACTGCAATGAGAAAAACTATCAGACAGCAGACGGCTGCATTCAAGGTGAGCTCTGAACATTTGATCTGGAACAGGAATTCAATAACAGCAGCATGAGCTTCATTTCAGTCTGTAGCTGCTGAATTCATGGATGAATCATCTGGCACTAGAGAGGAAGACCATCAAACATCCACGTCAGCTGATGGAGGTCCAAGAGTCTCACCAAACAAACAACCTACAGAGTGAAGACCTCAAATCTGATTGGACGGCCTCCTATTCAGCCACATGTGTGAACAAATGCCTCTAAGCTGATTTGTTTTCTAAAATAAATCTAGTTTCAGTCCTAATCTATGCCTGTGTGTTTGCTTCTTTACACCACTGTTAACAGTTTAGGCTGTTAGATTGTTCCAGATAAGACAAGTACAAGATTCTTCAGAGCCGTTCTACCACGAGCCTGACAGGAAGAACTCCAACAGCTACTGAATGTTCCTGTGGTTCCCTCAAGGCTACAGGAGGAGCCCTACGAGGACGAGCTGGTCCACCTGATGGTGGCCAGTCGCTGTGGTTCAAAGCCAACACCGACTACGTGGACTTCTACTGGACCACATGGAGGCCTTCAAACTGGACCAACAAGTTCAGTGACTCCCCAACTGTGGGTCTGAGGACGCCGCCGAGCCTCGGTCCAGCTGGCCTCCTGTCTGTGGGTGTTTGAGTGCTGAGAGGTTTGTGGATGCATGTGAACGTCTGTGTTGAAACAGCAGCTTTGGACTCAGTAACGCCAGGAAAAACCAAGAGCTCCTTTATTTGTGACTTCCACAAAAAAACTGATGAAAATAAGTTTGCCAGGGTTCTGACTGATAACAGATTATTAAATAATGAAAATAATCGTTTAAATATTCCTTCAAACAATCCTTTAAGGTCTACATTTCCTTTACACTGACTCCTTGGTATATGTACAAGTGTTTTGGGTGGAATATACCATTAAGCCCAATGTTCAAGGGTTCTTCTGGGAATATACCATATAAAACCAACCTTTTAGGTAAATGTTCCAGGATGTTGGGTAGAATATACCATCAGATCAACCTTTTAGGTCTACATTGGAAGATTTTAGAGTAGAATATTACTCCAAACCATCCTTTAGGTCTACATTTAAGGTGGAATACTCCTTTACGCCACGATTTTTTGGTCTACATTGAAGGATTTTGGGTGGAATATTCCTTTGAACGAACTTTTTAAGTTTATGTTCAAGGATGTTGGGTGGAATATACCATCAGACCAACCTACAAGGTCTACAGTAGTGAATTTTAGGTGGAATATACCATTAAACTCACCTTTTAGGTCTACATTGGAGGATTTTAGGTGGACTTTTCTTCCAAACCATCTTTTAGTCTACATTTAAGGATGTTTAGGATGGTATATTCTTCCAAACCAACTTCTCAGGTCTACATTTCAGGTGGAATATTCCTCCATACTAACTTTTTTGGTCTACATTGAAGGATCTTTTCTAAACCACCCTTTCGGGTCTATATTTGAGGTTTTAGGTGGAATATTCCTTTTAACCAGCCCCTCAGGTCTCTTTGAGGATTTTGGATGGAATACTCGGTTAAACCAACATTTTAGGTGCATGTCCAAGGATTTTTGGTGGAATGTTCCTTTAAGGTGAGGACCTTGTAGGTGGAATACTCCCTGTGTCCTTTCTCCGAGTGTCCCTGGTCCCAGAGCTGGATGCATCAGATGTGTGGTCGTTCTCCCACCAATTGTAACCCTCTACCCCTCTATCTCCACCCCGCTACCTCCATCCCTCTACCTCCATCCCTCTATCTCTACCTTTCTACCTCTTCTGTCCCTCTCAACCCGCCCGGCCAGCAGGCAGATGGGTCCCCCCACATTAGAGCCGGGTTCTGCTCGAGGTTTTTTTTCCCTGTTAAAAGGGTGTTTTCCTTGCCACTGTCACTTTTTGGCTTGCTCTGGGGGTCAGGCATATGGGTTCTGTAAAGCATCTCGAGACAATTTGACTGTAATTGGTGCTATATAAATAAAATTGAACTGAAATTGAATTGAAACCAACCTTTTAGGTCAACATTCAAAGATTTAAGGTGGAAAATTCCTTTAAACCAACCTAAATTTCATGTTTTGATCATTATCAAGTGAGAAACCTCAATCCAGACTCCTCATAATGACGTTTGAGATTTATGCTGCTGTTATTTGTTTAGTCCAGACTAAATGACAGAAATCCACAACTGTAATTTTATTTCAGGACTCGGTTATTAAATGTCAAAACGATCCATGTGACTCTAAAAACTCAACAGCTTTACAAACTCTAAGATTAAACTCTCCACAAGGATCCAAAATAAGTTGGACTTCTACATGAGAGCTTTAATTATTCATCTACTTCCTGAAAAGTTTGGTCAATAAAAAAAGACAAAAACTAATATTTTCAGGTGAACTAAAGACAGACTTTGTGAATTTTCTGCTCACATGTTGTGTTGTTGTAAACTTACTCTTTCAAATAAATACCCGCCTAACCCCCTGGAAACCAGTGTTTGTCCTGTTTTTGTGTTGCTCCTTGGCGACCCTAGACAGCCGGGTCATAATGTTTTTTGAGCAACACACCATACTATGATGTTTTTATAATGATGGTTCTACTATGAAGCCAGTTTGACATGTTCAGGTGTTCTTTGTGTGAAAACTCAGAGATTTCAGGTATCAGAAGGTGGTTTTCAACTTTCTTTGTTAACTTTCTGCTTCAACTTTAAACTAAATTTCCTTCACTAACCCCGCCCTCTGGACTTCCAGTAAGCTGTGTTCCTATTGGCTGTCCAGGTGGCTGCTTGGTGTTATCAGGAACACCTGAGCAGCTCAGTGTCTTCCTGCTTTATTTAGCTGCATTCAAACATTTCCTCTGCTTCTCTCCACCACTGAACTGGGTTTGGCTCTAGTTTGTTCTTTAGGCGTTGGCTTGCAGCTTCCAGCAGTAAAATCGACTTTAATGTGTTTCTTGGTGTGTTTTAGGGCTTTGTACTGGATAGTTGTCTTGGTAAATGTGGTTCTTTAGCCACAGTTAGCACATGGTGCTAATGTGTGCAGTGATTAGTGGATTTGGTACAGCTGAGTTGTGTCTTTATCTTGGCTGTAGTGAGTCTTCAGAGGTTTTTGGCTCAGACACATTCTGTATTCTTGTTTGTGAACCAGCGTTGGTTGTCCAGAAGGTAAGAGTTCCTGTCCTGATTCTCTGTTCTCAGAGCTTCTCTGGTAGGCTGCAGGAGACTTTAGCGTTTGGGTTGTGCTAGTTTGGTTTTTGTATGGTTTCATTTGGACGACTATCTTGAGGCCCCTCCATGTGGTTTAGTGAGGTTTTCTGCAACAGTTCTACAAAGCAACCTGCAGCAGAAGAGACTTTGAGAGTTTTTAGGAAGTTCTGGAGACCAGACTTTAGAGCAGCAGAAACATTTGTCAGCAGTTTGAGCAGGAGAAGGTGAGCTTCAGAGTAGAAATGAGACAGAAACCTTCTTGACCCGTGTGGTGAGGTCCTGTACCAAGAGTTTGAGCAGGTTGTGAAGAGTCTGTAGTTCTTTGGTCTGAAAGCACAAGAAGAGTCGACTCATTAAAGGAGAAAACAGGAGATATTGTTGGTTCTTCTGTCACTCTGCAGTTTCCTTAGACTGAATATCATGTTTATATTTTAAATGATTTCCCATGTGAGCCCAAGAAGACTTCAATAAACTCCCTCCATCCCCTGGACACAACACATTTTATTACCATGTTAAATAATTTTTTGAAAATATGTTTTTGAGTTTTAATCATAGTTTTAGCAGTTTTTCTCTTTCCTTGTTTAGTTTTGTCATCTGTGTGAAAGGTGCTAAACAAATAAAGTTGAATTGATAAACTGAATAACTGACTAACTCATGATTGTGACAACAGAAGTATTTTCATTGTGATTTAAGGGTTTATTTCATTTTTAAGATTGGGGTTAAAATCTTGACAGAAAAAAGAAGATTAAAGAAATAAACTACATAACAAAAAAGCAATTAAATCAAAGGGGGAAAAAATTAATACAATAAAACTTTTAAAAAGGTTTATTATTAAAAAGTATTTTTTGAATGTTTAATTATCAAAAATGTTTTATCTGTAATTTGTAATATTTGTATTTGAAAAAATTGTTTAATTTCATAATTACATGTATTGTATCTTGTTTAATTATCTAATTCAATATTTTGTGTTTAATAGAATTTAATTGTATTTAATGTTCAACTATATTAAACAGACAAATTATTGAATTAGATAATTAAACAAGATACAATACATGTAATTATGAAATTAAACAATTTTTTAAAAATACAAATATTACAAATTACAGATAAAATATTTTCGATAATCAAACATTCAAAAAATACAATTAAACAAGAAGAATATTAAACATTTTAAAAAATACAAAACATTTAATTACATTATTAAACCTTTAAAAAGACAAAACATTTAATTACAAAATTAAATGTTTAATTAGAAAATTACATCTTAAAGACAATAAAACTTCAAATAGGAATTAAACAGAAAATACAATGAAGCATTTAAAAAGAAAATTAAACATTAAAAGGTGGTAAAACATTTAAAAAGAAAAACCTTCAAGATTTAATCTAAAAATTAAACATTGGGAAAGAAAAAAAATTCAAACAAGCCGATAAAACATTTGAAAAAACAATTAAACATTAAAAAGACAAAACATTTAGAAATCAAATCAGACATTAGAAAAGAATAAAAGGTGAGAAGAGAGCAAAACTAAACATTTAAGAAGAATCAAACTAAACACAAAACATTTGAAAAGACACCGGTTACACTTCAGAAGATCAAATTGAACAGAAGAGACAATAAAACGATCAAGATTTTCCAGATAAAGTCTACTAGAGTTGAAGGCATTTATCAAACTAATGTTACCTTCTGATCTCCACAAACTTTACTGTTCAGTGAAGAGAATCAAAGTTTGTTGAGGATTTCTAAAAAACCCACAGGTGAAGGTCTGAGAAGAACTCAGATCGATGGTCTAAATGTGAAATCAAGACTCATGGTCACAAGTTTTAAGGCTTCTGTTAACCAGAAAGTTCAAACTAACAGAGAAGTACTGAGAAACTTTTAAAACTTCAGTCCTCAGAGTGTCTGAAGGTTCAAACTAACAGAGAAGTACTGAGAAACTTTTAAAATTTCAGTCCTCAGACTGTCTGAAGGTTCAAACTAACAGAGAACTACTCAGGAACTTAGAAGATATCAGTCCTTGGACTGTCTGAAAGTTAAATCTAACAGAGAACTACTGTGGGACTTAGAAAATTTCAGCCCTCAGACTGTGTGAAAGCTCAGGTCCTGAGGACTCGGGAGGTGTGGAGGCTTTGGAAAGTCTTGGAACTGAGGGTTCAACCCTCCAGCACAAAGGCTGAAGTCCAACCTCCTGAGAAAAACGGTCGAGTCGAGACTCAAGTTTAAAAAAAAACTCGAAAATGGCAAAAAATAGATGATAAATGCGCAAAAAAAAGAAGATTTAGTATCTGAGCGAGTAGCTCAGGGGATAAGAAGAGTGACTACAGAGCGGAGGGTCGCAGGTTCAAGACCCACCACCGGCCTTTTTCTTTGTTTGTCTTTGTCAGGATTTTGAGAAAATTTAAGAAGGGTCTGGTCTTGAACCAGCGACCTGCAGCTCCATAGGCAAATCCTTAACTCACTGAGCTACAGATCAGATAAAAAGAAATAAATTCGTCGTCCCTTTGGCATCGTAGTTTCCAAGTGACCACACGGGTGGAGCCAAGGTGGAGTCTGGGTGGAGTCAGGGCGGAGAGTAGGCGGGGAGGTGGGTGGCGGCCTCCCCCCTCTACTCCCCCACCGCCCACCACACCTTCCCCCGCCCGACGAGTTCTTCGAGTCTCCACGAGTTCTTCGAGTCTCGACAGGTTTTCCCGAGTTTCTTGAGTTTCCACGAGGTCGGAGGCAGAACAAGTTGTCATGAAGAGATGTTGAAGTCGGCCAGGATGGACTGACTTTTTACAGCGACTAGAAGGAAGACCACTAGAAGAGCAGGTCTTTAACCACCATCCATAAAATCCATGGAGTCGCTCCAGAGAAATGAAGGGAGGTCAACTTTTATCAACCTCCATCCAGATGTTCAATTTGATATCTTTACTTTGACATTTTTAGCACTACAAATCTTTAGTATCACACTTTTTTATCATTTATTAGGATTTTAATGGAATCCACCAGCAGATTTAGTTTTTGTTGACAAACTTTATTCTTGTTGTCGTGGGACTGCAGTATTTAAAACTGTTCCTTCTATTTGACCTCATGTTTATTAGTTTTAGTGGAGAAAGTTATTTTAATTGTCAATTAATCTCTTAAAAACCAAATAATAAATTGGGTTAGTCAAGAGCTTTAAATTTCTTACGTTGTCATATTTTAAATATGACAAAAAATATAAAAATAAAGTGTCTTGAGAGAATTTGACCTGTAATTGGTGTTATATAAATAAAATTGAATTAAAATTGTATGTATCTTGTAATGTTGGAGTAATTCAGCCATATATGTTGGAAAACACATTTTCTTTGTCCATTAATCTGTCGTTTTCTCCAGTAATTCATTTTTTGTTTTGGTTTATAAAATGTCAAACCCAAATATATTCAGTTTACTGTCATAAAAAACAAAAAGATTTACATTTATGATGCAGGAATCAGGCAGTTTTTCACTTTTTATCTTAGTTTAGTCAGAAAGATAATTGATAATATGTGAATTGTTGCAGCTTGTGAGCCGTAGAAGGTTTTAATCTTTGGGGCCGAGTGTCAAAAAACATTTAGAAACCAACATCAACAAAACACTCAACAAAGATTTGAACATCATTAAAGGGAAATCCAACTTTTGCATGACAATGTCTAATTAAAGGACATTTATTTCCAACGTAAATGTGTGATTCATCCTCTGGAGCTTTCTCTTCACATCGTCTTCCACCTGGACTGGTTTGGTCGGGAGCATGTGCAACAAACATTTGAAAAACTGCACTTTAACATCAATGAATGACACTGAAGTTTAATCTCTACATAAATGAGACTGAGTCTGGATGTGCTGCTCTGTCATTAACTCCTAAGTTTAGGGAAAGTTCAAACAAAAGAGGACAGTTCAGATAAGACTTGAGAATGAGCTTATTTTGAACAAACATCTCAGACTTTCTGAGGTTCAGCACCTCCAGCAAGATATTTTAACAACAAGCAACTCAAGAGATCCAGAAGTTGGAGAGAGTTAGCTTTAGCTGAGCCAAAGAACATGTGGGACGCTAACCTAGCAAACATTTCAGACTTTTCTCTGTGAATTCTGAGAAATAATTTCCTATTTAATGACAGAGCTACACATCTTAACTCAGTCTCATTAAAACAGACTCTAATTCAGTGTCATCCATCCATATTAAAGTGCAGTTACCCAAAATGTTTGTTGCATGAGCTCCAACAAAACCTGTCCAGGTAGAAGGCCACTTTGACAAACAGGAAGTGGACGATTCCAAGCAGATTCATAGAAGGGGGAACCGGACTGTACTAAGTGTGGCCGAGTATAGAGGGATGTTTTGTGGGTTTTTAAGGCTGATAATAATTATTAGTGAAACATTTGGAGTAGATATTCATTTGCAGTAAATGAAAGTATTTAAAATCTTGGAGTTAAACTTAGAAGAACACAAACTCTAACAGAAAACTTTGTTGATATGTTTTTGTTTTGTTTACAGATGTTAAAGGAGTTTTATTCGTGACGCATAACCAATCAAATCACTCCAGAAGACAGAGCGACCACAGGTAGATAGAGGTTCAGAGCCAAAGTAGCGCCATTTTAAAATTTATTTATTACCGTAAATCAGTAAAAAAAATAAAATACTGATAATTAGTAAATCAGCCAGCCCAGAATTACTACAATTCTACAATGTATGTCTCTTTCCTTTGACTTGTTATTTGTACAATATACAATGTATATGATGGCGTTTTTTCATAGCAAAGGCTATACTATGATGTTTTCTAAGAGACATACCATGCTACTCTGTTTGTTCTGGCCCTGCACTCCTCCTCTGTTGTTTTCTGGATTGTACTCAGCTCCATGTCTTCGTCCACCAGGCCTCCGTTGACTCGTCCCGCCTGCCGTCTCTGGAACTGAAGCTGGATTGGAACAGACCAAAGTACAGTCCAATCACGATGCCAGCTGCCTCTCAAAAGGCTCCTTCATCTGGCAGGTGGTGGCACTTCTTCTGAGGGGAAGCTGAGCTGGCCCGGCAGAACTTTGGAGATGTGTTCCAGTGGTTGGTGGATGTGTGGGGAGATAGAGAGGGACCTTTGAATTGTTCAGAAAGGAAACAGGAAACCCATTGGTAGTTTTAGTTTAGGGTGCTACTGTGGTGTGTTTTTGGGTTTTAAGAGGTGAACAGGTATTGTATTGATTATCTTTTACTTAGTTCCTGGTTGGAATGCCCATCAATGTCAACGTGAAGTTCACTTTTAGTTCTGTTTATTTATTTTTATTTTACTAACACCCATTTGCTTTTAACTCCCTCACATGTTGTGTTGTTGTAAACTTACTCTTTCAAATAAATTCTCATCTAACCCTCTGGAAACCAGCGTTTGGACTGTTTTTGTGTTGCTCCTCACCTACTTCAGACAGCCAGGACATAACAACGTTTTGTGGACTAAAGGCTTTTCTATGACGTTTTTAGAGCGACACGCTATACTATGACATTTTCTGAGAGACATGCTATACTATGATGTTTTTAGACCAAAGGCTATAATATGGCGTTTTTGGAGCGACAGGCGATACTATGATGTTTTTAGAACGACATGCTATACTATGACGTTTTCTGAGCGACATGCTATACTATGACGTTTTTAGAACGACATGCTATACTATGACGTTTTCTGAGCGACATGCTATACTATGATCTTTTTAGAGCGACACGCTATACTATGACGTTTTCTGAGCGACATGCTATACTATGATGTTTTTAGAGCGACACGCTATACTATGACGTTTTCTGAGCGACATGCTATACTATGATGTTTTTAGACCAAAGGCTATAATATGGCGTTTTTGGAGCGACAGGCGATACTAAGATGTTTTTAGAACGACATGCTATACTATGATGTTTTTTTGGACCCAAGGCTATACGATGACTTTTTTGAGCGACATCCTATACTATGATGTCTTTTGGACGACATGCTATACTATGGACATTTTCTGGACCAAAGGCTATACTATGACGTTTTTTGAGCGACAATGTTTATTAAAAACTAAAAAGCATTAAAAAAATAATAACCAACTTAGGCATTTACTGACTCACTAAAATTGTGTAGAATCTACGGCCACATCAGCATTATTATAAGCATCCTCTGGTAAATTCACAGCCATATACTGTAGGAAATCTAGGTGATCTCATCATGATGTCCACTTACCATATCGACTTCAGGAGATGATTAGATGATGATAAGTTGTGACCTGCTGGTTGGGTTCTCTCTGTTCTCATATTTCTTACATGTTTGTCTCCTGATGCTGCCTTACTTCAGCCAGTCCATGAGCAACAGAAAACACAGTTTGCCTTGTATCCATTGCCAGGGGTTCCACTCTTCCCACTCCAGTCTGTACATTTACAAACGTTTTTGCTTCTTTAGACGTGGTGGAGTTTCAGGTGTAGACATTTTTAAACGTGCGGGTGCAGCAGCGTCTGTAACCAGGCAACCAGAGACAGGACCGGACAGGACCGGACACACAGAGATGTCTGAAGTCTGTCCACTGGACCTGGCATCGGGTCCTCGCTACATAGGTCCTACGCAGATGAAATTGGCTGCCCTTAATATTTCCTGTGTTTTATTTTATTCATTATGCAATTTTGATGTGTGTGACAGACGTGTACGGGGCATTTATGAAAATACGGAACAACTTGCGTCACGTATTGATTCAATACGGGACGCACCAATTAATTGTCAAATAAAGGACGTTTCCGTATTTTAAGGGACGGGTGGCAACCCTACTCTCAATATCCTGTTTAAATGTCTCTCAGTAATGATGGTCCCTTTCAATGCCAGGCTTTTCAGAATGTCTTTGTAGCTCATTTCCAGCCTAAAATAAAATTCTATCACACTGTCCCTGTCCATCGTGCCGCTTTTGCTCCTCTAATGCCTCTACCTTAGACCCTAGAGAAGGTGCGCTCGATTTGCTTACCCAGTTGAGGTGCGCTTGATTTGCTTACCCAGCTGTCCAGGAATGATATTAATAGTATTAGGTAGTATTTCGTGCGCACGTTATACCTACTTCGTGGCCATAAATTAGTATTTCGTGCAGACGTTGTACCTAATTCGTGCGAACGAATTAGTATTTTGTGCGAACGAATTAATAGTTCGTGTGAATTAATTAGTATTTCGTGCGCACGTTATAGCTATATTGTGGCCACGATTTATTTTTTTTTTTTACCATGTCATCATAGGGGCTCCGTATATTTGTCCACAGCCAAACGCAAATAAATATCATTATAGATTTGTGAATAAATACTTTTCATAATACGCTCTTTTGCTTCATAGTAACACTAAAACTACATGTTTGTGCATTACTGGGGTCTCAACTGATGTTCATGAAGAGGCGAAGATGCGTCTCAAGCATGTTCGTGTCCAGGAGGAGGAGGAGGAATGAAGTCAGGCGGAGGCTCATGTGGGTAGTTGACAACATTTGTGGTTTTGGATGGAGTCGTCCGAGGGGTGTGGCCATTGGATCTGTCTGGAAAGATGATGACATGAGAATTAAACCCAGAGATGTTGTGTTTGGTGCTTAAAGACTCAGTATTTTTAGTCAGGGGAATTCCTATCCTGTAATTTTGTTGAAGCTTTCTGCTTTCCTAAGTTTGTTTTCCTTTGGTGTTGATTGAAGACAGCAGTACTTTTGTCTTTTAACAACATTTTTATGAATAACACCCAAAGTAACATACAGGTCTATATATAATTTATATATAATTTTGAAGTCCATGGGATACATCTTGCATATATTCTTATTAAAAGTAAAATAAGAATGTTTTTTACGTTCATTATGATCATGTCTTTACAAATTCCATAATTTTTTGTTATGGAAACAATCACTTATTAATAAAAAATGACTGAATATCACTAAAATGTCAACTAAATAAAAGTCCGAATTTAACAACAACCACCTTCTAATTAGCTAAACAATAATAAAATGACTTCATTCAAAAACTGTTTTGATTGTGTTCTTTTTTATTGAGATAATCATGACAGATATTTCTTTTTTGGCAATATATCAAATTTTACATGGAAAATGCCGAATTGTATCTGTGTCCAAGAAATCACTTTCAACTAAGTCACCCGTTACAAAAACACCTCTCAAGGAAGTGTGTTAATTCCAGATCACATGACCTGCTCCACATGATGTCATTTCCTCCTGAAGAAAAGACTGGCAAGACTCCAAGGCTTTCTGAGTTATTTAATATAAAGTAGTGTGTGAGTCAAGTGTCAACAGGTTTACAACAATATCTTTATAAATAACTTTCAATTTTAATCAATTGTATATATAATATTTAGAAGAATCTTTCTCTAAAAATGCCATGTGGTGTTTGGTTATAGGCGGCCATGTTGATTTTAGGCCTGAACACAGCAAAAATGTCAACTAGGATACCTGTCAACTATGGTACAAAAAGTCCCACAATTACATATTGACCCACACATAGAGACACTTCCGGAGGTCTGCTGTTGGCTGCTTTAGTATTTGAAGGGAGGTATTTTAGGTGGCCATTGTTGTAGTTCTTTTTCTTACAGTGCTACTTAATAAAACATTTCAGGATCATTATGAAGAGTATTTCCAGCGCTACAATGCAACTAAGTACATTTACTCAACTTCTGTACTCTGTTACTTTATACTTCTACTTTACCACAGATCAGAGACAAATAACATACTTGTTACTCTACTACATCTAACTGAAAACTAATTACTTTGCTATTGAGATTAATTATACAAGATAGAATCAATGAGTAAATTACGATGTATTATCAGAAAGTCTTGCAGTGATGCCTTATTATTAAATTAAGATAAAACAATTAATCTTCATGCAGGGGGAAATCTGAAAACCACCCAGCAGTGAATAAGGTAATTAAAATTAGATTCACCTTTGCCAGCTGCAGCGATAAAGTAATGAGCTCATTAATACACTAGTAATTATTTTGCAATAATTTAACATGAATTATTCTGAAATGGGCCATTCTGCATAATTAGTATTTAAACTTTTGGTACTTTAAATTAGAGTCTGACTGAGCCTGGACTTTTGGGGGCAATGAGGCCAACTCCACTACATTTCACAAGCAAATACTGCATTTTTTTTTTCCTTCGCTGCATCTATTTTATTAATACAAAATGTAATCAACAAATGAATTATGATGTAATAATTATAGATGAAGATAAAATTTTATTGATCGCTAAAGGACAATTAACAAATGGACACAGTAATTACAATCAACTCATACATTATTTTGAAATAGTCCATTCTTGTGGCCATTTAATATAGATGTACCCATAAACAAAATGACTTTGCGCTGAGCACAGGCGTGTTATGCATGTGTACGTTATGTACGGATACCAAATCACATGACCTAAATATGTAGCAGGCGGTGGGAATTGATGGGACTAGGAAATACCCCCACAATTTAATCAGTTGTTCCTTGTATCATTTCCAGCAGATAAGATAAAAGTCCGCAGCGGTCGATTTGTAGTAGGATCACAATCATGTGATGTAGTGTTCACTTGTTGTCATGGTTACAGTGACGCCATGCTGCTATCTCACAATGATACAGAAATCTTTATCAAATCTGTGGATCCAGACTATAAACTGCATCACTGCCAAAATCTAATCACTTAGTCCTTGTGTCATTTCTGACCTTCCCTGAAAATTTCATCCAAATCCGTTAGTCCGTTTTTGAGTAATGTTGCTAACAGACAGACAGACAAACATACGCCAATCATCACATAACATAAAGAGTAATTAGTGAAGACACCACTTGACTCCACACCACATATTGCTCAACTGTGCTGCATTCTCTGCTGCACGCGCTGCCATTAGTGCTGCATCAGAGATGCTCTGCTGGACAAACTACATCAGAACACTTTTTCTAAATTAAACAATGCATTATTTTTCAGTGTTCTGTAAATGTGAATTTTCATATTTGGACGAACTGAATAATAAAACTCTGACATCGATGTATCTGTAACAGATTAACTGATATGCTGGCTGACCTCTAGACATATTTTGTTCTATGAATTTTGCACTTTTAGCTATGTAAACATTTGAATGGAGGACTTTTACTTGCATTTCTATACTGAGCTGGATCTGAGTACTTCTTCCACTACTAACTATTTCTTACTGGTTGTTTATTTCATCATTTTCTTTCAGATGTATAGACTTACCTTTGTGTGCAGCAGAAGTAAGAGTTTGTAGAGTGGACGCTCTCCTCACTGCAGCCTGATAGTTCTGATAGAGGACAGTCCCATACTGGACACACACATTCACACAGAACAAACACACTGTTTACCTCTTTGCCAGGAAGGAAATCTATGTACTTTCAGTCTTGTTTCTGTGTTCCAAACAGTGTTAAATCTGACCTTGGCTATTCTGATGGAGTTGACCCAAAGCATCAGCATGTGTTCATCATCGCAGCACAGGAACTTGATGTAGTGAGACTCTTTCTGGATGCAGGGATGCTGAGAAAAGACAGAGAGAGCACTGATTCACAAGGTATTTCAGTGATTTAGTTCTGCAATTCGAGAAGAGGTCAAAACTGATGCAACACTATCCATCCATCCATTGTCTATACAGCGGTTAATCCTTATTAGGGTCGTGGGGGGCTGTAGACTATCACAGCTGACTTAGGGAGAAGGCAGGGGACACCTGGACAGGTCATCAGTCTATCACAGGACTACATATAGAGACAAACAATCACTCTCACATTTACATCTACGGGCAATTTAAAATAATCAATTAACCTCAGCATACTTTTGGACTGCGGGAGGAAGCCAGAGAGAAAAACTACGCATTCACAGGGAGAACATGCAAACTGTACCGCAGCTAATGAGATCTATTGTATCGCAGCTAATGTAGAACATCTATTGTATTGCAGCAATTTTTTTTACAGTAATGTATCGCATCTGTTGTATTACAGTTAATGTATTACATCTATTGTACGGCAGCTAATGTATTGCAGCAATTTTTTTACAGTAATGTTTTAGAGCTAATTTTTTTTACAGTAATGGAGCTGCAGTCAGTGGGTTGGATCTGTCGGAGTTGCAGCCAGTGGGGTTACACCTATTGAGTTGCGGCCGGCGGGTTCGGCCTATTGGAGTTGCATGTTTTAGAGCCAATGTATAACATCTTTTGTACCGCAGCTAATGTATAGCATTGTTCCAGCCAAAGTGTTCCAGCCCAAGTGTTCTAGCCAAAGCGCTGCAGTCACACTTGATCAGATATCTTTAGCCGGATGCTCTCCCAGCACACCTGGCTGCAGTCTACATGCACAGCTCTCAACACGGTTTTTATTGAGAACTTCAACCTGTTCTGGGACCGTCTCTCACTTTTTAAAAGCGATGGGATTCACCCAACAAGCACGGAAGCCAAATTCTTTCCTCAAATATCCAGTATGTGGTCCGGTGTGGATCGCAAGGATGACTGTTTCATAGTAACTCGCCCACTCCTAAACTCTCCTCTCCCACTCCTGTCACATCCCAGGACCAAGTCTCACCATCCAGCCGTCTCCCCTGTTTTCTTTCCAACCAAACAGTCCCAGCTCTCACCTGTCCTACTTGCATGTATGGAAAAGCAGCTGGTTCCACACTGCCCTACATTATCACTACATCCCTGTGATTGTCAATCAGGCTGCAAACAGACGGAAAGCATCCAGGGGTAGGTAGGGTCAAAGAGCGAACACCTGTCACCTGCGCCCGCTGCCGCTCGCTTCTCCTGGTCCGCCATTACAAAAACACCTCTCAAGGAAGTGTATTAATTCCAGATCACATGACCTGCTCCACATGATGTCATTTCCTCCTGAAGAAAAGACTGGCAAGACTCCAAGGCTTTCTGAGTTATTTAATATAAAGTAGTGTGTGAGTCAAGTGTGGATTTATTGCATGTCAACGGGTTTACTACAATATCTTTATAAATAACTTTCAATTTCAATTTTACTCAGTTGCATATATAATATTTAGAAGAATCTTTCTCTAAAAATGCCATGTGGTGTTTGGTTATAGGCGCCCATGTTGATTTTAGGCCTGAAAACAGCAAAAAGTGTCAACTATGATACCTGTCAACTATGCTACAAAAATCCTGCAATTTTATATTGACCCAGATGATGTACACTGATCAGTTGCCACATTAAAACCACCTGCCTAATCTGCATTCTTTGTCTTCAGTAATGTTTATGTTGGTGGTAAACATCAAAGGAACACCCACATGAATACCAGGACCAAAGGTTTTACAGCAGAAGGTTGTTTTATCAGACGATGATCATCTTGTGGCTGTAATGTGACTAAATCAGTGTTTTTTATAAATGTAGTACACACATGAGCCAGCAGAGGTCAGAGTAGGCCAAGCTGTAGCTGCACTGTGGCACATGATGCATGAACAAAACTAGAATAGCTTAATAAAAAACAACCAAATATTAATTTTCAACCACAAGCGTCACTAAGTCTTCATTAAAACCAGATGAGTATCATACATTCTTCATGTGACCAACACTATATTTATGCTGCAGATTTATTTCTTTGTCCTCATTCACACATATGACTAGAGCTTGTTTGATAGAACTGACAGGCTGCCAAAAAAAAATCCCCAAAAACCCACGTCAATATGTTCTAAACCAGATGAGGTTTGCTGGAGGGTTTTTTGTTTTTAATCTTCCCACTTCCTCACAACATGACTGAGCTTTTGTTACCGGCAACATGACTAACATGTTTAATGTCCTCTGGCAGCTCGATCTTTGTTTGTTGTGCTGTAGGAGGAGCAGTGCAGCAGCGAGAGTTTCGTGTTGGTTCTCACCTCTAAACTTGTGATGCAGAGAAAGAACCACATAGTTAATGAATTTGGTGTCTTTGAATGATAACAATAATGTTCATTAGGGGCTGCACAGTGGCTCGGTGGTTAGCACTGTCGTCTTGCAGCCAGAAGATCCCTGGTTTGTGTCCCGGCCTGGAATCTTTCTGCATGTTCTCCCTGTGCATGTGTGGGTTTTCTGCTGGTACTCCGGCTTCTTCTCACAGTCCAAAAACATGTTCAGGTTAACCCTCCTGTCGTCCTGCAGGTCAAATTGACCCGTTTGAAAATTTGGAAAAAATACATGTTTTCACAGTAAAAACTTCCGCATTTTCAACATTTTTGGGAAATTTTTGAACATTTTTTGGTGCAAAGAAAGAAATGATTAAAAAAAATGTTTCTTTAAGAACATTCAGTAAAAATCAACCGCTGGATTTTGGTTGATTTTTTTCTGAATGTTCTTAAAGAAAATATTAGAAGTTTTACTGATATATATGGAATCACTTTAGATATTTTTAGGATTTTTTTTTGGAAGATTTATATTAATTTTTTGAAAATATTTACATTTTTTTTTCTTTTTAATTTTTATTTCTTGCCAAATTTGGGGATTTAAAAAAAAATTAACACTCTGTTCAGGCCTGCTGTGGCCTGAATTAACATGTGATTAAAAAAAGAAGTTCCACCACAGGGTTTGTCATTTTTTTCAGCTTCAAGTCCCCTTTGCTCAGTTTTGATTCACTGTCTTGTTCATTTTCATCTTCCATTTCCTACCATCTCTCTGTTTGTTTCTTGTGTATTTTATAGAAGTCTTTTAAGTGCTTAAAACAGATGAAGGTAAACAAATGTCAACTACAGCATCTCTGACTGACAAGAAACTTGTTGCTAAGTCAAAATGTCTGTGATCACAAGACTTTCTTACTCAAAAAGCATCTAATTTCCTCCCAGTGTCAGCAATTTTCATGTGGCTGCATCCACAATGCTGGGTGTTTTTCAGACCATGTTACAGTTGATTAGATATATTAATTGAGATTGTTTGGGGAGAACCTACAGCAGGACAGAAAAAGTGACCTCACAATCTTAGCAAACAAATTCAACAAAAGTCAATATTAGGAATCTTTTGAAGAAGCTTTTTTTTTTTATCTCAAAGATACTGCAAAAGTTGAAAGTTTTTAACTGTAACTTATAATTCCCTTTGGATTGGATTACCTAAATCAGCTGCTGTGTGGTCTCCTCAGAGTGGCACTGGACCGATCACTGGGGCCAATATTTGGCCACTTACAATATAATTATGAACCAGTTACCGCTAAAATAAACAAAATGAGCTACTTTGTCTATGATGCAGTTGGTTCTCTGCCTGTAGTCACTCTGTTGTCTAAAGTAACGTCCCGCCCACCAATCTATCTGACTGGTTGTTACATGTCATTAATACCTGCCAGTCATCACTGAAAACTACTGTTTACAGACAGATGAGCATGTTTGCAGAGCAGAGATGTATTTTGAAAGCAAGGTAGCAGATACTGCTAAGATATAATGAGTAATAATAAACATCTCAGTCTTGCACAAGCAAACCCAGTTTCCCCACTACACTGTAAATGTATTTGTATTGTATTTTTGACACCATCAAATTTTCATTTGATGGTGTCAGTGCAACTGGGTATTGCTGCTCAGACGATCATGGAGAGGTTTGCTGTGCAACACTATCTGGAATACTGTAAAATCTTTCTAAAGTACGATTAACTTCAGCAACCTGCCCCAACTGACAAATATGTCTCTTTAACATGAAAACAACCTGCATAATCTGAACAAAAACAGAGAAAACAACAGCAGACATCACTGCAGGACAGAAACTGATCAATTTCAGTCAATCAGTCTAGAGGACAGGAGAGCGTCCCAGCATCACGTAAATCAGCGTCTTCACTCCTATTTCTGTTGGGCACATTCAGCTATAATAATCCTTAATAATGCAGCAACAGCTATGGATGGTAAGTTCCTTGCTATCAGATGTTGTTAATATTGCAAACAGAATGAAGGTTTGGGTGCAGGATGAAACAGAAATGCTCTGAACGTGCCTGAAAGTTAACTAGTTGCCTTTAAACATCACTGCAGGTGGAAAAAACATCTCAGATGTCTGAATGGATTGGTTCTTAGAAAGCATAGATGGATAGAAAACTTTAAGAGCTAAAAAAAAAAGCAGTTTTTTTCATCCCTCCTGAAAATATGTGCATGTGATTTCTTTATCCTGCTAATCGCTTGCTGACTTTGTGATGTTTACAGGTAGGTTAATATGCTGCATGTTACAATATTAGCCTACAAACGGAGTCTGTCTGATACATATTATGTTCTTAAGCAGCTTTGGCGCCTCAAAGAAGAAAAAGTAGAAACAGTCTTTATCACAAACACATTTCAGCACTGTGAAATTCCCTTTTCATAGAGTTAAGGGTTAGCAGAAAAAGGTTCAGGGCTTCTCATTTAAATTGCTGTGCTGACCTTTAGCATGAAGCAGAAGTTGGTGGGAGCTCTGTATTTCTGCTTGTAGTTGTTGGTGGTGTAGACGTTGACTTTCTCAAAACGGACAAAGCAGGCGAGATCAGTAGAAGACTGGAACAGAGACAAACAGCACAATATCACACTGATCAAAGTGGAATAGTGGAAAATTCACATATTGGCATCACAGACAACTCAACATATTAGGGTTATCAATTTTCAATAATTTTTAGAGAAGAGTACCACCAGTGCTGAACAGTTTTTCAGTGTTATTTAGGATACAGCATGAATTAAAGTCTTCTTATGTTCCTTATTTTCCTAATCATGTCTGGAAGGTCACAAAACTGGGGACGTTGCAAAGAAAACACCTCAATGCAAGACCGCTTTTTTAGAAAAAAGTTCCCAATGAAGCTCAGTTTGTGAGAAAATATTTAGTTTTTCTATCTAAGGCATTTCGACATTCCTTTTATTTGTTGAAGCAGAAACACATCATGTTCACACATTAAACCACACTGATTAAGATGTTGTTCATTGGAAACTACATCAAACTTTTATCTTGACTTCTTCCTTTTTGCCCTTGAGGTTTCTTCTTCACTTTTGTCTATTCTGACATCTATTATTTTTCCTCCAACTCCACCTGATTGACATTTTTGTCTGTTCATACGACAGCAGCTTTCATGTCTTTGTTGTTGTAAATTACCTAAAACTAAGTCCATTTCAAAGTGCAGTAGAACCTAAGTTAATATTTTTGTGTCCTTTGCCTCAGATGATTCCTGCAGATCTCTCATGTTTATGATTTTGCACATCTGCCTCGCACAGTTTCCCAGCATCTATGCCTGCCTCTTGGATGATGTTTTGGAGTTTTTCTGTTCCGTCTCAGTGACAAAACGACATGTTTCTCTTTAACAGCGGCAAGGTCTCAATTCACGCTGTCCATCATCACTCCTCTGGCTCTTCCTCTTGCATTTCTGCTCTGCTCGGGCACTCAGATGAAAGAATCATGGACTTCATACAGAGACAAATCCTCTCAGCTCTTTGTCTAAAGATTGCTGCCATCCCTATGCTAGCCAGCTTTTAAAAATTGTTTTTAATTTTCTCCAAAACCTGACATCATTCTGCAACACTGAAAATGCAAAGATATGCACAAACACGTCTTTAATGCAATAAAGACACAAACTAGCTTCATGCCAAATGAGCTAGCTGTGCAGATTTTTAAAAATCAGCCTCCCAGCTACAGCCCACCCAAAACTCACTTAGTTTCATCATTAGCCTAGCTTAGCCTAGCTAGCCGACTGGTAGCAGTATCAGAGCTAGTCAGCTAGCCTTATGTTTACCACAGCATGTCTTTTTTAAAAAACAAAATAAGCATACCAGTGTTAATTAAATTGCTTCAGAGCTGTATATTTGGACACAGTTCACGCCACTGTTTCAGGCCTTTATGTTAAGATAAATTAGGTGACTTGCTGTAGCGTCATACTTAGCATACAGATTTAAGAGAGCTATCTAATGGTGCAAGTCATTTGAAAAGGGAACAAGTGAAACTAATTTCAACTATAATGCCCCCACTGTTCAAGCGGAACACAGAAAGTTGGAAAAACCTCATTGAAGTTGACCTCGAAACCTAAGATGCCTGCTCAGACCATCAACAGTAGTGAAAGCTGTAGAAACATACAGTTTATTGACATTTCTGTATTTTTTGCGTCCTATTAAATCAGTTGTACACAGCACTGTTGAACTTCCATCTGCGGTCATGTTGATATGATGTTTGCACACACAAAATACCACATAATGTGTTCTTATCAACTGGTTTTGCTAATAGCTAAACCGAAAACAAATCTCTGAGGTAAACTGAATTAAGCATTATCTTACTTTCAGCAAGAAAAACAGAGAAGCACATTTCCCAACATGTCAAACTACTGCTTTAAGCAAAGGATGTAATGAAATATGACAGATTTTACTTTGAAAACTGCCTTTCTAAATGGATGCATCCCTGATCATGCTAATGACTGTTATTCATTATCAGTGTTTTGCACCTTAAACACCTACACTCGGCAGCCATCTTGGTATCACCCAGAGGCAGTTTTTCAGCCTAACAAGACCATATTCTTATCTATAGTAATGAAAATGAAGCAATAACTGCAATTTCAATAGTCACTGGGTCATAGAGGCTGCATGTACAGAATCACCAGTCAGCTCTGATGCCTCAAAATAAGGTTTAAAAAGCGAATTTCCCCACATGTTCCACTTCTGCTACGCAAGCATACTGTTATACTGACTGCTTGTGTCAGTGCAGCAACACGATCAGCTGGATGTTACCTGGTTCGGCTGTTACAAAGCAAACAAATGGCTTTTGGCCGCCATGTTTGGCATTACAGGATACTTCTATAGTATTTTGTCAAGCAGGTCTCTTCCTGGTAACATCCATGCTAGAGATGCCAGCAAAATGCCTATAAAGTGGGTTAATTTGCCCTTTCATACATACAAAAGGTGCCAAAATCATTTTACGAAATACAACTGTAACTGTACTGCTTCCACTAACATGACAACAGTTTTGTTTCTCAGCTGTGTGTGAAATGGTTTCACCACCCACTTCGGCTGCTAAATGTAATCTCTCACCTTCCTGTTGTGTTCACAGCAACAATACATTGATGTCAACAGTATAACCGTGCTACTCTTTTTTTGATGTGCTGTACCTTTGTTTTTCCTTTGGGTACGTAATAGATGCCCGAGGCCCTAAGCACGAAGCAGCGAGGTTTCCAAACCTTCTTCCCATCTTCTTTCAGGTAAAGGGTTCCTTCGAGGTCAGGAACAATCAGAGCAGAACCCCCAAAATGCTCCTGAAGCATCAGAGGAGAAAGAGGACGTGAAACACCGCACTCTGACTAATTTTCACCACTCATTGATGACTCTGGTGAAACATTGACTGACCTTGATCAGCAGCTCTTTGGCCTGCTTGTTGATCTCACTCGAACAGGACTTCTTCTTTTTCCACATGTAAAACAGCTTCATTAAGAGAAAAACAAGTTAATTCTAACTCAATTAAACTTTGTCGTGAAGACAAACACGGTTCTCTCTCACCTGAGGGTCTGTGAACATCACGTATTTCTGTGGTCTTGACAGGAAGCAGATTTTGTTTTCACTGTGGCGAGTCCAAGCAGACAGCAGCTCCACTAAATATTCATGATCCTCAAAGCCTCTTTCTGAAACGATGGGAAACAAAGCAAATAATAGCCACAAATGCCCTGAAAACATTTGAAAGTGTGCATCAATCTTCAGTCCATGAACATACTGATGATTGTCTCTGATTTGCCACAGTAACCTCACCGATCTGCAGCTCGGGGTCGGTCTCACACAGGCTCCAGTCGATGCTGCAATCACAGTGCGTCTTTTCAAACAGAGTGTCCAAAACCTCTCGGACCGACTGCCTCTCATCCACCATCAGAGTCTTGGAGCTGCCGTCACTCATCAGCACCTTCACTATCAGCTAGAAGGGTCAGCAGCTCAGTTACTAACTGTGTAACTGTATGGTAAAGTAAGAGACAAAGACCTGATGCCTTTACCTTCCTCACTTTGGCCTCTTTCAGCTTCTCCAGAGCAAGATTGATTTTGTCTGCCTTTGTTTGCAGTTCGCTCTGGAAACACAACACATATAAAGTATCAATTCTGCTTTTTAAGTTCAACAAAATTCCAACTGATGATCATCAAATCTTGGGTTACCGTTTGCTTCACCCTGGATGGTTGGGTGGAGTTTGGTGGTGCAGGACGGGCAGCTGCTGGCTGTGGCTCCTGAGTCATGGCGGGTGGTGCACTGTGAGTATCTGTCCGTTCATCAGAAGAGGGTTCTTGTGGGTTTGAATTTGATCCCAGGTCAGCCACCAGAGCATCCAGGTCATGGTCCTCCAGCTCATTGAGAGACTCTGGGAGAAAGCATTGGGACAGTTGTGGTTCAAAGAGGGGCTGCACAGTGGCGTAGTGGTTAGCACTTTCGCCTTGCAGCGAGAAGATCCCTGGTTCGCGTCCCGGCTTTCCCGGGATCTTTCTGCATGGAGTTTGCATGTTCTCCCTGTGCATGCGTGGGTTTTCTCCGGGTACTCCGGCTTCCTCCCACAGTCCAAAAATATGCTGAGGTTAATTGATTATTCTAAATTGCCCGTAGGTGTGAATGTGAGAGTGCTTGTTTGTCTTTGTATGTGGCCCTGTGACAGACTGGCGACCTGTCTAGGGTGTCCCCTGCCTTCACCTGAGTCAGCTGGGATAGACTCCAGCCCCCCCCATGACCCTAGTGAGGATTAAGAGGTGTATAGATAATGGATGGATGGATGGATGGTTCAAAGAGAAGTAAGGTAGGAAAAGTTGCTGATTTAATCCATAATCTTCCAGGGTACATCCAACACAAATGAAACAGCAGCATTTGCAACTCCAGTGCTACTGAAAAGCCACTGAGTAAAGCCTTTAAATAACAGCGTCTGTAGTGAAGCTGCTCAGTAGGCAGCAGATCAAACATCACATTGTTATATTACAGACACTGCAAACAAAAAAAACGTGAGAACATTTTAGACTAAAGTTTGACTTCCAAATGTTGCTCTTAGATGAAAGATTAAACATCTTGAAAACCTAAAAATTCCGACACTTCAGGTGAACTTTAAGAATTTATTTGATTTTTTGACTTTGAGTTTATCCAATTTTGAATTTTCACTTGTCCTAGTTGGAGTAAGTCATAACTTTAAATTTCATTTCTTCTAAAGTTATCATTCTTAAATTTTCCTTGAAATCAGACCTAGTTTTTCATGCCATTCAGTGCATTCATGCTTTGTTTATGATCTCTCACTGTAGATGCTGTGTAGTCTACCATTTCTATGTGGAATTTAATCTGCCTACCTAAGCATAACAACAGAGAAACAATCCAGTATTATTGTTTAATTCCACTGATCTCAGTGTCACTGTTTACTGTTCACTCTTCTAACATCCTGTCAGAGCTGCATGCTAACTGTAATTTATTCCAAATAACCAAAATCTCTGTATAGTATCCATTTGGAATGTTTATTTTGATTTCCAAACTCAGTCACACTCTTCAAATGAAGCACAAAAGGCTTTCTGGAGAACTTTTACGTCCATATTCCAGTTAACAACCGAGTTTCTAACCAAAGTAATTCAGTGAATGACTGATACTTACTGACATTACGCTGTGAAAAATAAATGTTTGAATGTTTAAGTTTAAACTCCATGAAAAAAAATGAATACACCAGTTTGGATCAACTTCTCATGGAAAAAATATGAGTGGTGTTGTTAAAGTATCCTAACAAATGTAAATATTACACACTTGTTATTTATGGTGTGATTTTACTTCAATAAGTTGCAGATTACGGATTAAAACCCTACAAAAACTCACTACTTTACTTGACTATAAAACATATTAAGGCTCTACAGTGTAATAATTATGGAGCATAACCAAACTAATATAAATATTATGGCTAAGACCATACAGCTTTATTAATTGTGGACATGAACAAACTTAGATTTAAAATTCACCTGAGCTAAAGCCATGAGAGCTGTATCATCTCCTCTCAGTCTCAGCTAGAACCATCCTAACACTACTTTCCCTTTGTGCTGAATGTTGAAACAAGAGGGCAGCTTATCTTTAAAATGCAACCTTCTTATTCATTCTTCTAATTCCTAAATACTTGTTCAGCATTTCCACAGTGCTTTTTTGACAAACCGTGCTTTGTTCCCCTCAAACTGATTATCTCCACTTAGTGTCCGAAGGTTGACATGACCGTTCCGGCACGAGAAAAAACAGCTAGCTTTAAAAGAAATCTTATCTCTGGAAGACTGAATCATTTCTCCCCCGCTTACATATTATTCTACATCACAGATTCTTTCAGGTCAGTGTGACTCTCGGTCGTTCAACACTGCTGGTTTTTTCTGCTTCATTTCTCACCGTTCAGGTCTGTGAAACCGATGGAGAAGGCGTTGTCTCTCAGTGAGGCCGGATCAACTTCTGGAGCGTCGGCTGCAGGCATCAAACTCTGCAGAGGAACAAAGTGACTGGAAATGAATACATCATCAGAGCTACAACTATAAATGGCAAGAAATCAAAGCTAATCTGCACACAGAAGTTGTGTTTTTAATAGAAGCTACAGTGACACTTGTAATCAAATCAGGTCGTGTGTGTCCTTGAATGATTCCTCAATGACTTTCTGCACTTTATCTTGTTCTGTCTTCAAGCTGCACTCAGCATATGTATCAGCAATAAATCACAAGTCAGCCCATGAAGAAAAAGGGATTTCAAACCAAGGAAATGGCTCTAACATTACTCTAAATTAAAGCAGCTCTGGTAAATCTTTCTCTGCACTACACTCTACTATTTTAATCATTAACATGCTCCACAGGCTCCGTCATTTTCTATAAACAAGCTGGGCAAACTGAAAACCTGCACACAAAACGATGCCTACCGGCATGAACGATGAGAACACGTCATCAGACTGGAGCTGCTGCTTAAACACCTCCAAGCCCCTTTAAAACCTGGACATAAAAAATGTTTTGTTTTCTGGCTCCATGAGGCAGTAAAGCAGAGAAAGAATGGACCCAATCAAGACAATAAGTGGAATGATTTAAGTCCTTTTGTTTCTTGAACTCCTCCAGGATCAATGCTTTAATCAAAATCCTTTTCTTACAATCTCTGGTAACAGTCTGTGGAGTGGTGCTGACTCTCCAAGGATGCCTGCCAAAGTGACATGTCGAGTCTCTGGTATTTCTGATGCAATACTGAACATAGATTGATCCCATTCTCGGGGCTGCACTCATTTACAGCTTACATACTGTACATGGACGATGATGAAGTGCACCTCAGGCTGGGTTTGCGTCAGCTAGAAGCGTGTAATGTTTTTCTTGGCACGTTGCAGATCTGTGATGAGCAGCTTATGTGTGCTTAAGAGGAATCTGCAGTTCGATTTTGCCCCGCGGTCCGATCCAGATGCCGTCACAGCGTCGCCTTACATCTTTCTGCACGATGCTCAGTTTCAAAACAAAAAAAGCCGCCTGGCGTAATCGGATAATGTCCAGATTAGTGAGGAAAACACGCAGCGATTTGTCCGATTCACTTCTTGTAACCTGTTCCGACTTCAAAAGCCACAATGGGAGCATTCAGAGCCGAGGACGGAGGAGTCTCATCTGGTCGTGTTTTATGGAGTAACATGACCACTCTGTTGAGCATCAAAACATATGTTTTCCAGTGTATTTTTAGCCTTGTTAGTGGAGTTAATGTTGGGTCACCATTTTGGCTGAGGCAGAAATACCAGAAAAAAATCTTTGCATGGATTTGTATGACATTCTTGGTTTCTAGAGGATAAAATCTAGGCTTTGGTGACCCACTGACTTCCTCTCATTAGTTCTATTTTGTGCAATACTTTCTTTCATGTCCAAATATTTGCCAAACTACATCAATTCATTTGTTTTAATACTGAGGCAGTACACAGCATATGCCGTCTCACAGCACTTCACATAGTAAGGTGAAGGTTTGACCCAACAAACCAAAGTTACTGTTGGATTCTCTATTAGCAAGCAGTTGTAACAACAAAAAAACTAACAAAAAAACAACTTTAAAACAGGGAGGGAAAAAAAAACCTCAGATAGAACCAGGCTCAGGGATGGCGACCATCTACCTCAACCAGTTGGGGTGAGACTGAGGATAAGGTGGGAGATAGCAGGATAGCAGATGGAGAACAGACAAACACAAACGATATTAAATGGTCAGTGAGGCCAGAAACTGCAGATCAGAGACATTTAGCTCCAAATTCCCATCTGCCTCAGCTGTACTTTGTGCTATTAAACACTTAACAGGCTAATTGGTGGCCATGAACCAACATTAAACATCAAATCACATCAGAAGACACACTCAAAAAGTACCTTCACATTCATTTCACACTACCCGTCGATTACAAACTGAATGTCCATAAAATTCAACTTTACTGCCATGAAAACAGGAACTAATGACTCTGATTTATTATACTCACTAATAATAAAGATAATCCAGTTTTTTGGGCAAAATGTTTACAGGAGCTGAAGTTGAATTTGTACAAGAACAGTCAGACTATCAGCTTTTCAGCCTTTCTGAGGATCCAACAGCTTTGACTGTGACTTTAACTCTAAGTGTGTCAGACAACGGCAAACAGAAATCCTGGATGTAACTAGTTTTACAAGCTTATAGCATATATGGGGAATTATATGTTGTTGATGGTGATACTGGAGAGGAGAAGTCTACTAACCAACGACATTGACAGGGCAGAAAAAATGATGCTTATTGTCATCTCAGAATCAGTGTTGAGCCCTGCACAGCTCAACTTTCCTTGCAGCAGGTATTATTTTCTCCTCCCAAAAAGCATTAAAAGAGGTTCTACCAGGAGGACAGGCACAAGCATTTAGGCTGCCCTTAAATAACCCACAGGTTCCTGCAGTGGAAAATGTCTAAATGTTAGCATGTTGACAGTAGTATCTGTTTCACAGCATCACCATCGTGGCTGTCTGTGTCTTGTTAATAATTTCACCTCACCTGAGAGAGGTGATCCATCTCTCCGAGCAGGTGACTGAACATGGCGTCTATTTCATCCATCTGTGAACAGCAGAAAAAGAAATTTTTATTTTAGAATCAGTAGGGGAAATAATTAAGAAAGCAAAATGTATTGCAGGAACCGGAAAGCAAGAACTGAAAAATTTAGACAATTTCAGTTCAGTTTAATTTGAGTTTCAGACTCCTCACGCATCATTTCTGTTTGTTATACAGCAAGTGGAAAGACTGGGAAGCGTACTCAGGAGAAAAGGCCAGCATAACAACTGACATTTCTGTGGTATTAACATACAAACACTGTGTGCACATGTACACAGTTTGAATGTGGCTGTCACCGCTACAAAAACAGATAAACAAAATGCAAAGCATGCGCTTAATCACTCACAGCTAGAAAAAAAATTGGAATGAGATGGCTGTTTCTAAATATATAACAGCGATGTTCCGCAGTGTCATTACTGTGACCATACAAAGCAACAGAGCAGCAGTGTGGCAGCTTCAGATGGTTTCCATGTTGCTCTGACAGTGGAAACAAGTTGGTTTTAATCACCATTCAGCAAATTTCATCCTACAGTGGTGGAGAATTTAATTTAAGACCTCCCCAGTGTTTTATATACCTAATTTAAAGACATTCCCTTGTACTACAAGTTAGAAAACTGAATTATAGATAATTCCTTTGTCTTAATTAGTTTCTCCTAACAACATATCAGTTTGAGTTCTCACTATATATTTGTCTGCAAAATATCAAAGTTATCCACTATAATTTTTCATTCATGTATGGGGGTCATTGAATGATCTGTGAATGAAGGGTGAGAGCTAAAGCTGTTGTGCATCATATTCCACACACTTAATTGATCATTCCTGCGAAGAGGCTACATTGAGATCAAAGATTTTCATCGGCCAACAATTTCGTGAAACTCAGCATCTGGATTTTTCCATATGGAGGCGGCACTTTGCCAGCTTCAGGATCAAAAATGCATCTTGCATGTGGATGGGCTTATAAAGCAAAATGAAGAACGAGCTCTCTGCTTCTTACCAGCTCTGTGGGACTGTTGCTGTGTGTGGTTGTCAATAACAATAGATACCATTGTGTCATGAAGACACAGTGGCATACATAGAAACTGTGCATTTGAAGAGAGGAAATACAGAGGCGGTGATGGTGGTAAGATTAATATCTCTTACTTCCAGTATGTGTGTTAAACGATGTCCTCAAAGGGTCAGTTTACCATCAACGTGGTATCTGTTTGCAGAGCGTCCTGATCTTCACACACTAAACTGTGTTCATGCACATTTACCGTAACAGACATTACATTATTTTGTTTGCATGATGCCACGATTGTTATATTCAAGTCTCTAAAACTGAGTTCTGTGTTTTAAAGTTACATGTTAAGAAGTTTTCCCAATGAAAATAATCCCTTCTTGCCTCAAAGTGTCTCTAGACTTTTGCTTCCTCTAGAACAGAGGTCACCAACCTTTCTGAACCTGAGAGCAACTTCAAGGGTACTGAGTAGTACGAAGGGCACTTTGTTTGATACAAACTTCCTCAACAGCAAACTTGCGCCATCATCTTTAAACAATAATAATAATAATGAAAATAATATGTAAAAAGACTGATCACATTTATGTTAATTATTCCTTACAATAATTGTTAACAACGATTTCCACAACAATGACGGTAGGAAAAACACACACACACACACACACACACACACACACACACACACATGTATATGGAAATCTGTTCCAATATTTAAAAGTCAGAGGTATCCTATCTCTGAAACTTTGGTAAATATCTTTCTTGGCAGTTTTGTATGAATCAGCATATTTGCAGCATTTTGTTCAAAATCACACCAGTTACATTTCTGTGCAAATTATCACTTCTAACATTTTTAGGAAATCATTAACTGTCATCAAATCATGCTTCATTTGTGCAATCCACTACGTTTGTAACATTTTTGAACAATTCATGAACTCATGTTTGTACAAATTATCATTTATGTAAGAAAAAAATCAACTCTTTCACATTTTGAAATGAATCCTATCACATTAGTATTAATCACGAGGATTTTTCACCAGCATTGCAACGTTTTTAACAGATCATAACAACAAATCATTACATGTTTTCAACAAATTATTTTTCACATTTTTGTGTAATGGCACGGTGTTTTGAATGACAACATGTGTTAACTCTTTCTTTGTCTGTATATGTGTGTTAGTGGGAAGCCTGGCATTGCAGAGCTTATCATGCCTTACCTTTACCTGGCAGCTCACAGATGTCAAAGCTGCCTTTAAGTCCCGGCTTTTCCTGTCCGTAGTGCGCATACAGTCTATGTGCTAGCAGGTGGCTAGTTAGCATGGAAGCTTTGTAGCGGCTAAAGTAGCTTCTCTCCACATTGTGCCGCTTTGCCGACGCAATAGTCGCCCCGCTAATAGGACACATACATTTATCTTTCATTGTCGTGAAAAAGAACTCTTCCTCCCAGTCATCGTGAAAATAGTGTTTTCTCGTTCACTTCTCTGTCATGTTTTGGGGGTAAAAACCACGTCTAGCTTCCTAAAGTGTCTGCGCCCGGAAGCTGCAGCAGAATGACGTGGTGGTTTGACATGCGCAGTGAACTCTGACTCGGACATGGTCAAAGTTCATTTACACCGAAGACATTTATTTTTTATTTTTTATTTTTTTTTTAATTATAATAAATATTGTAATTTAAAATCTGCATTAATTTAAGTATTTTTGATTTAAAAAAAAAAAAAACAGCAACTATAATTCTTTATAAGGAATTTCATGGTGACTAGTGTTATTTTTAGAACATGTGTTGAGGGCAACTCACATGGTCTCTGCGGCAACCAGGCACCTGCCAGCACCCTGTTGGCTACCCCTGCTCTAGAATATGCAGATCTCGAGCACACCAGCTCACCAACAACTAAGCTCCAACACGGTAAATCCACTCTACTATACACAATGGAAAGTTGTAATTAAACCATACATGATTCTAAAGAAGAACAATGACACAGAAAGCCCCACCCTGAAAGTTGACAGATTTGGTTCCATATGAAACCCTGAAAGTCTGAATCTGTGTTTATGAGAATGCCATCTGTAAACTGCAGTTTCAATGTGGAAATGTTTTGTGTTGACGGAATTTTTTTTGCTCATGATGTGTCTTCCAGCATACAAAAAATCACCTTATGGACATGTTGTTAACAAGGTTAAAAAAAAAAAAAAAAAAAAAAAAACGGTCTCCAAGGACCAGCCATTTCACATCAATTATCATTATTATTTACTCAGGTTTATTGTAGGTTTGTGCTGCGTTACTGTTTTTGCTGCTCACATATTTTAGTCTTTAGTTTGCTGAGAGAGATGCTGAGAGAGGCTTCAGCTGCCTGGATTGTGTTTACACACCCAAACACAACTACATCTGTGTTTAAGCAATCAGTTGTGTGTATGTTTAGGTCTGTAAACACAATGCAAATCTTTCTTCTTAAACCTATCTTACCTATTTGTTTTTGTCACTTGAAGGCAGCAGAAACAGGATATAGATAAAAACACCAGTTTTTGAACAGCATTCTGAATTATGTCTTGCCAGACGTAGATTTTCTCCCGGCTTACTTTTGTTTGTGATGTAGATAGATAGATAGATAGATAGATAGATAGATAGATAGATAGATAGATAGATAGATAGATAGATAGATAGATAGACAGATAGACAGACAGACAGACAGACAGACAGACAGACAGACAGACAGACAGACAGACAGACAGACAGATAGATAGCAAATAGATTTCTAATTAGGATATATTTGCTTTTTATTATATTGCGTTATTGTTGCTCTTTTTCAGCCAACCAATCATATATTTGGCGTGACGCATCACCTTGGTAACTCACAAAATGTTAGAAAAGCTTCAGACAAGTTGTTAAAAGGTCATATATAATGATAAACCATGATATTTCCTTGTTTGGTGCCTAAGCTTAACAAAACAGTGACAAAACGACAAAAAACAGTGAGTAAAAACAAAACTTAAGTCCAAAAACACTTTACCATACCCAAGTCTCCATGCTAAAAGTCCTGTCTCGTATTTCTACCAGCAACAGCCTTCAAACCTCTTTTCCCTGATATTCCTTTCATACATAACTAAGAACTAGTTTAGTTTTTTTTTTATATATATATATATATATATATATATATATATATATATATATATATATATATATATATATAAAAAGTAATTTTTGACCAACAGGATTGAAACAAAAGAATGACATTTCTTTTTACAGTTTTGTTAGCAAAAAGATGCTGCTTTACATGTCTGATGCATATGGACATGTGAGAAAACTTGACCTTTACCTGCTAAATGCTCCAGAATGTTCACCAGACAGTTCCTCAGTGTGCTGTATGTATGTATAATGGCTCTATCAGTGCTGTGTTAGTTAAAATAACTGAGCAAACATGAGCTAAAACATTAAAGTTGTGACCCCAAAAACCAAAAAAAAAAAAAAAAATTGCTAAAAGATGCTAAAATATTTTGCAAATTTGTGCACTGAACACAACTTAAAAGCAGCTTTTGAAAACCACTGTTGATGTTAAAAACAATGTCAGAGCAGCTTTAAACCTGCAGAGAAGTATACACCAATCAGGCATAACATTATGACCACCTGCCTAATATCGTGCTGGTCTCCTTTATGCTGCTAAAACTCCTCTGACCCAGTGAGGCATGGACAGGACCTCTAAGCATGTCCTGTAGCACCAGTGAATTCTGTGGGTCCTGTGGGTTGCAGGGTGGGATCTACCTAGATCAGGCTTATTCTGGCACATCCCACAGATTCCCAGTAAGATTTAGATCTGGGAAGTGTGGAACCAGGTGAACACCTTAGCTCTGAGCAGTTTTTGTGGTGTGTCGGAGTGCATTGTCCTGCTGAGGGGGGCAACTGGCATCAAAGACTGCTATAGCCATGGAGGGGGTGGAGGTGGGGGTTTGTTTGACCTGCGGTGTTTAGGTGGGTGGTGCATGTCAAACATCCACATGAATGTCAGGACTCAAGGTTTCCCAGCAGAACATTGCATTAGAACAAGATGATCAGTGTTATTCACTTCACCTGTCAGTGGTCATAATGTTGTGGCTGATCCCACTCAAACTGTACGACAACAGTACCTTTAAGTTCATACAATGAGCTTATTAACAAACTTGTGCATTTACATGTCCAGCAGACACAGAGAAACATTAGCACTTACAGCCACCCGATGAGCCCAATATTTACCGTCCTTTGAACTCTGCTGCTGGCAAATGTCGCTATCATTAGCCGTGTAATGCTCCACTTCATTCACCAGCTGGTCAGCTACATCTGTTGGCTGTTTGTCAGAATCTCTGAGCTTTTTTTTACTGAAGACAACTGTCTGCTGTGGCTGAAAACATTGCTATTACCATATCAAGAATAGGGATGTCCAATATTAGCTTTTTTGCCAATAACTGATATGCAGATATTGTTCAACTCTCAATTTCCGATTCCGATATCAACTGATACCGATATATGTGGGCTGCTTAGCTAATTTTAGGTAACATCACATGTCTCCTGTCGTGGAATTAACACATCATGCCTAATGTTATTGTGATGCCCCATTGGAGACATTCTCAATGCAACAAGGCTTTCCAAATGTAAACATTGTCTGTGCAAAATAAGAAAACTACTTCAACTCAAGTTATGGAAAAAATGTCATATTGATTTTTTTAATTGTCTCAAACAACAGTACACACTCTCCCTCCCTCCCTTTATGAGTCTATTACAATGTGGAAACTATACTGTACAATTTTTAAAACTGTCGGCGAAATCCAGGGATTATTTTGTTGGTTTTCATGCTAGGCAAAAAACCCTGATAAAGATATTGACTGATGTTACATTTTTATGCCAATATCGGGCTGGTAATACTGGTGGGCTGATATTATTGGACATCCCTAATCGAGAATGAACCAAATAGTTAAATTGCAGGCTGAAAGACACAGAAATACGCTAGAGAAAATAATTTTTTCTGAATTTGTGGCCAAAAGCAAATCTTTTCATATCCAAGTAGTCATTTGATCATAATATCGATTATAGGCCCTTTAATATTTTGTGTATTTTGTCTATTTTATATCAATACATATGAAGACCATTACATACAGCATACACAATCTCACTGTGACATTGCTGGATATATTGTTGAAACTGAGTGAATAAACGTCTTAGAACTGAAAGCCAGAGCATGTCTGAAGTCCAGCAGACATCTGTTTGGCTGTGTTTAACTTTACATTAATACAGTTCTTACATTAAAGCTGCAGCTGCACGTAAAGTAACATGCACATTCTGGCTTGTGTACAGCGATGTTTGAAACATTTATAAATGTGGCGTCCGCCTGTCTTTATTGCTGTCTGCGTTCATCTTTATGCTCAGATACAAACACACATGCAGCCTAATGTGCATGTACACAAACAGAGACGTACAGCGCTGCCTGTGCTGTTCTGTCCCATTGTGTTTATGCCGAGCAGTAAACAGACCGTCCATTAAAGTGTAATGAGTTAAAAGGGGAACAGTGCAGAGGATGGTCGTGGACTTAGTATTGTTTCCATATGAAAGTGAAATTTTTGGATCCCTAAAGTGAACTTTACCGTTGTGGTCTCTCAGGACTTCTGCCTCACACATGTGAAAGTTAATCGGAACTCCTTTAGCCTCACCGAGCGCTTTCTTTAACTTTACATACTAACACTGAAAATATTAATTAGAGCGATTGTGTGTTTTCAGGGCCGGCATGTGCTCAGCAAAGCATGCGTTACAAAACCACATTTGTTTAGAAATTCCATGCTCTCATCAGGCATGTCAGAGTGTTGCTGCCGTCCGCCACTGTGGTCTCGCACATCAACAAAAGGAGAAACGGCCAAGAGACAGACAGACAAGCAGGCAAACATTCCGCTGAGCCAAAGCCTGGATACAAAAAGCGATTTATTGAGACTTAAATGCATGAAAGGAATCAAAATGCATTGACTGCTGACAGTAACCCGGCATGTTTTCTCTCTTTTTGTGGTCGGGCGCTTCTTACTGTTTTCTAATTTGTTGCACAACCATCCACTGGCGGCTAGAAGAGGACACGTGTTTGTCTTTAACAAAGCTGATGTGACTGTTCAAGTATTTAACTCTTAAATGCACTAACAATAGGGAGGAATCTATGTATATATTTATGCGCAGGACTTTAGATGCTAGATTCTTATCGATTACACAGGAAATTGTGATCAGTCCCATTCATTCTGCAATAAGGACACCAAACACACGGTCAGTCATAAAGAAGTATCATCATCATCAAAGACACTGAGACAGCATGAATACACAAAACAGCTGTAGCAACTCCTCAAATATTAAATTGATTCAGGTTTTGTTTCTTTTATAGCACTATATATGAAATGAACCAAGAAAAAACTATTACTGTACTATTTGAAAGCATCCTTAGTCTACTTTAAGTGCCAAAGCCTTAGCAGATAGTTGTATTTTACGGTTGCATATCGTTATTTTACTGACTTACTATGCATTTCCAAACATCTTAAAACCTTCACTGTCATTTACATGTTTTAGCTTTCTTCTTACCTCTGCTGTCTCTTTCACACTTGAGAGCACCATGAAGTGTTTGTAAGTGCCAAAAACACCCACAGGTCAGTAACCATGTGTGCATGTGACTCTGCAGATATCAGTTTACCGTTCTGTGAAACCAGGAAGTAAATGTGACTTTTCTGGTAAAGCAGAGTGAGGTTTACTTTTCTAATTATGTGGTGTATGTGTGCTGCTCTGCCACAGATAGCCTGATACAACATTCACTTCTTAGTTTCCCACAACTGTGACGAGCTCAGACACAGGTGTTTTCATGTAATTTGTCAGTGGCTAGTTGACTTGAACAAACTTGAACAAACATACAGTAAGTGCTGAGAACAGGTGAACTTCACAGGGACATTTTCAAAACGCACTATGAAATAGGTAGGAATAAAAGACCTAAACACAGAAACATACTTCCCCAAAAAGCTAATTTTCAAAAGAAAGGTAGAAGCTGCACTGACAGGCTATATATCAGATGGATTAGACTCGACAAGTGGAGCCTTTATTTATTTCAAAAAGGTGGTTAGTGAAGACAACAAAAATACTGGTTAAAAAAAAAATAAACCAATATTTAGATACACAAAAAACCCATACTATATATATATATATATATATATATATATATATATATATATATATATATATATATGTGACCCTTGTGGGATGTCTTCTCTTTCTAAAATGATTCTCAGGAGCTGGTCGGGCTTGTGGCAACAGCAGGTTTATTCCACATCTGCAGTCATAACAAAGGATAATGGAATTCACTGAATCGTCAGCTTGTGGGCAACAGCATGTGCTCTGTCCTCTTCATAAATCCTCCGCTGCGCTGAGGATTACCCATTCATATATCTTAACACTTAGTACAATACAATGAAAACACAGTGATCGTATAGTGGATTAATTCATGTAAGTTAATAAAACAATTGAAAGAAAACAGAAATTGTCCCTCTCGATTATTTTACGGTGAGGTACAAGAAATTATTACAGTAACACAAATTTTCCTGGACTGTTACCTTTTTTTGTTTAGTATTTCATATGTTCAGAACAGTAAACATACTACAAAACACAGTTATTGAACAACCGGCAACATAACTCATTTACATATATCTAATGTTACATTATAAAAAGGGACACACTGTAACATACCTGCAGTCATAACAAAGGATAATGGAATTCACTGAATCGTCAGCTTGTGGGCAACAGCATGTGCTCTGTCCTAAAAGACGGCAACGTGTTAGCGATAGCTAGCTGCACAGTGGAATTTTTTACAACGATAAAACACATCAAAACATTACAATCAACTTCAAGAAAATATGGCGAGATGATTCTGGGACACACAATAAATAACCAAGTGAAGCCAGCTAAAGTTCTACAAAGTTATAAATGTAGTTAGCATCGTTTTGCCCACAGACATTTACAGACACGTTACCTCTTCATAAATCCTCCGCTGCGCTGAGGATTACCCATAATCCTTTGCTATGACTATACATGCAGGGAAACCCTTCTGACAGCAGGTGGCATAGTTGTCCCATTTAGCTGGATTTAACCTGAACTTTTTTAACTATGTTACATACACCCCCCTTAAATCCTGCTAAATCGGGGCACAATACATAGGAAACCACACAAAAAAAATAAACAAATCAAAAAACTTCAGTTGTGTAGTAATAAGAGCAAAACTTAGTTCAAGTCAGTCAGAAACTTTCCACTTGGGAACAAGTTGACAAGGGATTGGCCAATTCCTTCACCAACAAAGACACAAAAGATGCCATGAACACCTCTTATTTTGTAAACATTGCTCTATAACAGAGATCACTCTGGCAAACCTCAGGTAAGTACTAGTGCAAAAAAACCAAACAAAATAGCCCTCAAAACATATAGTACTCTATCCAGAAAACATGTTCCTCACAAAAGAAAACAAGGAGTCAACTGCAGACACAGAGTCATCAACAACCTGCTGATTCATTTCACAAATGAGTCGAGCTGGGGGTCTGACATGTCTACCCAACCTAGTGCAAACTGGGGGTGGCTGTTCACTAACTACATGGACCAGTGTGAGTGCATCTCGCTGTGCGTCAGATGCATGTTCTGGGACTTGTTGAGCTTTATCTGCTGGCGGCGGAAAGAGTGCAGTCTGGAACTCAACACATTCAGCAGGGGGCTCAGAGGAAGTCAGCTGTGCAGCATGTACTGAAGAATCAGGGGTATTCAAAACCTCAGTCACAGTGTGTAGGACTACAGCTGTTTCAGTCTCGGAGGGTGAGGTGTTCTCAGCTACAACAGGAGAACAGTCGGGTTGGCTTGCTGTAGTGTCCACATCACTTGCACCATCCATTTGTAGGAGCCAGTTAAGCGTCCTTGTCTCACTGTCCTGTATGTCAGCAGGAACCACTGGGTCACATTGTGAACTTCCAGCGATTGAAGAACAGCTTGACTCCAGGATGCCATCATCTCCCAGCGGCAGAAAACTCACAGGTAGCAGGAGGTTTCTGTGAACAACTTTCTTTGTTGATGTCACAGGGTCTCTGATGCAGTACACATTGATTGCAGGTTTTACTGATGTCACTTCATAGACTATAGAGTCCCATTTGTCTGCAAGTTTTTTCTTCCCTTTTACACCACGATTTGCAAGCAAGACTCTGTCACCAACAGTGAGGGGTGATCCTTTCGCTCTGCGGTCATAGTTCTTCGCCTGACGTGCCTGTTCTGTACGACTGTTCTGTCGGGCGATGCATGCAGCTTCAGACAGGTCACGCTTCAGACGAGAGACAAACTCATGGTGGTCGACCACAGCATCCTTGGGAAGGACATGCTGGAATATAATATCAACAGGTAAGCGTGGAATCCTCCCAAACATGAGAAAGAATGGTGCGAACCCCGTTGTCTCGTGCTCAGTACAGTTGTAACAGAATGTCAGCATCCGAAGCATCTGCGGCCACCTGGCTTTGGAATGAGGGGGTAGGGCCCTTATCATGTTCCCGAGAGTTCTGTTGTAACGCTCGACGACTCCATTCCCCATAGGATGGTACGGGGTAGTATGCGATTTCTGGATGCCAGCCACCTCCAGGAGCTCTTTAATGAGTTGACTCTCAAAATTTGCTCCCTGATCTGAATGAATGCGTTTAGGAAAG
This sequence comes from Amphiprion ocellaris, assembly GCF_022539595.1. Taxonomy (NCBI): domain Eukaryota; kingdom Metazoa; phylum Chordata; class Actinopteri; family Pomacentridae; genus Amphiprion; species Amphiprion ocellaris. Next base: position 8,791,485 of record NC_072775.1, on the reverse strand, counting down.
CCGTATATGCAAAAAAAATCATCCCAGAGACGACGGGCAACCTGCTTTGCTGACTGATTTTTACATGGAAAAGCATGTGACAGTTTTGAAAAGTGATCAGTAACCACTAGAACATCTACACACTTCTTTTCTGTATGTTCAGCAGTCCAAAAGTCAATGCATACTAGTTCCATAGGTTCAGTGGTGCAGATGCTTTCAAGGGGAGCACGATCGTTAGGCTCCGGGGTCTTTCCAACCACACAGCGGAAGCAATTTCTCACATAATTTATGATGTCACGTTCCATCCCTATCCAAAAGAATCTCTGCCTGGCAAGAGAGAGGGTGCGAGCCTGCCCCTGATGACCAGCTGAGTCATGGAGACCATGAAGGACTTGGGCCTTCAGGGAGTCTGGAACAACAAACTGGTAAATTGTCTTGTTCATATGTCTGTCTTTCTTTACCCTATACAACAGGCCATCCTTGAAGGAGAGCTTGGGCCAGTGTCTCAACAGTTTCATTACACCAAAAGACTCACCAGCACGTTCACGCCTAGTGGGCCTCCTATGATGCTGGATGTAAAAGGAGATTCTGCCCAAGACTCCATCTTGCTCCTGTAGATTAGCCAGCTCACTTTTTGGTAAAGAGCAGGGCTGCTCGACACTGACAAGCTGAGGAATAGCAGGACCTGTACCTCTCATCTGGCTGACACCTCCAGAGTCGTGTGCATCCAGCACGGCTGAGACATCCTGTGATGAGAGGGACCCATGAGGTGGAGTGACAGCAACTTCCTCCTCAGACTGATCGACAACCAACTGGCAGTTAGTAGTACAGCGAAATGCATCTTGCACTGTCCTATCCACCATCCCATTTACTTGGTTCAGCAATGAGGTATAAGGCTCAGTTACAAGACGGTGGGCTATGCATGACTGAACAAATGGCTCTCTACTCAGTGCATCAGCAACCACATTCTTTGTGCCTGGGACATAGTTCAGGTCAAAACTGTATGATGCAAGCTTTGAAACCCACCTCTGTTCACATGCGTCCAGCCTAGGTTTAGTCAGGATGTACGTCAATGGGTTATTATCTGTCCAGACTGTGAAAGACCGCCCTTTGAGCCAATGGCTGAATTTATCGCAGACTGCCCATTTAAGAGCAAGAAACTCTAGCCGGTGTGCTGGATAATTCAACTGAGAGTGTGAAAGGGTCTTGCTAGCAAACGCCACTGGCCTGGCAAACTTTCCATCAGGGGGCAGCTGTGACAGAACGGCTCCTAAACCATCAAAGGAGGCATCTACTGCAAGGATGAATGGTGCATTAAAATCTGGGTGGGCTAAGGTGACACTGTGCACAAGCTCATTTTTTAGAGTCTTGAATGCTTCTCTGCACTCATTAGTCCAATCAGTTGGAGACAGCCTCACACAACCTTTCTTTAATTTTGGTTTGTGGCCTCGTCCTCTTTTTGGTGGTGTCGGCGGTTCAGCCACGAGATTGAATAGTGGCTTAGCTTTGGCAGAGCATGCTTCAATGAAATGATGGTAGTATAGAACCATTCCTAAGAAAGATCTGATTTTCTTAGCACATGGTGTTTTCCCATCAGGCTCCATCAGGTCAGCTTCCTGCACATCATTAATTGTCTGCACTTTGCTTGGATCTGTCTTAACACCATCTTCACATATGATGTGTCCTAGAAACCTGACAGATCGGCAGAGAAAGTGGCATTTCTTGGGAGAAAGCTTTAGGTTGTTCGCAGCAAGACGGGAAAAGACCATGTGTAGACGCTCAAGTGCAATCTGTTCGGATGGAGCAAAAACCATAAGGTCATCCAGGTAACACAACAGACTTGTGAAGTTCTCATCGCCAAAGATGGACATCATCATGCGCATAAAGGTGGCAGGACTGTTCGTCAGGCCCTGGGGCATTCTGTTATATTCATGGAGACCAAATGGGGAGGAGAACGCTGTGTATTTCTTGTCATCCTCGTGCAGTCTGACATTGTAGAATCCTGATGTGAGGTCCATTGTGGAGAAGAACACATTGCCACCGAGTGCGGCGAGGGCGTCAGTCTGATGAGGCAATGGGTGTGCATCTTTCACCGTCCTCGCATTCAACCACCTAAAGTCATTGCAGAGGCGGAGATCACCATTTGGTTTGACAACCAAGACAAGGGGTGAAGAATACTCACTCTGAGATTTGCGAATTATACCTAATTCCTCCATCTCATTCAGAGCAGTCCGAAGCTTGTCATAATGGCATGGTGGAACCCGTCTGTATGGAAGTCTGAAGGGCTTGTCATCCACCAGACGAATTCTGTGGACAAAATCTGTCGCCTCTCCACAGTCCATTTTATGTCTTGAAAAGACGGACTCATACTGTTCAATGATCTGCAACAGTTTATCCTTCCACTCGAGGGAGACCTCACAGGAGGAGAGGTCCAAATCTTGCAAGCCCATGTCGCCCAAGACGAGTGCTATCTCCTCCTCCGATCTCGGTCCAGGTGATGAGCTCTGCATATATTGGGCATTGGATTGGACACGGGCTGGCTCAGATAAATCTTGCACAGAAAGACAGGGGGACACGTCTGCAACCTTGGCATTTCTCTTAAGTGTGAGCGTCTTCTCTGTGGGATTTACCATTTTGACAGGAACCCAGCCATCTCCCCACAAGGAAGTAACGACTCTCCCCACCAGAGCTTGTGCAGGTCTGGTCCTGCATTGGGTGGGTTCAATGATGACTGTACTCCCCACTGCAGAAACATCCAATGTAGGCAGTTTCGCCCACACCAAATGTTCAGACATTGGCTGTAGAGTGACGCTTCTTTTGAGTTTAGCAGTTCCAATTCTGACTGGCACTGTGCTGTCCTCTGAATGAGACAGCAGAGAGATGAGATGGGGCAGCTCATCCCTCTGTGCACCATTCACTGGAGATGAGGCGTTCTGGTCGCTAACAGTCGTTTTCATTTGTGAAATTAGCCACTTGATAGCATTGCTCCCAAGGATCATTTCATCAGTTTGGCCTGGCACAACTAGGACAGGAATGACCACCTTATAGCCATAAACTGTGGTAATGAGATCGTACATGGCAGAAGGTGTGACAAGGTGACCACCACAACCAACAATGACAAAGTCCTCAGCAGATTTTTTCTTAATGTTAGGAGTTGACTGTAAGAGTTTTGCATCAACTGCCTCACTTATCGTGCATGCCATTGATCCACTGTCCACTAGTGCATTGAGAACCTGTCCATTGTCAACAGTCACATCTGTGTAGAATAGGCTATCAGTCTTTGAGAGTTTTTGTAGGCTTTGTATGATCAGTGTCTTCTGTGGTGGCACCATACTGCTACAGGTGTGATACAATGTCTCATAATCATTAATGTCTGTCAAATCCAGGGTGGGAGTTTCACTCACTCGATCCACGCTGTCCTCCCTCGCACGCAGACCAGTCAGTTTCCCTGCTGTCCAGAAAAAGCAGGGCGCCTCCCCTCTGGGCAGTTGCGTCTTGAATGACCAGGTAAGTGGCACATGAAACACAGCCTGTTCTCCTGGCAGTGTGTGAGGGCAGAGTGAGAGCTGTCTTTACATATGGAACATGGTATGTCATTTAACCCCTCAATTTTTGGGAGTCTGTTGTGACGTTGTCTGCTGTTGGCCTGAGCATTTCCTGACCCTTGAAGCAGGGCCTTCTCCAGCAACCCAATTAACCTCTCTAGAGTAGAGGTGTCTTGGCTCACATTTTTTGTCTGTTCTGGGGTGCCTGAAACTAGAGTAGTATTTGGGCCAATCTCAACTTTGTTCACACTGATTCTGTTCCTCTCTGGAGCAGACTTGAGTCCCTTCTCTAGATGGTATTCGTCTAACACTTCCTGAACCTCACGAGCCGACCATTTCTCAATCGTCTTGGACCTAAAGGTAAGAGCTAAATCTCTACAGGGGCAGTGTCTGATGAACATGCGTGTGACTTCAACAGTGGGGTTGTCAAACATCTTACCCTGCTCTTGAAGACAATCAGCAGCAACATCAGCAGCTCTATTCAATCTGAGCCAATACTCATATGGATCCTCTTGTTCTTTCGGCAGGGTGGAATAAAAGTCAGCAAGGGGCACAGAGGAACAATGGCTAGAACTGAAATGTTTGCGCAAGAGTCCGTAGATGGCCTGTGGGTTATGCTGGACATCAATCTCACCATTTCTTATTCCAAATCTCACCACATCTTTTGCTCTGCCTCTCAGATGCATGAGAATTTCTTCAGCTTGATTTTCCAGTTGAACACCACTTTTTCTGATGTAATTCTTCATCAATTCCTCCCATTCCTCAACAGACAGTGTCTCCGATCTCTCTCCTCGGAACACAGGTGGGTCTTTAACTGCCTTCTGAGTGACCAGCTGGACTTGTGAGAGGTCCACTGTGTGGCTGGGGGATGACTCCTTTTTATTACATGTGTCTTCCTGATGGGTACGCACAGCAGCTGTGGGGTTTGATGCATTGAGGTGTGACATGATGCTATCAGCTAGCTGCTGACCTATCTGCTGCACAATAGAGCTCATCTGGTCAGCTAGCTTCATATCATCAGGAGGTGGGTTTGGGACTGATGTGCTAGTAGACTGAGGTGTATGTGACTCAAATAAAGGCTGGCTCTGAGGCACCACTACATCCTTATATCTTAAAGGACTATGCACAAAGTCATCACCAAAAGCTGTGTTATCATGGTCACCTAGGGAGAATGGAACAGGTGTGCTATGTAATCCTCTACCCCTGCCAATACCAATAGGCATAATATCCGAGGTCCCAAATTTGCTGACACTCATGTTTGCTAACAAAATCTCCCCTTAAATGAATAAACAGTTTCAATAAAATGTAGCAGCAATTGAACAAATAGTCCAGACAGTCAAATACATGAAAGCAAAAGATATGCAGCTCCAAATCGATGCAGTGAAGACATCCACCCGGTCCAACGTGGTCATGGACGAGTCACGGCACCAATGTGACCCTTGTGGGATGTCTTCTCTTTCTAAAATGATTCTCAGGAGCTGGTCGGGCTTGTGGCAACAGCAGGTTTATTCCACATCTGCAGTCATAACAAAGGATAATGGAATTCACTGAATCGTCAGCTTGTGGGCAACAGCATGTGCTCTGTCCTCTTCATAAATCCTCCGCTGCGCTGAGGATTACCCATTCATATATCTTAACACTTAGTACAATACAATGAAAACACAGTGATCGTATAGTGGATTAATTCATGTAAGTTAATAAAACAATTGAAAGAAAACAGAAATTGTCCCTCTCGATTATTTTACGGTGAGGTACAAGAAATTATTACAGTAACACAAATTTTCCTGGACTGTTACCTTTTTTTGTTTAGTATTTCATATGTTCAGAACAGTAAACATACTACAAAACACAGTTATTGAACAACCGGCAACATAACTCATTTACATATATCTAATGTTACATTATAAAAAGGGACACACTGTAACATACCTGCAGTCATAACAAAGGATAATGGAATTCACTGAATCGTCAGCTTGTGGGCAACAGCATGTGCTCTGTCCTAAAAGACGGCAACGTGTTAGCGATAGCTAGCTGCACAGTGGAATTTTTTACAACGATAAAACACATCAAAACATTACAATCAACTTCAAGAAAATATGGCGAGATGATTCTGGGACACACAATAAATAACCAAGTGAAGCCAGCTAAAGTTCTACAAAGTTATAAATGTAGTTAGCATCGTTTTGCCCACAGACATTTACAGACACGTTACCTCTTCATAAATCCTCCGCTGCGCTGAGGATTACCCATAATCCTTTGCTATGACTATACATGCAGGGAAACCCTTCTGACAGCAGGTGGCATAGTTGTCCCATTTAGCTGGATTTAACCTGAACTTTTTTAACTATGTTACATATATATATATATATGCATACTCACTGGCCACTTTATTAGCTACACCTTGCTAGTAAAAGGTTGGACCCCCTTTTGCTTTCAGAACTGGCTTCATTCTTCGTGGCATACTTTCAACAAGATGTTGGAAACATTCTTCAGAGATTTTGGTCCATACTGACAGACTGCACATCCATAATGCCAATCTCCTGTTTCACCACATCCCAAAGGTTCTACTGGATTGAGATCTGGTGACTGTGGAGGCCATCGGCTTTACAGTGAGCTCACTGTCATGCTCAAGATACCAGTTTGATGGTGGTGCATTATCCTGCTGGAAGTATCCATCAGAAGATGGTACTCTGTGGTCATAAAGGGATGGACGTGGTTAGCAACAATTCTCTGGTAGCCTGTGGTGTTTAAACAATGCTCAGTTTATACCAAGGGGCCCAAAGTGTGTCAAGAGTATATCCTTCACACCACTGCACCACCAGCCTGAACCGTTGATACCAGGCAGGATGAATCCATGCTTTCATGTTGCTTCCACCAAATTCTGACCATCTGAATGTTGCAGCTGAAATGGAGACTCATCAGACCAGGAGATGTTTTTCCAATCTTCTGTTGTCCAGTTTTGGTGAGTCTGTGTGAATTCAGTTTCCTGTTCTTAGCTGACAGGAGTGGCACTTGATGTACTCTTCTTCTGCTGCTGTAGTCCATCTTCTTCAAGGTTGGACATGCTGTGTGTTCAGAGATGATATTCTGCATTCCTTGGTTGTAACCAGTAGTTATCTGAGTTACCTTGAGTTGCCTTTCTATCATCTCCAACCAGTCTGCCCATTCTCCTCTCACATCAACAAGGCATTTTGGTCCACTTGACTGCCGCTCACTGGATATTTTCTCTTTTTCGGACCATTCTCTGTAAACCCTAGAGATGGTTGTGTGTGAAAATCCCAGCAGATCAGTAGTTTGTAAAATACTCAGACCAGCCTGTCTGGCACCAACAACCATGCCACGGTGAAAGTCATTTAAATGCCCTTTAAAAATCTTTTAAAGATAAAATAAGATGTCATATAGGGAATTCCTGTTTATTTCACTTGCAACATTTGACTTTTGCTCTTTATTTGTCTTGGAACACTTAACTGTCGATTGACTTGCCACACTCGTTTTCTTTGTCAATCTTTTTAAAGTTCTTTCACCCTTTGATGAACAACATGGGTCAAAAGCGACCCATATTCAGTGGAAAATGGGTATCTCTTGACCCATGTTGTGCATCAAAGGGTTAAACATTCTCTACTTGTCAGCATTTACTGTAATGCAAGAAAATCATCACATCAGATTACCTGTTTAGAAAAACCTACTTGGCAATAAAACTGGTTCTGAAATGAAAACATCACAGCAGCAGAGAGAAGCAGTTCAAAATGAACACACACTGAAGAGGCCCTTCACTAAACACTCACAGGAAGAGGATATTTTGAAACACAGGGAAAATTCATGGTATGAATGATATAACCATATAGTCCTGCTGTCCAGGCTTTCTCACTTGCCTGACTGAGACACTTAAGGTTTAGTTAATCAAAAATGATCTTCTCTAAATTCTACATACAACATAGAATGTGTTGTGTAGCGGCTGCACGTGTTTTAGCTTTGCTCTGATGTGAATTGGTTTTGATAGACTGAAACTGATACCTGTCGTCAGATGTTACATTTACTGTTTCCCACTGACCAAGCATATGTTTATGTTTACATGGAAAACAACAGAACAAAAAGAACCATCAAAAAATATATAGACTCCAGCAGTGGAGAGAGCACTTTATCCCCTCCAGCATGATCATATTGGACAAACTGGAATGTGACCACATGAGGACAAATAAAACCACCACCAACAGAGAACTGCTGTTATGGAAACAGAATATATGCAAACAGAATGTGGATATTCCACTTCCTGTTGCACTTTTAGTACAAATAAGCTCAATTCTGATGATAATAGCACGTTGGACAGTGCATACAGGGTAAGAAATGTGTGCAAACTTGTGACTTTCGGTAACTGTTGACTGTCTGCCGAGTCTCTCCTTCAGATTTTAACATCAGCATCATGTGTGGTCTCACTTTAGCTTAAGTCAGTAAATTATATCCAAAGCCACTTCTGACACCACCTGCTGTGTGTCTGTTTGTTGCACTTTTAGCCCTTCAGCGGTCTTTTAAGAAAGTCTAAATTTTCGACTCACTTCATTCACCATGTGGTTGTTTATAAGCACCTCTGAATGACTTATAACTAACAAATGCTGAGAGATGGAGCGTTGACGCAGCGGCTTACATGCACTCAATGCGAGTGAGCGTTTGAATGAGAGAGCGAGGGACATTTTACTGTGAAAATGAGAAGAGAAGAACTTTTTAAAGTGTTTCTAATGTGGGTTAAAGCGCTAATCAAAGCCATGTGGGGTCACGGAAGGGAAATGAGAGTGGCAATTAACTGTAATAAAGTTTACATTTTACAGGAGAAGCAGTTTAGGCTTCAGCTTTACAGTTGTGTTTTAAAAGTCATACCACAGCACCATAATCCAGTGCAACAGAACATATCAAAGCTTGGATGCCATTTAAAAGCAGAGTTTTTAATTCCGACAGGGCTTGTTAAAAAGCCACAGGGCTAATCCTGTCATCAAGATGAACTGCAAAAGGAAGAGAAAGAAAGCTAGAAAGAGATGGAGAGAGCTGCCCTTTGCATGGGAAAATAGTTCCATGTGAAAAACTCTATAAACTGAAGCTCTGAGATTCCAGAGAAGCATGTGGACGCTGCCACAAAGTTTTGCTAACTACTGTTAGCATGCAAAACTGTTTATGAATGATTTTTTTTCGAGAGTGAGAATGAAAATAACACCAGAAGAGTCCAGATATCTCCCACATGCACTGCCTCAGTAGGAATGGAGTGAGTCTTGTGGTATGTCCGGGAAAGCTACGGGTTAATTTAAGACTAAGAGCAAAACCTGTTGCCAATTAGGAACAGCGAGCGCCACATGTGGGCTAGACGGAGTTATCTCCAGTAGGGGCAAAGGGGGCAGAAACCGCGGTGCGCGCAATGGAGACAGGCTGATTGACTGTGCAGCCACTTGTTCAAGTTCAACTGGCAGTCACAGGTATGAGCAGCTATTAATATGACGTTTTTTTCTTGAAGAGATGATCAGACAGGATCCACAGCACTGAAGGATTGATGCGCAAAAGGGGCCACCATTCACACGTGGCTCGTTTAACTTTTTACTCTTCAAGATTGCAACATGGCACGCACTTCTATGATATTTTTACTCTTTGCTACAACTTTGCTCGGCACGGAGAGCGTATCTGAAATCTGCCGGGGCCCTCGCTGCTTCCCCGGCCAGGACTGGAGCACACAGTGCGTCGGAGCGCACTGCCAGAGGCGCACGGAGACGTCCGCGCCCCGACTGCAGTTACCGCACTCTGTACCGTCCAATCAAGTACAGTTTTATTCGAATTACCCACGGGATGCTCCTGTCACACAGCAGCGAGTCCAAATCGGGCAGGCAGCACCGTACACCATCGTCCAGCCTCAGCACGGCGTGGATAGCAACAGGAGGACCAACCCGAGGACCATCACGGCGGAGGTGTTTCACCCTGGCTGCGCCGGTGGGACCTGTCCGACCTCAGTGTCTCATCGCCCCACGAGTGATGACAGTGCAGCCCGGGAGTGCAAAGGGATCGGATGTAAACTTCCCCCTCTGATGCGCCAGAAGCACAAGCCTTGCATTGGAGACGGCTGCAGTGGAGGAGACGACGGGAGAGGACACTCCTCACCTGTTCGTGTGACGGACAGAGCGGCACAGTTTCTGGACGAGCTGCCAGACTTTGGGTCTGAACGTGGAGCTTTTATACAGCTGACATGTGACATGAAACCAGGTCAGTATCAGCCTGCCAGTGATTGATTAGAAAAGTGAGTAAATGATAATCATTTCAGATGCTATATAATAGTTTTCCTGCTTTGCCTCAGGGACCAATGAGGTTCCCTCAGAAGATGCTCTTGTGCTGCAGCTGCAACTGTCTAAGAGCCAGGAGAGGCTGGTTGAGGCCCTCAGGGGCCAACAGCACGAGGTGAAGGAGCTGCAGAGGCTCCTCAGTGAGCAGCAGGGGACGCTGGTGAACCAGCAGAGAGACATTCTGGATCAGCAGAGGAGGATGTTTGAGCAGATGGAGCAAGTAAGGCTGCTGTGACTGATGGTGAGGGAGATGTTAATAGGTGGTGGTTTTGTTATTGGGTGGAGACTCGAGAAACATTATTTAGATGAGGGGGTGGAAAACACCCAATCTACACAAGTTTTATTGTGCTCACTGCTGACCTCCTTACATAAGATCAGTTCCATATGTGGATCAGAGGCGGAAAATGTTTGGCACCACAGCTGAGATGAAATGTGAGCACTTACACACTGATTAATCACACATTTCGTGGCCAAATTTGTGCATTCATATCATAAGTCATGATTATTATCACCACTGTTATCACACTTGAGGTGAAAAGTTATTTTTCTGCTTCCAGGTAAAAGCCCAGTACAACATACTGATGGACAGCATCAAACAAACATCTTTCCAGAACCTCCAGGGGGAGCTAGACAGTCACATGGAAACTCTGAGTGGGCAGGTTAGAGCCCACCAAGCACAGCAGGCTCTGTCTTTGCACAAAGTGGACATGGAGGCCAGCATCATGGAGGTGAGCTGCAAACTGAATCAGGAATCAAGTGTACAGATTTCAAAATAAAGTGTAGAAAAAACTAGAATCCAACAGTCACTATAATACCAGAGGCCCAACTAATTTGTATGTCACTGAATCAGACAGCAAAGCATGATATTTGCAATATATGACATATGTTTTGGTTAACTACTGCCACTACCAGCACTATTGCTCAGTTAATCTGTAACTAGCATCATGTTTGATGCCAGGTGGGTCGGTCTCTGCTGACTTGTGGCAGCTGTGGACCGGAGGAGTACTGTGGCTTCAGCAGCGGCCATCCCCGCTGTGAGAAATGCACCATCTGTCCACCCGGTTTCTTCCTGGTCGCCCAGTGTTCAGTCCATGCAGACAGGATTTGCCAGGTTACCATTATTATTTGTTTTTCTGTTACCACATACATTAAAGCAAACAGTTACGCTTTACAAAACCTTCACCTTGGAAATAAGCAGGCTGCTGGTGCACTAACTTCTCATTGTATTGTCTCACTGGTCATTACAGGACAGGGATGAATGCCTTGAAATAGCTGATCTGTGTGGAGATCAACAGAAGTGTCTCAATACTCCAGGTACAACGAAGTACTGTGACATTTACACTCAACAGTGTTGTCATGAAAAGATGTCACCATAGAGTCAATATTGGGCAGGAAGCCAACTCAATTCTTGCCAGTCTAAAATATTTATGTTTAATATTTACAATAATGTCTCCTATTGTATTGCATTGCCTTAAGCAAAGCTAGCAGGTGGAATATCAATACATTGTGGGAGGATTTTGAGCATGTTTGAATACCTCTTATGGTCCTGTTGTTGTGGAATGAATTTTCATATTTTCCCTCCTCCTGACTTGCTGGACAGCTGATTTATTAGTTATATTATAGAAACAATGGCATATTTAGCCTTTCTAAGCTTTGTTGAAACCTTGTTTTCCTCTACTGTGCAATCACCAGGTGGATTCAGGTGCCAGGGCATGACAGAGCGAGACGCCAACTCAGGAATGTGCGGCCACGGATATTTCTACAACTCAGACATGGACGAGTGCCAGGCCTGCAATGAATGTGATGGAGAACCTGTGACTTCACCTTGTACCTTCACCACAGACACCATCTGTTCCGGCCCTGCTGCTGGCGACAGCCCGCTCTCTATGTCTTGGGCTGGAGATGCAAGCCTGCTGGGGGCAAAAGGCCATATTTTGGCTCACGCCTTTCCCAGCGTGCAGCTTCACATCCAGGGACGAGGCGATGTAGGTCTGGTGACCGCTGAGAATGGCCACCTGGTACTAAGGCAGCACGGTCTGGTCTGGTTGGATGAGAATCTTTCGGTGAGCCACGGCTGCCGCAGCTTTATCCAGGTGTGTCTGCGGATGAACAACACCGACGGATCCGAGGGTCGCGACCTCAGCGGTGTTCGGGTGGAGCAGCGGGAGGGAAGGTCACTCCAAAGTGTCACTGTCAGCGGTGTGGCAGAAGTCGCCCCCGGTCACATCATGTCCCTCTTCCTGCGGAGTGCCAGCCACCACTGCAACCAAAGCAGTGAGGGTCTGCAGCTGTACGACCCTTCTGCAGCTACGCTCAGCCTCCTCTGGCTCTCTCATGACACCGGGGCTGTTGCCATGACAGCACAGGCCACGGTCTCTGCACATTACCACACAAACTATCGCCCAGTCTTCCGCACCACCTCCACCTCCGATCCCTACGTAGTGGGACTGACTCATGACGGCCGTGGGATCCGCTTCGCAGAAAGTGGCACAATGCGTTTTGTATTCCAGCAGGCGTTGTACTCGATGGGCCAGGCATGTGTGAGTGAGGGAGTCCAGGTTTTGGCATATCTCAACCACAATGGAAGCAACATGGAGCTGTTCCGTGCCTTCAAATCAGGGGTCCACTACCGGGACACTTCCATATCTCTGTCTGGAGCAGCTTCAGTTGACCCCGGAGACACACTGGGCTTTGAGATAATCTCTCCTGCTCAGTGCAACGTGCGCTTCTTTGGTGACGAGACAGGCATCAGCATTCTCAGTTTGGTTTGGGTTCCTGCTGCCATTTCTTCCTCTCTGTCTGCCAGTGTGGCCCACACAGGTCTTCCCTCAGGAGCAGTTCGCAACAAGCCGCTGTTCTTCCACCAGACTAGCCCCCATGTGTCCCAGATGGGGATGCTGGCGAAGGGATCTGCAGATCAGAAACGAGATTTTGTCTTCAGGGAGAGCGGCACAGCCAGTGTGGCTCTGGACATCAAACTCATCCACTCCTGCAATTTGGTCAAAGTGACTCTGCTCAGGCGAAGTGATTCAGAGGGGTCAGGAGGAGGTCGCGAGGTCGCGGGTCAGCGGCCCGTCCCTCTGGCCCAGCAGGTGGCTGGCCAGATGCCTGAGGGCAGCCAGTGGGCCAGTGTAAGTCTGCGGGCGTCCTTCCAGGTTCACAACGGCACAGCGGTTTTCTTCACGCTGGACTGTGTGCGTGGACGAGTCAACCAGATCAGCCACCAAACAGGAAGTGGGGTGTCCGTCCTCTGGGTGGCAGCATAATTACAGCAGGCCAAACTTTGCTACATTGTTTTTTTTTTTATATGGCTGAAAGGTTCCAAATACTTATCCTTTTGCCGGTTGGACTAGATTCATTGGCGTGTCTTTTAAGGAATAGTTTAGAGACTTTTTACAACTTATGCTCATAGATCATTCACGTCTTTTTGAATTTCAATTTTAATCAGCAGCCTTTTAGCTCAGACTGGAGAAGTGGGAATCAGCTGTCCTGACTCTGACTATATGCATCAAAATACATCTGTTAACACCTTAAAAACTCAGTAATGAAGACATACACCAATCAGCCACATCATTAAAACCATTTGCCTCATACTGTGTAGGTGTCCTTAGTGCTCTGACCTTTTAAGGAATGGAAACTGGACCTCAGTGGGTGTCCCATGGTGTGAGGCATGGGGACATAGGCAGTGCACCGAGTTCTGTGGGTTGTCCAGTGGGACCTCTGTGGGTCAGGCGTCCTAATAGTCCTGGCGGTGTTAAGTCCAGGATGTAGCGATGGTGTCTGTGCAAAATAGTGATGGAGATATTGTTTTGGTGGAATGTTTGCAGGCAGGAAGGTGAGCACTGTCATTACAATAGCTGAATTCACTGAACAAAGAAGCACATCCCCCAATATTGCACAATCCAAAATTTCCCGTCCTGTAATGAATAGAATTTTTATAAAGGTATTGCAGTGAAAGGAGGAGAAAGCCATGTGAAATGTACAAAGAAAATATGTCTTATACCTACATCCAATGAGTCAAGCTAATGTCAACGTAACGTCTACATGAATGTCAGGATCTCAGGTTTCCCGGCAGAACATTGCTTTCAAATAAAAATTATTCACGTCGCCTGTCAGGAGTTTTACTGTTTGATGGGATTGTTTGTTTTTTTTTTTGAAGTGTTTGTTTTAGCTGCACTAAAAGCAAAGTGGAAGACAATAATTTGTGATTTTATGCAGGATAGATGGTTCCCCCTGCTTCCAGTCTTTGTGCTAAACTAGGCTAACTTTCTCCAAACTAGAACTTGATGTGCTGTCAATCTTCTCGTTTAACTCTGGGCTACATACTCAATAACCATATTTCCCAAACCTTGATCTAACTCTTTAAGCTGCTTGATTTGTAGTAAGTAGCATGAGGTAAACTAGACTTGCTCAAGAATTATTTTGTGTTTTTAAAACAGCTCAAATATGACCTTTGAAGTATTTAAAAATGTAACAGTATGCATAAACCATATTTATATAGTGCATCTATTAGTACAATGTCATGATATCTATGAATGATGGGTCTCAGCAACTGTATTCACATGATAATTTCTCATGTTCAGTGTTCTGCTTTTTCATGCTTCTCATGTGTCTGCCTTGTATTTATGTAATTCAGTTACTCTGTTGACGCCAAAGGACTTTCACATCATTCCAGTTGTGACTACAGCATTTTCTGCTGGCGCTGGTTTTCATTCAGGAGTACGTTTTTTAAGAGCATGTGTTTCACGTTAGCCGCCATTTTCTGATGTGGATATCTACTGCATGCCTTGTTTAAGGACCACTTTGTGCATATTATGGACTTAAAAGAGAGTCACTAAAGCCCCATAGGAATTAAACTGCTATTTTAAATAATAACACCTTAGAGTATAGTTACTGTTAACCCAAAGTAAACTGTAATAAAGTGTATATTTGATGTTTTCTACTAAATCCAATAAAATTACATTTATTTTACTGGAATTGTTTTTGCTGCAGCCTCTGTTTGAGGACTCTGCATAGTGTGAAGTGGATGGCACAAATTCAAATAAGGCTGTGTATTGTCTGAAGAGGATGTAAAAATGTTTCTTTTAGAAGTAAAAACTTGAATTTTCACGTGATAACACACATTCTTGCTAGTTTTAGTACACTAAGGTTTTGCCTCTACAGTCTTACTTGGTCTGCTGTAGCTAACGGTGGCTAACAGCTAGCTTATGTTAGCAAATAAACACAGAGATATTACATTGAAAGTAATTCAGTTCGCTGTCTTTTGAACCCTTATCTAATTGTGTTGTTGCTATTACCATTATTACAGTGTTTTATTAGCATCTTTTAGCATGATACAGAGCTAGCAGCTGCTAACTGTGCTAACAGAAGTAGCCTAGCTAGGCATCTACAGCCAGTCCATAACTGTATTTCAGAAAACTTTTGCTCCCTTTTCTTTTCACTTATGACACATGAGGATCACAATCACAACATACAATATGACAGAATATAAAACATTTTGACACCATGTTTTTGATATTAGCATTGACGCAGTTCTTCTTTGTGCAGAGCATTTTTCATCCCAAACCTCTCGCAGACGACATTAGAAACTGATCATCTTATTGTACTAATCTTATGAGCCCTTCCTTACAGGCCTCAGTCGGAGATGTGGAGACTTGTGGTTGGAGCTGCCAGGTGTTTCCTATTACACATCAAAGAATAGAGGTCCTTTATCATGAATTTAAACAGTTGAAATTATATTAGCTGGGTAGTTAACCTCCTATCGGCCTTCCTACTCACTTCCACCAGCGACCCTCAGCTCCAGAGAGCTGCGCTGCTTTGGCACGAGATCAAAAAGCACATTACGATTCCGGGCATATGTTCTATGAAAACTGGTAGACCACTTGATGTTATTATTTGACTCTTTGAAGTCATGACCTCCAGGTTAGCGTATGCTGTAGATTATTCAATAAATCACGACTCTTTGCAGATTAGTGCCATTAATATGGAGGTTTGGGTCTCGGGGTCTTCTAATTTGCTCTTGTTCAAGGTTCCTCGCCCAGATGTGCAGCACAGTTCATGAGCCAATCCTAGAGAGTGTGCTCAACCTTTGTCACAATCCTGGACGGGAAAACAAAGACAATAACCAGACGTGAGTTAGTGAACTTAACAGAAAGAAAGCATGTCTCGAGACAAATTGAAACCACCTCCTGGCTGATGGGTGACTGGCTGGATGAGTTACGTTTACGGTGGTCAGAGGAAGATAAATGTTGATGGAAAAAGGTCAGAGACTCGCCTGGCACAGCCGGCTGGCCGACAATATTAGCACTAATGGAGTACAGATGGAGAAGAAAACAAGGGCGAGTCTGTCAACTGAGCATATAATAAATATTCAATTATACTTTTACTCTCACACACTTTATGATACATTTGTCAATTTAGTGTATTTTTAATTCATAGTATATTTTACAGTTTCTTATGTATTTTGTATCTTAGTATATTTATATTTTAAATTTAAACTCTTTCTACTTGCTACTGTACCAACAGAATTTCCCCTTAAGGATCAATAAAGTATTTCTATTCTATTCTATTCTGTTCTGTTCTATTCTATTCTATTCTATTCTATTCTATTCTATTCAGAATTTGTTTTGGTATTCTATGTCATAAAACTAAATAATTACACTTAATGTATGAGAGAAAAGCATTGCAATCCTTTTTGTCTTGCTTGCATTACATTTACTTAGGGAGTGTCAGCAGAAGGGGAAGGGTATGTATTTCTTGTTTTTGCTGAAGAGAGGGGAGTCTGACTTGTTTTGGAGAGTATAAAACAGTCTTTAAAATTTTCTTATTCCATTTTCATATTGTATGTAAAGTTCCACTTTTGTGTTTATTAAATCTACACAATGAAAATGAGTAAGTGGAAATGTTAGAGAACATGACTCTGTGTGAAAGATGATGAAAGAGACCTCAGGGCTGCATTACAAGTAATTGAAAAGTAGTGTTGTAGATCCCCTCACCTGTTTCCTCCACTCCTATCTCAAAGAATCTGTCCCGAATGGGAACATTTTAGTGTCCATTGTCATTACTGAGCACTGAGTTGTGTTGGTTGGGGGTAAGAATGAATAAACCCTTCAGTTAGAACTGAAAACTACAAAGAGTTTCAGTTGGCTTCTAATGAATACTCAGTTACTTGTTTTAAACCAAAGGTTCACGACCAATAACGTACTAACAGCCCCTTACTTGTAAATGTAAATGTTACAATTGCTTTCTCTCCAAAAGTACAATCTGGGATGTTGAGACAAATGTTTCTCTAAATAGTCGCATATATCAAACCTGTGTCCATATCTGCACGTTTGGAACCTGAACCTCCACCTTTGTCTTCCATTATCGTCACATGTCTTGCACAAACCTCCCAGCCGGAGAGAGAAAGACGAGCTGCCAGACTCTGAGCGTAGCATGAGGTGGACGGTGAGCTGGGCTACATGTGGTGAACAGACTGCACATATACAGGTAGCAAGAATGTGCAGAAAGCAGGTGCACACTAAACTGTGACCTCCATACTGAAACACCCATAACATGAAGGCTGGAGACAGAAAGAGGAATTCAAGAAGAAGAAGAAGAAGAAGCCATTAGGAAAAATTGTGAGAAAGAAACTAAAGCGAGGGAAAGAAAGTGAGAAATCGTGTGTTTCAGTGCATCTGGAAGCAGTTCTCGCTTGTTTTGAACTTTTCTTCCCCACTATCCACTTTTAACTCATTCAGAGGCGCCCCACAGTTTCTGAGCTCTGGATTGAGTCAACATGTTTTGGGAGGAAATGCTGTAGATGCAACATTTTGCATAGCTTTGGATAATAGACCAACAACACAAACAGTACAAGGGTCAATATATAACTGAGGGGCTTTTGAAGTCCATGGGATATATCTTGCATAAATCTTTATTAAAAGTAAAAAAAAAAAGTAACTTGACAAGTTTCATAATTATTTATTATGGAAACAATCACTTATCAATAAAAAATGACTGGGTATCACCAAAATGTAAATAACAGTACGAATTTAATAACAACCACCTTCTAATTAGCCAAACAATAATAAAATGAGCTTATTCAATTATTATTCTTGATTGTGTTCTTTTTTCTGTCTCAGTCAAGCTCATTAATGACCGACTAGGTGCAGCTACCAAAGGGAGGTAACTGGGGATGTGCGACACGTATGTATGGGGAATGTGTGTATTTTAATTTTGTTCTTATATTAACATATCTTATTTATTATATGTCATGTATTTATTATGTATTTTAAATAATATGTGTTTTGTTTTATTGTGTTGTAGTGCAGCTTGATGTTTTGCCTTGTCTAAGACAAATATTTTAGAATAATCTTTGTGTAAAAATGCCATGTGGTGTTTGGTTATAGACGGCCATGTTGATTTTAGGCCTGAAAACAGCAAAAATGTCAACTATGATACAAAAAGTCCCAGAATTATATATTGACCCCTAAAATGTTAACCAAGAAAATCTTCACATTTACCATTTGAGCAAATAACTAAAATAATTAATGCACTACACAGTTTGTTAAAGTTCATTATTATGTTCTGGGTAAACATATTATCACTGATTTCACCCCCCTTTCCACAAATGTCATTTTAACTAAAAACCAGCACAAACAAGTGGTGCAATGCTGCCCTCTGCAGGAAATAAACACAATCTGAATGAATTTTGGTGACATTAATTTATTATCACGTCATACATAGCACGTTTTAAATGCTGTAACACTTCTTCTAAATAATTTACTGTTTTGCTACTTATGGATAATATAACTGTATATTTTTATACTTTAAATTACTGTCAGTTTTAAATAACATTAGTTAAGACACAGTTACATCCCCGACTACAGACAGTGTGGCTATTATCAATGAATGCACTTCAGAGGGTTACAGTGTAAGATTCATATCTTGATTATCATCTAACCATAGTTGTTTTTTTGGCAGAAAATTTAGTCACTGAATGACAAAAAGGGAAAAAGGCAATTGTCTTGTAAATGTGTGTACAAATGTGAGAACAAGGCAGCTTGTGGGCTGTGAGTGAAAAAAAGAAGAGTTAAAAAATCCCATTTAGTGTTCAGGGATGTGACTACAAAATGCTAGTAGTGTATCCTTAAAGCATCCAGGCCTTTGACATGAGGGTAATAATACTATCAGATAGAATACATTTACTAATGTATTCAGATAGGAGCGTGATAAATCGGCACTTAAGTGTTGCAGCACAAAGTAAATTGCATCGCTTTATGTTCATGAAAGGCATCTTTTGAGGCAAATAGTTGTGAAGTCAATGAAGATGGCAGAAAGTGATAAATGATATGAAGCTGTAGATGTTATACTGTAGAAATTTTTAATGTGGACAGCTTTGGGTTAAACTTGAACTGATGGATTGCAACTGAAATAACCTATAAAGCTCCTGATTGAGAATAAAACACTAATATTGTCTGTTTGGATAAATATGTGAGCATGATGCTGAACTGCTCAAGTTCCATATAAGTTTCAGAAAGATGCACCTTCACTGTATATTGGACTATAACTGTAAGGAGGTTCCACTCAGATAATGTTCTTGGCCAAAAGGTGTATTCAAAGACTATAAATGCAAGCTTGCCATGTGTCAAACACGGAACGGTATAATATTGAATAGATTTTTGGTCCGCGCTGCAAAGAGAACCGAGTGTCTCCAAGTGAGAAAGAAGGAAAGTGATGTAAGTAGGACGACAGATAGAGAGATTCCCCAGAGTGAATAAGTGAAACTGGAAGGATGAGTGCAGAGGAAGGAGAGTGTGTCATGTAATGTCATGGTTAAATAAGGCCAGAACAGGAGGAAGGTTTTAGTGCAGGATCTCAATGAGGAGGCGTTTAAAGTCTCCGCCACACTCAGAATCCAGAGCGTCCTTCAGAGTGACATCGTACTTCTCCAGGTACATGTCCTTCACCGTCTCCAGGTCGATCTGCAGGTTCATAACACAACATGGTATCAACATTAAATCCTGTCCTTTATGTTGAATACTACATACAGCAGTCCCTCGTCCATGGCGGAGGTTACGTTTAATTATTAGTTTTTATAATTTTCATATTGTTTTCAGTTTTTTAGACTAGAAAATGCTTATTTTACCACAAAATAATTAAAATAATAAGTATATAAAAATACCTACATATCGCAAAACCTGCAATATAGTGGAAAAATCTGTGATATAAATACAATTTAAGAAACTGTGATACAGAAAGAAGGTGAAAAGTGAACCGCGATATGGTGAGGGACCACTGTACTTCAAAGTACATTTTAAGCTCTTTAACCCTCCTGTTGTCCTGCGGGTCAAAATTTACCCATTTTAAAGTTTGAAAATGTGGAAAAAATATATATATTCACAGTGAAACTTCTGATGTCCAAATGCTCAACATTTTGGGGAAATTTTTCAACATTTTTCGGTGGAAAAAAATGTTTCAAGAACATTCACAAAAAAAATCAACCGAAATTTGCTGGATTTTGGTTGATTTTTTTTTTGTGAATGTTCTTAAAGAAAATATTAGACATTTTACTGATATATATGTAATCACTTTAGATATTTTTAGGATTTTTTTTTGGAAGATTTTTCTAATTTTTTTGGAAAATATTTACAAGAATTTCCTTGCGAAATCTGAGGGATTTTTTTGAAATAAAACTTTTCAGGGAAACTTTTAAGGAATTATTGGAATTTTCTGAAGGTTTTGCTAATTTTCAGGAATTTGGGGAATTTTTTTTCAGAATTTTTGTATTTTTTCAGACAAGGAAACAATATTTTTTGGTGCCCATAAATGAAGACAGCAGGAGGGTTAACTTCATTTTCCTGCCTGTATAACGATACACTGGGTCGTGTTTACGCTCTCACCTCAGAGCGGCCGACGATAACACGAATGAGCGTGTCCTCGTCGGTGCCGAGTCCCTTCATGGCAGCATTAAGGCGTCGGGCGAAATACAGCTGCGGGTTCTTAGCACACCTCACTTCAAATCACACAGCAGGTGTTACTGACAGAGCTGACAGCACATTTGATATTTAAATGACATGTAAATGATCTTGTTCCTACTCACCCAGAGTGATGTAACACTCCTTCAGAGTTCCTGTGGCTTCAGCATCAATGGTGTCCAGAATGTCTGTTCCTGAAAGCTGCAGGAAACACATGAGGACTGATAACTTCAATAATAAAAGCATTTGAAATGACAAAAGAAAAAAAAAGCAGCAAAGCAGTGTTTTGTTGCAGGATTAAATTCAGTACGTACCGACTCGTAGGCCTTAAAGGTGGCCTGAAGCTGCAGGTAGTTCCTGTGTGTCAGGATGTAGGTGAAGGTCGACTCATCGGTGCCAAACCTGCCTTCTCCTGCCTGAAGAGGAAACGATACACCAACATTTCTGAGCATTTGTATTAGTTTTAAACGTCTCTTGCCGATTTGATTCCTCAGATTGGAACAGGTAAACTGTTGATGTGAGTCAAGGGAGGAGGTGCATTCATTAGTCAAAGAAT
Source organism: Amphiprion ocellaris (assembly GCF_022539595.1). Lineage (NCBI taxonomy): Eukaryota > Metazoa > Chordata > Actinopteri > Pomacentridae > Amphiprion > Amphiprion ocellaris. The sequence goes on along the minus strand of NC_072775.1, from coordinate 8,770,139 downwards.
AATTCCTGTTTTATGCAGTTTAGATGATATTTTCTGTCCAGATAAGAGTCTAAGTTAAGTGCTGAGATCTAGGACCACAGTGAGTGTAATGTTATATAACGAGCATTCGAGAATCACTACGATACTACAGCCATATTGTTTGAGCTAAATGCTAACATCAGCATGCTAACCTATTTACATTGACAGCATACTAAAACAATCAGCCTCAGTATCAGTGTACTCTAGGATGATTTTGGTGCTTTATTCTGCCATCAGTTAACCCTTTCCACAGGGATAATGCCCTCCAAAGCCACCAGACTCCATTGAGAAAAGCAGAACATGAGAGTTGCTGGTCTAAATCTGCCTCAGTCAGTTAGTTTATTTGCATTATTGTGTGATTTTGGTCTTTTAACATGTCAATTCTGATCCAGCTAAGATGTTAAAACCCCAAACTCACACAGTAACACCAGTAAAAGTAATCAATCAAAGCACTGGTAGGCCAGCAAGTTCTATGTTTACTGTGAGGTAAAATTATTGTTTTTATCAATGCAGTCTGGTAGCTTTAAAGAGAGCATAAATCGATATAACTACTTCAATGCCATGTCAGAAAGGCAAGAAAAAGGCAGTGAAATCATTGTAAATATAGTACATGCTTAAACTAATATTGATTTTCTATTTTATTTTGCTGGGACATCGTCAGTACCTCATACATACACTTCAAAGAAACCTGTTCCTTTAACATGCTAATGCTTAACAGGCAGAATATTTACCACATTCACAGTCTTAATTTCATGTGATTGCATCCTAACATCTGCTAATTACATTGGGTTTGGGGGGGGTGTTTTGATGAGAACTGTGATATTTAAAAGATATTGATATGTTAAAAACACACGTGATAACATTTATAAAGGTATTTTGTACGTTTAACTGGAAATTGTAGTCTGCTGTATCACACTGAAAAAGTATCACAAGATATGGTTCGTTTTTGGTTTTTAAATTCAATAGAATTTAACTTTGAATCTCTTTGTCAAACTTTCACTATTCTATTGTTCCGTCCTGTTTGCAGAAAATCTTGTTACCATAACAACGAAATTTTTTAATCACATTTTCTAGAAATATTTTGACAAGATTGTTATCATGAATTCTTCGGCTACAATACTCATGTAAAATCTGACATTGTCTCAGTCCTAGTTTGCAGGTTTTTGGCCTGATTTAAGAGAAATCCATCCAGTAGTTGTCAAAACACTTCACTAAAACCACAAATCTGAAATATTTCCATCTGTTGTGGATGCAGTGATGGACTCAATAACTAACCGACCTCTTTGAAGTCAGTGTCTGTTCTTTGTTGTGTGTGAAAATGAATGAATTATATGCAGACAAGCATGCTTTGTCTGTTATTTATATTCACACAATGTTGCTGTGATACTTCAAGCATGAAACTTCATGCCTTAGCTGCAAAATTTCCAGACACATCACACATTCCTGTCCTGTAATATAAGCCAGATTACAGCATTAAAAACAAGCTCACATTTGGGAATTTATGGGATTTCCATGTTATCCTGGGATCTAATGCTCAAACATCTAAATTTACGATCTTATTACAAAGCAAACATCAGCGTAACCCAAACTGGAAACTTAAATGTGGCCTTTAACTTGAAGGAATTACCAGCAAGGGCCTCTACTGAGAACGTACCTCAAACAGAGACACAGCGTCTTGTTCGGCTAAACCCTCGTCCACCTCAAAGCCTTCATCCCTGGCCGCCTGTAGGAAAACAGGGATATAGAAGAGATATGAGGTGGAAAAAAAGGGGAAAAGGGGTTTAAGGCGATGGATGAGGAGGGAAAAGACTTAGAGGGAAGGTCAAAGAGCTTGGATTACAAGAATAATATCGAGCATTTAGCGAGGTAACAATCATCTGTTGCACATTAATAGGAAATATTTGGAGGCCATTGAAGCTCTTTTTTGTGTAACATGAGTCACCCTGTTTGTCCTTTTTTTTTGACTGGGGGAAGGAAAAGAGAGGGGAAGCAACAAAAGGGTGTGGGCACTGAAAGAGCTGCAGATGGCACAGAGGCCAAACAATGAGACGAATGTCCCAGTAGGCGAAGTGCAGGAATTCTTCACATACATTCTCACAGATTCAAGAAGCAAAGCTAACAGTGAACATCCTGCTTGGAAACATTGGTCGCGTTTTTACCTGCAGCAGCGATATGAGCAGGTTCCTCACATCTCCGCTGGTATCGCCCTCAATATCTGCCTCCAGGTCGCGCTCGTGCACTGAAAAAACCACAAGTTAGAACTCATCTGGTGACTCACAAACTCACAAACTGAGATGAAGTCAGCGCAACAACAGATTGTGGAATGAGTGGAATATGACCCCAAGATGGATAAAGTCAGAATATTTCTGGCCAAAACATGAAGAAAACAACAGTTACAGCACCCCGATGATATAATAACGAAGTGCTGCTTAACGAGGAACAACAGAGCTGCTTTGTACGACTCAACAGAGAAGAAAAAACCCACCCTGGACGTAGGTCTCCTTGTAGCTCAAGATGTCCTGTTGGAACAAAGAAGATGAATTTCAGTCTGCAGAACATCTGACAGCAGAGAAACAGTCTGATATGTTACATATTCTGAAAACAAAATCAAAAAAATTGTTTCTATAAAGGCATTTATAAGTGATTATTTACAGGATTTTGTTGCATTTTTTTAAAGCTCTATTTAAATAGAGATTTCTCAATTTATTTGCAATTTGTTACAATTAATAAACATTTGACTGAGCTTTGTTAAATTGTCACAGCAGGAAACTCAAATCTGAATTCTAATAATAATAACTTTATAATATTAAATGTATTTAAAAAGCACCCTTAAGAATAGCGTTAACAAAGTGCTTTGACAGTTAAAACATGCAACACAGAGACAGTCAAACAAGATATTGGAGACAAGTCAGAGCAGTCAATTAAAATGAAAAGTAAAAATGACAATACATTCAATGAATAATTAACTATATTAGCATGCAAATCAAACAGGGGAACTAGGCAGTTTGAAAATTAAAGAACAAGATTGAGGATTAAAATTAAATGTAAAAAAAATTAGAGAATTAAATAATTAGAGAGATGACATCACACCAAAGAACCAGGCAGCTACAAGTAAAACAAAACAAGAGACCATCTACAATAAACAGGACATAATAATACAGAATAAAACACTAAAACTAAATAAACTTCACATAAAAGCAAGTCTATAAAATGGGTTTTAAGAAGTGATTTAAAAGAAGTTATTTACTCTGCAAGCCTTATCTCCTCCGGCAATAATATATGCTTATAATAAGCATAAAAGCATATATTTTACAGAAGTCACCATATTTAAGCCCTGAAACCTCTTTCTGTGTCACTCTGCATTGATAGTGCTGTTTTTAAATCCTGATGCCAATTGATTTTATTGCAAAAGCCTGACTAATTCAATAACCAAGCTGTGTTTTTGTGCATGTCCTTACTTAAAGCTGTTGTGATTGATTGTCAATCAATAGTAATGAGGTGTATTTGTCCCAGAAGTCAAAGTCGATTTAAATCTCACAACACAAGCTTCAGTTCTGCAGCTTTTAGTCCAACAAAGAACAAAAACAGAAGCAGACTGGATCTACACCGAGTCAACGGTTCCACCAACTGACAGACCTCATTAGTAGCTGTGCACAAGATCTCCACCAGTACGGCTTCGTCGGTTCCTGCCCCCTTCATGGCCTTCCTCAGCTCCTTGGCGAAGTAAACGTGAGGAGGGTCCAACATGGCCATGATGGCGTTCTCAAAACTACCCGTCAGCTCCTTCTTCAGGACCTCCTCCAACTCCTGACAACAAACGGAGCTCGCTGGATTCAAACTCAGTGCTTTTCTGTGTGAGAGTGTAGAAAATCAGAACGAGGCAGATACTTACATCGTCGTACTTTTCAAAGTAGGCCTGCTTGATCTCCACACGCTGAGCTGCAGAACGGCTGGCCAAGATCTGGGTAATGGCCTCTTCATCCGTACCTGCAGAACAAACAGCAAACACACACCTTTAGACATTAAGAATCTTTTAAATTTAGTCAATAAATCTTAAAAACCACAGCAACATTACGTAATAACTGGAGATCTAAATCTTTAAAGATAAAACCAACCTGATTGTCACAATATTAATTACCCAAAACTGCTGATATATAACAGATGCCAATTGACAGATTGCCTTAAATACTATTATCAGTCAGCAAACTTTCACCTTATAATCAAAAAGTGCCAAATTCTGATGCTTGTTCTTCATTCAGATAAGATGAGATAAAATAAGATAAGATGAGATAAGAAGTTAAGTTCAAGTTAAGTTAAACTGAGCTGAGTTGAACTGAGTTAAGTTTAGATAGGAAAAGAAAATAAGTTAGGTTATGTTAAGTAAAGTTAAGTCACAATCACACAGCAAAGACAACACAGAGACTCTTGCATTCATTTCATACTCCACAGTTGGGGTAAAGTTAGGGTGAAGACAGGCTGAAGTAAGAAGATAAGATAAGTTAAGTTCAGTTCAGTTAAAGTGAGCTGAGGTGAACTGAGTTAAGTTTAGCTAAGATCAAATTAGCTAAGAAAAGAAAATAAGTAATAATTTTAAGATAAGTGAAGTGAAGTTAAGTCAAGACAAGATAAGTAAAGATAAGTTAAGATAAGTTATGTTATGTTAAATTGAGCCGAGTTGAATTAGGTTTAGTTTAGATAAGATAGGATTAGATAAGAAAAGAAAATAAGTTAGGTTATTTTAAGTAAAGTTAAGTTTTGCATTCATTTCATACACCACAGTTAGTGTGAGGACCACTAAGATCAGGCTGAAATAAGAATATAAGTTAAGTTCAAGTTAAGTTAAGTTACATTACATTAAATTGAGCTGAGTTGAAGACAACACAGAGACTCTGGTATTCATTTCATACTCCATAGTTAAGGTTAGGGTCATTAAGACAGGCTGAAATAAGAAGGTAAGTTCAGTTAAGATAAGATGAGATACAACTTTATTAGGAAATTCTTTTGCCAGCTATTGCTCAGAGAACAAACCTGCATAACATGACAAAAGCATTGCCTAACAGAGAAGCAATAAGACATAAGTATAATACATAACTGAAATAAGAGAGCTAAAATAAGGCTGTAGAACAGAATGTAAGAAGCAGTACTGGCTGTGATACTGAAGTAGTAAAATGTTACGCATGATAATGAAATATTGCAAATGTTTACACCACAATTAGGACATGATGTGTGTATCTGTTAAAAACGTGCAATTAAAGACAGCGGAGTTTCACAAGAGGACTGAATGGAGAACGACAACAAGTTACACAATTACTGACATTAACTCACCTAAACCTTTACACGCTTGTCGGATGGCTTTGATATCAGCTGTAACATCAAAGTCCTCATACGGGACTATGGTGGGCTGGAGAGTGAACAGAGACAGAGACATTGAACATCAAGTGTACCTTCAAGCAGCAATTTGGAAATGAAGTGATGTAAGAATTCTGATTATATATGTATGTTTTGTATGTAAAAACTACAACTGTAAAGCTTCAGTAGTAATATTCTCCGGTCAGACTGAACGAGGGTGAGGCTGTTGACAGGATTAGTGGTTAGACTCCAGCAGGCCACAGTCTCCTGCAGGAAAAGGGTGCAGCCAGTGGTGATCGCTGAGTCATGAGGCAGCAGCAGCAGCCTCCTCTATCCTCGCCCACCCTCCTTTAACACAATGCGTCCTTATTGATCTGATTTCTGACAAATTCCTCTTCTTCTGGCCTGGCAGGACACAACCCCCTCTGATCAACTCAACTGCGCCAGTTCTGCTTCTACTGACTGTGGGTACATCCTCACTGAAAGCCCTGATTTTATCTAGAAAACAACACAGCTAGAGTGCTTTGTGGGACTCTGCCTGTCAGTGATGCTTCAGTAAGCTTGTCCTGAACAGAATTCATTCAAACTTGCACCAGAGCCAACTTTCTCCAACTAACAGTGGTTTAAAACGAACTGAGAGCAGAAGTTGAGTCTCTCACCTGCACGTTGCCCATGTTGTTGTTGTCGTCCAGGTGTGTCCAGCTGTTTTCACACAGACGCAGACAGTCCGAGCTGCAGACCGACTTGTGTGTTTTTCGTGTCAGCAGGACGAGCCCTGTCCGTGCCGCAGGGGTGACGTCACCGCCGCTGCTTCATCTGATAGGACGACGAAGCAGGAAGCTGGAGGAGAAACTAACCAGTTAACCAGCGGGTTGTTTTACTTGTGATTAAATGGCGCAACAACAACAAAAAAAAGAGTGCATTTAATGAAGAATTGAACTCGCTGCAAATCAGTTAGCTACACACAAAAGAATCTGAATTAAAAAAAAAAAATCTAATTCGGATGATAACTAGTAAAATGATAGAAAAAGTCTATATTTACATGTTACAAAAAGCAAAAACAGCAACAAAAACGGGCCAAAACTATAAACAGCAGTTCAATCTCTGACCAAAAAATAACATAATATTTATCAACAATATTTTACCCATGATTTTTTTTCAACATATTTCCCCTGGTGTGGTCAGTTATAAATAATACCTGGCATCAGGTGCATCATTGTAAGAAGAGAGGAGGATGAAGTGATGCACTCATCATGTCTAGTGTCTACCAGCCTGTGGGGTTAGGGTTATGATCTGGGGTTGATCAGGTTCAGCAACGTTATGTTCCCAAAGAATGAGGTCAGCTGACTACCTGAATACACTGAATGACCAGGTCTTTCCATCAGTGGAGTTTTTCTTCCCTGATGACATGGACATGTTCCAAGATGACGATGCCAGGATTCATGGGGCTCACATTGTGAATGAGCGGATCAGGGAGCATGAGATGGATTGTCCTCCACAGAGTCCAGACCTCAGCCCCATTGAGAATCTTTGGGATGTGCTGGAGAAGACTTTGTGCAGTGGTCCGACTCTCATCATCAATATAAGATCCTAGTAGAAAATTAAGAAAATTAATCCATCTCTGGACAGAAATAAATGCTTTGACATTGCAGAAGATTATCGAAATGATGCCACAGTGAATGAATGCCCTACTCAAAGCATCTGTCTATCTATCTCTTATCTGTCTGTCCTAACCACATCCTGAACTATGATCCATTACGCTATGATAGATGAATGCAACATTAACATGCTGTTTACAGTAAACCAGCAACATAATCCTGAGAGACCATTAGTAGCCATTATCCTACTTTCTTACTGCTAATCATTATGTCCTTTTCCTAAGTTAAATTTATTTAATCTGAGATTTTACTTGTCAGATGGTATTTTAAGTATTGTACTTGCATGTCAATTCTTTCCCATCAGTGTTTGTCTCTTTTGGGGCAGAGAGCTCAGATACAACTGGTTCTGCAAATTCTATGAAATGCACCACTTACTGACACTAAATGCTAAACTCAGTGCACCCATACTTCCACCTTTGTTCTTAGGTCGTTGAAAAGGAGTAGAAATTCAGCATCCATGTACAAACACATCACAAAATGTACTTAAAGGTCAAAGAGTAGCCTAGTATAACATATATTACATTCCAGGGTTAGAAAGCATTATAGAAAGCATTTTTAATGTTGTAACTGGTCAAGATAGTACCATACAATACAAAGATACGAGATAAATTGACTGTATTTGTGAGATGCATGGTTATTTGCATATGATTTATGTGGCTGCTCTTTGTTCTCTTTTAGTGTCATTCTATTACTACTTATTTTAGTCTCAGTTTCCTTTCTGGATGTTCTGAAGTCCAACAAATACAATATAATGATTGTCTCTCTCCACATGGTGCCAGTGTTGTACCAAAAGTACCAGAGAGGATTCACTGAGAGCTAAAAAGGAATATATTTGAATAACCGTGGCACACAAAAGCAAGTGATTTGAGGTTAAAAGAACACAATTTGTTTTGTTTGGTTTGAAATTTCAAGCTTTTGACACTGATGTGCTGAGGTAACAGCTGTGACGTGTTTTTTATTCATTCAAATGTGTGATCTAAGACTTTGGATTTGTTGTGTTTTGTCTGTATACATTTTTTAACGTCTTCGCCTCATTATCTGAAGAGCCTTGAGATCGAGATTGAGAACGGTGTGAATTGGTGCAATATAAATAAACTGAATTGAACTGAACTGACGTAAATCGAGTTATGCAAAGGCAGCTGATTTGGATCAAATACAGACATAAATCTCTAAAAAAACCAAAAAACTTCAAATCTACAGTCTGAAAAATGAACTGAAAACCAGCCAGAGTGGAGATTTATATAAATATTTAATCCAGAATTGAGAACAGAGTATTTACTATATGTACATGCAACACAATATGAATGTACAATAGAAATAATCCCATGTGGATGCTACAACAGTTTTGTAACGTTTTGGAGCAACACTATACTGTAGAACAAGCATTAAAATACATGTAGTGGGAAATGAAATTATCATTTCAAACAGCCTCGAACCCTCCGACAGAAAGACGCTTGTGAAAGTCAGAGCGGTGCATCATGTTCACTTCCTCAAGCCTTGATACTGCAGATCCACATCTCACGCGGGGCGTTTCTTTCCCATAATGCTCGACAAACACATCTATATTTGAAAAATCCCACGTGCTCCAAAAGCTCCCTTTTTAAGTACACCATAAAATATGCAATGATTTTTTATGCTTTAAGGTGAATTTCAGTGCATCGCCATCCCTGTATTTTCACTGTCATGCACTCAACAACCGTAATGAAGGCGAACTGTGTGTGTGTCTGCATTAAATTAGGTGCTGGTGGTGGGTGGCTGATCACAGGACAGAGAGGATGACTGTTGTTGTTGTTCCAGATGATGTTTTAAACGGTTAAATTACTCATTCTGTTGGCGAGAAAGTGGTAAATAACAAAACAAAAGGCTTTGGTCATGCACGGTTTAAGCAGTTGTGAAAATATTTGAAGAAAGATGCATTCAGGTGGATGGAAAACGGGCAACTAAGTGAAAGTGGAGGTAAAAAATAAAGCATTATTCACATTATCCGCCCCATTCGGGCTCGACTTTTGGTCCTTTTTCAATGCATGTGCAGCTACTACAGCTTGTGATGCAAGAAGGTCTTATATAGAAAAACAAAAAAGCTCCAGGGCGAGGAAACAGAGAAAACAGTAAATAAATATCACTCTGGTGGATATTTCAGAACTGCGAGCCATTTGAATGCACATGGTTTCTAAAGCATCGTGTGGGTAACATAAGGAGACAAATACCAACAACATCTAAAGTTCCACTGTCATATTTGAGCACGAGTTGACCAATAAACATTTAGTTATTGGATGCTTGATAGTTTGCCACATGCCTTTTTTTTTTTTGGTTCAGTTTTGTTTTTTGATAGAAAAACACATACTGTATATGGAGAAGTCTTACTAAAACATACAGTTTTCCTCATTTAGCTGTAGGACAATCCTTTGTTATTCCCACGTTTCTCTAATCTAACAGATCATCTTCGTACCATGAATTATGCATTTGGCCTAAAGATAAGGCATCACAGCTGTGTCTGGGGCTTTGGTCCTGCTTCTCAGAGCTTCTTTCCTTCGTTTTTCTTTTTTTTCTCCTCCGCTGCTGCCTGCTTCTTGTTCTCTGTTTCTGACATCATCAGGGGATGTTCATGATGAATGATTGTCTGCTCTGCTGGTGAATATAGGTATGATTCTTTTCACCTCCATGAGATAAAACATACAAACTATGTTAATAAATGTGCAAGCAAAAGTGCAGACGAAAAAGTTTCCTTTAAAGTGACTTCAAGGTTGAAACGCAAAGACGAGATGTTTGCTTATGTCTGGATTGTATCAATGGGCAGCAGGATAAATGTCTCCTTTTCTTTCCTCACCATCTTTTTTTTTTTACCAAGGTGACTTAGAGAAAAATCTTCTTATCATTTCTTTATCATTCCTTTGTTCTCTGTGCTGTCAGTCTGTGATTACAAAAAAAGACATACGATTGTCCCACCGGTCATCATGCCCTCTTCCCAGAGTCTTGCTCTGGAAAGTCCCAGGGACAGACGTCGACCTTTTTTGCCCCGCTGATGATCGCAGGTTTGTAACTAGTACTCAAAGAGCCCTCTTTCTTCTTCTCTGGTGATTTTTTAGTCTGAGCCAAGCTGCTGTGTGAGTGCTCAGCGTCCCTGGAGTAAACCTCGGCCCTCCTGACCTCCATCAGCTCTGGGTCTCTGGTGGAGCTCCTTCGCCTCTCGGACGGCGGCCCGCTGCACTCCGACGACTGGCTGACCCGCCTCCTCTCCGACAGCGGCTTGCTGGAGGAGCTCCGCCTCTCTTTGCTCTTCTCCCTCCCTTTCTCCTTCTCGGCTTTGTGGTTGGACGAGCAGGAGCCTTTCCGTTTCTTCTTGTGCGTGGTGGGACTGTTGCAGATCCTCTCCTGCTTGGGCGAAGGCGGGCTGTTGTAGTCCCAGGGACAGATCTCCACCATCAGGGACGGAGGCTGCAGAAGGCTCCCTGTGGACTTGGAGTGATCTGAGTGGAGCCCTTTGGGTTTCCCATCAGTGGGGGTGACGCTTTTTTTGCGTCTGATTCTATCTGGAGAGAGGGAATCTGAATCTCCTCCCACCATCGGCTGCTCATCGAACTCCCAGGGACACACATCTGGTTTGAGAGGCAGCGGTGACCTGGGAGGACGACATTTCCGGGGTTCCCTTCCTTCGTCCCTGTCGCCTCCTTTGTCTTTGGAGCGGCGTCTGTTGGAAGGAGACTGACCGGCTTTCTGCCTCTGCTGGGACCGACTGCCTTTGCTGATTCCAGAGCTGCTGCTGCCTCTGCGGCCTCCAGCTGTGGTTTCTCCTGGAGCGATGGAAACGTGCTTCTGGGTTTTTGTTTCCGAGGGAGTCTGAGCTTCTTCCAGCTCCCAGGGACAAACCTCGGACACGTCGTAAAGGTTCCTTCCAGTTTCAGAGCAAATGGACGGCTGACTGCCGCTCACCTGTGACAATCAAACAAGAAGACAAACACTAAATCAATAAATCCATTACAGTATTAATGGCAGAGTTCCCTCAACTTTCCATTTCATAGTTCCATATCTTCATTGACTCCAATTTCCAGACTTGTTAGTAGATTTTAGACAATGTTTGAGTGCAAAATTTGGTGTTTATCATGTAAATAAACAGCTTAAAATCCAACAGTCAACATGAAAGATACATTCTGACTATGTTTGCTTGATTTTATTGGCAAAAAATTACCAGAAGATTGTAGGTCATAAAAATGAATTAACATCAAACCCACACAAGTTCAGCATTTTATTGAGCCTGCGATGTTAAAACAGTGAGCAACAAAGAAGAGCAAGACTGCTACTTATAATCAGACTTTTTTCCCCATTTATTCAATATATTGTATAAATAACATTAAGACAGATAGATCGACAGATCGATAGATAAATAAAACCTTTATTGGTCCCGCAGCAGGGAAATTTACAGTGTAACAGCAGCAAATAGAAAAACAGTTTGAATAAAAAGAGCAGCACACAATGCACACAGTGCATAGATATAGATACTTTCTCCTTCTAGAAGAAAATACAAATATGAAGAATGTTCCATATTTAATAATTATTCCATCTTATTTATTCACTGTGTCCATAAAAGTGAAGATGAACGCAGCAGTAAATGCATAGCTTCTTTAAAGATTTATACATTTACTGTCATATTTACATTAGTGCATAACTCATAAATGTTGTGGAAAGGTTCATATTTGGTTATTTGTGATACTATCCAATTCAAAGATACTGGTGCATTTTCTTCCAAATTAATTTGGTGGCAAATGTCCAGATTTGGTGCAGTTATAAGGCACTTTTAGCTCTCATACAGTATTTATTCATGATCTATTATTGTGCTGATGGCCTCATATAAACACCATGAAATACACTCTGATTATATATCTTTTTATTTATTTATTTTTTTTTTTAGAAATTCAGATTTTTTTAAAAAGACAACGGAATAGGATGATTGTCTGGAAACAGAGTTATTTTTCCATTGTCTCTTATTTGTTTTTACTATTTCTAATACAAGGTGTCCCTAGATTTTGGACACGTAGGCAAAAATACATATTTTCAGGAAATGAAATTTTTAACAACTTTATTCAATATGTAAATGTTATAACATATTGAATTTAATATATATTTGATAATTAATCAAAAAGATATTTAATATAATAGCCATATTTAATCTGTGGAGGCAAAAAAATTACAGTTAATGAGATTTAATTTCCAGACTATAGGGACACCTTGTATTTTGTAGTTAACTAGATTCCTGATTAATCTATAAAATATCACAAAATAATTTTTAAACAGGGCAAAAACCACTGTGGTCTCGGCTTCAAATCAAGCGCTACACATCATCCACTGAGGGTTTCCAGTGTTCAACATACACCAGCTGAGATCTTAATGGTTTGTGCTAAAGTGCTGACTTCCTGTAACTTAACACTGACATAATCAATACTTTTTAGCTTAGCACTGGATCAAGTGTCTACACTTATGTGAAGTCAAGTCATTTATACAGAACGTTCAAAACAACACGCTGATGCAAATTGCTTTCCCATAGAGAAATATATATTTATAATACAATTTTACCTGACAAATTCCAAAAATTAAGGTTAAATCAGAGCAAAACCTACAGCAACAGGTCCCTTTTAGGAACGAGCCCTTAAATCTACATTCAATCTGACTCTGTGGTTCTTCTCAGCTCAGTGGAGCTTCCGTTGCCAATTTATTTTAGTTCTAAGCTTTCCTCAGGACTGTTTTTAACAGAGGTCTTTGTATGCAAAGTCTGTAACCACCTGATGAACACAGTAGAGCTCATTAAGCAGGCTAAAGAGCTAAATAGTTCTCCCCCTCAGGACTCTGAGTGAATATTGGTTTTTAATTTGCCTGGAGGCCAGAAACATGACTCCAAATGAATGCTGATACATAGTTCTGTGAATGGTGAATGTCCTTCTTCTGCTCTTTTCCTGTCTTATCGCCACTTTGCTATTTGGGTAGAAGGCAAAACAGCATAAAAAGGCTTTAACAAAAAGTGGACATACCTGCGTTAATAGCTTGTGTCTTCAACCCTCAGGTAGAAAAATTCAAATAACTGATCCACAAAAGCTTGACTCACTTGGTCGAGTGGTTAGGACTGACTCCAGTTCAACTCCCAGAGAACAACTTTGCTGCAGCTACCCAATAAATAGCCTGGCCAGACGTTTACAAAGCGATGCCAATACTTGGTGGTTCCAGCTGATTTGGCTTCCTCTTTGGTCCTCAGCACTCACCTGCACAATCTCCTCCTCATCCTCACTAACACTCATCAGACCATTCTCTGTAATACAGTGTAGTCTCCAAAAAACCCTCATAAAACAGTTCATGAGTTACATTTTTTCCCAACTTAACATGGACATTCTGACTCAAATTTATAGTAAAATACTGAATTCCAGCACTTGAGAGCAAGAGACACAGACTGTTCAGCTTTTTTTTTTATTTGATAAATGACTTGAGGTAACAACCAGTTATGAAAATTACTGCTGATTAACTTTACTGCTCATTTCGACACTAAAGCTACACAGTGCTGCACTTTGTATTAGGAATGTAAATAATGTATAATGTTAAAAAAGTACCTGTTGCTTCATGATGCCCATCTTCATCGGGGTCTTTGAATACTCCACCGACTGGCTGATGATCATCTTGGGGTAATGTTCCGGCGTCTCGTCCACCTCTGACAGCATCCTGCCCTCCTGCCCCTTCAGACCTTTCTTACTGGCGTCCTCCACGCTCTGAGTCTTGTTTGTGAGTCCTGGCATCTTCTCCTTGGCGCTCGCGATCACGCTCAGAGACTTCTGCATGATGGAGGTGCGCAGGTGCACGGGTTTCTTCTCGTGCGTGAGGTTGTGAACGCTGGCTGATTTCCAGAACAGCGGCACCGACTCGGTGGACTCGGCTGGTTCCAGCCTCGGAGGAGTTGGAGCCGGTTCCAGCTGCTTCTTGCCATGTTTACGGCCGATGAGGGAACCCAGAAGAGATCCTTCTCCCCCGCCTCCTACAGGAGTCATTTTGTCTCCTGCAACTGAGCCGGTTTGGCTTTCAGTTTCTTCATCCTGGTCACAGACGTGATCATAGCTGAGAGACTTCTTCAAGCCCATGACTTTGTTCTTCAGGGAATCATCTCGATGTTTTCCTGAGAGAAGATTTATCAACAGACTAGTGTGACGTAGGTTAGGATCATTATACAGCCACACATGTTTGAGTTTGAAATTGATTGTGAAGAAGAAGAATGATACAGGAAAGTATCAAGGCTGAAATACTCGACCATGGTGTTGATCGTTGTGAACTAAAAAACACCATATGGACACGTTAAAAACTTAAAATTCACCATTGGGAGTCTTTAACGTGATTTCCTTACCATGACAAGTCAAAATGGCTGCTGTAAAACAAAGTTTACATGCGACTAGTATAACAATGTTTCTCATTAACTGGCTTTCTTAAGCTTTTCAATGAAATATTCATGTTACAAAGGCATGAACACAGCTTACTTCTTCATTTTTTCTGCAATTTCAAGAACTAGCCGCAGACCCTGGCTACATGCTGAACCAGGAAAGCACAAAATGCTGGCAGGTGAGCTCAGTATTATTAACAGGCCTTATGTGGAGTTTGAAAACACAAAGTCAGCTTAAAAAAACCTGTAGGCTCAAACAATATTTCCTTCTGAAAAAACTAATATGCTCCGGTTCAAAAGTGAAACTCAGAACCAGGCTCTTCTAATTTCCACATCGCCGTTATCACCCTGAGCAGAATAAACGGGTGGATTCGGGGTCTTACCGTGGTTGCTCGGCTCAAATGGGTTTCTCCTCAAGGTGCTGCGGTTGCTGCCGTGTTCGCTGCCGTCGTCACGACTACACTGACGGTGTATGTGCATGGTCTCGGGGATCTCCGTTATCCGTTTCATCAGGGAGCGGCCCAGGCCTTTCTTGGAGTTGCGCTTCTTTTGGAGGTGAGGGTTGTTGGCGAGCATCTTCTTACATTTGTAGACTTCCAGCTGAGCGTACAGCTTCTTCAACTCATCCTAAAATGGGAATTTAATTATGATCAATGAGACTTTATGAAAACTAGCTTTCAACATTGAATAAAGCATACATTGTGAATTTATTCAGGTAAACTAGATTCTTGATATGTTTAACAAGGGAAAAGCACCACGTTGTTATTCTATTACGGGAACAGAAACCGGTGCCATCTGTTAAAAAACTCAAAGAAATACAAGGAGAAATGTATAGATATGTGGACTAAACCCACTGAAACTGTGATGTCACCCACTGGTTTCTTGACTACCCTTCTGAAATCTTGAGTTTGGCATTTTGCCCTCTTGGTCTTTCAAAACACGTGAAATGAATGAGTGATGGATCTGACATAGACCTTCAGGACATTAGGTAGTCCTGCCCTAAAACATGCTTTGTTTTATCTTCTGTTTTACTCTAAATGAGACTGAAATTTACAAAATGAACTTCATATTGCATTGAAGGAGACGTGAAACTAGCAATTAGGACCTTAAACTAATTAAGAAAATGTTCAATAAGGTAGCAGATCAAGTGAGAAGCAGTGTCATTAACTCATAGATTTCTATACAATCAGACCTTGTTTTACAAAGAGAGAACTTTGCCCCCTGCTGGCTGTAAGAAAGAATGCAGCTGTAGGGCACATCACTTTTCAGATCCACAAGCTACATACATCTTTTATATGCGGTCTAAGCTTAACTAACTAACAAACCAGACTGAATATCTGGCCATGATTCTGGATGCTACTTCACCCGTATATCCTCGGGGTCCAAGCTGTGTTCGCTCCAGGCCGAGGTGATGCTGTTGTTGAGGTACGAACCAGATCTTCCCATGTCCAGCTCCTCCTCATAGGCCTCGGTGGCAATATCATCCCTGGCCTGGGTCCCTTTGGAGAGGAACTAAAAGAAACAGAGTGCAAGGTTAAAGAATATTATTACCTAGCCTGTGGGGAAAAGGAAAAAAAATGAAAAAAAGTGGAAGTTTTGAACTGAGTTATTTCTATTATATAAGAATGAACTTGTTGGCCAAGGGGGTCATGAAATGTGAATTAGATTTCCCTGCAGCAAAATATTTACTAATGGAGATCATATGTATATGAACTTTGTTAGTCTTAAATAGTTTACTTTTTTAATGGTCAAAAATACCAATTACAGTATGTGAAAAAATGCACGTTGGGACATTAATATCATTTATTTCATATATTATTGATTGTTGCAGTCAGCGATAAACAATAAATTATGTTTTACTCCAATTTCCACATTAGTTTTCTTTGTTTAAGTCTGTGGGAGGTCAAATCCAAGATGAAAACTGTTTCTGCTAAAGAGTGATACAATATCTGAAAGCACTAGAGCATAATTTAATTAGGTGAAAAGCAAGCGTTTATTATTATTTTAATCCACAGAACTATGCATATTGTGTATAACAAATTCAAATTTATGCAGCTCGGTGTTTACAGGTAGTAATCACCTCCTCATTTGGATTCCTAAGTGGAGAAACAAAAGGTGAGATGAGGCTGCATTATTATAAGAAAACAATAAGCAGAGGTTCGATTAGATTTTCATGGTCAGATTGTTGAGCCTTGTTTGAATAAAAAGTCTTGGGACAGAGAAAGAACAAATTCTTAGCCCAGTTTCAGGAACAGACGCTGTTTAAGTCAAACGTCCTCCCATTGTGCTTAATTATCCCAGTGTACACAACTGAGTCACACTTCTGAGGTGCCTAATTAAGAAAGAATGAAAGAAGGCACAGCGCTGATGGTGTATTGCATTTCTCACACAGCAGGAGAATTAAATGTTTTCCATCAGACTTGAGAGATCGCACATAAAGATGCCCGCGGGAGTGCTTAGCTAAACTACAATAAGCACTAACGCAGTTTGATTGAGTTTAAGGTAATGGTAGCAAATGCGCCGGCGTACGTCTCTGTGCGTTTCAGACGGCTAATATCAAATGAAATTAAGATGATTAATGAACTGTTTTGTGCTCAAACTACAGCGCAGCCACAGTCGCTGTGGAAATCTCCTTGGAAGCAATAACCTTCATAACAAAAGCCGGATTCTCTAACAAAAACTCTATTAAGAAAGCAAAATTAGGATTTCTTCTTAAATCCATTTTGTAGACAAATAGGCACATCTCATCACAGCAGCTTAATTTGGGCTTTATATGTATTTTGTACTAAATTATTATTTCTCTCTAGGCATTTGGAAAGAGACTCGCTCACAGTGTGCTCATGTTGACAATGGGAAAAATTTTTGTTTTCCCAAATGAAATTACTCTTATCTGACAATACATAGTATACATATATTGACAGGTTCAATGAAACCTGTTTTTACTGGCTAATTGATGAAAAGATGGTATTTATTCTTTAATGTACCAGTTTTGACTGGGCAGAGGTAAAAATGTAAAGAGTGTTTCTGAATTTCACTCTGCTCTGGTGATAAGGTTATGAGCAGACATGTGGCATTTTAAAATTCTCTCAAGTGTCTCTCATCCATAGAGCCCATGGTTGTTCATTTTGGCCCAGGGCTTAAGGGATTAAAAGATCTTTGTCATGCATGCCTTTGGTTTGCAGCAGAATAAACCAATTCTTGCTTATTCTACAAAGATCTTTCAAAATGGTCTAGACCGAGTTATTAATACGGCTCAGAAATGTAACTATATGAGGCTATTTTCAGATTAATTTTACTACCTTTACCTTTAAGCTCATACCTCGGTCATTATAAAGGTTGTCATATAGGACATACCTAGTTGTTGTTTTATTTAGAACACTCTAGGCTATTGAGATCTTCCATCGTTTGATATGATGATACTTGCAGATTTTTTATATTAGCCTTTATATAAAGGACAAAAATATACTTTGTGTTATGAAATTGCTATGTGTTTACATGTATCTTAGTGTAAAACGCTGTCAAATGTCACCAACAATTATATGACTTTGAAACTGGACAAAAAAATGTAATTAGTACCTAAAGCAGACTTGGCAGAGGTGCCAGTTCTACATTTTAAACCACCACTTGTGCACAGGTGATCTGCACTCATTTTTTGACTAAAATTTTTAGGCCATTGCAATGAAAAGCAGTTTATTATTATTTTATGTATATTTTTCATAGAAAGCAGGATGCATTGTCAGCTCTGTGTTGGAGGAAATGCTGACACTTTTGCTGTAATTTCTAAAGAAGATTAATCTTTGGTGCACAGACAAACACCTAGCATCCTCATAGACTATATATAAAAGATGGAGGGATCCTGTGATGCCACCCACTGGCTTGTCGTTGACTGTTTTAAAGCCTTGAGTTTGGCATTTGGCGATTTTGGTATTTGAAACCAGATGTTTCATAAAGTGTTGATGACTGAGAATTTGAAGACACAAGACCTAAAATATACCCTGTTTTATCTTCTGTTCTCCTCAAAATAGGACCATAATTTACAAAATTAACATTGTGCATTTATGTATCATCAGAAAGGTTAAGTTCAACCGTTTATTTTGATATGCGGTATGTTATGAAACGAAAAGTACTTGGTAACTAATTCAGTTGAGTGGCAGGAAAATGAAAGTGGATTGACATTGGTAAATATATTACTTTGTAGAAGTTTGATCTGTCTTCATGACATGATTACTTTAGTATGTACAAAGAAGCGTAATTACAAAGTGCCAGTTGAACTATTTTGTCTGATATGATGTTTACATGTATTTGCAGAGATATTACCAAACGTAGGCATTGACATATCTGTGCAAATGCATGAGTAATTCAACCAAGAGTAATTGGTGTGGAGAAGGACGCAGAGCTGTACAGGTGTCTTCAATCCTATATCATTCAGTAATTCAGTCTATGTTAATGGAGTGATCACTGAATTGTTTGGGTGAAACCATACTGAACATGGATCAGAAAAGGAAAGAGAGTTTTCTAGGGAGATAATTAAAAAGATAAATGCAGAGTGTAGTCAAGGTTAAGACTTTAAAACCAGCTCCAAACAGCCTGGTGTTCCAGTAAACACAGCTGTGAGTCTTATTAGGAGCTTTGGACGGGCCACAGTGTGGAGAAGGACAGTTTTAAAGGTTGAAAAAGAACCAGGGAAAAAACTTCAAAACACAAACAAGCTGACCTCCAGCATCAAGGTACAGCAGTGTCTGGTCAAACCGCATCAGACGCTGTTTTTCTGAATGGAAGTGTTAGAAGAGTCACAAAGACCCGAGTTTTGAAAGAGAAAAGTAAAAAAGGCCCGAAAAGGCTTCACTAAAATGCACGCTGACAAGTCACAATGCCTCTGGGAGAAAGTTCTTTAGACAGATGAAACAAAATCGGAGCTTCTTGGCGAGTCATATCAGCTCCGTGTTCACAGAAGACAAAAATGTAAGCTTTCAAAGACGACAACACCTTCCCCATTGTGAAACATGGAGGAGGCTTTGCTGTGTCACGGGGCTGCGTTGAATCTGTGCAGGGAACAATGAAATCTAAAGATTATTGAGACTCCTGGGGCGAAGTAGACTGTCCAGCATCAGAGATCTGTGATACGCTGGATAAGAAATGCAGTGAAGTAGAAGAATAATGTTGCAGAAAGTGGAAAAGTACTTTGAAATTGTTCCTTTAAGAGCAGCACTTGAGTAAAAGTGTAAGAGTTATTTTCCACACTGCTCTGTAACACATATTGTACAGGAAAAGCTGGCAGTTATTTTGTGAACAAAATGCCCCATTACACATTTAGTTGTGAAAAAATATGGTATTTTTAGCAATGACTTTCACAGAGGAGTTTTTAAAGTGTTGATTAACAACCAACAGCCCAGAAATCTAATGACTGATGAGAGTTTAGCAAGCTACAGCGGTGAAATGTTTACCTTTGGAATGAGCAGCAGACCCAGAGTCACAGTCACAGTCAGATGAGTGTGAGCAAAGAACAACATGAGCATCCAGTCGGGGTGGAGTCCTGGCACCAGGGAGAACCTGCAGGAAAACATCAAGAGGACAAACTCTGCTCATTCACCAGCAGCTATCTGAACTGAAATGCGTTCAGAAACACACACGAAAACAGACATTAAAAGCAGCCTTCAATGATTGTCTGGACAGGGAGAACAGAGTGTTACACAACCTCTTCTAACAGCTCACAGCCAACACTGGGATAAAAGCAAAACTGCGTGAAAATTATGAAAGCGGGTTTTTAGTATCACCAGTTGATTCTTTTTTATGGCAATCTGTAAAGCCTAGCCTTTGCTTTGAGTCACAGGTGGAAGATATATATACATATATATGTATACATATGCGTATGTGTGTATCTATATATGTATCTATATATATATATATATATATATATATATATACACACATATATGCTCTACATGGACTCCATCGGTGAAAGATGACAACCACATTGACATGATTGTACTGTTCTTGTACTGTACTTTCATACAAACACAGACTTTACAGTGTTTTAGCAAAGCTTGGTTTGGTCAAGCATCTTGTTGTAGTAGCTGTTGTTATCAAGCATAGAAAGTTTTCTAAAAGTCTTGTAACATTCCTACGATTTTATGCTAAACTGTCTTGTTTTGTCTTGTTTTTGCTATTTTTTATACTCAATTGTTGCTGTCATCCTGTACTTTCTCTTAAGAAAGTTTTTACAAGAGTTTACACAGTCGAGGAGAGACTTTGCTTTCTGTCACCATCAGCAAAAACTCCAAATCAAGTAATTTTACATAAAGCAACTGTGTCCCATTTCTGTCAACACTGACAATCCAGACATGTGCAGAATCTGTGTCAAAGCACACAGCAGCGATTTTGGTAGCTTGTGGTTCCTTTTAAAAGGCTTCATGTCATCAGTGCCATTATTGGAGCTGTTTTAAATCATAGTGTGTATTGTACTCATGAGCACCAGCACAGGCACGACTTCCAATTATTGCTGGAGAAAGTGAAAAGTAGACAAAAGCTTAACAAGGGGTTCTAACAAGTAGCAACATTTTGGTACCAACGTTCCACAAGCAATCAAAGCCAAACAGCATGGCGGATAAATCAATGCAATTATTTAGGGAGTATCAAGCTGAGTAATGTGTATTGTGTGCAAAGTGTCTGAAACGGCTCCTTTGTGCCAACACCAAATGCTCCAGTGTGTGTTTGAGAGTGTGCATTGTTTAAAGACCCACCAAGGTGGCTCACGAGTCATCAGCGCTTTGTCATCACCCTCAATAATCACATTCACATTAGAATTCACGCAATATTCCAAAAGAATAGTGCGTGTGTCTATTCATCAGCTGTATCCCAGCACACACACACCACATCCTGAACAAGTCCAGCCTTATCTCTGCACTGCAGCAGCACATCGACTCCGTCAGTTCACCCAAAAAAACGCTCAGAGCTCACAATGTTTTATTCCCCAGCAAACTAGAACAGCTTGATTTATAAGTTTCACACCACTGATGAAGGTGTACCCAGTGGACTTTTCGGTTTCTCAACAGATTAAAAGCATATGAACTTTTTCTTCTTCTCCCACTGAGCACAATAGCCTGTCGCCTAAATGAAAGAATATTCAATCAGGAACAGTTTCATCAGAGAATGTGTGACAAATGGAATTTTTTGCCCGAGGCTGCTGCAGACTCTCTGCAAAAAACCCCCTGACCAGCTTCACTGCCACGGCAGCAGGACTGACGAACCATCCTGTGCTTTGGGAAGCCTGTAAAAGTATCTGTATTGCTATTTCTTTCAATCTTTCAATGCTGTTGTTTCAACTAGGACAGTTGAAACTCAAATATAGGCACTCGTCTGTAAATAAGCTCCTTGGAAGAACACCAAACCTAATTGATGTACACTACTGTTCAAAAGTTTGGGGTCACTTAGAAATGTCCGTATTTTTGAAAGAAAAGCAGTTTTTTTCAATGACAGTGACATTTAATTAATCAGAAATATAGTCTAGACATTAATAATGTGGTAAATGACTACTCTAGCTGGAAACGGCTGATTTTTAATGGAATATCTCCATAGGGGTACAGAGGAACATTTCCAGCAACCATCACTCCTGTGTTCTAATGCTACATTGTGTTAGCTAATGGTGTTGAAAGGCTAATTGATTATTAGAAAACCCTTGTGCAATTATGTTAGCACATGAATAAAAGTGTGAGTCTTGAGAGTGAGACATCTGTGAAATCCAGTAAATAAGTCACCTGGCCATCATTAGGTTTGGGGAACCTCTGGCTTGATTTCCGCTTATACTTCAAGGTATTTTTAGAGGAAATTAGTGGACAGTTACTAAACTAAAAAGGACATTTAAAACACTCTGACAAGTAGCTAATTGAGTTACGATCCACCTCAATGAGACGCAGAACGACAGTCAGACAGTCAGTAACAGGGCACACGGCGTTTATTTTGGGCTCTAGTTCAGTACATCTCTGCTGCGTCTCTGCCGAGGGAAGGCATTTTTTATTCACCTCCTTTCAGCGGGCGCTCTGCTGACACTGTTCATTTCCCTGATGAAGGGGGGCGGCTGAACTCTGCGCCTTTCATCTGACATGTTCTGTTCTGGCAATGCCCACTCAAAGAGGCAAATATCTTTATGATTATGATTAAACAGGTTGTGCAGTAGAAAAGGCTACAGTCATTAAGCTCCTTGCCATTGTTCATGCTATTTCCTAATTATTGTCACAGAGATTTTCATCCAGCCAGTGTAAGATGCTTCATTGTCCTACAGCCTTTGCTCTGTTTCACATCTCTCATACATCCTCTGCTCCACATCTTCCTCTTTTTCATTTTCTCTCCCTCAGTCAGTATACAAGAGACCATCATTCAGTCATTCTCTCTCTCTCACTGTTCATGCCCATCCACGCCTGCTTCATTCCATTTTCTCCACCCACCTGATGATGTGGAAGATGGCTGATATGAGGAGCTCATTGTAAATGGCAACAGCCATGTAACGGGGCTCGTGGAAGGCTGAGGGGACGGTCCGGACGGCGTAGCACAAGTAGACGCCCCACAGCAGGAACAGAAACTCAGCTGAAACACACAAGGAGGGTTCATCAAGACTTCATCTGGGTATCATGGTCTTTAAGAAAATTATTAATCACCACCTAGAAAGTAAGATCACTCAATATGAAATGCCCCGTGTGTAGATAACACGTTTTTCGAGACAAAAATGCACCAAAAGCTTCAAAGCAATTCTCCAACATTTTTCAAAATACACTGATTAGTTTCATTTCTGAGAGTGAGAGGAGAAATTGACATTATTTTCATGAGTAATGTGGTTAATGCCTTACTTTAGCATAAACATGGGAAGCATGGCTCGTAAAGAAATATGCTGACTGACACGTCCAAAGTTCACCCTCAGAACACACAGCTATACCTGACTGATGGCAAATTAGGTTTGTGGCAAACTTCTGATGGGTTTCTGGGTAAGTTTGTACACAATGTATGGCAAACTGTGACAAAGATGTTCAACACTATTTCAATTATTTGTAAATCTTGCTATGATTAACCCTTTGATGTGCAGTGTGGGTCAGGAGGTAGCAATTTTCCATTGAATTTGGGTCACTTTTGACCCATGTGCATCAAAGGGTTAAGCAGCGCCACTGTAACATTGCAGCACATACTATGCCGGGTTTGTTTGTGTTGGCAGATGCTCATATCAAACCGTACAAGTCGGAAAAATTAAACACACAGCCAACAGTTAGTTTCAGTTAAACTTTATTAGGTTACAGCTTCAACATGGTTAAATTATTGGTTTCTTTGTTCATAATTACCTTCTCTGTTTCTTTGTTCAGACTCACCACATACAGATTAATGTTTAGGTTTGGGCCGCCCAGCATTTCCTGATTATATGGTATTGGTGACATCACTGGGCCAGACCAAGTGGAGGGTTTTTTCTGTCTTTAGGAAAGTTTTTTTTCTATTAAATCCATCTTTAAGTAAAGGCTTACAATGCTTACCTTCTGCTGGGACATCTAGAAAGATAATGAGCTTGTAGATGACTACACTTGATGTTGTTTGTGTTTTGTTTGGTACCAGCGTTAAGGATCGGGTCACCCTGTTGTCTGATGGTAGAGCTGAAAC
Organism: Amphiprion ocellaris; assembly: GCF_022539595.1. Lineage (NCBI taxonomy): Eukaryota > Metazoa > Chordata > Actinopteri > Pomacentridae > Amphiprion > Amphiprion ocellaris. The sequence continues at coordinate 8,746,076 of NC_072775.1, read as the reverse complement.
TAACAAGGTGTGAATTGATCCTCCTACATAAACAGTTGGGATGTTGCTCCCTGGAGAGAGGTAAGGCTGTGCTGCTTCAGTGTGTGACTTTTGTTTGATTAGATATGGGTTTAATTTATTTTCCTTGTAATTCTTTTATTGTATTGTTTTGTTACTTTGAGTTTTGCATGAATATAGGGCACTGCAAAATAACTTTTCACCTCTTGGCAATCAAGCTTGTCTACCTACCACCTTCCTTGATCTTCTGCCAGAATATCCTCTACAAACAATTGATTATTAATTCTATTTTTGTTGCAGGTTGGCTAAAAAGTTGTATCTCATTTGTGAAATCCATTCAAAACGGACATATAAACAAATATTTGTGGTGTATGTATGTGGACGGTTCTTCCAAATACAGATTTGCTGTACATTCACCTAGTAACAAGACTGTGACAAAAACACAGAACTCCCCTTAAAATCAAAAATAATTTTACTATTCTGTTTGTGTTTGGATTAAATTGAAAGACAGGTGAAACACTGAGCTTTAAAAGTGATAGTAAAAGATTTATTTTCTTGTGAACAGAGCAGAGCTTGCAGTTTCCCTCCATGTCCAGTCTCTATGCTAACTCCTGGCTGACTGAGAATTGTATTTAGAGGTAGAAAATTGGGGGAAAAAGGGTTCTAGGTGAACTGTATAACAAGTATTTAAGTTGTAAAAGCTTAATTTTATCAACGTACACCTTTAGATACTGCATTATATTTGGAGCTTGTAAAAGGCGCAGAGAAAACACAATATCCCTGAAACAAATTTAACCCATTTTTGTTTGTTTTCCTCAAAAATGACATCTTTTGCGGTAAGATAAGTGGCCGAAATTTCAGATTCTGGTCTAAACTCAAATTTCAGCATAGACTTTGTGTAAAAGAAGTACATAGTCTCTAGGTCTAGCTGAACTTTAACTTGCATTCTTTCTAACAGCCAGCAGGGGGCGAGTCCTCTAACTGCATAGAAGTCAATGAGAAAATTACACAACTTTTCACGTAATTTTTTACCTTAGGAAATATTGTGCTAATGAATTTATAGTCTTAATTGCTGGTTTCAAGTCTCTTTCAATACAGCATGATGTTCAATTAGCAAATTATATTCCCAAATAGAGTGAAATAGATGATGAAGCAGTGTATGTACTAATGTGGGGCTACTTCAGAACAGTAGTCCACAAACCAATGAGCAATTTCATGGTGTCAAAATCTATGACTTTGGCTGAAAAATAGAAATAGCAGTACTCTACTTAGTTGTGAAAATACGAAATTGTTCCTCAACTGTTAATTTAGTGCTGCAGTAACACACAGCATTAATTAGTAATTCTCTTCAATGACACTTGACAGTTACGGTGTTGACGGCAGTGACAACATTTCACATTTCTAAATTTTGCAGGACTTCCCCACATTTGCAGTGTTTCCCCACAGTGAAGCAGCTGCTTTCTGGACAATGGGTTGACAGATTCCTGCTATCACCTCATCTCACCAAGGTCACACTACCCGACAGTAATTTACAGAGAAAATGTATTTACAAATCTGGCTGGCTTCACAGTTATCAAGGTATTTCAAAATACACAGTGTGGTTTATGTGCACAGACAGCTCATTATCATCTAAACTGTCAGTGTAATGAAATTTTAAACAACATCAGTTACAAAAATCAATAGTAATTATTTTGGAATGTGAAGAAAAGGATTCCTTCAGGGTTGTTGCATTTTGGAGGTATGAAATTATGTCTTGAAGCAATCTAATATATCGTGTGTTTGTTGCTCTCCAGAGTAGAGCGAAAAACATTATGCATCTCTTACTGCTAGCGGACAAAAATACAATTTCAAATAAAAATAGCTCCAGTGTTTATGTACCACACACGAAAATCCCAAATCAACATTACAAAGTCAGATGTTATCCTCTTGTTTTTGTTTGCAGACAGAAAATAGCGCCAAGAACTGTGCCAAGGACTGTGCTGGCATATGAGTCTATAAACTCTTTACAGTGATTACAGATCATTAATATTCATGAATAGGCCTCGTCTATAAATTATCACTAATTACATGCTACTTAGTCTCTGAATCAGGATGCATGGAGAGCTGCTTGCGAGAGGGAAAGGATAACAATTCCAGCTAATGCAGATTAATTGCGGATTCACATTAATTGCATATTGTTGACATTATCAATGATGTTTTGCATCAGCTCTGCTTTGCTTTGTATTTTAATACAGAACTGGGTGATTTATTCATTTCTGAACAGACACGTGTTCCCTTGTCAGCATTATGACAGAACAAGCAAAAAAAGAAAAGCAATGAGGCAAATTTTCACCGGCATGACAAGCGCCATTGTTAAAACCCTCCATAGCAGCTTTGCAGGTTCCCTCCTGTCCCTCAGTGCAGCTTTGCGTGTTCTCACTGCCTGTCAGAGCAAACAGCGGGACTCCCTCATTTACCATCTCATCTGGAAACTCACGACGACGCACACACTCGAGCAAAAACACAAACTGGAAACAGGATTCCTGTGCGCTCCCTGTTTAGCTCCATGTGTTAGAGACTGTTTTTCCACACAGTTTTTCTGAAGATCCTCTGTCCCATCTCCAGTGTCCTTAGCCATCCTCCCTCCACCAGCTCCCCCCTTCTTCTTCTTCCTTTTCTCTGAAGTTTTCTCTCTCTGTCTCTGCATCGTTGCCCACATCCCTAAAAGCTTCATACTTCACAGGCTCCTTTCTTCTTTTTCCCTGCCACTTCCACTCTCTCTGTCTGCCTGTCTATCAGTTTTCAGAGGCAGACCAAACATCTCTGAGGGATCCAGCCTTTCCCTCTTCCCAAACAGGATTAGTCTCCCCTGCTGTCAGGCTGACTTCAGTGAGGTGCACATCACTGCCTGCTGCTTCAAGAAGCTGTCATTAGGAGGCTACTGTAACGCACATACGAGGCCATCCGGGCCTTCAGGGATACTTGATGGACAGTAAATGCAACTTCTAAGCACTCCCGTCACTCTTCTTCTGCTCAGGGCAGAAGGTGAGGTCAGGAAAGGGAGAGGGTTGTGTACTATTTCTTTTTGCTCAAGTCAAGTTAGTGGGAATTGGGGAGGATGTTTCTTTTGACATCCCAACATGCCTTTTGTGCACACTGTGGTCAGTACACGTCAGTTCTGCCATATAGAAGACCATAACTTCACTTTATTGCAAGAGAAGTACACCAAAGGTATCATATAGATTTATTCCAGAGCTGCTGCCTTCACTATATTCACTCAGTGAAAAAAGTTGTTGAGAGGAGCTGAAACATGGTGAACTATAGAGGTCTGACAAAACACAAAACACTCAGAAAACATATGTGAATTTCATTTGGGGGCGGATCTATAAAATATTGATAATATGCTATTTTTTGCACGCATCTTAACTTTTCTGTATCGTCATGATGGGTCTTGAATACAATTTTACTGATGTATGATTCATGCATGAGGGAAATTCATCACTAATTCACTTTAATAAAGACACCAGCATGCTGTTCTTGTAATCACCACTGAAGCATGGAGGCAGCAGCATCATCAACTTCACTCACTTTAACTGAAACATCGGGGGAAAAAAAATTCTTGATCCTAATGATGTAAAATGAAACAGACGAAGAATCAGGCAGCAACTGCTACTTTTCATCTGTTTTCTTGTTCTTATTATTAATTTTCTCATTACAGGGGGTCCTCGACTTACATTGGAGTTCTATTTCTATGGTGTGATGCAAGTCAATTTTCGCCGTAAGTTGGAAGTCCGGTGAAAATACTTTTTGAATGTAGCATAAACCAATGTAGTGGCAAATGTAAACAAAGCCGTCTTATAGCGCCGCGTGACAACTGTACAAACAATATTCATCCACTCCGCTCGCCAACTACTTCCACTGAACTAGTTACGACGTAACAACAAAATGTCGTATATTAAACTGAGGACCGACCCGTAATCAGTTCTGATGTAACGGCGAAATGACATAAGTGGAGGACGTCATAAACCGAGGACCTCCTGTAATGGGGAAAATGATAAATAAAAGCTGAATCAACTGCTATACCCATGCTCAATCTGCAGTTTCTGATCCTGAACACCACAGTATGGTTTGCATGCTTGGTAACCAAAACGCACCATTTGTTTACTATAATGTAAAACCAACAATTAATCTGAATGTAGTGCTTGAATGGTTTAAAATTTATTATTAAGCTTCAAATTGGGGCTGAGTGGAGCAACAACAGCAATAAAACACATTTAAAAAACCCTCACTATGCGATCAGTTTCATTGAATTTAAACTGTTCCAAACTACGCTACATCATTTTATTCTGTGATTGATTACGCTTCAGTTCAGACTGGATAAGCTCATCTGATGGAAACTCCCTGAAGGCATGCTTGTGGTAAATGGCTGCATAAATAAATGATGGACGTGGTGGTTCCTCTTCCCTTCTCGGCTGCTTTAAAGCTGTCGACGGCCCTGTAGTTACTGTTCAGAGGGTTCCCCATTATGTCCAATAGAGCGTCCCATTGTTAACACTCAGCACCATTCATTAAACTGCTTGTGCGGAAAAAGTTGAATAAAACTATGGACACTATCATCAAAATTCACAAATGCATCAATTTAACCTGAGAACAGAGGTTCTTTAAAGGGCAGGACACTGAATGAACAGAGCTATTACAGCATGATAATGTTATCTGGCACGAAGGCAGCAAATCTTTGAAGCATTTTATGTCTTGCTTAAAGAGGCGGCTCTATTTATTCTCCAACAGGAAGCACATCAAAACAGAGGAGTTTATCACATTCATACAAGATAAAGATTCCAATGACCTGTTTATGTCTGACTGACAAAAAACTGTTTTCTTTGTTTGTGTGCAATCCATTTCCTGTTGGTCGCATCGGCTCCTATAAGCTGCAGGACTGAGAGTGAGAAACAGTGCAGTTGAGCTATCGGAAAGTCAATTTGTAGAGGGCGAGAGCATGTTTTAGCCTTTCTGTGTCCACTTACTCCTGAGCTGCAGCCGTTTACCTTTTGACCAGGCTGGAGCCTCGGGGCTTTTAACCACTCGCACTGGAGCTGACATGCTGCCGTTTGTTTCACAAATGCCATCACTCTCAGCACAAAAGTTGCAAGGAAATGCTATCAATGGTATATTTCTACATTTCTCTGAGATTTCATACCCACTTTAGAAAGCAGGACTTCAGTGAATATGTGCCACACAAAAGAAAAGAAAGAAAGTGATGATGTGCTGAATGTTCCTTAAAAAGAGTGAGTGAACATCTTGTTTATGCTGATCTCCAGTAGTCTGGTTTCTCATGTTGCTGCAGTGAAAGTGGATTCCAGGGTTCGTCTCTGAGAGCAGCTATGGGTGCAACAGAGAAAACTTCTCACCACATTTTAAACCTGAAAATCTCAACCAGGAATTTTCAGCTTTACAGTTTAGCTTTCAAGGCGCCATGTGGAGTTTTCTTGTCAACAAAAAAATTTAGTTCTCACCCTAACACTGATATACCAGACATAAGAAAATACATTGTGGCTTTTCCTTTTCAGAAAACACCCACTAAGCAGATGCTCTGAATATCTGAAACTGTGCTTTGTTTACATCCATGTTTACCTGCTTCTACTGTCAGTCTTTGTCATATCTGTTGTCCCGCTACCACTGAGGTCTGAACTACGAAGCCGGATTTGGGGCTGGTGAGATAACTTCAGGTGTAACTCAGAGTCTTCAAGGTTATGACGGTGCTTAACTTCTTACTCAGCGGCATGACAACTTATGCAGAACACCAAATCTGCTACACAGCAAGTTTGAGATCAACTTGCATAAAAACCCAAACTATGGGTAGCAAGACAATCTATTTGGAAGGATAAAGTTTGTCGAAACTGTCCAAAGCCTTTTCTTTCCCTGATGTGTAGAGACATAAAAGATTCCCAGTAAAGGGAACGCCACTGTTTCTTGCTTTATTCATTCAGATTCAAAGCTGTTTTAATTGTTAAAGCACTAAAGCTTTGGACTTGTTTGAGTTATCATATTATTTGTTCTTTATTTGCTCCCTCAACCATTGAACACAGTTGGGTTTTCAGCTTGAAGAATGAGGCCAAGCTCTTACACAGCCCAAGAATACATCTGAAAAACACATTCATTTAACGGAATACACAATTGTAATCGTATTCAGATCTTTGCTACCCGTGCATTCATGATGGGGCAGTGTTTTTTCAGCTGTCTTTCCTGCTTTGGCTGCTGCAGCTGTGTTGCTTTTAGCCTGTATGATATTTTTTAAATTCCTCATGTTGGTTTGGGATAGTTTATTCTTCGTGTGAACAGCTGCAGACCTGTCCATGTTTATGACCGACTTTTAGTTTGCTTTTTATGTGAACAGGCTCCCATTTAGATTCAGAAAACCTGGGTTGACTTAATAGGTTGACAAGCAGCTTTGCGTTGCTGCTTTGCGTGACTGCAGTTGTTCGGATTGCTGGTGTGTTGAACCATGAACTGTGGTACAGAGAAAGACTAAAAACATTGCTAGGAATTTGTTTCATGTCACACACAAGTTGTAGGGAAGTCACAAAAACTCCACAGTGTAGTTGTAAATTACTATTTAATAAGTAAAAAGCCAAAGCTAAGTTTAGAAAATCTGCATTGCTGCACTTTAACCAACCACTTACTCATCTAACTCAACGTTTAAGGAGAAAAAGGTTTTAAACTAAACCTAATCTTGACTCTCATCTAAGCAGCCTAATATATATTCCATACATATATTTGATATTCTATACATCACGGACTTGTACTGAACATTTTTATATTCAATCCACCTGCACCTTAAATTACACCTCATATATACCTCAAATACTGTAATCCTGTTCCTTATTTAATCATAGTGCTAATTCATGTACAGTCACTTTGCACCTCTGAACCATTTTAGCACCTTACAGACAGCATTTGTTGTCAAAATTATATTTACAGACTAAAACAGACAGAAAAGAAAACATGGAATGCCTAAAAGCACTGTTTTTGGCAGTACAATGCTGTAGCTATTGATGTCAGAACTTAAGTGGCTGGTTATTATCAAGAAAACCATGGAAAATGTCTGGATATCAGCTCTTAAATTGAACTCTTATGAGCTATTTTTGTTGGTATCATTATGTTTGTACAAACAAATGTACATTTAGTTGTACCAGGCATTAAGATGAACAAGAATTTGAAGGAAACAAGAGGGGTCTAATATTTTTTTCGAAGACAGACAGACAGACAGACAGACAGACAGACAGACAGACAGACAGACAGACAGACAGACAGACAGATAGACAGATAGACAGATAGATAGATAGATAGATAGATACTGTATTGTATTGTATTGACAGCATGAGGAATGAAATACAGTACTCATGTCTCACCCTTAGCAAAACAGTAATAATACTCAAATAAATAAATAAGATAAATAATGGCCCAATGACCCAAAAAACAAACTAATTAATTATTATTTTGTCTATTACTATGGTACAGTTATCACTGCTGTTCTGTGTCCAACTGCTCTACAAGCCTTAAATTGAACCCAGGGGATAATGTTCCCCCCCCCCCCCAGTTAAGCGATAATTGGCATTTTTGCTCAATTCATATCACTTCTTATCCAGATTTTTTTCCCAAAGACATCACAACCCATCACGTAAGTACAGAAACACACTCACCAACTGCCATCATGTAGTCCCATCGGTCCAGCAGACACATGCTGAACTGCAGTCCCTCCGGAGTGAGGCCTGCGGCGATCAGGGCCCGACTCAGCTCCGGGTTCTGGCAGACGGCTGAGGTCCACGCCACCAGGAACCACAGCACCACCAACAGGATCACCGCCAGCAGCCTCAGGACCCTCCAGCTGGTCATGTAGGGCGTCCTCTGGGCCGTGCGGGACAGAAACACCTTCAACACCCTGTAGAGGGGGAAGCGACAGAAGAAGAAGCCTGAATACGAGAAGCTGCAGGATGGAACCATGATGAGCAGCGGAGGTGAGTAAGTGCTGTTCTCAGCGCCATTGACAACTCACGCCTCCGGCTGTTGCTCTTATTAACATGCCCACTTGAATTAAATGGAGGCGTGAGAAGCTGTGCTGTTATTTCAGTTCATTCAGGTTTGTTTTAGGCAGGATTTAAGGGTGCAGATTTAATATGTATTACAAAGGAAATATTGAAACTTTGCTGGATGATTGCGAAGTAACACTTCAGACAGAATGCATGTGGAGGTAGGTTATTTATAGGTTGCATAGTATTTACTGGGTCAATATATAATTGAGGGACTTTTGAAGTCCATAGGATACATCTTGCATACATACCCTAAAACCCTAAAAAAAAAAAAAAAAAATGTTTTTTTATGTTCATTATGATCATGTCTTTACAAAATCCAGAATGATTTATTACGGAAACAATCAATTATTAATAAAAAATTACTGGATATCACTAAAATGTCAACCAAATTTAATAACAACCACCTTCTAATTAGCTAAAAAATAATAATATGAGCTCATTCAAAATTGGCAAAAATGTCAACAATGATACCTGTCAACTATGTTACAAAAAGTCCTGCAATTATCTTTTGACCTTACTGACTGTTCTGTATTTGTGGAATTTAAAATGCAGCAGGAAGGAGCAGAGTGGGATAAATATAGCATGTAATTATAGAAAAACCACCATCAAGACATACAGAATAAACAGTCAGTTCTCCACTTATTGTGCTCATGTGCTGTGCTGACCAGAAAGTGACAGATCTATCCGCGATATATTCAGTGGTACTGGGCTGTAAGAGCTTGCCCCCGGGGCACACTTCCCACCCAGCGAGCTCAGATAGAGAAAAAAAAAAATCAAATTGGTAATTTTGCCAAGGGAACACTCTGGCCGGCCTTTGACCTCCTTCTCCAGTCTCGGCAACAACTCGTCTCGGAGCTGAAGAGCTGGAAGCCGGAGTGTGTTTGTGTGAACAGACACTTGAGCAGGCAGAGAGATCAGACCTGATGTGAAATTCAAATGTGCTTATTGGAAAGACTGCATGCATGTGACCGTGCAAACTGGGAGAGAGCTGAATTATTGAAACTCAGAAACTCATGGGTAAGTTAAGACGAGAGAAGAGGGGAGGCCTATTTTTAGCTTTTGCTTTCAGTATTTAGTATTAAAGTTGGGAATAATTCATAGGTAGGGGATAAAACATACAAGAAATGTCACCTCTCATGTGGTGATCAGACTCAGTTTTTATTCCAAAGCCTCTAGTTGTTTTTACCTGTACAGTTTGAGGACGACGGTCCCGTACATGATGGCGAAACCCAGCAGCCGAACCCACCTCAGGAGGATACATCTGAACACGCTGGGGTTGAAGAACAGGATCATCACCTACAGACAGCAAACAGCAGCGGCAGCGTTAGCTCACATCCACTCCCTCGCAGGCTGATTAAGCCGTGCTTCCTTTATGTTCCCGCAAAATGTGGGGAATCGCAACACGTCACATTGGTCTCATATCCACCAGCAATGAACATGAGGTGGGACTCCAGCATGTGAGAAGCAGAGCCGGAGGCAGATTTGGCCTCGCAGAAATCTCTTGCCTCCCACGGACATCTCTGAGCTGCATGTTGTTCATATGTCATCTGCCAGAACGCATTCGACGGGAGAGTTTGAAGGGTTAGTTTTTAAATGAGCGGCGGTGTTTAATAATCTAGTTTTCCGTGTCGGAGTGTGTGTAGCTGATATGTTAAACTGCGTGTTGATTTGTGTGTGAATTACACCACGGCTTTCAGGGGAGCTCAATTTTTTCACTTTTTATAGTCAGAAATGATGGATGGAACATTTATAAAGCACTTGATTTGTGTATATTTGACATAGAACTGTTCTTGTGAGCAAGAAAATAAATAATAGAAATAAGAAAACAGATTAAAAAAATACCCTACACAAGGTTAGGTTTATTCTTGTGTTGTGTTGTATGGTAAGGAAGTTAGTTTTTCTCTAAATTTTTGAGCTAAAATATGCAAAGATTATGACATTAGTGACGATAAAAGCAACATCCATGAATGTGCACCAACTACACTGCGCTTTAGTTTAACAATCTCTTTACGCCTCATATTTCTGACTTTATTATCTAATTTTAAAGAATGTTTTTTATCATTGTTGTTGCTCAGCCTTGTGCAACAGTCGCTTTGCATTTCACTTCTCATCCTGTATGAGCAGGTGGCAAATTAAAACTCCTGAATCTCTCTTGATTCTTCTCTCGGTATCTTTAATAAAGTTAATTAGTGATGAATTGGCTTCATGTAGGAATCATGCATCTGTTGTATTTTAAATTTACAAATAGTGATAGTGAAGATACAGAAAAATACAGTGTGTCCCAAATAAATTGACATCATTTGAGATATCAGAGTGACTACATGGTCAGGAGAAATGATACTTAATGGGATTTATTTTGGACATAAAATGTTTTATTCTACAAATTTCAAATGAAAAATTCTGGGGGATGGTAATTTGATGGCATTTTGTCCATGTATTTGGTAATTGCCATGTCCAAATCTGCTTTTCTGTTGGCACTTGTTTATGAAATTTTCTAACAAATCACATTGCGCATTCACATTTGACTGAGTTTGGGCGTACTTCAATACACAGAACGCCGTTTCTGTTGCAGTAAACGGCATGTCTACTCCTTTTTTGAGCAAAAAGAGCAAAAAAATTTTAAACAAATTATTAGGTGATGAAATGAAGTCAAATTTTCTTGGGACATACTGTAGAAATACATGGAAAAACTCAATAATTTAGAGTCCTCCCAGTATTTCACACGTTTTCAGGGGAGCTCATGTCTTATTAAGAGGAGTCAGGCTCCCCCCCCACGGCTAGTCTGCACCCTGTACAAAGATGTGTGTTTCTGCATCGTCCACGTTGTGATCGTTTTGCGTGTGGTTTGCAGCACAGCCAAGCATTTGCCGATGGCTCGCGAAATGTCAACCTATCATTTTCTGCCTGATGTGTTGGAGTTCATTCGTGCCTATTAATGCCGTAGACGAGGTCGCGACAGAGGCTGAAGTCTCACAAGGCAAAGCTGTAAAGATCACAGCTTCCATCTGCACTTCCATTACAGATGCATTTCATTTCATTAGTGTGCAGCTCAGCGGGATGCCACACGCCAAATCTCCACTGACCTGAGTCCTACATTCTGCTCTGAAGATGAAATAACTCTGTGCTCATTTCCACTGAGGCAAAGAAAACCTGTGTCACCCATTAAGTGGATACACACCCTCTGCACAGTTTCAGCATCACCCCTTCCTGAGCTGGACTCATCCTGCTGTTAAATGTGCTCTTGAGCGTTTTTGAAGACTGTGGCATTAAAACTGTTTGGCACAGATTGGAATGTTTGTTTTACAGAACAAGCAAATCAACGTGCAGGAGCTTGTCTTGTCAAAACAGCTAGTGCAATATGAAAAGTAACACTTTCAACAGCTATAAAGTACCTTTTAAAAAGAAAACTATTTACTGTTATTTTACAGAATGCACCGGTTTTGGTAAATTACAGATAATAACTCGTAAAATCACAGAAAAAAATAAATAATTTGTTAAGTTTAAAAAACAAGGTCAAAACAGGAAATACATCAAAATTCTTTTCACCCTGTTAAAATCTTTATTCATTCTTGTATAATGTTTTACCGTAAAATTATACTGTTTTTAAATTGTCAAAAATATGCTTATTATATTCAGATATTAGCAGTTTTTTAAATTGTGTATTTTAAAAATTGAAAAAGATAAATCACTTTTAAATGATAAATTAAAGATATGTCCTGCTCTGTTTAAATAAACATCATATCTTGTGAAATTATAGAAGAAACTATTAATGTACATGTTGAGCATAAAACAACAACAAAACAGGCCACAAATATAAATAATGTTTCCATCATAAATATTTATTTCTATAAATAGTAATTTGTTCTTTTACAACATGATAAAATTACACTGTTTTACTGTATTTAAATAAACTAAAAATAAAATTATTTTAATAATTATTAGTTATTTTCCCTCTTTCAGAGATTTTTGATTTTTATTTATTTTTTAAACATATTTTCAATGTCAAACAGTGTGGATTGCTTAAGCAAATACTTTGTATGACATTTTGTTCAACCATGTCAGAAGGTCAGTGTTCACCTGAGCAGCTGCACAGTTGATCTGAATGGTCACACTCAAAGGTGGGGTAAAAAGCCGACCTACCATTAGGAGGCAGTCATTTTCACATTTTCACACAATATTTCCAGAAGGAAATTCATAGGAAGGCACTCTTTTTAATAAAGTGAACACACAGAGATGTTCAGTCACCTGACACCAAGCAGTTGTTGAAGAAACTACCGGACCCTTAACTTACCTCAACTCATGTCAACTCAATTCAATTTATATCAACACATAACTACAATATGAATAAATCCATCAGTAACATCAGATCTGCGAACACCTGCCTAAATGTCAAGGAATGGATTTATATGTCTCAAGCCTTACACTAAAGATAAATAGAGGAAAATTCACCAACTACTTTTTCACATATTTTTCATAGACTGATTAGTCTTAACACTAAAACCTCCCGCATAATCTTGTCTTGGTCACCAAAACAGCTTTGACTCATCAAGGCCTGGACTCCACAAGACGTCTGAAGTTGCCCTGTGGTGTCAGGCACTAAGATGTCAGCAGAAAATTCTTCAAGTCTGTTTATTTTTATCCAATATTTGCCTGTTTTCTACCCATTATCCCTGTTCTCTCTCATCTTTATCCTAATCTGTAGATAAATCTATAAACAGTATTTTCCACAACTAAAGACTAATTAATAATTAAAATTAAAGTTATTTTTCAAAGAATATTACAGGAATAAATTCAGTTTAAAAAAAAACAACCAATCTTAAAGTTGTGGCTGATCGGGGTGTGCTTTTCTGTCGGTGTGTCTTCGCTCTTCTTATTTTATGTGTAAAATCTCTCTGATCTGGACAACACAAGGGGCAGATGAGACACTCTTCTGATCCATAATAGAGCATCACTGGAGGCAGTGTCCAGATGAAGGAGGCTGCTCGGGGACAGCAACACGGTAAAACAAAAATGCCTTTTGGATAGTTAGGAACTGATGGTCCGAGTTTACCAGACTTCACACTTATAGATCAAATACTGCATCACCATTAAAGATCCAGTGTAAATGCGTCCCAGAGGAGTGTGGTGAGCCATTTATCCCTGCTCTTGTATGTGATGCCTTGGCATTCAAGAGGCAGCAGCTATCCAGAGTAATTACGCTTAAGTAACAACAGCACCTGTGACCTGTTTTCCTCAGGAAAGAAGCACAAAATCTGTGGAAAAACTCAAATGAGAAACCAGTCAACCCCGAGGCTGCAACAGTCTGGCTGTGAGATGTGTTAAAAAGAAAGGGCAAACGAATGTGTAATTGGGAAAATGAATCACAATCTGTGCTACTTACAGAGATGCACAGATAAGACAACGGAACAAAGAGAGAATGGTGAAATGACAGAAAATATAAAAGCTGACAATACCACAGCTATTAAGGTGTTACGGGTAACAATGTGTCTAAAAATGACCCACAGCAAACGTCACAAGAACACAAGGGGTGAATTAATCTACAGCTTGTTAATTTCTATGATTTTGCCATTTTTGTTGCATAATCTAATACAGCGTTGCATCAAGACAAGGTATATTTCACCCACTATGCTAGAATGTGGTTCAGTGTGCTGTTAAAGTGTCATGACATCTCTATTTCCTGCCCTCAGTCTTCTGTCCACTCTCCTCTCAGCTGTGGGATCCAGACATTTCTCTCACCTCCTGATTAAGAATGTGACACACACAGTCAAAGCACAGCGGTAACAGTTTCCTCCTATCCGCAATCCTCATCACCGCCTCGCCGAGCCAAACGTCTGCTATTGGTATGCTGGTCATGAGACAGCGGAGAGTCCAGACCATTTTATGCCCAAGAACACAAATTATAGCTGTTCTCGTTTAAAGCTGCAGCCCAGGATCTGATAGTTGGCAAGTAGAAGACAGACAGGTATGTATTAAAAAAAAAGACTGACATTTTTTGCTGCCGCCAACTAATTCCTCTATAAACAAAGACTATTTTTCAAAATTGGAGCAATTCAGAAGACAGCCGTAGCTAGACTCGCTACTTTCATGAGGTGCTTCACTGAAAAAGCACTTATTTTTTAAATTGAACAATCAGTGATGGAAAGTGACAAGCAAAAGTACTTAAGTAGTCTACATTTTGATTCGAACACAACATGAATGAGTAGTTAAGAAAAGATAAGACTTAATTGATCCCCGCAGTTAAATTCACAAGTAACCAAGCAGTATATGAAGCCATAAAATACCCAGACCTTTACCAGCTGGAACGTTACAGTGATGGACACATTAAAGTATCAATAATTACAATAAAACAATGTAAAATATAATTAATTTTTTAACTGGACACTATCAAAGAAGTGACAATAACCTCAATCACTGGCACAGGAGGTCCTCGGTTTACGACGTTCTGGACTTGCGTCGTTTCGCCGTTACGTCAGAACTGATTACGGGTCAGTCTTCGGTTTAATGTACGGTTTTTGTCATTACATCGGAATTGGTTCAGTGGAACTAGTTGGTGAGCAGATGAGCGGATGAAAATGTAGTCATGCGATGGGCGGAGTGGATGAATACTGTATGTACAGTAGTCACGTGGCGATATAAGATGGCTTTGTTTACTTTTGCCGCCACATTGGATTATGCTACATTCGCTAACTTCATTATGGCTCCCAAGCATAAGTCAGACTTACAGTTTACATTTTTGCCGGTGTTTTCCTACCGAGTTGTGTTTCAGTGTGAGTTAATGACTGTTTGTCGTTGGTTTACATGTTCACCAGAGTTCCGACTTACAGCGAAAATCACACCGTAGGAACTGAACTCCAACTAAGTCGAGGACCCCCTGTATGTGCTTTATTGTGCTTTATTGTGTATTTTCATCTGAATGAGACGATAATTTACAAAGGAGATCTGAAACAAGTGATTGAGATCATAAACTCATTAGGAAAATGTTTACTGAGGAAACATATCCAGAGGGAAGTAGGAGAAGTTTCTCACAGACTTGCATTCGACAGAGGTGGCCCCCTGCTGGCTGCTAGAAATAATGCAGATTTAAGTCACTTCTGCATTGGCTTCACTTTTAAATAAGCTGAATTCTGATTTCACTCATGTTGTGTCTTTCAGTACACTCTAAAAAGTATTTCAGGGGAGATTTTTTCCACCTCTTCATTAAATGCATGCATACATAGGAAACAAATCAAAGTGATTTAGATAAACCTTTAAAATTGTAAACATTATTTTTGATAGGATGGTTAGACTTGATAATGTTGGTAATTGCATCAATCTAATATTCTTTCTAATTTAAAGTTAAATTTCTGTGGTAGTTGTTTTAAAATCCAAATTTAAGTTGAGGTAATTTAATGAACTTGACAGGATTTCAACTTCTCTCCCCACCTTAAGATGCCTGGACAATTTCAGATAAGATTGATAATTATACAAACCTTTGATTCCCCTAACTAATATAGTTTGTTGGCAGAATGCAATTTCATGAGAAGTCATAATTCAAAAAGACTGACACAAACTATTGTTCATTTTATCTTGAGTGCAAACATTATTTTTCAGTGTCTAAATAAAAACACCTGGGTCAATATATAATTGCGAGACTTTTTGTAGCATAGTTGACAGGTATCATAGTTGACATTTTTGCTGTTTTCAGGCCTAAAATCAACATGGCCACCTATAACCAAACACCACATGGCATTTTTACAGAAAGATTCTTCTAAATATTATATATACAATTGAGTAAAACTGAAATTGAAAGTTATTTATAAAGATACTGTAGTAAACCTGTTGACATGCGAAAAATCCACACGACTCACACACTACTTTATATTAAATAACTCAGAAAGCCTTGTAGTCTTGCCTTCTTCTTTTTCAGGAGGAAATGACATCATGTGGAGCAGGTCATGTGATCTGGAATTAACACACTTCCTTGAGAGGTGTTTTTGTAATAGGGAACTTAGTTGAAAGTGATTTCTTGGACACAGATACAATTTGTTATTTTCCATCTAAAATCTGATATATTGCCAAAAAAGAAATATCTGTCATGATTATCTCAACTCAATAAAAAGAACACAATCAAAACAATTTTTGAATAAGCTCATTTTATTATTGTTTAGCTAATTAGAAGGTGGTTGTTATTAAATTTGGATGGTTATTTAGTTGACATTTTAGTGATATCCAGTCATTTTTTATTAATAAGTGATTGTTTCCATAATAAATAATTATGGAATTTACAAAGACATGATCATAATGAACATAAAAAACATTATTTTTTTTACTTTTAATAAAAATGAATCCAAGATATATCCCATGGACTTCAAAAGTCCCTCAATTATATATTGATTCACTATATGGACATGTTAATGTAAAAAAAAAATAATTTCTTTGGATGAGGTCTTTAACTATTTACCAGGACATTTATTTTTCTCTTTGTCTTCCTGTTGTCCTGCCTTGCAGTCATGCTAACCTGCCTTTATGATGTGCATTATCCCTGGCACCTTCATCTCTTTGCCTCCTGAGCAAACCTCCAGTCTTCCAGCCTTCTGGTCTCCACGACAGACCAAAACAATAAATCACCACTGCAAACAAGAGGTAGAAGTAGGTCATATTGCTTCTTACACCCACATGCTGTGCATAAATGCACAAATGCACACGATCACAAGAAAATCTGAAGCTCTAAAGCCACCTGAACACGCTCACGATCCATCCTGCACTCTGCCTACACACACAAACAGGGGCAAAAAGCGTCACACCCTTTCTGCAGTACTACAAAGTCGCAGGGGACTGCAATAAAAAGCCACATTTTTATATCATCCAGAAAAGAAGGTGGCCCTCCCGGTTTGCGTCCAACCTCCCATGCCTCCTCCATCAATTAATCAGCAGAAGTATTTTTAAAACAAGTTGTGCTAGAACTTGATGGACTGTTTAAAAATGCATTGAGCACCAGAGCAGAGCAGCTGCAGCTGAGGAGGCTTGTGGTGGCAGCAAAGAAAAAAAAAAACCTGCATCGGCAACAACGTTAAGGCTGCAAGAGAGCAGCAGACAGACACAAAGGTGAGACAGAGAGAGAACATGCAGTGGAGGAAATGAAAGGAAAACACGAGGACAGGAAAAAGCGAAGTGAAGACAGGAGGAGACCCTTGAGTGTATCCAAGTGTGTGTGAGCGTAACAGAGTGACAGGATATTTTGGGGGAGCTATTTTTGAGACTGGAGATATCTTTGGGGTAAAGTGGGGAGAGAGTGGATGCAAAACCAAGCAAGGTGTGGTCACATAACATCTACGATAGCAGCAGCTCTGTTTGCTCCATTCTGGTGCAGATAGCTTGCTTACGGTAACACTCCAGTAACTTCAGAACAAGAACAAAACCTTTATCCCGTGAATCAGCCGAGCGCTCTGAAGCTCTTCTCAACAGACTTTAGTTGGTTTTTTTTTTTCTGCCTGAGAATGGCGAACTTCCAGCCATCAGGCTTTGTGTTTGAGCAGAGCAGTGGCTCACTGTTGGCAGCCTGTACAAGTATTTGAAGGGAGTGAATTCCCCGGCTGCATCAGATCTCGCGGTTACATGGTGCACAGGTTTCTTCCATCTGTTTCCCTTCTAAAGATGGGCTTCTGACGCGGGACTCCAGGTGCACTGTGGGCTGTGTGCACAAGAGTAAATACACACATATACAATGCAAATTGGCAGCCGCCCACATGGAGCCGCTCACACACACATCGACGACACAAAGGCTGGCAAAGCTACGCACAGGATGAGACACACTCATACGGTATGTGTGCACCAACTGTGATGTCCAGCACTGTTGTTGCTCAGACAATGATCAAGTGTAGTACTACAACAGCATCGAGACGAACAAGCACATTATTTACATAGTAATTTACTCCATAATGAGCAGCAATCCATTTAACAAAACAACTCTGACTACATTTTAAAGAAGAAAGTGTGTCACTTTTTAGTGAGTTATATCAAACTATAAAGCTTTACCTCTCCTCCTTCCCCATTTTAAAGATTCTCATAACATCAAACCTTGGTTTTCATATTATTTAGGGTCTTTAATTTGTCTGCATTACCCGTTTAATTGTCAAGAGGTCAATATACTCCATTAGCAGTGCTTCTTGGATGGTCAAATCACTTTCACTTCTGTCAGAATGTTTCTGTAGCTTTCTGAAATCAACAATCCAACATTCACACCTACTTCATTCCTGGGTTTGAATATTTAGCTCTTTTTTTCATGTGTTACACAACTATTTCTGGCTTTCTTGTGTCAGCAGCTGAGTGGACCATTTGAATGTTTTCCAGAAGAGAATGATGAAAATGTGTTCTGGTACCTGCATGTTTCAGTGATTTCATGTCTCCTCCGTGTTTATGGCGACGGTGTTTTTGCTGCTGTTTTGGCTGTTTGGATCACGTATATAATAAGTACCTAGATGTAATCCAGTGTTTCTGGATTAGTAAAAAAAAAAAAAAAAATATTACTGATACACAATATTGATTCTTTGTGGAAGTCTGATGTGATAGTCCTTTTAAAATTATTTGGGTTGACTGCTGCTGGTACATAGGCTTTAAAAGGCTTTAAAATGAACACTGACAGAGAGACACTGCCTGTCACAGTAAAAAATATTGCGATTTTATCTGAAAATGTTCCATAATAGAAATACAAAACAAATACTGTGTGTTTTACATGTAACTTTAAGTAGTTTTAATATTTAGCACAGTGATTGTGTACCTGTAAAGCATTGTACTTGAGGTTTCTATCTGCCAGTGGCCCTTCAAAATAAGAGTAGGTGCAATAATATGTTCATCCCACTACAGTAGAGACTTGATGTACTTTGCAATTAGCTGGAAAAAACGTGAATAGATTGGTACTGGCAATCACCCAAAATGAGTTCAGCATACCACGAATATCTTGCATCCCAAATTAACATATCATGCTTTCTCCTGTTGTCATGGCTCCCTGGCGGCTGCCATATTTATTTTTAGGTAACATTTTTCAACTTTAGCCTGACAGACTTTATCTGCTTTTAAATGTTAATTTGGGTCGATGCCAGGAATTCATTCCAGTAATTCATTTTAAAACCCTCATTGACTGATACCAATGATGTCTTAATAACAATCCATAAAAGTTAAATTAACCCTCCAAACCACAAAACCCCCTGGGGGTTTAAAGGGCGTGCTACCTTTAAAAAGTTGGAGCCAGAAACTGTGAAAAGAGAAAGAATTCAGATTTTCAACTCTCAGATTGTTGCTGAACTACTCATCTGTGACATGCCATTAAGTCAGAAACTTGACCAACTTTAAGCATAAAATCGTGATATTTCATCAAAATCACTTTATTTTATAATTATCATGCAAAAAAATTGCCAAGAATGAAGTATTTGCAGTAACCAAATTTAAAAAATCAACTGTTCCCAAGAAACATGACAAAAACAATCACTGACTTATCAGCTGAACTGGGCTGAACTGCAGGCTGTGTTTACACAGAGCAGACAGAAGACAAGTGCATAATGAAACCAATTAAAAATGTAAGTGATAAAATGTCTACAATATTTAGAGGCCACATTTTTCCCAGTATTGGTAGCACATGGGGGAACTTTTTTTTAAAAAGTGTTTTTTCAGTTTTTGTGAAATAAATAATTATAGAAACTCTTCTTTCTTTTTTGATTGTTTTATAATTCATAGCATAATACTGCACAATTTTATACTGAACAGAAGATATTTCTGAGTTCTCTCTACTTCTAGCCATTGTTGTGCTGTTTCTATAGAGTCGAAGATTGTTATATCGAAAAAAGAGCCCACAGTGAGTGAAAAAACACACAGAAACTGGGGGTTATGTTATTTCTTTTTCAAACCTAATTTGTCCTATTGATACTTCAGATTGAAACCACTCTAGTGGCAGAATATGTGGAGATTTTTTTGTGAACCATTTAGAAGAAAATGTGATGTATTTGTTTCCCTTTAGTTTATATTTTAAATTAATTAGTCATGCCACACTTCTTAATAAAGCAATGTGAGTTTGTCTGGCTGCTCTGTTAACAGATATGCTGGTTTCTCTCCTCTTTCTGACAAAAAAGCTGCTTTCTGTGGAAAAATGGTCTCCAGAACACTCAGACTTGTAATATTAAACCACCAGAAACTACAATCGAAACATTAAAAAAAAGCAAAAACTGAACTGATAGCAGACCGATGAGAAAATCGTGGGAACCGGATAAAATCAAGATGAGAGACTTACTGGGAAGTAGAGCAGTAACGCCCCAAACAAGATGGCTTCCAGCAGAATGAGTCCAGATGTACGGATGCTCTGTTAACGAGGAAAGAGACACAGAAAACTCATCAATCAATGATAGGGCGAGGGTGATTATTTATGGATTGCTACGCTGAAGGAGACTGAAAAATTATCTGTCTGGTGTTGTCAGACACATCTGAGATGGTGATTTAACATAGCAGCTGCACAGATAGAAGCAATGATGAGACTAAAATTAATCCCACGTAAGCATCTGTAACGTTCCTGCTGCTTGAATGCGTATCAATGTTTCCCTTAATGCTTGAACTTTTCAACTACATGTGCTTTGTCATCTGGAGTCATCACAGTTTACTGCTCTGTTGCTGTAAAGCCGACCTCAGACTATGATGAGCTGAATCTGCAACATAAAGCTGCAGACGAATGATAACTCATCGCCTCCTTCAAAGCAAACCAACACAAAGAAGAGTTCAATATATGGATATTTCTAATGTTTTGCTTCTCTCCGAAACAATGAGTGACAACAGAACTTTTCTGGGTTGCATTTAATTACCCACATTACCACATAGAAGATTTTTTTATGTCTTTGATGTAAATCCGATGGCCTCCAGGGATATTTCTTGTGAATTGAGGAAATGTGGGAGATTCTGAGGCAACAACACAAATGTCTATAAATAGCTCACGAGGAAAGATTTTGCTCAACTTTGCCCGAGGACTGGTTGTAATTATTCTACTCTGCATGGATCTCATGTTTATTCGAGGACTATAATATGCAAGAACTTTGCTGTAAATCTGTACAGAAACCTAATGAAGGGATGAAGTTTTATATATATGTTTATATGAAAATGTAGCTACAAATACAGTACTATGATAGCATGTAGTTAATTTAGTATGAAATGCTTTCAAATTTAAAATAATGACAGGAAGCAAATAAATCTGAATTGAACCGAGTTCTAAGTGTAAAATATTTACAAATGAATTAGAATCACTGACTTCACCTTTAATCTGAGGCAACTGTGTACAAGGGTTGATCGAAAAGTTCTGAGACTGTGCATGTGTCACGATCACATGTTCAAGCTACAACTGCCAAGAGTCAGGATGTGACACCATGATATGTGTTACACGCTTTCGTTTCAACTGGCAGGGATGATTTTATTGTG
This sequence comes from Amphiprion ocellaris, assembly GCF_022539595.1. Classification (NCBI taxonomy): domain Eukaryota; kingdom Metazoa; phylum Chordata; class Actinopteri; family Pomacentridae; genus Amphiprion; species Amphiprion ocellaris. The sequence continues at coordinate 8,724,582 of NC_072775.1, read as the reverse complement.
GACTGCAACCAGAAGCTGAGAAGAAAATGGAAACGAAGAAATGATCCAACTTTCATGTGGAGGATCTTCACTGGTAACGAGAGGAGGGTCTGCAGCTACCACCAAGAGAAGAAGCAACAGTTTTCACAGTAAAAGAGTCCACAATCTCCAAAACCTACCAAGGTGCACCAGGAGAATGCCTGTTGTTTTCCTCACCATGCACGTGGTTCTGCACCGTGAATTAGTCCTTCAGGTTCGAACTTTCATGGTAGAGTTCTGCTGCAAAGTTCTGATGGAAAACATTCAGTGCAAATGACCTGAACTGTGACATGATGGCATGTGATGACACCCAGTCACAGCTCTGTGATTAAACAAGGATTCTTTACCTGCAACAACACAATTGTTGCTCTCCACCTGAGCTTCTCACCAGATTTGGCTTCCTGTTTCCTCCAAAATAAAATTCAAGTTGAAGGGTTGGGTTTTACAGAGTTCAAGAGATTGACTGCATTGCAGACGGTGTTTGACATGTTTATGTCACGGGACTTCCTTGTAGCATTACAAGCATCCTAGAAGTGTTGGAATAATCACAGTCTCAGAAATTTTTGATGAACCCTCATAAATGTAAATCATTTTACTGCAGGTAATCTGTAATAACGTTTTTTTCAGTTTCCACTGTAGAAGGATGATGAGCCTCCAAACAGTGGTGGCCACTTTAGAAAGTTCCTTAACTTAATCATGATTGATGATCTCATCTATACCCCCTGACCCAAGCTATCTTCTATTTAAAAGTACAAATACTGTGCAGTGAGACACTGACATTTCAAGTTACTGTTAGACGAGCAATTAAAAGAGATTTGGATTTAGGGAAAAGGCCAAAATAGAGCAAGAGAGGCTTATATTTTCTGACTTTTAATCCTAGTGTGGGTCAAGATCTAAAAATGTCGGATCCTGCAGTTTCATAATGAGATTAAATATCAGCTCATGGTTTGGGTTTGTGGTCGCTTCGTCCTAAACTCACCCCTAAAAAATATAAGACTCTGAACCCAGTGTAAGCCTTGAAGATATCACTAGACACACCAAAATCCCTCCAGAGCCACAGAAGAAATTATTTAACATTCGTGTTGTCCTGCGGGTCAAATTGATCCGTTTTAAAGTTTGAAAATGTGTGAAAAAAATTAATTTTCACAGTCAAACTTTGAATATTTTTGAACATTTTTTGGTGGAAAAAAAAGAAATGTTAAAAAACAATGTTTCTTAAGCACAATCACAAAAAAATCCACCAAAATCCAGTGAAATTCATTGGATTTTTTAATGAATGTGCTTAAAGAAAACAGAAGTTTTACTGATATATATGTCATCACTTTAGATATTTTAAGGATTTTTTTGGATAAGTTTTACTCATTTTTTGAAAATATTTACAAGAATTTTCTTGCCAAATTTGGGGGATCTTCTTCAATAAAGATTTTAAGGGAAACTTTTAAGGAATTATTGGAATTTTCTTCCTGAAGGTTTTGCAAATTTTCAGAAATTTGGGGAACTTTTTTTGCTGAATTTTTAGATTTTTTTCAGACAAGGAAACAATATTTTTTGGTGCCCGTAAATGAGGATAACAGGAGGGTTAACTAAGTAGCTTTCCTTATTTCTGGCAAAACAGCGACCTCCTCACCTTGTTCCTTCTGAAGTGGTAGACCACCACCATGCTGGCCAGGGCCAGCACCATGCACAGACCCTGGAAGGAGGCCACAGCGAGCCTCAGAGCTCCGTCCTCCTGAACCAGACAGGGAGTGTCGTCTCGACAGTATGGGCAGCCCTCACGGCACGGCAGGCACTTACTGGACGTGTCGGAGGGTTCGTCTTTGCCCTGCTCCTTACCTGAGGATGTGAAGACACTTCAGTTATGTCTTGCTGTAAGACATTTAATGCTGGATATAATCACTCCTGTTCTTGAACAGTTTGAAATGTTCACATCTAATCACATCTCGAATTGACTGTAGTGTTTTCCAGGATTATCACTGCAATTAATTTGCATTTAGTTGTCACACACTGACATCTTATTAAATGCTCAGTTAATCAATTTGAAGGGGTACAAATCACCAATCCAATAAATCAAAAAGCCTTGGAGTGATAATTACATGAATACAGCCTTTAATTAAGCAGATGAGGAATAATGAAGGAGCGGAGGATAAAATATTGTGACACTGCTGCCTTCATCAGTTTGGTTTGCATAATTGTTATTACTGTATTCCAGCACATGACACACTTGGATGTGGTTTATCAGTTCGCTCATTAGATTTTTTTCCACCTTCTCATTGGAGAGTTAGCACGACTGGTTTATTTGAAACCTGAATTCAATCAGTTACGTGTAAAGACACGATAGACGAAGCCAAAAATATCATTCTTAATTCTACTGTGTCTGATGTGGTGGGATTTGGAGTCAATCTGTAGTTTAAATCCTTCATTTTCACCACAGACACCATGCAGCTCCTCTAGAAAATGATGTTTGATAAGCATGTAATTCCTCAGTAAGTCCCAGACCTCATACAGAATGCAAACACTGCGCTGGAGCTGCACAGTGCTTCAGCAGAGCACGAACTGCAGGAGAAAGTGCTGGAATGACTGTTAAAGAAGTTACCCGGTCAGTTTATAGGCGAGTTGATGAATTTATCCAGGGATCATGCAGCCACTGATGTAAGAAATCACATGAAGTGGTTTCATTGTTCCTTAAGTGATAACAAAATCACTCGTTTTGCTGTGAACCCCAGAAAAGCTGTTTGTCTTCTCTACTATTCATGCATTTGCAATGTGAGTTGTGTTTGTGCCACGGTGTTATTGTCTGTATTTGTTTTCATTTGTATTTAATGTGACTGCATGTGAATTGTTTATTCAGCTTTGTTTTTAGCAATAGAGTGTGTTCTTTCATTTGCATTCCTCACGGTTATCAAATTAAATGGAAAACCTGAACCCTTGACCCCAGCAGTAAGAATACCCAATGGCTCTGTTTTGCTGTGAGGTGCATTTTGTTGGCATGGTGTTGGTCCACTTGCAAATAAATACAAAGTTGTTCTGAGTGATCACCTTTATTTTGTGATAAAACATTTCTATCCTGATGCTTGTGATGTTCTGTAGTGGCCATATTCATAGACCCTCTGAATGGACCAACATGTCTTCACCACCATCATGAAAGCACAAATGACAGAACATCTTTTTGACAGATGGTGTTTCAGAGTCTTAGAGAATCAATGCAAAGTTGTATTGAAGATCTTCTGGTGGCACATGGTGGCCCAATACCTTAGAGACACTTTATGTTGGTTTTTCCTTTCATTTGTATATCTAGTTAGGCTGCCAACAAACTAATAAAATATTCAAACAATGTACCTACAAAACCTGTAGAGGGTTTGTAGCCAACATCTAGGTTTTTCAATATGTGGATGAGAGGGAAGGTCCACCAAAGACCACTGCAGAGCTGCTGAAGAAGGTAGTCTGCATTAAAAGGAAGAACAACACCTGGGTTCCTTGGAGTTGAGGCATGGATGCTGAGATTCACTGCTGAACCTTCCAAGGAAAGAGAGTTCCCACTAGACGACCCAAAATATTCAACCACTCCTTTGTTCATCCTGCAGCAGGTTCCAGAAGTGTAAACAGAGGATTGTACCAGTTAATCCTCCATAACAAACCTACGGGGAACCCTTTTCCACTTCCATGCTGACAGTGCCAACAATGGTTCCAATGTCACAAGTAGTGTCAAGGCAGCCAAGTCCAGGAAGTAACCTTCACATTTCGTGGAAGCCCCACTCACGTGGTCATCCTGCAGAGAATGGGCAGCATGTGTCTGGAGAGCAGCTATGGGATATTAACAGCTACATTAACACCTACATAACAGACCCGCAGAGACAGAAGGGGACATGAGAAGTGAGAAATACATTGGACCATTGCAGCATGCATAATGTTTTTAAAAAGTAAACTGTTGATTCAGTGGCGAGATGGTCCGGAGTGAAATAAAGTTGGTTTGAATTACGCCTGAAAAAAATAATATATACCAATGATAGACATTTCAGCAATAATCAAGAGTAAAAAATGTTGGAAAGAATGTTTAGTAGTTCAACTTAAAGGCATTAGATACAAATCTCCATGTCAGTCAGTCAATTGCATCAGAAGTAATCGGTGACATGAATGAAGTTCTTCATCCAGCTCCCTCTGTCCAGCATTGCAGTCAAAGTTCTTTGCCTTCCAGACCAGTGTCTTCTTCTAGCCTAGCCTACGTTGCCTAATGATGGTTGACAAGCGTGGATGTGAGCCGTATAGCGACTTGTTGGTGAGGTGCGATTTCCAGGGGATGTTTTGTATCATCCGTAGCATTCTGGTAGAAGTCCATCAATTCTTTTTGAGAGCGTCTTCGATAGTGACCAGGAGTCAGATCCATAGAGTAAGATGGATTCCACTGACGCGATGAATACTCTCACTTTGGTTGTCGTTTTAATTGGAAATACCCATATTTTTTTTACAGAGAGTTTAATGTTCTCCCCAGGCTCCACCAGTTTTTGTTTCTATATCATGTGCTGTGTTGGTGTAGCCTCCAAGATAGAGGAGATTATCAACTTTTTTGATTTCTGACCCATCTAGTGCATGCAATGTCTCTTCAGATGTTGGGTTAAGATGCATGAACTTCGTATTTCCAGCATTCAGGAAGAGTCCAATCAGTCTTGCTTCTTACTCTACCCGATGCAGAAAGTCTTCTGCTTCACTGAGAGTGTTTCCCAGGAGACATCTCCATGACGGCACAGAATGAAAATGCAAAGTTCAGTTAGGTGCAAGAACAAATCCTAAACATATTCCCTGATGGTTTGACAGCTTTTATAAACAGTCAATCATGTCCCTTAATAATGAAGGTTCTTTAAATGAAGATCTCCCAAGGCTGACTGGACCTCTTGTCACCTTCATCCACACATGAAGACCTGGTCGTCCTCCAGGTAGCCAGAGTTCAAGATTCTATTCAGTGTTTATATTTATTGCATCTTATTGATGTTCAGTCAATTTACCTCAAAGCCAGTTTTACTTGCTGTCTTTATGTAATATGTATCAAGGTCAGATTATTCCTTTATATTGATTTAGCTCTTTTCATAAGTGTAAATCCATTTATTTGCGTGTTTTTCATTAAAATTATCACCCTAATGCCTTGAAAAATTGAGTGGTTACAATAAAAGTAGGGTGATAAAATTCAAAACTGACTTTTTGCCTTGATCTTTATGAAAAATGAGCCATTAAAAATGATCAATAATTTTCAGTATCAACTGAAATTAAACAGTATTCTATGTTAAAAATTGTAACTACATCACCCAGCTCTAGTTTGAATCACAAAGTTTATGGCTTGAATATGAAAAATTTAGAAAGTTTTTCACAAAAACTCCTGTGCCTCATTTTGCATGTTCCCGAACTTCAGCTGCTCGGTTTCCATCTACTGTCAAGCGGTGCCAGACTTCAATATGACCAGCAGTCAGTTTTATCGAGCACTGCACAAATATTCTGGGAGTAACTAATGAAAAGGTATTGAGAAAGCACCTTGAATATGCCAAGTAACTAAAATCTGTTCACCTTTTGGCACATGGCCTGAATTTCTACATTACTGAAGAAAAAGTCTGCTCATTACGGTCCAAGATCTGAAGGTTTAGGTAAGCCTGTTTAAGTAATAAGCATGATAATTATGGTAAAGACTAGATTTCTATGGTTGTAACAAGGTGTGAGTTATAACTCTATCTATGCAGGATGTTATTAAATAAGTCACGTGTGTTCGGTGAAGACTAAGCAAAAACATGGCATCTGTTCATAATGTGTTCTATGCTTATCTGAAAAACGTGTTTGTATTAGTTCACACCGTCTGCTGTTTGTTTTGACCCTTCAGTATAAAATCACGGTCATAATGAACAGAAAGAGGATAGAAGAAACCCCACTGAAGTTGTCATTTCACACTCAGTTTCACACATCTGGTGTGAGGCCAGATGTTCGCAGTGACACCGCACCTCTGCTTGGGGTCAACTGTCACATGCAGGAAGAATTTCTCACCCATTAAACTAACAGGAGTGATCCTCGAGAGACTTCGTAATTGCATTGAAGGTGTTTGAGAGAAGGTTAGGCTTGTTCTTTTCTCTCTTTTTTTAGATGCTTATATTGTTCTTTTCATTTAACTTATATTCTACCAGGCAAGACATGTTGGGATTGGATTATTATAATACTTTAAGAGAGCATTTATTTCAGTAAAGTTCATATTTTCCAGACAAGTAAACACAGTGTGACTGACCTGTTTGTGACGCATGTAGAGTAAAAGTGTTTGCATTTATTCAACATCACAATGCACATCGAGTGGGTGATTATAAAACTACAGGCCCTTGTAGGGTCTGGCTGCCAGCAGCGTCGCATTTTCTATGTTTACAGAAGGGCTGTTCTTTCACTAACCTGTAATTAATTGGGTTTTTTTTTCAATCTGCTGTGGTTTTGTTCTAATGGGCGTTTTAGCACAGCTGTAGTTTCACAGCGTCCTCACTTCCACCTGCTCTGCTTAAAGCTGCTGCAGATCTCACTTTTCCTTCCCACAGCAGACATTTGCATTGAAAAGCGTGAGCAAACCGGAAACTTGCATTGCTTGTTTCATCCTTTTTGCATTTACTCAAGGGTTTGTAGCAAAAAAAAAAAGTCTCTCAATGAACTCTAACCCACAAGACGCAGTGAATACGATGAAGGGTTTATACTTTATAAGAACCATTTATGTGTTAGCTCCTAGTAAATGGAACAATGGAACAAATTACTCAAACATATATGTTCTCTCTCTCCATTGCTTCTCACCATTCATATTTGTCCTTTTGGCATGTTGCTAGGGAACAATACAAATTCTGTTTCCAATCTCATCTTTTTTTCTTTTCAGGGATGCATGAAGAATAAAACGCAGGTTCTGGGAGGGGAAATCGAGGTCACAAGCAACCGCAAAACCCAATCTGAGCTACAGGGATTTTTAATGAGGTGGCCTGCATGGGGTTTGGAAGATGAATCTCTTCACACACTGAGCCTTTTGACTACAGGCCCCATCACGCTGCATTATAATAAAGCTCCAGCTTAGCCTATCAACTCCCCCTGGGGTGCTGCATTGTTGGAGTCAGGGATGAGAACCACCGCAGTTGCCTGATTATCTTGCTCATCAGGGCCAAGCTTTCTGCCCGAGGACACTGCAGAGCTTTCAGTCAAGGTGTCAGAATACAAAGATTCAAATCCAAAGCACGATCTGGGAGGGCTAAAGTTAAGGATATACTTGAAAACCGCAGAGGTAAAAAAAGCAGAACACAGGAGATGTGTGTTCACATTTAGATTTGACTTTTCTGTCACATTTGGCTGGAAAAGAAGGAACAATGAAAAAGTGTCACATTTACATTTTTAGCTAATTAGCTTACTACCTACAGTAGTAAATGTGACATCTCCAAGAATTACATGATTGTTTGTGGTTGTAGATCACAATAAAATATTCTCCCTATGCACAGTAGCTCTGTTGTGCTCGTTATTTGGTTTGGAGAGGTTTATGTTATACTCAATATCTTTCAACGCCACACAAAGTGCAGTTAGACAAGGTTACTTTAGCAAAACTCATTTGTTATCAAGCATCATTTTCTATTGTAAGCTTTAAAATTTTGTATAATAAAGCAGGAGTGTGAACATGTTGCAAAATATTTTCAACCAGAAGCATAAAATCCTGGTAAGGGTACATTCGAACTATTATTCTAACATTTCTATTTGTAGCTGCACTATAATACACGGGCTATATAGACAAACTAGGCAGTACACGCACCAGCCGCTCCTTTATTTTCATTATTGTCTGATATATATGATATATATGCCTTTTTTAGGGTCCTTATCATGGTTCTATATGTGCCCATAATATAAATGTTCAAGGTCCTTGTGCAGCTCTCTTGTTTTTGAGATGAATCAGGAGGAAACACTATAAAGTCCACTGGAGACACCGAGCCTATGAGCCGACTCACACACTTGGTAACATGTCATTTAGCCAAAACACAAAATCCACAGTTGCTGGTTAGAAATCAGAAACCTTCTTTTCTTTACCGCTGCGTGAAATCAAAGAAGCTGTTCTCCTTCTACAAAAGGCGAACATAAGATCCAACAGGTCTGTGATTTAAATGCCACCTGTGGCTCCCACTGGAGCTCAGAATAGAAACATAGTAGACATTTTTTCAATAAGAACAGTCAAAATCCTTTGACTGCAGCTTGAGGTTTCATAACCTCACAAGCCCCAGGAGACCCTTTCAAAGCAGAATTTCAAACATGTGTGGCTGTCAGCTGAAAAAAGGTGGTTGTTTTTTTACTCTTTTTTTTCTTCATAAATCCCAAAAGCTTCCTTTTGAAAGATTCAAAGTTTTTCATCTGACAGCTCACTGCAATGTGCATTTTTATATTACAGAGGGATTTGTAACCTACTTTTAAAGCCATTGAGCGCCACTCGGCTCGGATGGTAAAATCCTCTCCTGCACTGGCACTTGTACTTGTCCAACACAAATCCATGGCCCACGATGGGAGTGCACTGGAAGAACAAAGAGAGAAGAGATTAATCAAAAATCTGTGTTCACCTATTTTGGCTGCAATCGACCAGAACATCACAGTCGGTAGTAACACGAGGGCAACAAGTGAGAAGCTGAGGAGGAATCGACTTGAATGTGAAACCACGGGATGGAGGAGGATGATTGACTCAGCTCTGTTTGTGAGTCTTCAACACAAAAGCAAGTGGGTGTAAACAACATAACAACAAAAAGTGCCAGAAACATTAACAGTTAATTAGCTTTCTTTCACCCTGTTACAACATTTAAAAAAGGACTGCTTTAAAAAGAGACATTCATCATATTAATGCAAATTGGAAAGACAAATAGCATCTCAAAGCTGAAATAATTAGTGAGTTAATCATGAACAGACACTAATCAGCAACAGTTTTAATGATCATGTGCTCTTTTACGGCCAAATTCTCTGGTTCAAGCTTGTAAAATTTTAGGATCTGGTTGTTTGTTATTAAATTTGAGAAACTTCACTGCAGATTTATATAACTGTTTAAGGAAAATTTGCAGTAATACATCTTTTAGGATGGATGTCTGGCAAACAAGAAGTCAAAATTTGAGTCACTGCAAAGAGAAAAAAAACAGCAATTTTGTTGTCTTTATAAATTGTTGGACTGCATTAGATTTCAACAGTGTTCCTAACAAAGTCAGCATCAGCATGACACCTATGAAATAAATGCACATTGATATTACAGCCAGTGAATAGTATTAATAACATATCTATTTTCAAACTTTCTATAACATAATAAAGGAATAATATATCATCTTGCACTTTTTTCCCCATACCTGCAAGAGATATGAACTTTCCCAATGAAAAAGCTTAAAGGAATCAAAAATAATCCATCTTGGAAAAACAAACACTCATAACACATAAAAAAAAGCTTTATTCAGTAAGATCAGTGGCAGTAAGTTTTCCATGCAGGACCACATAATAATGATATAATGATATAAAGACTCCCAGCAGATAACACGGACACCCAATCTGAATAAAGCGCTGTTCCTACAGTATGTTTTTGTCGCTGCCTCCTGATGATTACGGTCCTTCTCAGGCCCGCTGCACCGTTTGGTCTCAGTTAATGAACTTGTTTCAGTCGTGTTATTGAATCTCCTACATCGTCTACATGCTCCTCTGCAGCGCAAAGCAGCAGACGCCCCAGTTATAAACACGCCTGTGTCAGGGGAAATCACACGGCTTTGCCAAGTAACAGGGAAACTAATTAATATCTAAATTAAGAATTAAGGGTTGTTTGCAGAATTTAAGCGCGCCTGCATAATTCCAGCTTGCATTGATAACTGTGGGAGCTACATGGGCTTAAAGACCATCTGGAGCTAAAACACACTGAACAGCACACACACTCAGGCACCAGTATGGATACTGTACACTCATGTGGATGCACATACTTGCACTAAATAAAGCTGCAATAAATTTCACATGAACATTCATAAATAGTTCATTGCTTTGCATGCTTCATACGGAGTATTTCCTCTGGGGTGGCCGCTGTGGAGAACAGCAGGACTGTATTTATGGCACATGAGTCAGCGACAGTCTCTGATAAAATCTTTTTATTTTTCTGATCCCATTCAAAACGCAGCCGCAGTTAAAGCAAAGAACGCCTATTTGCTCTCCTGATGAGAGTTGTTTGTAATTAGCTTAGCTCAGCATAAAGAATGGAAGCAGGGCTAAGCAGCTAGCCTAGCTCTCCCTGAACTTCAAAGATGAAGTAACTTTATCAATTCATACAATGGTTTTTATATGGACATTTTGTACTCATAAAGAAATAGAAATCAAACTACATTAATGTTTTCTGTTAATCATCTTAAGAAGTAGTGTTAAACATATCCTTGAACTTCTGAGAGAGGAGCAGACGAGCTGTTTTGCGCCTGACTTTGCACCGGGCTGAGTTCTTTTGGAGTCTCTTTGTGGTCATTTTCTGTATATGTAGGTGTGTTACAGTGCTTTGCAGTCTTTTACCTGAGCCCTGCTGTTTTGAATAAGAAAGCGATTCCATTAGCATTAGCCTCAGCTAGCTAGCTGAACCAGTCGCTTTTATACAACTCAACGCTGCATATTTCATCAACACAACCGCTACTGTCAGAAGTTAGACAGCAGAGACATACACTTATTTCATGAACTCTTGCTGACGGTCATTAAACACACCTGTCAAACTGCAATTTAATTTGAACAAGCAGACCAAATGCTGCCCTCAAACAAAACTTATGAGCTCGTGATAATGACACTAGAAGCCTTGTACACGAACGTTTGCTGTTCAAGGGGTAACCTCGGCTGTAAATCATGAAAATTGCTGCTAGACAACATCAACATTAGATAAGATTACATTGAACTTCAATGTCATTGAACAGAGTACAAGTGCTAAGTCAAAGAAATGCAGTTTAGCATCTAATCAGAAGTGCAAAAGCAGCAGTAAAGTGCATTATTTACAGAATGGTGTACACAGAATGTTACAAACAGAATGAACCTTATGGACAGAGATACAAATACACTAATATATGATTATATATATTATGGATACACTATAATCTAAACCTACGGGTGGATATAAATAGGTGTATGAGCAGTATTAACAGTGCAACTAGTATAAACTGCATGTAATGACAGTATGGACAATGTAAACAGTATTAATGCTAACATGGACGTTACTGTTGGTGTCTAGAAGGCACCGAGCAACACACTATCAAGCTATCAAAGGTGTTTGATAGCTAGCTAACTATCTAGCAAGCGAATAGCAAGCTAAGCTAATTTATAACAAAAAGATAAGGCCATTGGAAATGCCATTATTTTCCTAGGACATTGTTTTAAAAAAAAAACCTATACAAATAAAATTACAATATATTAAAGCATATCTACCAAAAAAGAATTACTTCGAACTTTCTGGAAACATCAGCAAACATACTACAACTTGTGAATTCAGAGCATCTATAAAATGTCCTCTTGTGAACACGATAAACACGTCATTTGACAGCGCTGTTTTGCCAAACTTAAATTCTAGAACAAGAAATCTCCATTATTACTGACATTTTGAGGGAAACATATCTGCTTGACTGCATTTGTTTCTGACATAACATAAATATGTTTCACAAAATACTTTGCCATTTATTGTATTGCTTTACATCATTGTACATACATTGTATCCCAGAAAAAGGGATGAGAAGCTTCAAACATGTTGTTTAAAGGGTCGTACTTTAACCCAGAAAGCAGTATTTCAAACAAAACAGGCAGTGACAACTACAAGTAAACAACATGTCATAATCTTACCTTTTAGTGAGGAAGACAGAATAAAACTACTTTTTTTCTCAAAATATAAATGACTTGCATCGGGCTGTAACTTTAACAAGGTAGGGTTGCATCGAAAAGTACCTTACATGATATCAATCTTCTCTATATTTAATCAAAAAGTATTCCATAAAGTTGGAATTAACTTCTTGGGGATATACACATTAGTTGTAATATGCATATAGAAAAATTTGCTGCTCCCCTTCAATAGAAAAAAATTATAGTTAACTAATATTAACCACACGTTCCTGCCTCATCAGATTCACCACCTTTCCGACCTTAACTGCAGCATTTCATCACGTATAAAAGTCATAGGCTATTTGGCAATTAATTTCCCATGGAGCCACGCTTTGGTGTCCTGTTTATTTCAGTGCAAAGGGCACATAAATCTCCAGAAAGGCATTAGAATGTGATATTTCAGATGCACTCTCCTTCAACAGCCTGTCCTTTTGGAAAAATATTTATTTTCATGCCTTTTTTTTTAAGTGGAACAGCTCTGCATGTCAAAGCTTCGTGCTGAACTTTTGCAGAGATCCGTTGTTTTTTAAAGCTGACAAACAGTCCCCAAATCTTCAAACTGGGAAGCAGCAGGCAGGAGGGATGGGCTGCAGAGGGTATAAATGTCGGAACTGAAGCGCAAATGGCTGACAGAATAAACAGATACAGTAAATCATTGCTTCAGTGTTCCACCAGTGAAGATGAACAGGCCTGGGAGTTATCCATGTTTATTTTACTTCTTGGATGAAAGTCTGTGAGCTTCATCCTTTAGAGATTTCACCTTGTTATTTTTTTCCCCCCATTTTTCTTATGAGATATAAACTGAGCAGCTGATAGAAGTTTGCAGGTACCGCATTCCGAATGTGAACTGTCAGATGGGGACGCTTAAAACCATCTTAGGTTTGATGGTGAAAATTGAATCGCCAAAAACACTGAAGAGAAAAATAAAACAATATTGTTAATGCTTCAGTCCTCTAGTACCCTGAAACTTAAAAAAAAAAAAAAAAAAAAAAAAAGAAGATATAAAACCAGCATCAAAATTCAACAGGTCTGTCCTTCACCCATGGTGGCTGGGTCGTTTTTGCAAAATCCTGCTTACAGATAAATCAACAATTTGTAAAATCAAAATGGTGGCACTATGGTTGTCACTGAAACCAGCAGGAGTCTTCATCTGGGGAGCATGAATCTCTAAAAAAATGTCATGGCATTGTATCCAATCCTGTACATGCTGAGACACTTGTGTATGATTAAAAGTGGCGAAGCGACCAACCAACTGGCCAATATTGCGATGCCTTGTGCTACGTCGCTAGTGTGGCTAAAAATAAGTCTGCAGTAAATCAAAATTTTTGGTATTAGCCTGTCAGTGTGTGAAACGACTACAGATACTGCATGTGCTGAACTTTTTTGTTTCCTCCCTGTAGTTAGAGCAAATTCAGACCAAGACACCGAAGTTACAGGTTATACTTTGCGACCTTCCAGCTGTGTGTGTGACCTCCGCAGACACCCACCATCAGTGATTACCAAAACCTTCATCATTATACAGTTCATACACATCTTGACTCGATTCTTCAGTCCAATATCATTTGCCATAATTATATCATCTTTTACTTTTAGCACATCGTATCCAAAAAATATTTCACTACAGTACAAAGTTCCCTCTTGTGCAAACACAAACTACAGATGTTTCTAAGTTGTCAAATGTATCTGCTGTTGGTTTAACAGCCAGTTGGTGGACATCTAAAGAGTTTAACCTGACGGTAACGAGTGCAGCTCAAGTCGTTAATTCTCTAAATGGTGCACTTTAATGGATATTAAGTGTATTTTATTTGGGAGAATATTTGTGTTGTACTTTCCCAGTGTGAGGCTGAACGTTCCTAATATCAAGACAACTGAGTTTAAGCACACTTAATTTTCTAAATGCTGCACCTTAATGGATTTCTATTGAATTTTCTATTGATTTGAGGGAGCATTTATTTAGATTTATTTATGATGTAAATGTTGCTTTATTAGTAGGTTGCAGCTAGTAGCAGTAGACTTTTTAAAGACGCATACAGCCATAATCTGTTCAGTAAACAGCAGTTTAATTTAATGTGCTTCTTGTTTTTACTCCACTGCAAATGTGAAAACCGTGTTCTCAAAACCAAATTACGTCCTAAACTGTGATATCTGTGTACCGTTACACCCACAGATGAGAGCGCTTCATTCTCCCAAAAAGCAGATTCACTATATCGGTCCAAATAAAGCAAATCCTCATGTAGCATTCAATATGCATGTAGTGGCTTTCTTCTCCTAATGAAATCCTGAATAATTAATTAATGAATTCACATCTGTTGGTGGGTGCATACTGCCAAGAAAGCTGCACAAACAGAGTACAGTAGGTGTTGGGTTTCTCGTGGCCACGCTGCTCTCCTGTGGGCTGATGAGTTTGCTTTCATGGTTTGAGGTTTTCTGACTTCAAATGTCCAAACAATTACAGCAAATATGCGTTTCTGCTCTGAGCGACAAAATCCTTCAACGGTATTAAGACGTTTTCTTTGAAAATGTAATTTGCATGCAAGCTCTCTCTTCTGCTAAAATCACTACTCCTACTACTACTACCATTACAATTCCTACTACTCCTATTACTACTGCTACTACTATTACTACTATTGCTACTACTCCTACTATTTTACTCCTATTACTATTACTCTTAACTACTATTCCTAATACTACTTCTACTCCTAATACTACTGCTCCTAGTATTACTACTGCTACCACTCCTACTATTACTACTCCTATTACTAATATTACTCCTACTACTAATACTTCTACTACTACTCCCATTCCTAATACTGCTCTTACTATAACTACTCCTACTACTAAAACTTCCACTACTCCTACTACTACTAAATCCTACTATTACTGCTCCTACCACTAATATTACTACTACTCCTATTACTACTACTACTCCTACTCCAACTCCTAATACTAATAAGCTCCTCACTAATAATACTCCTACTACTAATATTCCTACTAGTATTCCTACTACCATCCCTACTATTCCTACCACTAATATTACTACTACTACCTCTACTACTATTGCTACTATTATTCCTACTACTGCTCCTAATACTACTACTACTACTCCTACTACTCCTACTATTACTACTCCTGTTACTAACATTACGAATAATACTCCTACTACTCCTACTACTACTCCTACTACTATTACTACTATTATGACTATTCCTACCACTAAAATTACTACTACTCCTATTACTACAATTACTCCTACTACAAGTGCTACTACTATTACTCCTCCTACTACTACCACTCCTACTATTCCTATTCCTACTACTTCAGCTCCTAATACTACTCATACTAATATTAGAACTCCTAATACTAATATTACTCCTCCTATTACTACTTCTACTACTCCTATTACTCCTCCTCCTCCTACTACTACTCCTACAATTACGACTCAACACTGATTGTTACTACTACTGCTATTACTACTACTACAACCACTACTTCAAATAATAGTACTACTACTCCTACTGCTACTACAACTACTACTACGTCCAAACAATTACAGCAAATATTCGTATCTGCTTTGAGCGACATAATCCTTCAACGGTACTGACGTTTTCTCTGAAAATGTCATTTGCATGCGAGCTCTCTCTTTTTTTTTACATGTGCACACAGCAGAAATGGAAACCCCTGCTAGAATGCAACAAACTGAGCTGCAGTTCATCCACCGTCGCAGCAAATGTGTGTGTTTATTTGTGTGTCTCCTCTCTGAAGAGATAAGCATACCTGTGAAATTAAAGTCTACAAAACACAGGAACGCAGGGGCACTGATAAAGCATTTTTTTATTCCGCCTAAACTGAATTAATCTGGGTCTGAGCCAAGATATTTCTACCTCTCTTGACTGGAGGAAGCTGAAGACTCCCGGAGGACCTCTGAGACAAAAACTTTAAACATCTGCTGTAGTAAGACAGACAGATGGATAGACGGATGGATAATACAGCCACAAACGCACACCAGCGTTTGTTAGGACCTTATTTTCTGCTTACTCCAAAGGAAGTGGAGACTCATTAAGAGAAGCCATACCCAGGGACACTCAGGATGAAATATGAGGCTTATTTTAGGCCTTTATTGGGCCCTGTGCATTAAAATGGTTGCATTTATTAAACCTGTCTGTGATATCACTGTAGAACCTCCCTGCTGCACACGTTTGCCCTTTTTTGACAAGTCGGTGTATCACATAAAAACACATGTAAAAATCTGCTCACACAGAAACACAACAACAATGCTATTTATTTGTTGTTTTTTTTAAACCAACCTACCTCCCTCTTGTACCGACGCTCCTCTCAGATCTCACCCAGATCCCACAAGTATAATACAGAAAACAGGCCTGTCTCACAGGAGATTGACACGGACTATCAAAAGTAGATTAATGTCACCGAACACCTCCAAACTGCCTCACACGCACTCTGCTCCAGATGTCTTCAATCACCTTTTTTTTTTTTTATCCAGCGAAATCATACACACTCATGCAGCAACACACACTTTCAAGGCAAGGTACTTAACGGCGGCAAGGCCAGCCTCGTTTTTCCTGCGCCCCGGTGGAAGGGCTATGAAAGGAGCGTTTGACGTGTCTCAGTTTGATGGATCACCTTCATCAGACTGCAGCCTCAGAGTGAGAAAGTATTTCATAATTGCGTCGTACTTTGGATGCAGTCGGGGCGGCTTTTAATTCCACTTTTTTTCTCCCCTGTAACACTTGGCTGCCAGAGTTCAAGGTTGTTCTGTCAATCACTGAGAAAGACTTATTTGATAGAAAAGGAACCGCAAGACCTGATTTTTGGAATTACTCAGATCAGTGGGATTCATTGGGAATGGGACGTCTACGGTCACATCAGGCTCATCCATGTTTGTCAGTATTTTTGGTGGATTTCACTAAATATGTAGCTGGCTGTAGTCACAAATGTAAATGGTGGCAGCAGAATGTCGTAAAATAACACAAACAGGATTCACAATGGAGGAACTCTAGACTTTAGCTCAACTAGACCTGATGAATCAAGAGAGCTACTACTACTACTACTACTACTACAACAACTACTACTACAATTACTGTTACTGCTACTACTACTTCTTCTATTACTCCCACTACTCCTCCTATTACTCCTATGACTACTACTGCTACTACTACTACTTCTACTACTCCTACCACCACTACTGCAACTTCTCCTACTGCTACTACTCCTACTACTACTACTACTACTGCTGCTGCTCTTTTACTACTACTACTACTGCTATTCTACTGAAGTACTCTGAGATCAACCACAGAGTGAACTGGAGGTAAAACACTTGTGGACTTTTCTTCACATTATCTATAGATGAAGCTGTAAAGCTGGAAAACACTGATGTTGATAAAAATCGTAACCATTTTACTCTGTTTTTAAAGAATTACTCATTCTAGAGTGACTGCTGTGATTTACAGGGGAGTGTCTGCATAGAAAATGAAAATAATTGCAACAAAAAAGCTTAAAAACGACTTGACTTTTGAGAGCAAACTGTTTGGAACCTTTCTCACATGGTGGTAAATACATCTGATATAGTTGGGGGTTTTTTTGCTTTGGATGCCATTCAGACTTGGCTTTGCACTTTGTGGAACTGATTTAAATAATCTACTAATTAGTTTTGTTGCCTCTTGTAGCCGCCGTCGAACCTGTTTTTGGTCAACGTCATGCTTTCTCCAGCCAAAAACATTTCCATACAACTGATGTTGAATTTCTCGTTGCAACAAAACCTTCTTTTTCAGTGTTTCTCTGCTGTTCCCAACTCATTTTGCTGTGCACATTTGAAGCCTCGACTACTCTGTGTCTTTTAAATAATGTAAAAAAGAAGCCTTAAATCAGAGAAGATTATGTTCTACCAGACTCCTCTTGTAGATTCGTCATGGAAACGGAGAACTATGAGAGTTTTCTCTTTGTATCAAGGAGAGAAAAACTTGTAGAATAATGTGTTTGAGGTCATTTGCCTCTTTCCACATTGCGCTTCCTATAATGATTGTCACAATATCAGCGCTTCAATGATATATTGTGCAGCTCCAGTACGCTTATAGTCCACTTTTGGAATATCTGTGTTTCTATGAATTGCAGCTTCAACACTGCAGTTGAATTACACTACCGTTCAAAAGCTTGGAGTCACTTAGAAAGGCCCTTATTATTGAAAGAAAAGCATTTTTTTTTCAATGAAGATAACATTAAATGAATGATAAATCCAGTCTAGACATTGTTAATGTGGTAAATGATTGATATTAAATACGCATACTAGAAACTACACATTTCAGGGAACTGAAGAACTTTGTATGGTTAGTACTCTAATATTAAAATGGCAATCACAAAATCTACAGAGCTTGTGTAACCCTGTTGGTGCCTGCTAATCCGTCCAACAAACAAAACCACAAATTGTCACACAACCCTGACAGAAACACTACAAATCACTTGATAGACTCAATACCAAGTGTAAAACATACTTTACATGCAAGCAAATACAATTCCCTCACCCTGAAGTAGCCCGAAATCTGAAAATAAATTATCCGTAACTTTCACATCGAGAGCGCTCGTGTTTGGACTGCAGCCCGTGGTGCTACCTGTTTCAGTTTTCTCACCGTGCAATTTGATAAAAAGCCGTGAACACGACACCAAGACGGGAGTTGGCAAGAGAGAAAAGGAGGCAGCAAGAGGGAGAGGGAGAGCACTCAGTGTCCCTCAGAGATCTATAAATACACTGAAAGCATTAAACCCTAAAAGCATTACAATCACTCTGTCCCCTGGGTGGGGAAGCTGCCTGCTGTTGTTTCACAAGACTACCAACCACTGAAACACTGGATGTCTGAGGAGAGGAGACCTTGGAATTAAGCCTGTCTGGGATTTCTCCATCAATTTAAGAGGCCAAAAAACTGAGATATACAGCCAGTTATGGATTGGTGGCTTGTCGTGGTTACAGCGCTGCGACTGGGGATAAAGTCACCAGGAGGCCTGAGTTTAGAGCCGCTTTTCTCCTGAAAAGGACACTAGCCGAGGGGACTGAAATGATAAGTTCAGGACTGTGATTTCTATTCAGTTTAGTTACGGGCAGCTAACCATTCAAAAAAATGTTACCACCGATTGACTGTGCAGCCCGAGGAAATGTGTCAGGAGTGAAATGCAAGCCTCTCTTGGCATTTTAAGACTTATGAGATGAACCCTCAGCTTCCCTGCGCAGACATCTGGGTGGGTGGTCCCCAGCTCCCCGCCTGGACCCGACTGGGGAAGCCTCACTCAATTAAGATCCGACTGCTGCCGTCGAACCTGACAGGCTCTTGCATTTTGCCGTGGCAGCCGCCGAGCTGCAGGCTGCAGATTAGAGAGTTGAGTGGTGTTTTCTCTGTGGAGGATGAATCCTCCCCGACGACTGTCCCTCTCTGCTGTCACTCCTCATCCCTCCCCTCCTCCCAGACTCATCCTCCTCTCCATATGCATCCTCGTCCTTCCGCTATCCTTCCCCACTTCCAGCTATGCATAATTACCTTAATTAAAGATCAAAGACATGTGCAGAACTTGCCGGAATGTACTGCATGGGCGACCTAATGCCTTATTAAAAAAAGCTATAAATATTGTCAAATTCAAGATGTAGTATGACTCGAAAAAGTTTCAGGACACTCCAAAACTTAAGGCATGCACATTATTAATACCACCTCCATAGGCCAGTGGAGTTTGTGAGTCTTTCTAAGCAACCTTATCAGCAATATAGCAGGATGAAGACGGACATAAAGGTGAGACTGCACTGTAAAAAAAATAACTGTAAAAATACAGCCAGATCCGAACAGCAGTGGACTGTTTTCTAAAATAAAAACAAGAAGGCTGTTTACAGCAGACTGACGACAAAAACAAGACACGAACCAACACAAATGAGACACAAAATGACAAGAATGAGACACAAAACAACACCAAGAAGACAGAAAACAACTAAAACAAGACAGTAAATGACACAAACAAGACACAAACTAACATACAACAGAAAGTGAAACACAAAATGACAAACAAGCAACAAAAAGGGACACAAGACACAAACAAGACACAAAACAACATAGAACAACACAATTGAAGCACAAAATGACACAAGTCAAGAAATATGAGACACAAAACTGCAAAGACAAGACAGAACAACACAAAATGAGACAAAATAACAAATACAAGGAACAAAACAACACAAACAAAACACAAAATGACAGAAACAAACACAAAATGACACACATAACAACACAAATGAGACACAAAATTACACAAAACAACCAATACGAGACACAAGAAGACATAAACAAGACACAAAACAACATAGAACAACACAAATGAAACACAAAACAACATAAGTCAACAAACATGAGACACAAAACTGCAAAGACGAGACACAAATACACAAAAGGAGACAAAACAAATACGAGGAACAAAACAACACACAAAACACAAACAAAGCACGAAATGACAGAAATGGACACAAAATGACACACAAAACACAAACAAAGCACGAAATGACAGAAATGGACACAAAATGACACACAAAACAACCAATGCGAACACAAACAACCCAAATGAGACACAAAATTACACAAAACCACCATTACGAGACACAAGAGGACACAAACAAGACACAAAACAACACAAACAAAACACAAAATGGCAGAAACGGACACAAAATGACACACAAAACAACCCAAATGAGACACAAAATTACACAGCCAACACAAGACACAAAACTGGGTCACAAGACAACATACAACAACACAAATGAAACACAAAATGACACAAGTCAACAAATATGAGACCCAAAACTGCAAAGACAAGACACAACAACACAACATGAGGCAAAATAACAAATACGAGGAGCAAAACAACATACAAAGTAACACAAAATGACAGAAACGGACAGAAAATGACATACAAAACAACTCAAACGAGACACAAGAAGACACAAAAAAGACAAAAAACAGCACAGAACAACAAAAATGAAACACAAAATGGCACAAGTCAAGAAATATGAGACACAGACAAGATACAACAACACAAAACACACAAAACACCACAAACAAAACGCAAAATTACAGAAATGGACACAAAATGACACACAAAACAGCCAATACAAGATGCAAAACGATACAAATGACACACACGACACAAACAACACATGAAACGACAAAACAAAACACAAAACTGCAAATATGAGAGCAGTTACAGTATTAAACAGTAAATCTCACACTCTCCTGTAGTGCTGGAATCAATTATACAGTAACTAAGTTTAAATAAATACTATCGTAAAACTAAAAATACAGTAAAACACTGGAGCTGCAGGTATTTTAGTGCAATTTTACAAGAACATTTGTAACAGTGAGGGTGTGTGTGTGTTTCAACAGCATCAAGCCCACCCCGAGAAAAAGAAAAGGCTGACACATTGTGTTATAGATGCTTCAAAGGCTGAGGGGCATTTTCAGCCTAACGTGACCCCCACCAATGAATTAGACGGAGGGAAACAAAGACCAGACCATCTTCTCAGGAGGAAGGTGGCTGTGATGGCTATAGACCAAGCTGTGGATTGAGACAGATCATAGCCCACTGAGATGGGTTTCAGGCAACAACAAAGAAATGAGAATAAAAACTTGGAAAGCCATAAATGACCTGGCACACAACGGTGACGGATGACCCAGCCAAGACGAACCTGACTCTGGGGGAGGCAGCGATTCCTGTTGCCAAGGACATAGGAAACAGGGGATGCAGCTCATTGTGGCTCCCACGAGGGACAAAGAGGATTGAGTAAAGAAGTTTAAAAACACGGGGAAACTTCCTGCCTTCACTTTCAAACTTCCTCCTCAATCTGCAAACCTGAATTTAAAGTCTAAGTGGAGATAATCCCGACGATAATCAGACAGCCCATTATCAATCGACTAATGTCAGTTTTTTAGCTGCTGAAAGGTCACTAACAGATACTTGGTGCCAGTATATATGAAATGTAATGTTTTTACAGCATGTGATAGCAGAGAACCTGTCATTCATAACTAGGCTCTTCATTAATAAGGGTTACAATAACTGAATATGTAAAATAGAAATATATATATCTATAGATATATCTATAAATATATAGTTAATATATAATTGTGGGACTTTTTGTAACATAGCTGACAGGCATCATAGTTGACATTTTTGCTGTTTTCAGGCCTAAAATCAACATGGCTGCCTATAACCAAACACCACATGGCATTTTTTACAGAAAGATTATTCTAAAGTATTATACATAAAATTGAGTAAAATTGAAATTGAAAGATATTTATAAAGATACTGTAGTAAACCTGTTGACATGCGATAAATCCACTCGACTCACTCACTACTTTATAGTAAATAACTCAGAAAGCCTTGTAGTCTTGCCAGTCTTTTCTTCAGGAGGAAATGACATCATGTGGAGCAGGTCATGTGATCTGGAATTAACACACTTCCTTGAGAGGTGTTTTTGTAATGGGTAACTTAGTTGACAGTGATTTCTTGGACACAGATACAATTTGTTATTTTCCACATAAAATCTGATATATTGCCAGAAAAGAAATATCTGTCATGATTATCTCAATTTAATAAAAAGAATACAATAAGCTCATTTTATTATTGTTTAGCTAATTAGAAGGTGATTGTTATTAAATTGGGATGGTTATTTAGTTGACATTTTAGTGATATCCAGTCATTTTATATTAAGTGATTGTTTCCATAATAAGTAACTATGGAATTTGTAAAGACATGATCATAAAAAACATTAGTTTTTTACTTTCAATAAAAATGTATGCAAGATATATCCCATGGACTTCAAAAGTCCCTCAATTATATCTTGACCCAGGAGCAATTAAATTAGGATGATCTCCTCAGTTTTATTGTCCACTAAGGTCCAGATCTCAAGGCATTAAAAACAAAGAAAGCACTCAGAGAGCACAGTACTCTGCCAAGGCTGTTCATTCCCCCATATGGCATTGTCAGAAATGCAGCATATTTTTGTAGAAATGCAGCATTTTTTAAAATTAGTTACTGATGATCAGAAATCACAGTGACACAGAATGTGGCCATTTAATATAGATGTACCCACAAAAAAAAATGACCTTGTGCTGAGCAAAGGCGTGTGTTATGCATGTTATGTACGGATACCGAATCACGTGACCTAAATATGCAGCAGGTGGCGGGAATTGGTGGGACTCAGAAACAAACCCACAATTTAATCAATTGTTCCTGGTATCATTTCTGAGAAGTCTGCAGCAGTGGATTTGTAGCAGGATCACAGTCTTGTGATTGTCAGCAGGCAGCTGACGTTGCGTTCACTTGTTGTCATAGTTACAGTGACGCCATGCTACTATCTCACAATGATACAGAAATCTTGAACAAAACCGTGGATCCAGACTATAAGCCGCATCACTGCCAAAATCTAATGAGGTGGTCCTTGTGTCATTTCTGACCTTCCCTGAAAATTTCATCCAAATTCGTTAGTCCGTTTTTGAGTAATGTCGCTAACAGATAAACAGACAAACATACACCAATCGTCACATAACTCCGCCGCGTTCCTTGGTGGAGTAATAAAATCTTCTGAGTGGATTAGAAGGCAGCACATACACAACTATCAGTCAGTATGCACGTCTGCAAAGTCTTACAGTAGCTGCGTAGGTTCAATTCCACCCTGGGCCCTTTGTTTCACATCATATCTGCTCTCTCTCTTTTCTCATTTTGCTCTCCCTTTTTAGGTGTCTGTATTATAAAAAGGCAAAAAAAAAGCCCAACATAATCCAAAAAGAAACCCAAACCATCTCAAACTCCCACACAAGTTGTTTTTCGAGCAATAATGACGATTGTTATTCATACATTCAAATAAGTTGGTTTCTCAGGTAAAAAGTATCATTAATAAACAGAGTGTTCTGATTTGAAAAAACACAAGAACTGAAAAGATTACAGTTATTACTGCCAAATTGTAGTGAACCCAAACTGTGAAAACTCTGCGGGTTTATTTTAAATGGCATTGGCAAACGAGCCTCATGATTCACACAGTGTAAGCCATTTTAAAATGGTTCCTTAATATGTACAAAGAGTGTGTACACAGCATCTCTTTTTTACGTCTAAGATACTTACTGGATTACAACGTGCTGCATGAGCTTTCATTCTCTTTTTTTGTTTTTTAAAAAGAAGGTAAATATTAAGGAATTAAGATTCTAAGCAGTAAGACTCAGAAAGCCCCTGACTGTTTTATTCAAGAATTCAAAGATATGACAAATGCTTCTTTTTCATACAAAGTCAGTATTTAACACTAAAGTCTGAGCCTGCGTCTGTTGTTGATGGGATTTTCATATTAGTGTAACAGCGGTTCAGCAGTGGTGACTAATGAGATCAAAGCTGCTGATCAGCTTCATCAGAATGTGCCTCCCACCAGAATAGTTTTTGCTTTTTAAATCCCGCATTTGATAACTTAGACTGTGTGTTGCAGTCCATATATAAACATCTACAGAATATAACATGTAACTTGGATGCTTTCATACCATGGTATTTATATTTTCCAGAAGTCTATTAGTAGCTGTGCTTGCATTTAAAAAAAAAGTAAAATAAAAAAAATGTGAAAAAGGCATGTTTCCATTTTTTGCATCATAGTTTTGTCAGAAGGTGGCGCTATGGGCTACAGTATAAGGCCTGTAATAGAGCTCTGGAAATAGGCCTAAGTGGGCCAAACTACCATTTTCAAAGATTTAGTACATGTGGCACATTGTGTTGGTCCTCAGTGAAAAATGCATTAGTTTCACAATAAAGATTGTAAGTTTGCAAGATGATTTTGGCCTATTAATTTCCTGCATGTGACTCACAAGCACAAAATAAGACAAAGTGCCCCTCCATACTTTTTTCATTGTACTTTTACATTATTTTTTGTAATTTCTGTCCCTGTTTGCTTCATGCTACATAATTATTTGGTCAAGTTTAGGCACCAAAACTACTTGGTTAGGTCAAGGAAAAAGTCATACTTTGGTACAAAACATATACTACACACACAAAGCCTGCTGGGTGATGAGTTCCACCACAAAAATAGTCCCGAAAACCCCCAAATATCTCACAATTTTACATCCTTTTCTGTGAAAATAACAAGCTTTGCACCGTGGGCCAGCAGAGCTATTACACATTTTGGTGTGATGGGCTGGATTCATGCTTTGTTGTGTATGTTCCTGGCAGCCTCCTGCACAGAAAGCATTTTTTGTATATAGAGCTTAATGTAGCTTCGCCCCACTGTAAAGCTCGCTTCATTAAATTGAGGGATTATTTACCTTAGTTTGAACTTTTTTCCATGCAGCTTTGAATATAAATACTAATGTTTTGCTTGATGATGGAAAAAAAAAACTAAACACACGCATGCATTGTGGAATGTTGTACAGAAGTCTTCAAACATTTCAGCCCAGCTTTAGCTGCAGAGCTTCACGCTCCCCTGAGGAGAGGTGGAGAGCCTCTGGCACAACAAAACAGAAAAAGGAGAGTGAAACAGGAAAAGACAGAACAGAACAGGTTATTTGTTGTCTCCTCTGCTCCTCAAGTCACCCCTTTTTTTTTTGACAGCAATAAGGTAAGACTTGTAAGTGTCTGCTTCCCTGACAAATACAGTATGACATACCTTAGAAGAACCCGAAAAATCCTGCATAGTCTGTCCCTGAACATCCCTCTCTGCTAACAGGCTGTTGCAGTTTCTCATTCAGCTGGGTATCCCTTTCCCTACATACAGTATTTATATCGACTTTAAGACTCGTGAAGCTTCAATCCTCTGCTTTTCCTGCAATGTGCCAGAAACGATAAAGATACCGAAATACACACAGTGAGGCAGAGACAAATATTTATCCATGTCCCTGTTTTCACCCCTTTACGGTTTGATTTGGGTGTAGCAGGCCAGAGGAGGCCCACGTGTCCACCAGGTAATTATTTTTTTCAGGATTCACAGGCGTATACATCACTTTAAACAGTGGCTGAAATCACGGTGCTTCCTTTTGCAGCAGTGTTGCTCAGAATTGTGCTTCCCATGACTTAGTAATGGAAAACCAACAAGGAGGTTTTTTTTCACACCGAAAGAAGCTCCAACCTCACTTCGATTTATAACGAGGATGTCACAGTGGTTAAAGCAGTAGAGGAAGGGGATTTCTCAATTATAGCTCATCCAGTTCTTGCAATTATTCCATGTGTTGGGCCGCCTAAAAGCAAGATGATGACACGTTGACAGATGGAGGGATAATTTCAGACTTGTCTTCCTGCCCTCCACGGAGGAGCTGATTGGCTTCAAGAAAATGGAGACATGGATAAGGCTGTTAGAAAAGGCAAAACGGGAAACGAGACTACAAGAGAGATGAGGAGATAGGCAGAGATAGGGAGAAATCTGAGTCAAGCTGTGGAAAGAGTGTGGAAAAGAGAAAGAAAAGGAAAAGAGGAAGGGTATCTGATTGAGAAGGGGAAGCCGGGGGAGAGACAGAGGGGGTAACCCTCTTTGGCTGTCACAGCAGTTTACAGTCATTAGCAGAGCTCTGCCTTTGAAGCCCTTTATCTCCAGCAGCACGTTTCACAGGACAGGCAGAGAAAACACACACGGGCAGATATGCAAACATAGTACACACACCCACTGTCGACTTACATTTAAAAAAAATTAAAAAATACACACACACACACACACACACACACACACACACACAAAAGAACAAAACACACAAACCTACTTAGAGGCATCCAGTCACAAATCACCCACAACAATCATCCTCAAATCTTCATCTAATTATATAAGCAGTGGCTCCTTATGTAAGATGTTTCCCCTACGACTGACTATCCATAATGCATGAAGTCTTGTATTTGGTTCATGGTGACACATCCTGCCTTCCTCCACAGCCTCGCTGTATCTGGGCAGAGCTGGAAATCAACCAAAAAGATGGAAAACAGGAGCCAAAGTCAACCAGAAACAGAAGATTTTCAACCATACTTCACACTTAAAGGTGTGACTAGTGTTTCGTTAGCATTCCTCTTTAAAAAAAACAACAACTTTGTTTTAATGCAGAAATATGTTTTCAGTGATTTTAAGTAATAAGATCACAATGGATCCAATGTGGGGATGAGTCTACAGAGAATCGTTATAATTAAAGGGATGGGTAGAACAGATGCAAGGCGTGTAAAGTTTCTTACATCCTTTATTTTTAAATACTTAACGTTCAGGCAAATAAAAACAAAACAATCACGTAATTCATTTTGTAGAAGCAATAGAAGCAACACTTTATACAGTTCAAGGGTATTCACTCAGGAGAAACCTGAAAACAAGTAGTTTAGGCAATGGGAACGGATCAGTCGGAACGTTATCGAAATCTTATCCAGGCTGAGGGGTCTGGGAGACAGAAACAATATGGCCTCAAGTCCTTCAGAGAGTAGAAGAACCCCTGTGGCAGGTCATTCCAAGGAGCATATCCTGCTAATCCAAAGGGCTAAGAGCCACCGTAGTAACCAGAGCCTCCAGAACCAGATCCTCATGAACCTGTCTGACTTTTAATTATAAAAGAATAACAAGTTCCAGAACTGAGGAGCAGGAAGCCGATCCAGGAGACCCTGAGAATAGATTCCAGCAGTATGTTGAGCTGTGAAAAGAAGCCGAGGCCAGAGTTGAGCTCCAGCAGTTCTGTATTGGTGGTGTTAGTCGAAGTAGCTGACTTTTACTAAGATGTAACTGTCAGTGACGGTTGTTTGTTAGTGTTCATACCAACTAGGAGACATTATAGCTGTCAGAAATCACAACAAGAACAACAACCCTAAACTACAAACTGCAAACTAGCTCTGACCGACTACTGTTGTGCTACCTGCCTACCACCAAACGATGGGATGTCAAAGTTAGCAACTAATGCTAGCTGATTAACACAATAGAGCTATTAACAAGCTAAAAAGAAAAATTATTTTCTCCGTAGTTGGTGGAGACCAAAACTGAGCCAAAAGGGATTAAATTTGAATGTTGGTCAAAAACACCAATCCTAATTAGGGACGCAAATTTTAAACATTTCCCTTAACCAACGGTCAGCTTGTTAGCAATCAATAATTAATTAATTGTTTAAATGAATGAAATAAAGTGGATTTTTTTTCCTATATGCAGCTAAATAGCAATTGCACTGAACAATACAAACTTGTTTTAAAATCGCTCTTCAGTGATTGGCTTTGAAAAAATCCAAAGCACTGAACAGACACTAAGGTAAAAATCGTAGCTTAGCGTCAGCATGAGCCCCAGGTAGCTAGCTAAACCAGACACCTGCCAGACATTTTATTTCTAACTCCACAGTTAGCAGTTAGACATCGGGGATGTGACTCCATCTCAATAAACAGTTAGGGGTTCCACCTGGTGGTCCAACCAGGTACTACAGCATGTCCCTCATCAGTTTATACATTTTTAATCAGATAAGCTATTAACAGCAGTCCTAGGTTTGCGTGGCGTCTGCTTAATGTGCAAATGTGCAATGTTTGATTATAATTTTTGTGTACACAGCCTGTGCTGCTCCAAAATGGTCTGAAAAAAATTAAAAGTATTGTCTCATAAGCAACATATCAAGAATCTTTTTTGTCATTGTGTTTTAACAGTGAAATTTTGATTGGTGACTCCCAGCTATAGATAAAAGATAGAAAAAGGCACACTGTATTCAAATGAAATAAAAATCCTGAATATGAATGTGATTCAAAAGCAATCAAAGTTGATTAAGTTAGAGCTTGCACAGAATATCTGACATTACAGCTGTGATCGTTAACCTCTTATGGAATAACAGATATTAGCTAAGAGGGAAGTCCTTAAAGTTCTGTATGACTTTAAAGCTGACTGGCAAATATTTGTGAAATTATTGTGGTGATATTTTTTATAATTGCTTGCTGTGACTGGAGAGTCTAGTGCGGGGGATGTATTTCATGTACCAAAAACCTTTTCCATTAAAATTCAATACTTTTATTATTATTATTACTTTACTATAATTGACATATCCCTGGCATATATTTTCTCAAAAACCTCCTCAGGTTTCACTAAACAGCCATTTTCTTAAAACAAAACGAGGACATGTCACTAAAAACAGGCTTCTCTGCAGCATACAGAGTAAACAGAGGAGGAAAACTGCAGAGTGTTAACATAGAAGTTGTTCAGCTACAAACTGTCTGAACTATTACATCACAGTAACAATGAGAAGGGGAGTGTTGTGGTATTACCGTCTCTGCACACTCGGGAGAACACATGATGCTCCATCACATTACTAGAGACTGTCTCATCATTATGTTTCTCAGTGAGACGGCGCTTCAGGGCATGTTTGTACTGGATGGGGGAAGCAATGAGCCACACGCCGGCTTTCCATAGCCCATTTCCCCAAAAAATGTATTTAGTGAGATTTAGAAATTAACTGTTGTTTAATGGGGATATTGAGACAAAAAAACAACATTTTTCTTACTTGGCCAGTATTATGTCTGTGTTATGCTGAGATACTATTTTAGCAGCCAAGCCGTTTTTCCTGGAAGCTTTCGACTGCTCTGCTTTCAAAGCTTTGATTTGAACGAGAAAATTGAGGTAAAGTCCCAAAAGAACTACACCAAATTATGGGTAATGGGCTGGCTGAACAGCAGCAATAAGCAATTGATCACATCAAGCAAGAACAAGCCAGGAAAAGAAATGAAAAGAGTAAAGCACTTAGAGAGAATTGGCGCAAAATGACAAATGGCAAGGGTGAAAGAGAAACAAGACGCCGAATATTTCACATTCAGAATTTATAACATGTATAAACCACTGTGACAGATTGAGACAAATACAATGTTTATCAATCCTATTCACTTTCATTCACAGAATATTAACTCAAAGGCTTCTATTTCAACTTGCTCAGCAGCATAAAAGCCATGCCTTCCAGCTTGCTGTTGGAAAACATTTGCTCTAGATTCTCTTTCCTTATTGAGATTATAACAGCTGTGGATCACTTTCATTCATACTGTGATATGACTCTCGTATATCTTCATGTAACACTTTAAACTGACAGTGTGGAGATTTAATAGCAGCCATTAGACGACTTTTATGCTGCAAAGCTTTGCACTGAGCATTCAGTGGAAACAGCAAATGTTGCAGCAACATGCTAACATGCTAAGCTAACACAGTGACCAAGCTAAATATTAAACTGGTTAAACATGACTTTGTTAGCATTAGGTGCCTTCAAATGGGGTTGTGTTTACTGTGCTGATGAGAAAAGGATATTGCTATTTCACGCAAAGACAGCTGCCGGCATGACTGTCTATCGTGCTATGGCTTTATGATCTAAAATGTGTCCTGGTGTCTTTGCATCCCCATAGAAGGAGCTAAACTGTCCTCATTTTAAAATCCTCAAAGACTGACCATCTAACCACAGAGAACAGCTGTAATGTGTCTAAATAAATATTGCCAAAAAAGTCCATTCCAGTTATTGATCTCACAAAACGCTAAGATGGATGACATTGTTCCAAACCCTGCGGTGTCTCATAATCAGTAATGTAATGAACTTCTGTTAATTCTGTACCATTTTTCAGCGACTTAATTCTTACTCCCTTCGGTCCGACATTTCAAACAGCGAGAGACAAATAACTCGGCTGATTCAGGGCGGCACTGAATCATCATCGGATACCGTTTGGCTAAATATGGTGTGAGAAGGAAATGAATCAGAGGAGAAGAGCAATGAGTGGTAGGGTCTGTTAATCAGTCAGGTTAATCAAGAGCATTTAGAAAGGAAATGTTTTCACAGCGAGTAGAAGTAAAACTTACCATTGACATATACACACAGGACACATAGAGATCAGGTTACGGATTTTGAGGACATGGTCAGACATGGACAGCCTCACAAGGCCTTGGTCGCTAAAAGGCTGCCTCTGCTCACCCCTTTGATGATATTAGAAAGACAACACACACTCACCACCACAGAGCTACAACACCATCAGCAGCATCATTCAGATTTCACCTAACAGCAGCTGAGAGAGGTGCTTATAAAAATGGAACAATGCAAAGAAAACAGCGCTGCAGATCAAAACGAGCACGGAGACCTCCTGCGTCTCCTCTGTAGTCATGACAGACCGAGAGGCGGGAGGCACACAGACAAAGAGCATGGTCAATTATTCATCTCATCTTGCTGCAATCCATTACACTGCATTTATTATACATCATATGGCCAGCAACATGCCATGCACGCCTGAGCAGCCTCTCTCTCCCCTGCTGGAGTCGGAGAGACTCCCCCTGCAAAGCATCACATAAAACGAACGCACTGGTGCTGACATGAGCGAGGCGGCAAACGCACAGGCGAATCCACTCGCATGCAAACAGCACGCAGACGTTCTAACAGGCACAAATACAGAAATATCTCCGTGCTCTCGTCTTTCCATCACCCCCAGAAAGTGACAAAACATGATCTATGTCTGCTGCCGGTTCCATCACAGCGGTCACACAGATAAAAACATTATGCAGTAGATGAGACACGTGTCATCGACAAGTTTCAACATCGCAGGCAATAACCCGGCAGGACATCTTAGTCTGCAGGCACTGAACTAGTGCAGTGTAGTTTGTGTTTGTTTTCTCATACATTTTGCCATTCAATAATGATACCAATTGTGCGGTGGCTCTATGGATTGCATGCTGTTCAAGATTTCAGTGCAGACTGAAATATCTCAACAAATACTGGATTCGCACTGGGGTGTGGACATGCATGCTTGTTTTAGTGGATTCCTTAATTCTTCTTTGAGCACCAGCACTTTTGTTTGTTTTTCAGTGAAACTACTGGATGGATTGGAGGACAAAAATGAAGCATGCAGCCAAGAAAACATTTCTGCTGGACCTGAAGAGAAAAATCTTTATCGATCAAAACGTTGCACAGCAGTTATCAATAATATAATGTGGGGGCGAAGCAGTGTGCAGACATTGTTTTTTTCTTACAGCTGGATGGATTACCATAAAATCTGGTGTGAACAAATACCTGCAAAACTAGAGATATTCCCATCAGTCATGGTTGTACTTTGTGGAGTTAATTAGCAAATACCAGTATACTAAAACAGCGTGGTGTCATAAACAGGCATCGGAATAATACGCCACATCACTTAGCATCCTTACCCTAACCTGGACCAGTGAAAAGCTTAAAAAGTGTAAACATGACATGCAAAATGTGCACCAAGTGACATGCAATTCCAAGATGTCATATTAGCTAATGTGGTAAACTATGCTAAACAGTATCCTTGCTAAACATAAGCATGTTAGCATTGCTACTGTGAGTATGCTACCGGTATTGACTGTATATAGAGATGGACAAACTCTTCATGACGCCACCTATACAATAGGTTGCCAGTGGAGCAATTTAGAAGCTCCTCCTAACTCCCGGTTAATAAAAAAGAAAAAAAGGTGCAGAGGTGGTGTGAGCGGTACCCATTTGTCAATCAAAGTAGCCAATCCTTTAATTAAACATAATTTCAAGACTTAATACAATTGAAACAGGTTATTTAACTGCCTTTTTGTACCATAAACGTGCCTGTAATTATTTTTTTTTGGTGTGATTAAGTTGGGTATTTTAACATGTGGTTCTATGGGGATTGATTCTCCTTGAATCCAGCCTCTAGTGGTCATTTGAGGAATTGCAGTTTTTAGCACTCGTTTTAGTTTAATTTTCTAGGCCAAGAAGTCTAGCCCAAAAAATTCTAACTATAGCTGAGGTTGATGAGAAAATCAATAAACCTGAAGGTATTTCAAGCAAAGTTATTTAAATATATTTAAATCAAAAGATTTTGACCCCAAGAGAAACATTTCAAATTTACCTAGCAACTTTAAATATTAAGATCAAGACCCTGCAATGTTATTTCTTCTGCAAATTTCCCAGTGATGAATGTGCTAGATGGAAGGTTCGGGCATCTACTCTATAGTCGTGGAGACGCTTCACTAAAAACCAAAAATGTCAGCCTTGAGGTGGTGCTAGAGGAAAAGTAAGGGGACCAGAATCAAAACAAGAATCCCTATATGAACTTTCATATTTTGTAATCCATGCAGTAGTTCTTCTGATATCTCAGTGTAGACCAAAATAGTGGACATTAAGGGCCACTGGCTGCATTTGAAACACTGATTTAGCCAAAATGTAGTATGCTGGATGCAGAATGCAAAAAAAGCAAGAGCTGTCATACTATTCCCAGAAAATGGGTAAATTAAAAAAAAAAACAGTAAAGAGGTGAAGTGTGAGTGGTACCCATTTGTCAATCGAAGTAGCCACACCTTTAATTATACATAATTTGAAGACTCAATACAATTTAAACAGGTTATTTATACAAAAATGTACCCCGCTCACAGTAATCATGAGCACGGGTTTTAGCTATAGAGACCAAAACTGCCTTTTTGTCCCATAAATGTACCTGCAAATATGTTTATTTGTGCCCTAAAGTTGGGCATTTTAACATGTGGCTCTATGGGGTTTGACTCTCTTTGAATCCAGCCTCAAGTGGTCGTTTGAGGAACTGCAGTTTTTAGCACAAGAAGTTGTCACTTGGCTGCCAGCATGACTGTAGACTCTTTGAAACTATTAAAACTTCCATCTTTTACAGGTTTCAGTAGATTTTACTCAGCAGTTTTGGTCGGCTTTGCTGATGCTCTCCACCACAGGTCAAAGACACTCTATAGAGGAGTGCGGTAACGAGACGAGATGGTGAGAAACACTAATGAAAGCAGGAAAGCCTCTAATCAAAAGCCTCTTTCAAGCCAATGTTGTCTTTTAAATGCACCTTTTAAACTTGACTGCAGCATTCAAGTGGATTTAAGGACACAGTGAATAGAGCAGATTGCGTGTGAATGCAGAAATAGTTGAATAGAGCAGGGAAATTCATTGATTTACACACAGCAGATGAGCAAATGAGAATGAGAGTATTTCTTTTAGTGCTGATTGTGTAATGAAGACATCACAGTAGAAGTGGACTTACTTCCATACTGGTGAGATTACAGCGATGAGTCCCAGCAAACCAGCCACTGTTGGAGCACTGGTCAATGTCCACGTCCTGCAGGTTCACATCCACACGAACAACACCTCTGTTAGAGTGGAAGAAGGGAGGCAAGAGGAGAGAAAATAGATGTTAATGCCATGGGAATACAGAAATTAGAAGAGGAAGGAAAGAAGTAAGAGACAAGACAAAATTGAAGGACAGAAGTGTTGTAGAAGTGAAATTAAGGTAGGAAAGGGGAAAAGAGGTGGACTGGAGGAGGATGCAGAGGTAGAGAGGCCAGAATGAGTGAGAAGAAAATTAAAAAGAAGAAGAAGAAAAGAAATGAGGTCAAAAGCACAAGAAGCAGGAGCATGGAGAGCGATAATCGAGAGGAATGAGTGAAATAGATTGAAAATGGAGAAGAAATTAAGAGTGATGCGGGTGAGTAATAAAGAAGATGGAGAGAGGAAGATAAAGGTGATGAGAGACAGAAGGATGGTTGGAGTTTTTATATGGGATCAATAAGAAATAATCCTAGTATAAATTACTGCACTGTTGTTTTTCCTGCCATGAAAGAATCATTTTTACATTTGTATCCCTATTAAGTCCTCCTTAAGATGTGCTTTCTGTATGTTCTAATTTGGATGCTGTTGACTCTGAAAGCTGTTGTGGATGTTTGCCGATTTTCGCCTGGCATCTTTTTGTCAGGTCTGCTTTGCTTTGACTGATTGGTCTCATCATTTGCCTTACCAGTTCTGCTCGCTACATATACTGTGTTTGTGTTGTTTCATTTTCTGGTTCCTAAGCTTGAGACGTATCAAAAGCAAGCAACTTTTGTTCCACTCAATCCTGTCTGGCTTCTTCCTTCTCAATAAATCCCCTGCAAAGACCAAAACAAACAATGTGCTGGCTTGTAGCCCACTGGTTCCTACTGAGCACATAAATCTCTAAAGCCGAGTCACAAACATGACAATGACTGAATGTTAACATGCTGATGTTTAGCAGGGTAACTGTTTACTGAATTTAGCTGGTGGCATGCTAAAATTTGCTAATTAGCACTGAATACATAGTAGAGCAGGCAGCGAGCATTTAAGGCTGATGAAAATATCATCGGTTTTCATATGGAGCTATCGAATGACCGGATAATAAAAAATCAAATATCACCAGAGACTGTAGCTTCTGCAGTTTATAGCACATTTAAAGTAAATACTGCATTAGTTGATTATTTTCAGATGAACATTTTTCCCATTTTTTGCTGTACTGAGCTTTTCAGGTGGC
Source organism: Amphiprion ocellaris (assembly GCF_022539595.1). Lineage (NCBI taxonomy): Eukaryota > Metazoa > Chordata > Actinopteri > Pomacentridae > Amphiprion > Amphiprion ocellaris. The sequence goes on along the minus strand of NC_072775.1, from coordinate 8,689,434 downwards.
AGCAGGCTGGGATATCAGGGATCAAAATAAACTGTGATGCTCATGTTCATCATTATGAGAGAACTTGTGAGCCAGGACATTATTGTGGTTCATTTATGTGTTTTGGACATTAACATTATTATCTGTTTTTGGTGTTCTCGTGCACTGTAAAACATTTTTGACCGAAAATAAGGAGTTGAAGAAGATGCACAGGACGCACTGTAGTAGGCCACTAGCTGGTCACATGACAGCACTTTAGCTTCAGTCCGGTAGAAACGTCGGACCAACATGGCGGCTTGGTTGCAAACTTTCTCTTATTTTACACAAACACTTCAGCAAAAAGTATTTCTGAAAGCGCTTGAGGTGAGAAATGAGCTGTGCAGTTGCTGGATCTGTCCTCATTTTAGTTCAACGATGGCTAGTTTAGAGGTTTTACAAATTTTTCGCGACACGTTGGACGCTGCTGCCCACATCGAATTTGCATAAAGTAGAAGTCGAGTCTACTTTATACAAATGAGCTCCAGGGAGACACACTGTAACACAGTTCGAAATGCTGCAACGCATCTAGCATACAACACAGTGCGTTTCACATAGACAATGAATGGGATGCAAGAAATTGATGATCCTGTGGACATGTTAGCTATGACAGTCCTGGGACCAGCAAATGGTGTAACCATCCCATAATAGACCACTTTTCAACACACTGAAAGTGCATGAGTTTCCAAAAAGTTTTAAAATGTTGAATAGAATCACTATAATTGCATTTTGACACATTACACATCTGTGAATGTAGTAGCCAGATGAAAAATGCTAAAAAATCGATATGAAACAAACATTTTTGCTATTTAAGTTCACGTATATGCCTATTTATCGATTCAGTCATCAACCTAAATTTATTTGAATTGAAAAACTTTGCTTATTGTGTCAAATATTTGGCAATAATACGATGAATCGCGAATAATTAATTACAAAGTCTCTAATTAATTAATTTTTTTAATCGCATCCCACCACTAATAAAAAGGCAAACTAGCATATTCCATCATAGTAAATATGCAGATTAATAAATATTAAAGTGTAGCAAATAAATAAATAAACATTTTCGAAACCTCCCTGCTCACACTGATAGTTCCCTTAACTTTGATGGACACATTAGCGATGAGTTTGATCACAGATTTGCTGCTCCTCATTGTCATTTCTATGATTTGATCCATTTAATCAATTCAAACTTCTACTGCATCGAAGAACAAACTCTTCAAATGGAAAAACTGTAAAATGTAAAGTCTGTAACAGATGTTCATGGCACCTGACAGTTGAATCAACTTAATATCTTCAGTTTATTGAACTTTTATGTTCAGTTAACCTGATTATTTCAACCACTATTCAAGATAAGTGTTTAAATTTATGGTTTTAAGGCAGCAGATGAATTTGCGTGACTAAGTTGAAGAAATGTAAAATGAATAACTGTGGGATTTGTTGACAAGGAAAATATAGAAAATCAAATGACTTATCCTGAAAGTACAGATTTTGTTAGCTTATATAGCAGTTCTGGTGGTTCTTCTTAATTTTATTCTTGGTGTTCAACAGACAGTATTTCCATATGTGGTTTGTTTTCTGCATCATTTCAGACAGCAGAAGTTTTTACATTACATTAGAAGTGTGGAAAAAATCCTGTTTTCTTACTGCTTGAAGTTCCAAACAACAAGTTCAATACACAGAGACTTGTGGCCGAGGCAGCAGTGAGCCATCACAGATCCCCACTGTGAAATGAAGGAGGTTAAATACGGTTGAGGGATGTGACTGAAATGTAGCATTAGAAGAGGAGGAACTCTGCCTGGGACTTAAACTGGTGGAACCAAGTTCACTTCAGCTGCTGCCATATAACCCACTGTTTGTAGATTAAAGCACAGTTCACATCTGTCTGCGACTCTCTCTTTCATCTTGCATACGCACATATAAAGGATGCTTCTACTTCTTTAATTACCCTCTCCGGTGCATTTCTTCACCATAAAGCTGGCTGCACACTCCTATACATTCCCTCTCTGCTTTGTTTTTATGTGGAGCCTGACACCTGTTACTTCCATCTGCCTGCTGGGAAGTGGAACAAACAAGCAAGAAGTGAAGCTCTGGTCACCACCTCTCCTCAAGCTCAGCAGCAGACAGAAAGAGAAGGAGGCAAACATGTTGATAGCGTAAAGTGGTAAAAAGCATTTGTGTGTGTGTGTGTGTGTGCGTGCGTGCGTGCGTGCGTGCGTGCGTGCGTGCGTGCGTGCGTGCGTGCGTGCGTGCGTGCGTGCGTGCGTGCGTGTGTGTGTTTTCCAGGCTGCATTTACAGGTCAAGGCTTGGTGGATACTCAAAGGATGCCAAAATAGCGGAGAGATGTGATAGACAGCAGATCCGACAATCATCTGTGAACATGTGCGAGGCAACGCAAGGCACAATTTTAAGCATTATTAAGCAAACATATACAGCCACGACAGACAGGACTGTACTCAAAGACATGAGCTTGGTATGGAAAATCACCTTCTTTAATCCAACACAAAAGCATCTCACCTCTCACTAAGATTTACGCTAATCACGCAGCTTTCAGTTTCTACGCTGCACGTATCTGAAACAAACTTCCAGAAAACTGCAGGTCTGTTGAAACTCTTAGCTCCTTTAACCCTCCTATTGTCCTCATTTATGGACAACAAAAAATATTTTTTCCTTGTCTGAAAAAAATCCAAAAATTCAGCAAAAAAATTCCCCAAATTTCTGAAAATTTGCAAAACCTTTAGGGAGAAAATTCCAATAATTCCTTAAAAGTTTCCCTCAAAAAAGGAGTAAAAATCTTCCAAAAAATCCTAAAAATATCTAAACTGATTACATATATATCAGTAAAACTTCTAATATTTTCTTTAAGAACATTCACAAAAAAAAAATCAACCAAAATCCAGCGAAATTCGCTGAGTTTTGGTTGATTTTTTTGTGAATGTTCTTAAGAAATATTTTTTAACATTTCTTTGTTTCCACCAAAAAATTTTCAAAATTTCCCAAAAATGTTGAAAATGTGGACATCAGAAGTTTCACTGTGAAAATAGATTTTTTCCCCCACATTTTCAAACTGTAAAACGGGTCAATTTTGACCCACAGGACGACACAAGGGTTAAATCAAGGTTAAAGAGTTATTTGACTGTTGCCTTTGATTAATGACTATATTAATACCAGCACTGCAGTCACTCCTTCCACAGCACTGTAACTTTAAGTGATTTTATTTTATCTTTTTTTATCTGAGTTTTAATTTTGTTGATTATGATCATAAAATTTCATGTTGATTTTATTGCTTAAATTATGTTTTATTTCTATGATTTTAACATCTACCTTTTAAATCCTCTTTGTTATTTATTTCCTTTGTTATTGTAAAGCACTTTGAATTGCCTTGGGCATGAATTGCGCTATATAAATAAACTTGCCTTGCCTAGCTACTAAGTGAAAATGCTGACAATTTGGCCAAAACTAGTGCATTAAAATAAAACTACCATCAGTCACCAAGTTTGATGAAAAGGCATCCAGTTTAGAGCTAAGAAAGCGTTACCTCCTCCAAAACAACAGAAATACCAGAGCTTTTAACATATTAGCAGAAAAATTATGCACCAAAATGCCGATCAATCTGGTCCCTTGCAGTCAACCTCGTATTATCGAGGAAAATGTTAAGGAACTCCCCAAAATCCACCTTTTAAACTTTTCATGGTTTTTAACGTTTAAGAGAATGCTACACCATTAGCAGTACAATTGTTTACTTATGCTTTCAGAACCAGACTGGCTAAGCTAGCTGTAGCATTCTTCAAAATAAGATGATGTAACAGTTCCATTAAGTAGCTGCCAGTTTCAAATCCAGCTAGTCATCTCCAAACACTAATTAAAAGAAAAAAAAACACACACAACAGTGGTACATACTGATAAGTTATTTTTTTAAGGTGAGAATGGTCTTCCGTAGCTTTCACCCTGCAGGTGTGTTTGTTTTCTCTCTTTGGCTCCTCTGAACACGATAAACATGTTGCAAATTTCTCATCAGCTGTTCAGTTTTTGCACCTCCTAATAATTAAAATCGGTAAACAGCATCACCTCTGTGTGATCTGGTTTTGTAGTTCCGGTATAATCCTACCTGATGTGACTAGATTCTTCAGAGTGATGCCATATTTTGTTTGTTGTATCCACTGAGATGTTGCAGCTTTATTCAGGTGCTCATTTCCAGATGGCAAAGTGTTGCTTGTTGCACCTTTAAAGTCACCCTCGACCTTTGAGACAGCCAGAAATAATCCTGTCACCTTTAACAGCATCGCTGAATGTAAACTAATCAGCTGTGCCTCGGGGACGCCTCCCTCCGTCCAGCCCTCATTACCTCCAAATTCTGCTTCAAATCTGCAGCTTACATTAAGTTCACAACCCTAAAGGTCTTCTGGCAATGTAGACTCACTGAGTTTTGAATTTGGTTGTAGAAGGACAGCGAGGAAAAGTGGGGAGGAAAGATAACGAGAAAGACGACGAGGACAGAGTTTTGCTTTGAGACAGAAGGTCAAAGACGTGGTGGATCTGACTCCATCATCTCCACCAGCAAATGCTTTTCTCTTCAGAGCCGACCAACCTGCTATTTATAGAAATGTCATCACAGGACTGAGACGAGTGGAAGAAGCGGCACAACACGACTCGCCTTTACAGAAAGCAGAGGAGGAAAAGCGGCGTGCATCTGATTGTGTAGCCGCAGCCAATATTTACACTCAAGTGCATCTTTCTGAGAGACACACTCGGGTCTTGAATAACCACTTTATTGTGTTGCCTCCTAACTTGAATTCTCCCCTGGCTCCCTCTGCTGACTTGACAGCCAATTCGAACAAATGCCAAACCACATTACTGAAAGAGTGAGAGTTTATTCTTGATCTTGGAAATGTGACAAAACAATGCCAAGTCCAGGCTGAGTAGCCAGGTTTTCTACATAGTTTTCACCTGTAACACAGAGAACAAGTAAGCTCAGTGGTGGTTTTTTTGGACTTTTCTGCTGTGGAGGTTTAAGGCCAAAAGCTTTGGAAGAAAGGCAGTAAGCAAACCTTGAGTTTAAACTTCTTAGACTGCAATTTCCAAGCTGAGGAATGAATTTCAAGCCTGTCGATGAGTAAAGGAGTAAAAGCGCTCAAATCATAAGTACTGTAAAAAGGACACCTGAGCAAACTTCAATGACGGATAAAACCGCATGAAATGACTAAAAGCTCTTGGAAAAACTCCATTTCTTGGAATTTTGGCATCAAAGGAAGAAAAAACTGTTATTTCAATGCCCAACGTTTCACCTTCAAAGATGAGCTACTAAAAATATTGCCTCATATTGCGAAAGCAGCGCGGGGATTACGTCTCTGTAATCCACTGTCCTCTCTATATTCTAATGCAACTTCACAAATGGGATTTAATGCATGAGTTAAAGTATTCGACTTTGCTTCTTCTAAATGTCACAAATCACAGTCGCTTGTAAAATGTCACAATCATTAAAACTCACTCAAAACCCTCCTGGCTGGGGTGAAACAGTCGATTGATTTAATTATGAATTCATTCGCTGAATTCATTTAATCACACTTAACATTTCCACACACCTCGGGGCAGATCGTCCGTTTCTCTCAACTAGTTAAACATCCTCATCATGGCACGGCGATGGTTTTAGATGGGCAACATCCCAGACAGCCGATAAATCAGTTTTTTGGGAATGAACAAGCGGACAGACTGTCTGAGTCATTACAGCAAATTGAAACTGTGCCGTGGAAGAGACACGCTTAACTTTCTGAGCAGCTGCAGAAACTGTCTGTGGGATTTGAAAGCTAAGATTGAGGATCATGACGACTCCGATGAAACTGATTCAGTCGCCTTCGTCAGTGCCGGATCCCGATAACGGCGACTCTGCGGCACAAGTCCAGAGCAGCTCCTGGCCACGTCATGAAGCTACAAAACTGACAGTCCCCGGAGCAGGTAGTGATGCAGCAGTTTGCTCAGACGCACGTCAGCCGGGTGGATATTTGCCAAGCAGAGGCACAAATCACAAGCTGCTGTCGATAAACCGCCGAGCATGGCTTGTCACAATGTGATCCTGATTCTGTTTGTCTTGTTTATTGTCCTGCTTCATTAAAAGTGGATTTCACTCAACATGATGCTGGAGGTGAAAGTAGATCTGTGTTTGTTTTAACCCTCGTGTCGTCCTGCGGGTCAAAATTGACCCATTTTAAAGTTTGAAAATGTGGGGGGAAAAAAAGTATATTTTCACAGTGAAACTTCTGATGTCCACATTTTCAACATTTTTGGGAAATCTTTGAACATTTTTTGGTGGAAAAAAAGAAATGTTAAAAATGTTTCTTAAGAACATTCACCAAAAAAAATCAACCAAAATCCAGCGAAATTCGCTGGATTTTGGTTGATTTTTTTGGTGAATATTCTTAAAGAAAATATTAGAAGTTTTACTGATATACATGCAATCACTTTAGATATTTTTAGGATTTTTTTTGGAAGGTTTTTAATCATTTTTTGAAAATATTTACAAGAATTTTCTTGCCAAATTTGGGGGATTTTTTTTTAAAAAATAAAACTTTCAAGGAAACTTGTAAGGAATTATTGGAATTTTCGTCATGAAGGTTTTGCAAATTTTCAGGAATTTGGGGAATTCTTTCGCTGAATTTTGGGATTTTTTTCAGACAAGGAAACTATATTTTTTGGTGCCCGTATATGAGGACAACAGGAGGGTTAATCATGTTTACCGGAGGGCTGCACAGCGACTCGGTGGTTAGCATTGTTGCTTTGCAGCTAGAAGATCCTCGGTTCGCATCCCGGCCTTCCCAGGATCTTTCTGCATGGAGTTTACATGTTCTCCCTGTGCATGTGTGGGTTTTTTCTGGATACTCCAGCTTCCTCCCACAGTCCAAAAACATGCTAAAGTTAATTTGTGTTTCTAAATTGTTTGCAGGTGTGGATGTGAGCGTGCTTGTTTGACTGGATGGATGTTTACTGGACATAAATGCGTTTACAGAGCCACACTGTAGAAATGTGCCTCCCTTTTGAGGACAAAAACAAGTCAAGAAGAGCTTCCAAAACTGTCCAAACAAATATTTATAATGTGCACAACAAAAAACTGAATAACAGCCCAGAGAAATGTCTGCTCATTTTCAGACTCCAAATGAGAAACTTAATTCTCTTGTACTCTCTTAAAAGGCAACATTTCAAAATAAAAGCCCCTAGTCAGACTGAAACAAGGTGTCATAATCATTAAATTTTTGTGAGAGGAGCTGGTTTAAGGTGGAGCTGTCAGAGTTTCAGACTTTCTCTATGTGATTATCATGGTGGAAAGAATTCACAAAAATGATATTACTGGAATAAGTATAGACAATGTGAAAAAAGCTATAATCATTTAGTTTGTGTTGGCAGATGAATTGTGCTAGAGTCTGTAACCAATACTATACTTTGTTGTTCCTATACTGGAGTTTCCAGACACTTACTGAGGCTGGACTATTTACCATATTATCATGTGTGTAAAATTCATTTTGTGTCAATATTTCACTTCTTAAATATCATGGTTATTGTCAATACCTGTGTTTTTGACACCCACAGTTAAGAATAGTTCAGAAAAGTTAAGAATAAGGTTAGGTTTAGGCAACTCCAGCTTATACTTAAGTTATGGTTGGTCTTCAGAAAAGTTGCTGCATTTGCATAATCAATCAAAATGTTGTAGAAATTCACCACTAACTATTTTGAAAATCATTTCATCAGTTTGTGAAAGTCAAAATTCTCAGATTCAAGCTTCAGAAAATTTAATATTTCTTGGTTTCTTTCCTCGTCTATGACAGCAAACTGAACATCATTGGGCGGTGGACATTTGAGGACATCATCTTAGACTTTGGGAAACCCTGATCGACATTTTTCACCATTTCCTGACATTTTAGAAACTAAACAAGTCAGTTTATCAAGAAAATAATCAGTAGATTGATCATCACTGGAAATTATCACTAGTTGCAGCCCCAGTTGCCAAGCAATGAATGGAAGTCAATGGAACGTCCTCTGAAGCACAAATGAAACTTTGGCTCCAAAACATGGGAGTCTTCCGCATCAAGGACAAACTTTCTTTCTTTGAATAACGTTTTTCCTGGATATTTACTAAAAGAGCCATCAGACATGACTCAACACCGACACTGACGTTTGTGTGAGTGATCCACCTCTGCTTACACTGATCTAAGTGCCCCTGAAACTCACTGCGGTTTTGTGTTGCAGCTGTTGATATTTCATTGTTTATTCATGATTTAATTGATCTTTTCGAGACACTCTTGGACCGCAGCCTTGAAACACGAGATCCTTGTGCGTTTTTAGCCACCTAATGCTGCCCACACACACACACTACACACACAATGCCAGCTTGTATAGATCCCTTCACAAACAAACACTCTGTGCACAGGCTGCAGTGTTCATTAGACTGTAGAGGCACAGGTGTGCTCCGACGGATGGGCATTTAAATGAGGAAGGTCTGCTTGTGCCTGTGAAGATGCTTTACCACCATCTGGTTCTTTTAGGACTGCAGTTCAGCAATATTCATATTTATATTAAGTGCCGTTATCGTCAATTAAATGCATTTGATGGCAGTGATTTTATATTTTATTAGCTGGGATTAATTGATGGGTATTATCTATTATGTGTCATTTTTAGTCATAAACATGGACTTTAATGAAGTATTGTAAAAACACAGACAAATTATAACACTATTGAGCTGAAAAACAGTAAAATCTGATGCTTTTTTGGAGTCAAAACAAGAATGACAGATAGTCAGCTAAAAACCTTGACAATTATCTTTTTAAAAATGGAAAAAATACATAAAATATTTTACATTTTTATACATTATTTTTTAAAATTATGTACACTAGTGATCTCACTCACTCGATTTTGACATTTTTTATCATTATAAAACCTATTTTTTGAAATTACATTAAAATATTTTTAAATTATCATTTAAAATATGTTTTTAAATAATTTACACTTTTTTTTTACATTAAGTTCAATTATTGTCTCATACTTTGTAAAACATACTTAATAGACGACAATTTGCATTACATGGCTGCCTTTGAATAAATGCTCCTAATTCAGAAAAAATAACTTTATCCTTTATTGTTTTTGGTGTTTTAGTGGTATATGCCTTTTTAAAAGGTTAAATAGAGTTGGGAAATCTCATTGCTGGATCATAAACATAAAAAAAAAACACATCCCAGCAAACAGAGTTGTTGATGAAAGCCCCCAGAAAAGCAGCTTTACACCAAAAAAGACACTCCAAAATCAAAATGAAAACATTTAAATAAAAGGTTTTCTCCAAGCTCTATGAGAGCAGCCATGTCTGAAACATAACACACTCTTAAGCAGTTTTAAAACATAAAAAAAACACATCCCAGCAAACAGGAACCTTCAGGGAACGTTAATGTGAACATTCCTTGAATGTTCCTGTTTTCTGTGATTGGTATTTATGGTATATGGCTGCAATTCACATTAGTATTTATGTGTGTGTATATATATATATATATATATATATATATATATATATATATATATATATATATATATATATATATATATATATATATATATATATGAAAATTATGTAATTTACAGGTAAGTCGAGATAATGTTGATCACAGTGACAACTCTATATAAATACAGTATATTATTGGAAGGTCTAGTTCCAGTTACAAATAGTAAACCTTATATTCTGCTTTAATCAGTCATACAGTAATTAATTATTTAAGTAAATTACAGTTGCAACTCTGTAAAACTACAGTAAAACAACCTGCTGCAATCACAGCTGCCAGTTTGTCCAGTAATGTTACAGGAAAACTTGTGTAGAACACCTTATTGTTAAACAGAACTGCATTTTAACGACATAATAGGTCGTTTTTTTTCTCAATCTCACCTGAACTCTGGTGCTGAGTTGCTCTTAAGACCATAGAAGCCAGCAGACAGGGTGAGCAGCCAGTATGGCACAAAGGCTCCGTGTTCACACTCCAGGTACGGCGCAGACCACTTGATCTGGTTCTTGTCCAGCAGGTAACTTCCACTCTTGGAGCCTGAAGCCTCCGGGACTCTCCGGTGCGTGTGTGGCCTCCTGCCGTCCCGAAACTCGTTGAACCACTCGGACTCCGGGGCTCTGTTCTTCAGGTGGCGGTGCGCGGAGCCGGACAGGTCCTGTAGCACCACCTCCTTCTCGGTCCTGGTCGCCTGCAGGAAAACGTGGGGGCCCGGGGTCGGTGCGTCCGTGTGCAGGGTCACCACCGCCCTGTGGATTTTGGGGTCCCCCTCCAGGATGCTTTGCACCAGTGCGTGGTACCAGTGGATGTCCTTACGCAGGCTGAGCTCCCGGGACCTGTTGGCTTGCAGGATCATGTTGAGGAAGTTCGTGGCGTGCGCTACGGTGTCCAGGATGCTGTGCAGGGAGTAGTGGGAGGCGACGTGCAGGCCGCCCCTCAGGCTGCTCAGCTCGTACCTCCTGGAACAGTTGACCTGCCGGAGCGCAGAGGAGTCTCCGGTGTGCAGGAAGGCGGTCACCACCCTGGGCAGGTCCTCCTCGATTTTGTGCGCCACCACTGCGCGCTCGGTGGCGGGCAGCGGGTAGTAGGTCGGGTGCTGGTGGGGCGGCTCCCTCTTGATGTTCTGGGTGCTGAACACCGGCGGGTTCTTGTCGTCTCGGTCATTGTCCGACCACTCCACGTAGCCGTAGTTGGAGCCCAGAACCAGCCCCGTGTGCAGGAGCAGCGGGACGACGAGCAGAGCCATGGTTCCTGTTCACACCGCGGGCACCTGGCACGGCGTGGAGAGCATCACCAGAAACACTTCACAGAGCAGCCGCCGGAGAATGTCCGGGATTTCACAGCCATGATCTGTCCGAAAACCTAACAAGATCCTCACTTCTCATCCCGTGCATGTTTGGAAATCACACACTTTCCGTTCGTTCTCCTCTGCAGCGCGTTCGGACCTCCTCCGTGTGATCAGACACCTGAACTACTCCGACTCCTCTCCTCCATCCGGCCGCTGTGTTTGTACTCCAGCTCGGTGAGATCCATGTGAGAGGATGACGAGATCGCAGCAAATCGTTCTTCAACTTCCGTCCCTCCCAATGAAACCCTAATAGGCCACCTGAAGTGTCGCCCACCGGTGTGTGTGGTTGTTTCTTACTGCCTGTCTGCCGGAGGTGGGCGGAGCGTGGGAACGACCGGAGCCGCCCGGTGCCCGAAGTAGCTGCTGGAGGAAGAGGAGAAGAAAGGAGGCGGTGGTGATGAAGAAGAGCCCAGAGGGATGAAGACGGAGGAGAAACCTGGCAGGAATTGCTTCTACAAATAGATTAAAATAAACAGATTACATAGTAATGTGGGTGACGGGGCCAATAGCACTAGAAAAAAAATAAGATATGTAGTTAAAAAAAAGCACAAAAAACAACTCACATTTAAATGAGTTGGGTTGAAATAATAATGTTGGTAACTGTGTCAACTTATTGTGTGTATTTTAGGTGTAAGATTCCCACATTTGTACATTCAAAGGTAAATTCAACTTGAGGTAACTTAATGACATTGGATTGATAATTTCATTTTTCTTCACCATTAGTTCAGAATTTGAAGTTCTTTTCTTGATTTTACTAGATATTATCTGCAATTTAACAAAACAGAAACAAGGTGTAATTTAAAATATTTTTTCCATTTTATTTTTTAAATTATTTTTTAAAAATCAATTTTTTTTGTTGTTGCATTTTTCCATCTTTGAAGTACATTATTTTTATTCAAATACTTGCAAATATCTGTATAGTTTCTGTTGACTATTATGTTTTTTTATTATTTTAGGATTAACATGTAAATTAATGATTTGTTAAATTATCTGTAATTTAGCAAAGCAGAAACAAATTGTCAGACAAAATGTATTTTTATTTTTTTTAAATTATTTTTTTAAAAATCGAATTTTTTGTTGCAGCGAAATTCGCTGGATTTTGGTGGATTTTTATGTGAATGTTCTTAAAGAAAATATTACAAGTTTTACTGATATATATGTAATCACTTTAGGTATTTTTAGGGTTTTTTGGAAGATTTTTACTTATTTTTTTGAAAATATTAACAAGAATTTTCTTGCCAAACTTGAGGGATTTTTAAAAAAAAAAAAAAACTTTTAAGGGAAACTTTTTAAGGAATTATTGGAATTTTCTTCCTGAAGGTTTTGCAAATTTTCAGAAATTTGGAGAATTTTTTGCTGAATTTTTGGGGGGTTTTTTTCAGACAAGGAAACAATATTTTTTCGTGCCCATAAAAGAGGACAACAGGAGGGTTAAATTTATCATGATTCAATGCTGAAAAGCAATAAAAGGAGAAAACTTCCAACTGAGATGAATAGTTTTTCTAGGTACTGTATATACACAGACATACGTACAGTAATATATATAGAGAAATAATTATGGCTGTATGTGAACAATGGAAGACAGAAGATCAGTCATTTGTGTGTGAAGCCTTTTGTGTAAATGACAGTGTGTGTTTCTCTTTGTGCAGCCTTTCTGTGTCTGAACGCTTCATGAGTCCATCATGCTGCTGATCATAAAGAACAATGACAGCCCCGTTTATGTCCACGCGTCTCTCTGTGTGTACACGTGTCCATCTCATTCAGCGCTGACATTCTCCAGGGCTGATCAGGAGTCAGCCCCTGACTGTAAATGGGCGGCGCAATTCGCCCGGGGTGACTCGCAGGCCGTTGCCATGGCAGTGGAAGGTGACGACGCACAGTTCTCCCCATGCTGTCGGCTGCAGTCAGCGATGAGGACCGTAGGCTGTCTGGTCCTGCAGCATCTACAACTAACCGGCGCTCACACACTCATCAGCCTGCCCCACATTTGCACACATAATGATGCAAATGACAGCCATTCACATGCAGATGAATATCTGCTGACAGACTGGTGAAGTACTTGTAAACCACACAAATCTATAATTTCATTCTTTCTGTGCATTTGCTTAAAATTAACATGCAGCCTCGGGGCCCTGCTAAAAGAAAGGTGTGTGCATAGTGAAGCTGGTAAAGGGAAAGTCGAGGGGGCATCAGAGCGAAAGCGACGAGACGCTGTACGAAGGGACTGCTCCTGCCCCTTATTTCATCTTCTTTTACAAGCTGCACTGCCTCCCCAGGTCTGATGAATATTTGATAGGCATTTGCTGCTTCATCTGCATGCTTTACAACTTCGGTCCATACAACCTCAACACTGGTAGACTCTGCTGCACCAGTTGTTCCTTCACCCACGCTCCCTGTTCTCCCAGAGGTTCCTTTACATTTCCTCAGAAGGCAGCAAAAGGGAGGAAAAAAGACCTCGGAGTGAAAGGGTATTTCCTCTGATGCTTCTTTCTCCTGCACGCAGGAGTCTGTTTGTGCTGCCGCACCCATGCAGAGAGCTGCGTCTGAACTGAAGCAAGTGAAGTTGGAAGGTGTTGTCAGTCGGAAGGTGACCAGGGATTAGCAGATGTTTTTAGCCTGAAAAACGGCGAGCTTTTAAAAGTGTGCTTTAATGAAAGTCTAATCAAACAGTAGCTGGGAAAGGCGTCAAAAACTATTCTTCGCTGCTGTGTGGATGTGGGAGGAAAACACTGAGTTCACTGACAAGGAGATCCTTTCCCGAGGTTTCAAATGTTCTCCACAGTCATCTGTCTTGATGCATATCGCAGGTATATAAAATTAGATTATTTGTGGCTGTGAATTATGGGGGGTTATGTGCTATTTTCACAGATGCGGCTTCCTGTCAGAACAGCATCACCTGATATTAAAGGTGGAGTTTCAGTCACATCGCTCCATCTGTGCAGATGTATCTTTAGAAACTGTGAAGAAAATCACAATTCTGTAAGTGGGAATACATGTTAAGACTTTAGTTGCTGTAAAAATATTCACATTTTACATAAATTAACTTTATAATTGTCGGTTTTTCTTAAAATAGCATAGAAAAATCTGTAAAATTATAGACATTATCTGCAAAGTAACAACCCAACAGTTATTTTAACCCTCCTGTTGTCTTCATTTATGGGCACCAAAAAATATAGTTTCCTTGTCTGAAAAAAATCCAAAAATTCTGCAAAAAAAATCCCCCAAATTTCTGAAAATTCACAAAACCTTCAGGAAGAAAATTCCAACAATTCCTTAAAAGTTTCCCTTAAAAGTTTTATTTTTAAAAAAATCCCCCAATTTGGCAAGAAAGTTCTTGTAAATATTTTCAAAAAATGAATAAAAATCTTCCTAAAAAATTCTAAAAAATTTAAAGTGATCACATATATATCAGTAAAACTTATAATATTCTCTTAAGAACATTCACATAAAAATCAACCAAAATCCAGTTAATTTCGCTGGATTTTGGTTGATTTTTATGTGAATATTCTTAAACATTTTTAACATTTTTTTTTCCACCAAAAAATGTTCAAATATTTCCCAAAAATGTTGAAAATGTGGACATCAGAAGTTTCACTGTGAAAATATGTATTTTTTTCACATTTTCAAACTTTAAAACGGGTCAATTTTGACCTGCAGGATGACACGAGGGTTAAGTATTATGCTAACAATAACAGGAAATTGCATTTATATTTCTTTTTTTTAAACAGACAATTGACTGTATTTTTCTGCCTTCTTCAATTATATACCCATTTAAATGAAATAATTATCCATAATTTAATATGTAGCTCTTATGCCCATTATCAATTTCGCATTTTTCCTCGTAATTTTAAGGTAAATATTTCTAGTTTTTAACGTACTTTCACATTCAAATGCTATGTTCTGAATGCAAATGAAATATTGTTGGAGCTCTTATGTTCTCATGGTCCCTAGCATTTCTTTCCTGACTTAAAACTTCTATTTTTGTAAACCAGTCTCCGCTTTATGCTAAGTACACAAGGCATTTTTAGTTTTTCATTTCCTCTTAAGGGGATTTGCAGAATTATTTGTGAACAGTTGGTTGATGTTGTCAATTTTCATCTGAATAAATTAAACAGAAGTGTCTTGGAATCGGTATGGGTGTGCAGTTGAGTTCTCTTCCAAAATAAGATTGCTACTTGACAATCTTGAGCATGTGTTCACACTTTGTTGAAAGTGTTTCTTATTAAAATGAAACTTTCACTAACTTTTGGGTCTATCAGTTGGATTGTAATAATTCAGGGAAGAAAAAAAACTGCTTAACAGTGGCGTTTGTCCACAAAACATTCATGAAAATTTGAATAATACTGTTTTTGCACTTCATTTGGATTAGGATACTTTCATTTAACGGTTTTTAGTTTGTCAACCGTTGTTATTTAGAGCATTTAGATAATAGAAATACAATAAGCATGCTAGACACTTTTGATCACCAACTTACTTTAAATGATGTGTTGATGGAATTTGCTACTTGTGTTTTTGGAGTAGAATAATGCAATAAATAAGAAACTCCCTGACTGTTTTAAGCTCAATCCTGTGTGAGGCAGTTCATGCGAAGTTGCTTATCAGGACTTACTCTGTTAAATGAAACACATTTGGGGTCATGTACGCCAGATACAGGCCGTCACGTCTGACATTAGTCAAATAGCAGCTCAAAGTAATGACTGTTAACTTTAATGTCAAGGCCCACTTTCCCCCCCACAGTAGAATCAGTCACCGATAAATGCCAACACTCCGGCTTCCAGATCAACTGCAGTTGCCTGATAAAGATGAAAAATGCTGCCGAAAAGTGTTACCGTGTTAATTTCCCAAGGTGCAGTCTGCCAAAGGAGGGACAATTTCTCAACTGATGCCGGTGAAGAAAATCATTTTAGTCTGCAAATATCAGCGCCGTGCTGCAGATTAATGACCTGAGTGTGTAGCGCAACGGTATCTTACCTAATGTTGTCAGAAAATGTGGTGCCTTCAAGGTTCGGCATCCATATTCATACCCTGAGTGTGTGTATATATATCTACAACCGTTATACTGATGACACGCTCACTGTTTAAACATGGACGTACAGATGATGTCTAATTGTGCAACAGTAGGTGACAGCTAATTAATTCCCATAATTAATCGCTTTGTTTCAGTTTTATTAACAATACTGCACAGGTGGTATTCAGAAAAAAGATATCCAGATGTTCCAATGACAGTGTGACAGTGTGAGTGCTGTTGCTCAAGTGTCAGAAAATGCAAATGAGTGACAAATTAAAGGAAAAACCTGAATCCTATATGAGCTAATATTTAATTGCTGGACTTTTGGTACCATAGTTGACAGGTATCATAGTTGACCCTTTTACTGTTTTCAGGCCTAAAATCAACATGGCCGACTATAATCAAACACCAGACAGATTCTTCTAAATATTATACATACAATTGAGTAAAATTGAAATTGAAAGTTATTCATAAAGATCTTGTAGTAAACTTGTTGACATGCCATAAAACCACACTTGACTCACACACTACTTTATATTAAATAACTCAGAAAGCCTTGGAGTCTTGCCAGTCTTTTCTTCAGGAGGAAATGACATCACGTGGAGCAGGTCATGTGATCTGGAATTAACACACTTCCTGGAGAGGTGTTTTTGTAATGGGTACCTTAGCTGAAACTACAATGCAATTTGTTATTTTCCATATAAAATTTGATATATTGCCAAAAAAAATCTGTCATGATTATCTTTTAACCTAATAAAAAGAACACAATCAAAACAAATTTTGAATAAGCTCATTGTATTATTGTTTAGCCAATTAGAAAGTGGTTGTTATTAAATTTGGACGGTTATTTAGTTGACATTTTAGTGATATCCAGTCATTTTTTTATTAATAAGCAATTCTTTCCACAATAAATTATGGAATTAGTAAAAACATGGTCATAATGAACATAAACATTATTTTTTTTTAACTTTTAATAAAAATGTATGCAAGATATATCCCATGTATTTCAAAAGTCCCTCAATTATATATTGACCCATATACAGTGAGGTGATCTGGAGTTGTCTTCTCTAGGATCACAGTGCCCTTATCTATTGGGTATGATTTGAGTCATACACTATGGCCTTTACTAGATCTCAATCTAATTAAACACCTATGGGAGACTCTTGGCAATCATCAAAACACCAAATGAGGGAATATCTTGGTCTGCACAGTGGTGTGGTGGTTAGCACTTTTGCCTTACAGCTTGAAGATCCCCGGTTTGCGTCTCGGCCTTCCCAGGACCTTTCTGCATGTGTAACCGCCCCGCAGATGAAGCCTGTTTTCAGATTAAATTTGTCCTGTGAAAACCAGGAGAACAGAATGAGACGGACAATGGATGCTGTTCTTCTTCCCTCACTTCTTACCAGTCTGTTTATTCTTATTACACAGAAATGTATTTCACAAATGACACTTAAAATGCCTTTATAGCACTTTTTTCCCTCCAAACTTCCAGATGTTTCCTTCCACATTGCACACAATCCAACATGTATTATGCAATAGCACAAACAAAATCCACAAAATGTGCCACTAACAGACAATAGGAGTCCCATAAAAGCACTGGCAAGCCTGGTTAAGTTGATACAAACCCTTTTAACACACAAAAACAGATACAGAACAAAAGAACACAGAACTATACATATTTTAAAAGAATGTCAAAGGAGCCCCACAAAGTTAACAAAAGCAAAAAAAAGAGCGCGAAAACAACAATAGCGCAGCCATTAAGTGCTACTCCTAGCTGAACGTAGCCTGCTAGGCTAATACTTGCTAGCATCTAGCGAAACGGACATTACAATACAAAAAATACACATACTGGCATCAAAAATACCGTCCTTACGAAAATACTTAAGGCGTAACAGATAATGTAAATTGTTTCTAACTTCATGTGCACTTTATGAAGATAACTAACCTGTGAAAACCAGGAGAACAGAATGAGACGGACAACGGACGATGCTGTTCTTCTTCCCTCGCTTCTGCCAGTCTGAAGACGAGGCTGCTAAACACACTAAGCGGTCTCTGTAAAAGGTTGAGCCCCCTTGTGGCGTAATCTAGGAACTACACCTAGACAAGCTTTATACAAAAATTCAAATAAAAAATATTCCCATTCACAGATTTTTTTTACATGCAATTCAACACATTATAACCAATATACATTACAAAAATGTGATCACACATTTCTGTGTGTCACACATGGAGTTTGCATGTTCTCTCTGTGCATGTGTGGGTTTTCTCCAGACACTCCAGCTTCCTCCCACAGTCCAAAAACATGCTTTTTTAAAAAAATAACCCTTAACAAAACCATGTCGTTATGAACTTCAGCGACATTAATAGAGATATTGTATTCTCGTTAATTACTCATGCAAAGTTCCAAGATAACTTAATTACAACCACTCCTCAACGCACCGGTGAGTGTGCTGTTAGAAATTCTGGGCCCCTGTCAAGTTTAGGCACGACAGCCTCATTTACATTAAACCCACAGAGTTTTGAAAGCCTCGTCTGACAGCACGGAGCTGTGTGTTGTTTCTAAAAGCACTATGGTCCCTGGAGATTTACACTGAGAGATGTGTAAATGTGTGTGTGTGCCTGGAAAAGCCTCCATGAGCTGTCTTGTAGTGTAGATGCGAAGCAAGTGTGAACAGACAGGTAGGGAATCAGCTTGTCAGGAGGAAGAAGACGCTCTGCAGCTTACAGTTCTATGATGATACCTCAGATCCTGTAGAATTACACATAAGCACACACCCTCACTCAGATGTTGCACTCAAACATCTCTGTATGACTGTTCGGTTTACTTTCCTTCTTTCTTCTTCATCGCACAGGATGAGTTATTCAGTTTCGGTGAAATGTCACATAATAAAATGCAGTCTTTGCTGCCATCTGGAGGTGCAGCTTTGATGTTCATGGAACTGCTGAGTGGAGGATACTTTAGTGATGGATGCACCAGATCAGTACTGATTTTCAAAAACTTTTGTCTCATGACATTAATCCAGAGCTCGATAAATCTCTGGGATTAATTAGGATCAGTCTAATAATCCAAATCTATCCAGTAATGGATTGTCTGCACTATGACCAGTACTAATTGAATATTTCTGCTGGATTATAATGACTTACTTTTTGGAATTACGC
This sequence comes from Amphiprion ocellaris, assembly GCF_022539595.1. Lineage (NCBI taxonomy): Eukaryota > Metazoa > Chordata > Actinopteri > Pomacentridae > Amphiprion > Amphiprion ocellaris. The sequence goes on along the minus strand of NC_072775.1, from coordinate 8,670,379 downwards.
ACAACCACATGGCTGAATTAAAGGGGTTGCCCAGAACCAAGCTCCGGACCATGAGCCTTCACCTCAGCTGCCCCTCACATCTGGAACTCTCTCCCTGGCCACCAGAGAGCTCCACAGACAGTGAATGTCTTTTTAAAAAAGGCTTAAAGACCTTTCTTTTTAACAAAACTTTTAATTAAACATGCTGCTGAAATAATTATTTTCTTTATTTTTACTGGTTTATTTTGTTTTTATCCTTTTAAATCTTTAAGGTAGAACTTTGAGATTTTGCTGAAATGAAATGTGCATTACAAACAAAATGTATTAGTATTATTGCTGTATTCCTGCATCTCTACCTGTCTTACTTGTACCACTTTACTCTCCAAATGAATAATCAGGACTAGTTAGGGATAGGTTCAGAGGGCAAGGCCAAACTTATCATTGGGTTTGACTTGGTTGGTGTCTTAGGTTAAGCTTTGCCCTTTTAGTCCCTGGACAATTTTATGGTTGACTAGTTGTCTAAACACATGAAGAGGTTGGAAAAATTTAGAGCAAACACAGCATACACAGTTATTGCAAAGTTGATCAGTTCTTCATTAGCAAATCTCCAAAGTTCATCCATCATCTAAACTGTGTTTGCTTAAATGGGATACAATAATAAATAAGCAACCTAATTCCCAAAAAAAACTTTTTTTGGTGCTAATTTAGTGGCGATAGTAAGTACGATTCATATTCCCATCCATTGTTTGTGCAATATAATTATTACATATTGTCAATTTTCATCTCAGCTCTGTTCTTACATGATAATGGTCTTGGGAATATTTGCATTTCTTGAAGTCATTTTACATTTTCTGAGAAAATCTTTTAAAAAGTGGGTTTAATGTATTTTTGACTTTTGACAGTACAAAAAGCTGCTGTTTTTTCTAATAAGAATGCTTTTTTTTTACTGTTTGCATAAGAGTCATATGAAACCTTATTCATTAGTTTGATCTAACAATAACACGTTTAAAAAAAAAGTGTTAACATGTAAGATTTTTAGGGAAGACCCCTAAATTCTTCTTAGAAATAAACCCTGTTCACTCCATAGACACCAATGTTATTCCTGTAGCTTGAAAGACAGCTACTTTTGATAAAACTGGGCTTGTAGCACATTGTCTGCCTTGCAACAATGGGAAAGAGGCACCGTTTATGTTTTGACAACCTATATCTAATGAGTTATTGATGCTGGAAGTCCGAATCTGTGAATATCTTTCCAACTTTACTGAACTTGGGGCCACTACCACCTAAGGAGTGATATATTTAATTTGGAAAAAAGCATTTAGCCATACTTAAAGCTTTAAGTGCTTTATTAACACGGACCTAAAAATTTTGTATTGTTTTATTATCACAGGTTCTGTCTGAAAAGAGGTGGCATCATTTTAAACAGTGAAATCAAACTAACAAAATGTAATGACCAACCAGTGAGCAATACTGGATTCTGCAAAAACATAAACAACTTTTTTAAAAATCTAAATCTTATCTTAACACAGTTAATGTATTAACTTATTTATGTGTGTATGCATGTATTTATTGATTTATTTAGTACTGTTAACATATCAGAGTTCTGAGTGAGTTTTTCTTAAGATAGACAAAGGCCATTTATTGATTACATATAGGCTCTTAAATGTTTATTAAAAACTAAAAAGCATTTTAAAAAAACAACTTAGGCATTTATTGAGTCACTAAAATAGTGTAGAGTACAGACCACATCAGCATGATTATAAGCATCCTCTGGTAAATGAACAACCAGATACTGATGTCTCTCACCATATGGACTTCAGGAGATGACTGGGGGATGATAAACTGTGACCTACTGGTTGGGTTCTCTCTGTTCTCATGTTTCTTACATGTTTGTCCCCTGACAGCCGGGTCCTAATGTTTTTTGAGCAACACACCATACTATGACGTTTTTACAATGATGGTTCTACTATGGAACCAGTTTGACATGTTCAGGTGTTCTTTGTGTGAAAACTCAGAGATTTCAGGGATCAGAAGGTGGTTTTCAACTTTCTTTGTTAACTTTCTGCTTCAACTTTAAATTAAATTTCCTTCACTAACCCAGCCCTCTGGACTTCCAGTAAGCTGTGTTCCTATTGGCTGTCCAGGTGGCAGCTTGGTATTATCAGTAACACCTGAGCAGCTCAGTGTCTTCCTGCTTTATTTAGCTGCAGACAAACATTTCCTCTGCTTCTCTCCACCACAGAACTGGGTTTGGCTCCATTGCTTTAGTTTGTTCTTTAGGCGTTGGCTTGCAGCTTCCAGCAGTAAAATAGACTTTAATGTGTTTCTTGGTGTGTTTTAGGGCTTTGTACTGGATAGTTGTAAATGTGGTTCTTTAGCCACAGTTAGCACATGGTGCTAATGTGTGCAGTGATTAGTGGATTTGGAGCAGCTGAGTTGTGTCTTTATCTTGGCTGTAGTGAGTCTTCAGAGGTTTTTGGTCAGACACATTCTGTATTCTTGTTTATGAACCAGCGTTGGTTGTCCAGAAGGTAAGAGTTCCTGTCCTGATTCTCTGTTCTCAGAGGTTCTCTGGTAGGCTGCAGGAGACTTTAGCGTTTAGGTTGTGCTAGTTTGGTTTTTGTACGGTTTCATTTGGACGACTATCTTGAGGCCCCTCCATGTGGTTTAGTGAGGTTTTCTGCAACAGTTCTACAAAGCAACCTGCAGCAGAAGAGACTTTGAGAGTTTTTAGGAAGTTCTGGAGACCAGACTTTAGAGCAGCAGAAACATTTATCAGCAGTTTGAGCAGGAGAAGGTGAGCTTCAGAGTAGAAATGAGATGGAAACCTTCTTGACCCGTGTGGTGAGGTCCTGTACCAAGAGTTTGAGCAGGTTGTGAAGAGTCTGTAGTTCTTTGGTCTGAAAGCACAAGAAAAGTCGACTCATTAAATGAGAAAACAGGAGATATTGTTGGTTCTTCTGTCGCTCTGCAGTTTCCAGTTTCCTTACACTGAATATCAAGTTTATATTTTAAATGATTTCCCATGTGAGCCCAAGAAGACTTCAATAAACTCCCTCCATCCCCTGGACACAACATATTTTATTACCATGTTAAATGTTTTTTTTTTGTTTGTTTGCTTTTTTTAAAAAATGTTTTTGAGTTTTAATCATAGTTTTTTCTCTTTGCTTGTTTAGGTTTGTCATCTGTGTAAAAGGTGCTAAACAAATAAAGTTGAATTGATAAACTGAATAATTGACTAACTCATGATTGTGACAACAGAAGTATTTTAATTGTGATTTAGGGTTTATTTCATTTTTAAGGTTGGGGTTAAAATCTTGACAGAAAAAGAAGATTAAAGAAATAAACTACATAACAAAAAGCAATTAAATCAAACAAAAAAAAATTAATACAATAAAACTTTTAAAAAGTTTTATTGTTAAAAGATTTAAGAAATTTAAGATGTAATTTTCTAATTAAACATTTAATTTTTTAATTAAATGTTTTGTCTTTTTAAAGGTTTAATAATCTAATTAAATGTTTTGCATTTTTTAAAATGTTTAATATTCTTGTTTAATTTTATTTTTTAAATGTTTAATTATGGAAAATATTTTATCTGTAATTTTTAATATTTGTATTTTAAAAATTTTGTTTAATTTCATAAGGACATGTATCTTGTTGAATTATCTAATTCAATATTTTGTCTGTTTAATAGAGTTAAACATTAAATACAATTAAATTATATGTACATATACCACCTTTTAATATTTAGTTTTCTTTTTAAATGCTTCATTGTATTTTCTGTTTAATTCCTATTTGAAGTTTTATTGTCTTTATGATGTAATTTTCTAATTAAACATTTAATTTTTTAATTAAATGTTTTGTCTTTTTAAGGGTTTAATAATCTGATTAAATGTTTTGCATTTTTAAAAATGTTTAACATTCTTCTTGTTGAATTGTACTTTTTAAATGTTTAATGATGGAAAATACTTTATCTGTAATTTCTAATATTTGTATTTTTAAAATTTTGTGTAATTTCATAATGACATGTATTGTATCGTGTTGAATGATCTCATTCCATATTTTGTCTGTTTAATAGAGTTAAACATTAAATTACATTAAATTATATTAAACAGACAAAATATGGAATGAGATCATTCAACACGATACAATACATGTCATTATGAAATTACACAAAATTTTAAAAATACAAATATTAGAAATTACAGATAAAGTATTTTCCATCATTAAACATTTAAAAAGTACAATTCAACAAGAAGAATGTTAAACATTTTTAAAAATGCAAAACATTTAATCAGATTATTAAACCCTTAAAAAGACAAAACATCGGTACCCGTATAGCTCAACGGGTTAAGCGGGTGACCAATGTACAGGGGCTGGTACCTGACGCAGCGTCCCGGGTTCGAGTCCCGCTAGTACCCTTTTGCTGCAAGTCTTCCCCCGACTCTTCTCCCCCGTTTCCTGTCTGTCTCTCACTACACCTATCCAAAAAAGACAAAACATTTAATTAAAAAATTAAATGTTTAATTAGAAAATTATATCTTAAAGACAATAAAAGTTCAAATAGGAATTACACTGTAAATACAATGAAGGATTTAAAAAGAAAATTAAACATTAAAAGGTGGTAAAACATTTAAAAAGAAAAACAAAGATTTAATCGAAACATTAACAGACTGTCTGAAGGTTCAAACTAACAGAGAACTACTCAAGAACTTTTAAGATTTCAGTCCTCAGACTGTGTGAAGGTTCAAACTAACAGAGAAGTACTCAGGAACTTAGAAGATATCAGTCCTTGGACTGTCTGGAAGTTCAATCTAACAGAGAACTACTGTGGGACTTAGAAAATTTCAGCCCTCAGACTGTGTGAAAGCTCAGGTCCTGAGGACTCGGGAGGTCTGGAGGCTTTGAAAGTCTTGGAACTGAGGGTTCAACCCTCCAGCACAAAGGCTAAAGTCCAACCTCCTGAGAAAAACGATTGAGTCGAGACTCAAGTTAAAAAAAAACTCGAAAATGGCAAAAAAAATAAAAAAAAATAGATGATAAATGCGCAAAAAAAAAAAGTATGGCGCGCAGCTTGGAGGGAACAGTGGTCCCAAAACTGTTGATAAATTATTTCTCAATAAAACCTCATAACCAGTTACATAAGCACACCCTCTTTACTGACCTCTTTACCAATAAACCCCAAGACATAATCCATAATAATCCATAAAATCTTTATTTGCACCAGCCCCATGTGAAAATGACATCAGTCTGTATTTGTAGAGCATCTCACGAATGTAGCAGCACCGTTTAAATGTTTCATAACACAGAATATAAGCAAAGAGTATATAGGGATACAGACAAACATGGGAAATAAGAAACGTGCTCTTCAATAGTTATTGTCATTATTATTACTAGTAATATTATTTTTGTGTCCACTACAACCCATACAATCATCTAGTGTAGTCAAACAGGAATGTGTGCATGGCGAATCAAATCCAAAACAATCCATGAACCAACGACCACGTCTTGATTGCACTTCATATTATTGACCACTAGATGTCCTACTCGAGCACTGTGTGTCATTGAGGCCTCGAGTAATGAACCATGTTTTGAATGAAGTGTCGAAGCTTCAACAAAGCCTCGATCAGCCATCACTATCCACACGTAGCCGGGTATCTCACAAAACGAAGATATTTTTCTATGATTCGGCCTATCATCCACACGAAAACGCAGATTTACGTCATCAAAAACGATTCTTTTTAAAAACTCCGACCAAAGTGAAGATTTGCGAATTCTCCGTTTTATGCGTCTGCACGTGGACATCAGTAACCGGGGTTTTGTGTTTCGAAACGTCACCGTCTGCGACAAAATATGTTCTTACGTCACATATGCGACCTGTGTTTACATTCGGTAACAGTATGGATGCTCTCACAAGGTTTTGGACGCTGTTTCTTGTACAGGCGCTTTTTACTTGCTTGTTTTTACAAGCCCAGATACTGCTCCACATTCAACAACACAGGCGAAGGACGACGTTAAGGACGGTTATTCTCCACCACCTTGCTAGGATTTGGGGAACTACTGCCACCTAAAGGTCCGGCATGCTTATGAATGTGCTGAAAAACACACTTATGTGGTTAGGTGTGGCTGAAGTTTTTTTCTAAAAACGAGGTGGTGTGTACCTAAGTTTTTTTCTAGACGGAGGGGGCAGGATATTCGGTTTTACAAAAACCCGGCTACGTGTGGACAAGGCCTTAAACTGACGACATTCAACCGTCCCTTTATTCGCTCTACTGTCTTACAGCAGATAACATGATAAGGAGAAGATAATGTGGAAAATTGTCATGTTTATTTCGGTCATATTGTATTAATGGGCTACATGTCAACGCAGATTTCAGTCCTACATCTTGATTTCTTGGTTTCTCTGCTTTCGGCGAAAGCTAAATTTCCGACAGCCCTCAAAGGCATCAGATTGTTCATGACGACGGAGGAAGTGAACGTCTCAGCTCACATTTTAGCTGTGAAAGACGTTTGACACAAAACTCAGCGTTACACAACTTACATCGTAGTGAAAGAGGTAATGGGTGACATTGTTATACGGGTGTGTTTACGTTAATGTTCGGGTCGTTTATCGTGTTAACGTCGCCGTTTGTCAGTGTGACTTTAAGCTAGTTAGCTAAACCAACACCTGCCGTTAGAGCAGCTAGCTAACTGATGCTAGCCAGCCGTTGCTAGTAACTGTTAGCTGGGCGAAAATGTTCGTTGAGACGTTATAAACTAAAACAATGTGCTGATACGGTTTTGTTTTCTCGTGTAGTGATCTGAAACAGTGTGTAGCTTCAGTTAATGTGAATTTATTCAACTTCTAGTCATGTCTGAGTTTGTAACATGATTTACAATGAGATATTTTTAACAGTTTACTATATGATGTAACTTGAAAACGTGTACTACTCAGAAGCAAGCGAGCTATTTTCATTTTCCTTTCCATTGAATTAGAACAAGAAAACGACCTTGGCTTTTTTCATGCTTTGAATTGTAGACACTACTTAGTGAAAGCTGCTTGAAAGTTCTGTGTTGACTCTTCTGTACCCTCTTTGCCTTTACAGAGACAGCATCTTTAAAGATTGCCTTATGGATTCTCCTCAGCAGTCAAAGGCTAACCTGAATCGAGAGCCAAAGCGCAGCCAGAATCAGTCCAGCACTCCTCCTCAGAAAGATGCCTATGCCAGGCTTCTCAGCCAGCATCGCAGCAGCAAGTTCAGCTCATATTTAGAACAATATGCAAAGGACTCATCAATTCAAAGGGAAGGAAATTGGCCGAACCCACTGCTCAAAGCCCAGAGTGACAGGCTGAACACACCTCAGCAGAAAAGAGACCAAGTGTTTTATGATTTCTCTGATTCAAGTGACTTCTCCCCATCCTCTATGAAAAGTAGAGGAGAGGAGAGCTCACAATCTATGTACATGGAGAAGCTGAGCATTCGTAATGCTCAGCAGGACTGCGAAAGGCAGCAGGGTGTGTGTGACAGGCAGCGACGGGGACAGAGGAGGGACACCACCACTAGCCACGACGGAGACATCGAGTCCGGAGAGGAGCTCGGTTCTTTAAAACCTAATGAGGTGAAGAAACAGCAGAAGCAGCAAAGGAGATTCAAGGACTCTAACAAAGATGGTACCTCTAAGGAGACTGACTCATTCGTTGGACATCCTCAGTCCCCAAAGAAAGCCAGTCCTAGTGGGCAGGAACAAGACAAGATGAAGAAGTCAAAGAAGAAAATGTTGCACCAAGAAGAGGAGAAAAACAGAGAAGGGATGTCAAAGATGACCCTTGCTGATGCCCAGATGTCACGGCCCAAATCCCCTCACAGTAAAGAAAAAAGACAGCAGCAGTCCCAAGGTGAGTTGTTTTTCAACTAAACTATAAAGTAGTTTGGATACAGTTGGTGATTTATGATGAGTCAATTTCACCGAGTTCTTTCGTTTTCAGCTTCAAGTGCCAATTCTCCAGCTGACAAGAACAAGAACAAAGGAGGCAGAGGGCAAAAGAAACAAGTGTTTGAACCCTACATGACCACTGAGGATGTTTCCCATGGCCTCAAAAGAGGGGAACTTATTCAGGTAAGAACCCAAGACAAAAGCAAAATCTCTACTGAGGATGGTTGAAGTTACACAAGGTGATAAAATGATGTACAGTTTATAATTTTGTCAGAAATTTGTTCAGTAACTCTTGTTAGCAGTTGCATTGAAACATTTCTGACTCCTTATTTTCTCTACAGGGACAGATAAGAATCAACCCCAAGAAGTACCATGAAGCTTTCATCCCATCTCCTGTAAGTTAGTATGACTTGCTTTGTGTCATTTTTGTTCTGCTAGCCAATCCAGAATAAATTAGACATTGTTTAATAACCTGCCTGCAGGATTCTGCAAAAAACAACACACTGTATGGCTATTTAGTTAACATCCATCTGGGCGTGTTTACATCATAAGTCAAAGACGACCAGGACACAAACCATGCCTTTTATGTTTTCAGGATGACACACGGGATATTTTCCTGGATGGGATTGTAGCTCGCAACAGAGCTCTGAACGGAGATGTAGTGGTGGTGCAAATCCTCCCTCAGGAGCAGTGGAAGGTAAGCAAAATATCAGTACAGTAATATATCTCTTCTTCTTGAAATATATTATCAGTACTCTGTGATCAAATATAAATATTTTTATCAAAGCATGCATTCCCCTGACCAGTTTAACTTACGTGAGTGACAACTTCATGATTACCCATAGTGGCATTTCTTAAATAGAAGAGGATAAACTGAAAGCATGTTATCTAAATTACAATGATGAAGAATAAACTGACGGGGAAGATGGCAAACAGTTAAAAAGCAAATCAGAGCTATGTGCAGTGGTCCCTCATCCATTGTAGGGGTTGCCTTCCAGACACATTTTAATTTTAATTTTTAATATATTTTTATTTATTTATATTGTTTTCATTTTTTTAGGCTAGAAAATGCTTATTTAACCGCAAAAGTAATTAAAATAACGTAGCGATCACAGGGCCGGTCTATGACTGAACTGTTGTGCTGCAATGAATCATGGGAGTTCTTGATGTTAGGGGTTTAAATGTCATTGTTGTGGTGTCAGTGTTACAGTGTTGTTAGTGTTTGTGTTTTATTGTGTTTTTGTGGTTTAGTCAGCCTAGTTAGTTTGCTTAAGTGTTTTGTTGTCAGGACCGTGAGTGTGTTTGATGACTTCCTGCCACATTTACTATAGTATTGCTTTCTGTGTGTGTCAAAGGAAAAGCATCTGCTGGTTGCAGAGTGTATAAAAGACAGATATCCGTTCTCCAGTGTCGTTCTTAAACGCAGCTCACCACAATAATAAATATATGAAAATCAGTGAGACCGTGAACAGTGAGCCGCGATGTGGCGAGGTACCACTGTACTTGATTTGACACATTAAATATATTTAGGACAATACACATGCTAACACTAAAATGCAGAGTATAAACGCACAACTCCAACTTTTTGCCCATTTACAGGTGTTTTTTCCTCTTCAGTATATGCAGATGTTGTAATGTATCATAGATAATGATCTTACATGTACTGAGTTTTGCAGATGCAAAATCACTGTTTTGCCATACTGTTGTTATTGGAGCTACTTCTATGACACCCACCCCTACTATCTGTGCTTTAGCTCTTTACTCGGAGTTGTACCGAATGGCTGATATGCTTCATAAAGTTTGATGAACCGATTAATGATGGAGACGTTTCTGGCTAGGTTGTGAGGTCAGATACTGACTGTGAGGGCGCCAGTGAGTCAGAGACCCAGAAAGAACACATCATGCAAAGAGCTCAGAAGAAGAGGGAACGTGCCCCCAGTCCTGATGTTATTGTAGAGGACCAGTGCAGCGACCAGGAAGAACTCATCAGCAAACAGAAGAACATCACTCTCATGGACACAGGTACAGTGAAGAAGTAGCAAACACAGCATCTATCATGAGTAATAATTAATACAGAAACTGTTGTATTTGATGATATTTTATATTTATTGATTTATTTCACAGTAAAATCAATAAATAATACAACCAGTTGTAGAAAAGTTCAGCTAATGCATCTTAATATTTTTCTTCATTTAATGAAACTAGGGGGACCTCTGGAAGAAGCGCCAGCCCCACGGTCCAATGGGGAAATACTCCAAAAGACCGCTAAAGTGAGCTTCCTTTATACCTGTTGTGTTGTGTTTCTCACAGCCATTCCTTTTCTACGCAGGCATTTCCCAGAAAAAAATAACCACACTTATGCTGTTTTTTCCTATTCAGCAAGAAGCAATGACGCAAAGGTTCTAAATGGCTTGGCTGTTTATATTAAATATCAAACTATCCTCCACTGCAGTCACATCTTTAGCCTAACAAATGTAAACCTGTCGTAAAAGTCTTCTAATGACAGCAAAGTGAAACAATTTGACTGTAGATGGTTATGTTAAGTTGTCTCTACACAATAAACACACAAGATGCACTCAAAAGAAGCATCAAGAAAAACATTTTCCATTAAGAATATCCTAAAAACTTCTTCAGCAGTGATTTGTATTCTGTTGTGCTTGATGCTAAAAATAAATAGATTTCAGAGGCATCACTTTACTTCCCTCATCCTTTGTTTACCAGGTTGTGTACATTGTTGAAAAGAAACACTCAAGAGCTGCCACTGGCTTCCTGAAGTTCCTACCAGACAAGCCCTTTGCCATGTTCTCCCCCGTGGACCACCGGGTGCCGCGGATTAACGTTCCCCTTCGTGACTGTCCTGAAGACTTCAGGTCCCGCTCGGGCGACTACACCAACACCCTGTTCATCTGTCGCATCACCAACTGGGCAGCCGACAGCAACTTTGCAGAGGGGTGAGTGTGACATTTGAAGGAAGATACAGGTTTGTTCCGGTTTGACAGCCGTGTTCACTCGGTTAATGTTTTCCTTCAGGCAACTCGCTAAGACACTGGGTCAAGCTGGAGAAATTGAGCCGGAGACTGAGGGCATCCTGACAGAGTACGACGTTGATTTTTCTGACTTCTCAAATGAGGTATTAGACTGCCTCCCCAAGAACCTGCCCTGGACCATCCCACCTGAGGAGATGAGAAAGAGGAGAGACCTGAGGTAGGACTTGAAAGACCTGACATGTTTATGCAGTTCTTTTTTCTTCTTCCATCTGACACACTGTAGACTTCTATCAAATGACTGCTCAAATTAGTCGGTCAGTATATAACTGAGGGACTTTTGAAGTCCATGGGATATATCTTGCATACTTTTATTTTAAAAGTTTAAAAAAAAAGTTTTTTATGTTCATTATGATCATGTCTTTACAAATTACAGAATTATTTATTATAGAAACAATCACTTATTAATAAAAAAAATTGACTGGATGTCAACTAAATAACAGTCCAAATTTAATAACAACCACCTTCTAATTAGCTAAACAATAATAAAATGAGCTTATTCAAAAATAGTTTTGATTATGTTCTTTTTATTAAGTTGAGATAATCATGACTTTTTTTTTTTGGCAATATATCAAATTTTATATGGAAAATAACATTGTGTCTGTGTCCGAGAAATCACTTTCAACTAAGTTAGCCATTACAAAAACACCTCTCAAGGAAGTGTGTTAATTCCTGATCACACGACCTGCTCCACATGATGTCATTTCCTCCTGAAGAAAAGACTGGCAAGACTCCAAGGCTTTCTTAGTTATTTAATATAAAGTAGTGTGTGAGTCAAGTGTGGATTTATCGCATGTCAACAAGTTTACTACAATATCTTTATAAATAAATTTGAATTTAAATTTTACTCAGTCATATATATAATATTTAGAAGAATCTTTGTGTAAAAATGTCATGTGGTGTTTGGTTATAGGTGGCCATGTTGATTTTAGACCTGAAAATAGCAAAAATGTTTCATAAAGCCCTGTTTTTGATGTTTAGGACGGAGTGTATCTTCACAATTGACCCGGCGACTGCCAGAGATCTGGATGATGCCCTGTCCTGCAAACAACTCCCAGATGGTAAACTACCGCCTCACACTGAATGTCAGTAATGACTTCTAATTAGAGATGGTCGATTATTGTAATGAAGGATTGCATGGCTGTGTATTGACAAGCTGTTGCCCCTTCTGCGAGCCAACATCTGAGCGAGCAAAATTAAATTTGAACGTGTTAGAGGAGTTGTGTCCCTTGTAATAATTAAAACTGGTCGCACTCACTTTTGCCACTTTGAGCATTCGACTGTGAACTCACACTGAGACCTGCTCAGTTTTGTACTAGAGTGAAAGGTCATCCTGTCACATCCTTGCTAGAAGTATCAAAATAAAAACTGCTGGGACGGTGATGTTTTTCACCACCAGATGGAGACAAAGACTCACATTTGATGTCTATTATTTTAACAATCAAAAACCTTTGGCACCAAATGATTAAAATGACATTTAGTTTGTTCACAGATAATCTAGTTTGTAAACCATTGCAGCAAAGTAATTTTGATAGTCAAATTAATTTAAAAATGCTTACTAGCTAGCTAACTAACTGTTTGCCATTTTGCATACATTTGCAAACTTGTTTGTTGTGCTAATTTTCATGACAGATTTTGCTTTTTTTTGTTTCAACCAATGTGTTGCTTATCAGAAGGACATTTATAAATTAAGCTCATTGTCTCTTTGGAACAAAATGCTAGTCTCAGAGATCTGAAGACCATGACATGAGCTGGTCTGGTTTACTTCAATCTCATCTGAGTCCGACGTGTGGGATTCAAAAATTCAAAACTCTGTGCACAGATGTGATTCCACTCTAAAAAATTTGTGCACTCACACTGGTAGAAAGTGAATCTTTGTGAATTTGTGCTCTCTCAAAAATCAGTCATCAATATAGTTCCTTTGAATTGTACATTTTCTCTTAGAGGTTTTGTAACAGCGGTATCTTAACAGTACATTCTTTACGCAGGAAACTTTGAGGTGGGAGTTCACATTGCTGATGTGAGTTATTTCGTGGAGCAGGACAACGCTCTCGATGCCGTCGCCAGCCAAAGAGCCACTAGTGTGTACATGGTTCAAAAGGTTAGTGCTCCCTCACACCTAAAATCACATGTTGATCTGACCAGGTCTTCTTCTATATTTTGAAACTTATTCGTGTTTTTTTGTTTAGTTTTTGCATATCACCATTCATCATTTTTCAGTACATCATTCACCTTCTACATAAAAATAAAAAATAACTAAGTATTTTTTGTAGTTATTCATCCCTGTGTTTGTGTTCTGTCACTCCTCAGGTGATCCCCATGTTGCCGAGGCTACTGTGTGAGGAGCTTTGCAGTCTGAACCCTCTAACCGACAGACTCACTTTCTCTGTCATTTGGAAGATCACACCTGAGGGAAAGGTGCGTTCACTACATTCAGTGAACAGTAAAAGTCTGTTGAATTGATTAAAGTGAAGTTGTTTCTATACCCTCTTGGTACCACAATATTGATGTATGTTGGGTTTTTTTTCACTGTTTCTGCCCTCCAGATCCTGAGTGAGTGGTTCGGCCGTACGGTTATTCGCTCCTGTGTGAAGCTGAGTTACGATCATGCTCAGAGCATGATCGAGGCTCCTGAGAAGTTGTTTTCTGCTGAGGAGCTGCCGCCTGTAGACCCCATGCACCCCATTGATGAGATCCACCAGGCTGTGCTCAATCTGCACTCTATCGCCAAGAACCTCAGAGCCCAGCGCTTCTCAGGAGGAGCCCTCAGACTGGACCAGGTCAGTGCTGGTGTTTGAACTACTTTCTACCTATGTAAATACAACAGGACATGAGAGTGAACATTATGTTCTCTTTATCAAGCATACTGAAGGGCTTAGCAAAGCTTTGGTAAACACATCTGTCCATATACACGTCTGGATAAGAGAAAAACTTCAAAATTTAGTTTTTGTATGATGTTAGCGATACATGCAGTATGGGAAATGCAGTTATTTACATTTTTTTTATTGAGTCTTACTAATCATTTAGACCCTGTGCAAAGCTGTCAATGACAATTTCAGCAGTTGGCTGGACAAGATTTAACAAGAACATTTGTGCTGAGTAAATTATCTCCGCTGTTTTCTTTGTTTTGTTATGTGTATGTTTTATGGTTTGTTTGTTTTTGGTATATTTTAGATAAAACTTTCTTTCACCCTGGACAAAGAAACAATGATGCCTCAAGGCTGCTATGTTTACCAGTACAGAGACAGTAACAAGTGAGTAACAAATGATTTTCAGTTAAATATCATGTATGCATTTATTTGACATGACAGGTATGTTTTTGGTGAAATCTGTCTTTGAATTTCTCTGGGCTTAAATACAAGTCAGGTTCTTGTTAAAGGTCTTCATTGGTCCCCCTTGTGTCTGAGACTCACCCATGAGTGTGAAGGGCTTTTGAACCCACACTGTTTCTCATCATCACTTCTGTCTGTTAAACATTATGTACAGTAGCTGTCAGGCTCAGTGAAGACGTGACTGTAATCAGCATTATGAAAGTGCTGCTTAGGTTCAGCATTTCTAAGTTCTTTGTGGGTTTGGGTCCCAGATTTCAAACAACATTCAGGTCCTCTTTGGTCCCATTAGTGTATTTCCAGGTCTTTGTGGCTTTGGGTAAAACTTTTTGGACCTGTTAAGACCTACTGTTGTTATTCTTCTGTCTTCTGACTGCTAATCCATCATGCAATCTCTAGGTTAGTGGAGGAGTTCATGCTACTGGCTAATATGGCCACAGCCAGCCACATTTACCGCAAATTCCCAGAGTTGGCCCTGCTCAGACGCCACCCTCCACCAAAGACCAAGATGGTGGATGAGCTGCAGGAGCTGTGTGATCAGCTGGGAATCGACATTGACTTGTCCTCTGCAGGAGCGTTACACGTCAGTACCTAAGTGATCCAACAGAATCTCATTGTTTGCCGTTTCTTTTTATGTGATCACACAAATAAATAAAAATGCGGTGATGATAATCGGGGTTAAGGTTTTAGTGGAAGACTTTCTATTGTGTTAGATGTGGTTATTTTTCTCACCCACTCATATCACAGTAAAACTGTAGCTGGATAAGTGTTAATAGCCAAAATCTCTTTTCTTCAACATGCAGAAGAGTCTCAATACCACTCTGGGTGATGATGAGTATACCAGTGCCAGAAAAGAAGTGCTCACACACATGTGCTCAAGACCCATGCAGGTTAGAACTTTCTGTTTCTTTTATTTGTTTGTTTGTTTGTTTGTTTGGTTGAATGTTTGTCCATTTACCAAGTTTATGTTTACATGCTTTCATCAAAATTAGGAAAATTAGATACCTACTGCAGTGTAATAGTTGTTGCCATTAAAGAAAACCATTTAAAGTAGTAAGTCGTAAGTCAGAAAACAGAGAGGATTTAGTGATTTAAATCTGTAGGTGTTGAATATATGCAGTGTTATAATAGGGGTCAACCTGTGAGTTTTATTTTCTATTAGTCATCAAGGAGACAAAACACTAAATTTGGAACCAGTCTACATTTACAGTAAAAATGAAAATGCCAGAGTCAAAATTTAGAAAAACACAAACTTCAACACCACACTTGCGTTATCTACCTGCGTGACACTAAACCTGATAGCAATACCACAGCCTCGAAAGCACACGGTAGTTAAAATCCATTCCAGTTGCATTGGCCATGTGTCATCATAGCAAGAGATGATAATATTGTGGCAAATTTGGCAGTTTTTGCTACTTTCCCTTCGAAACACAACAACACACACTCACGGGAGCTGGTTAAGTTTTACAACAGTGCTCCTCTATGTTTCACTGCCACGGTGGACTTCAGTACTGATAGGCTGTTACTTGTGATCTGTAACTAATCAGATTGTGCTGCGAGAGGGACAATACATGAAACCAGATGGGGAATATAGACAGAGAAAGGTGGCTCCACAAGAACCAAAGTAGACCAATTTTAAATGCATTTACTTTATTGCACTGTTAGATAATGAATGGGCTGCACTGTGGCTTGGTGGTTAGCACTTTCACCTTGCAGCTACAAGATCCTCGGGTCGCGTCCCGGCTTTCCCGGGATCTTTCTGCATGGAGTTTGCATGTTCTCCCTGTGCATGCGTGGGTTTTCTCTGGGTTCTCCGGCTTCCTCCCACAGTCCAAAAACATGCTGAGGGTAATTGGTAACTCTAAATTGTCCGTAAGTGTGAGTGTGATTGTTTGTCTGTATACGTAACTTTGTGATAGACTGGTGACCTGTCCAGGGTGTCCCCTGCCTTCACCCTAAGTCAGCTGGGATAGACTCCAGCCCCCCCACGACCCTAATGAAGATTAAGCGATGTATAGATAATGAAATAATAATAGATAATGGATGGATAATGAATGCTGGATCCGGTAATCAACATGATAACTGGTTGACCCCGAATAGATACTCTTTTAGCATAAAACCTGTCCAGTAATATTTGTTTAAGTTTCTATATTTAATCTCGATCGTTGGTTCTTCCCAGATGGCGTTGTACTTCTGTACTGGTGTGCTGAAGCAGGAGCAGTTCTTTAAGCACTACGCCCTCAACGTTCCTCTCTACACACACTTCACCTCACCCATCAGACGCTACGCTGACATCATAGTGCACCGGCTGCTGGCTTCCTCACTGAGTACGCATCTTTTCTACAAAGGACTCTTACAAACACACAAAAACAGGCTTTTATACAGATGACAGAATTTGTATTGTTTGAAAGACTGCTTCTGTTGTGTTGCATCTAGTTGACAGCGTAAAGGAGGAAGGCACAAAAGCACAAAACAGCCTCAGACGTCGCTCTGAGTTGATGCATTGTTTGTCCTGTTGCCATTGTTTCTGCAATTCCTGCCCCTACTGTGAGTGTCATGTTCATGTGTGAATTATGTATTCCTTTGGCTCATCCTGTGTCCACTAAATGTTTGCACACAGACTGTGGGCCTCGCTTAGGGCTGTCAACAGAGGAAGTCGAAAAACAGGCATCACACTGCAATGACAAGAAGACCGTGTCCAAGAGAGTCCAGGAGCTCAGCTCTGAGCTCTTCTTTGGAGTGTTTGTGAAGGTGGGTAACCAGATCACAATATGCTGACAGCCAGTGACTTCAACAAGATGCTTTACTTCATCACATTGCATCAAAAGCTTGACCAACTACAACACAAACTGTTCTTTCTCTGATATTTGACATTTCTTTTCACCCTAATTCCTCGATTTACTCCTATTCTGTGGTTAGAAAAATGCTGTCAGGGCACCGTGGCTCTGACAGCTTGATTGTAAAGGAGCTTTATGAGTATCCACCTCAAATGTTCAGTAATTTAGCTAAATGCCTAAAATGTAAAGTTAGATATGAACCAGAGACTTGAGGTCAGAACCATGTTGTCTACATATCTGCAAAGTGCTTTCTTGTTCTGCTTTACACAGGAGTGTGGCCCTCTGGACTCTGAGGCCATGGTGATGGGCGTGCTGGATCAGTCCTTCGATGTGCTGGTTCTCCGGTACGGCGTTCAGAAGCGAGTCTACTGCAAGGTCAGCTCTAATAGCTCCATTTTTAAAACCTTCACTCACAATATATGTATATTTCTGCAAGGTCATTTTTCAACTGCAAAGCCTCCAGTTCTGTGTAGATGACTTTCATCTTAGTGCTGTCATTTAGATTACACATAATTACTCACCAAAAAATAAAGCTCGTTCTGTTTGAAGGGTGAAGATGTGACGATACAGGCAAAGCAAAATCGTGTAACAAGCCAGCATCACAGTAGTGAAGCAATTTTAGAAACAATTTGAAACTGTTTGCTTCCACCTTCAGTCTATTGCGGGCCTGGACACGTTCCACCATCGTAAGGTGGGTAAGAAATCAGAGCTGACTCTGCTCTGGACACCAGAGGACCTGGAGAATCCTCCTGTAGAGCAGGTGAGAACCACAAACACAGTAAAGCCTTATTATGATATTACCTGCCAATAGGAACACGCTCTGTTCCTGCTTTCATATTTCTTCTCTGGGTTATTGTACTTTTGAAGGGTGTTCAGAACATCAGTAAAATGTGATAGTCGTTGGATACAGTTATATTCAACTATGTTGTTCCACGTATTGATCCAGTTCTTCCACTGTATTATGGATTTATGATTGTTCTCAAAATGTTTATCAGCACAAGAAAGACAAAGAATAAAAAATAGAATCTACAGTCAGAGTAAACCACCAGACTGTGGTTAAATGGAATTAGATTTGTGCTAATATAATCAAACACAATGTATTATCAAATTTTACCAACTCACTGAAGAAAAAAATGCATTCTTTGGCCGTATCTCTTTTAAAATATACAAATTTCTTGCTCACTGATCACATTTTAACTGACTTTCTCTCCACACTGCCAGATTTCTCATTTGCACTGGTTATTGTTGAAGTTTCGATGTTTATTGTTCGGTTCGAGGTTTACCTAATGTTAGTGAACGTGCCATATTTAGTTAGCTCACCTCTGATTGGCTGAGAGTCAGCAGGAGTGTGTGTGTTGCTCCGTCCCAAGCCGGTGTGTGTGTGTGTGCGTGTGCATCGAGCGAGAGAGAGCTGGCGGTTAATTCTGGAGCTAAGTTATCAGGTTTTTGTAGTTATTTTGGCATTAGCTACGGCCCACAGTAGCCTGTGTGAAGGTTCAGTAAACGACCAGAGAATGAGATAAAGTTTCACTCATTCATCACAGAGGGTTGCCAAGTAGTTCCACGTAACCAGTTCCGCCATAACGATGAAATGCCGTAGGTCGTGGACGTCGTAAACCGAGGACCTCGTGTAGTAAAAATGTATATATTTGTTAAGTTGTTTGGAAGTCAAGTTTTTCTTGTTGCTTTAGTGAGCGTTTTTCTCTCTCAAACTCCTATTTTTGTTTGATATTTAAGTTTCATATGACTACTTTTGGTACCAATCTTATTCAGACCTGGTCAGGATAGTTTGTGTTTTTGACCCATCAAGCTGGCAGAATGTGTAAACTGCAATCATCCTAATTTCTTCTTTATATTTACAGGTGATTTCAATCTTCACATTGGTGGAGGTGCAGCTCAAAGCAGACGGCGCACCGATGAAGTACAGCGCGTTGCTCAAGAGGCCCGAGGACGGCATGTCATAAACACTCTGAGCACACAACTACTTGAATGGAAGTTTGGATTTGCACATTTTCTTTTGTTGATTAATAAAAGTGACATGTAGTGTAGAGCTGCAAATACTGTGGCGAGCATAAAAATCACTCATCAGATCAGAGTCAGAATTCAGTTGAAACTCTAATTCTGAGTATCAGAAGTCTTAAAGATTTAAGTTGTCATATTTTTAACCCACTTACTGAGAATATCCCTCACATCTATACATCACAGCTGCCAATTTAGTTGCATTATTTCCTTTAATTGCATTAATTTCTGAAATTTAGCTAAAGTTATAGACTTGCATTATGCCCCTATCACTGGTATAAGGTCTGCTGAAGTCAATAACAAAATAGTTGGGGCTGTAAAATATAAAGTAAGTTGTTTAAAATGTGTAGAATGGATTTCAAATTGAGTTTTGTGTCTGCTCTGATGGTGAAAGAATCGATGAAGCGATGAGCTTTACTTTGCTGTTGATTTATTGATCTAATGAGGTCAGTTCTGATGTGATATAAGTTATCGTACACAGTCTAATGTGTGAAAACTGATTTTAACTATTTTAAGCTTAAGAGTATTGATTAGCTTCCCGGTATGAGACCCGTGTTGGTGTTTTTTGAGTTTACCACACTACTGAATTTTCTTCATTTGGCCTCATCTTGTAACTTTACTTGAACTCGCTGTGGCCTCACTGAAGCTGCATGGGTCAGATGGTACAAATGTAGCATTATCAGCAAGATGAACACATTCACTACTTCAGTCTCACAACATTAACATTCAGGCTACCACATGTCATCTGTGACTTTTTATGTTGTTGGTGTGTGTGTTTACATTGTTTTATGCAGGGAGAGTTTTCTTTAGATTCTTCTGACATGTCGGTCATGAACTGGCTGATAAATCAACAGCTTACAGGATTTTCTTTGATTTAAACTCTTAAAAGGAAAAACATATTTTCTTTAGTGTCCAAGTCAGGCCAAAGCTTTGTAATTTATCAGCTCATTATTGTTTTTAATCTAAACGCTGGGAGGGAGTTTAATGTGAACTGCTGCCGTGGTGAATTGGTGGCCTTGAGATGTAAAATTTTTGCTTTCTTGCTTCCGAGAGCTTCCAACTGCTGTTTTTGTGCCGTTTTCTTTTTTTTTAAATTTCCGATTTGATTTGTGCAGCACAGAATGCTTTATGGACCTCATTGTTATCAAATGTGAATATCAGTCTCATTTTATTGAAGTGATGGCTTCATTAAATTGGGTCTAAATTTCGGAGCACATTTTAAACTGGATTCGGGACCCAACCTTTGCTTTACCTGAGTCAGTGTGCCTCTCTTTACTCCTCTGATCGACCAGTGCCATGTAGTGTCATACAGATTAGCTGCTACCTCTGTGCAATTTTCTTTTGTCAATTTTTGGGGTTTTTAGGGTTGTGTCAGATTTTTATTTTTTTTTTTGAAATCCCACCAGCTAATTTTTTAACAATATATTTTGTACTACATGGACTGGCAGTATGTGACATGATCATTAAATGTATTTTAAGCCAGTGCTAGCGTTGGACTAGCACTCGTCAGTGTGTCTGTGATTAATGTCGAAAACATGCAAACTTGGTTAACTTGAAGGAAAATTCAAATTCAGTCATAACTAGAATTCTGGTCAGTAAGATGGTGCATTTACTGTATATTCTTATTGTACTTCATTCAAAGCAACGGACAGTTGTCTTTGTCTCTACGAAAATACATACATTGAATCCAAACTGTGTTGTTTTTTTTTTGTGTGTGTGTGTCGTGAAAATTGCTTTTAACCCTCATGTTGTCCTGCGGGTCAAAATTGACCCGTTTTAAAGTTTGAAAATGTGGGAAAAAATATATTTTCACAGTGAAACTTCTGATGTCCACATTTTCAACATTTTTGGGAAATCTTTCAACATTTTTTGGTGGAAAATAATAAATGTTGAAAATGTTTCTTAAGAACATTCACAAAAAAATCAACCAAAATCCAGCGAAATTCACTGGATTTTGGTTGATTTTTTTTTGTGAATGTTCTTAAAGAAAATATTAGAAGTTTTAATGATATATATGGAATCACTAGATATTTTTAGGACTTTTTTGGAAGGTTTTTACTCATTTTTTGAAAAAATTACAAGAATTTTCTTGCCAAATTTGGGCGATTTTTTTTTTTTTTTTTTTTTTTAAAAATAAAACTTTCAAGGGAAACTTTGAAGTAATTATTGGAATTTTCTTTCTGAAGGTTTTGCAAATTTTCAGAAATTTGGAGATTTTTTTTGCTGAGTTTTTGGATTTTTTTCAGACAAGGAAACAATATTTTTTGGTGCCCATAAATGAGGACAACAGGAGGGTCAAAATGACTGCTTGGCCTGGATTCCCTGGAGAAAAGAGGGGAATACAAAGTCTGATCTTGTTGTGACGCACTGATGACTCCTAATTAACTACGCTGGCACTGCCCTCTTCTGTTTAGTTTTTATAGCAAGTAAACCGATAGTCTGTGTTTTTCTTTTTATTACAAAGGAGTGTCCTTTTTTAAATATCAGCGATGAACCCACTGAAGCAGCACAGAACAGATAATGACACTGAGAGTTCTGTGTCCGTATGGTAGCTGATCACCTTGCCCTCATAAAGGTCATGAACTCACCACACCCTCTCTTGGTGGAGGATGAAATGTGAACTTTGGAAAGCGTTTTTTGCTAAATTTCACTCCTTGCTCAGCATTACGGGGCACTTACACAAACTTAGCAACAAGCTGGTGGAGATAGTAGACCAATCAGCTGTTTAAAAACTCATAAATTTCCCTTAAAAGTGGGAAAGGAGTGTGAAAATTGGGATCAGGTTTATTATACAGACATAAAATGACTCAGTTTTAATGGTTATGTTGCTCCATATCTGATAGTTGTATAAACAAGTGCAGCTTCTTTAATTTAAGGTTGGGGACGTTAGGTTGTTTTGGCTCTGAAGAGACCAAAAAAGCCACTTACAACATTTGAAGAATATTTTTTGTTCCATCGTTGCTGAGTTATCTGTTAGATATGGACGCTTCCATAACGCAGCTGTTTTAAACGTCACATATGGTGAAAACCCATTTTTATGGGCTTTTGTCGTTGTTATAAACTCAGAGGTATGACATAAAAGCTGTTAAGATAGGAAGGAGGTTACTTCTGTCCTTCTTCAAGCCCTACTAGTCATCCTCACAGGTTTACGAGTTAGTAGGAGTTTGACCCAGGTGCTATGTAACACCTGAATGACCAATGGTTGCTCATCTCAGTGTGTTTATCCTGAAGTAGCAAGTCATTGGTTTTCAGAGTGAAACAGCCCATTTAGAACAGCCTTAAAACTAGAGTTTGTACATTCATGGTGAAATTAACCATATTTATAGCTTAAAAAAAAACTAAATCTACATGCTCATCTTTAGTATTAATCTACAATGTACAAAATAATTAAATAAAAACCATCAAATGAGAAGGTGTGTCCAAACTTTTGACAGGTATGGAGTACTGAGAGTGCCAAATTACAGAAATAAATCTATAAAAGAATAATAAAGTAAAGCTTTAAAAGCAAAGGAAAAGCACATTTCTTCTTATTTTTTTAAAAAAAATCTATTTGTCTTGATATTTATACTTTTATTAGCCTTTTTTATGGATTAATTTTTTTATTAATTTTGCTTTATCTTGCCATATTATTTTTAAATTTTATTTATAAGCACATTTCTTCTTTATTATTTTATTCATTTGTCTTTATATTTCCACTTTTATTTGCTTATTCTTTTATAGATTTATTTTTGTAATTTGGCACTGTCACTACATCATAAAATCACAGGAGTGCCATAATAAAATATAGATCTGCTTAGAAAGTAAGGAAATAAATGTGTAAATATAAAGAGGATTTAATTAAAAAAAATTTTAAAAATATGGAAATTTGAAGGTAAATTTTGTCTTTGCTTTTCCCTTTTCCCGTTGTTTTTTTTCCCATTTTTTTGTTTTATTCAGATATTAACTACTCACCCTGGACAGAATGCCCTGCCCAAAGCCATTTGATTGACAGCTCAGTCCATAAAGTAAAGCAATGACAAGAAGGAAAAAGTCCTGACAAAATGTAAAATCAAAAGGAAAAAGAAAGGGAAAAGGGAAAAACAAAGACAAAATTAACCTTTATATTTCCATATTTTTAATTAATTTATTTATTTTGTATTTGCTCCGCTTTATATTTACACATTTTTTTCTTATTTTTTAACAAATTTATTTATTTTTATTCATTAATTTATTTCCTTATTTTTTAACAGATTTATGTTTTTTATTTATTCTTTTATTTATTCCTCTTTATATTTACACATTTATTTCCTTATATTTTTTAACAGAGTTATCTTTTATTATGGCACTCCTGTGATTCCATACACTGGTAGTGTATGTCTTTTAAAGCATTTCTTAGATAAGATTGGATACGCCTTTGTAACTTTTGCCACGGTAGCTACAAGGCAATAATGTAATAACATTGAATCTAAAAGCCTACAAACAAAGTCACTGTTAGTCACTGGTCATAATGTACTGTAATAGCAGTAAAACCCTAAAGTGAATGAGTGTCCTGTTGGATGTAAATCCTCTTTTTTAGGATGTTTTTTTATCACTTTAAATGAAAACTGTCTGCTGTTATCATTATACACTGTCGCTTAGGTTCCATCGTGTCGTTAAATGTAGTCAAAGATCAGGCTGATAAATTCAGATGGGAAATGAATGTTTGTATCCAGTGTCATAAACAGAAAATTCAACCGCACCACATTTACTGGTAGTCAGGATCACTGCTGGACTGGATGTTATCCAGCAGCACGTGCAGCTGAAGTGTTCTTTACAGGGAATTCCTTATCAGAGCTGAACACACTGACGCCAGTCGATGATCAGCAGTGACTCCCATCCCAGCTTCAGCCTCAAACCCACACATCTGATTGTTAATTTTACAGTAAAGCAGATTTCCCTAATACAAAACAACCAGGAAACCAAAAAAACTGTTAGGGTCAATATATAACTGAGGGACTTTTGAAGTCCAGGGGATATATCTTGCATACATTTTTATGTTTTTTTATGTTTATTAGGATCATGTCTTTACAAATTCCATAATTATTCATGATGGAAACAATCACTTATTAATAAAAAATGACTGGACATCACTAAAATGTCAACTAAATAACCGTCCCAATTTAATAATAATCACCTTCTAATTAGCTAAACAATAATAAAATGAGTTTATTCAAAAATAGTTTTAATTGTGTTCTTTTTAATAAGTTGAGATAATCATGACAGATATTTCTTTTTTTTTACACTATATCAAATTTTATATGGAAAATAACAAATTATGTGTCCGAGAAATGACTTTCAACCAAGTTACTCATTACAAAAACACCTCTCAAGGAAGTGTGTTAATTCCAGATCCCGTAAGACTGTCTAAGATTCTCATGTTATATATTGATCAACTCCTGTGAAGTTAATTTATTTTAAATTATCTTATATAATTTAATTTTTTCTTTCTTTCTTTTCTTGTTCTTGCTGCTTGGATTAGTTGAATTGTATGACACAATTGGTGCCTTATTGTTGTCTAATATTTAATGTTAAACAATGCTTTAAAAAAAAAAAATCCAGATCACATGACCTGCTCCACATGATGTCATTTCCTCCTGAAGGAAAAACTGACAAGACTCCAAGGCTTTCTTAGTTATTTAATGTAAAGTAGTGTGTGAGTCATATGTGGATTTATCACATCAACAGATTTACTACAATTTATAAATAACTTTCAATTTCAATTTTACTCAGTTGAATATATAATATTTATAAGAATCTTTCAGTTAAAATGCCATGTGGTGTTTGGTTATAGGCGGCCATGTTGATTTTAGGCCTGAAAACAGCAAAAATGTCAACTATGATACCTGTCAACTATGTTACAATAAGTCCCGCAATTATATATTGACCCGTTAACGGAACTTTATTATTGATGTTACTAGATGACTGATCTACAACCTGCCGTACAGTATTTTAAATAGCTTTAAATAACAACCACCACATAGATGATTCCTGTGGGACTGTTTTGTAAGTCAAAAGATGATTAGTTTAATCTCATATTTACATCTTTATGGCGGTGACAGTCAGTGAGATGCTCAGCTGTGTCTCCTCTGTTTCACAAGCAGAGACCAAAGTCTGGACATAAATTCATTACGGCGCTCAGTGACCCTGACGGCCTACAGGAGGGCGTTTATGCAAGTCACTATTTATCAAACAACATACAGACCTGTTGTTAGAATCAAGTTAGAAGTATTGAAGTGACATGACTGGCTGTTATTGTTCATGTGCTTTTTTCCATTAGTCACAACAGTGTACTGTCATACAGCCAATAAGAGATCAACGTGGCCAGCAAGACTCCCTGTCAATGACCAGGCTGATCCTCATCTCCCTGATCAGTTCCTCTTTCACTGCCTTTCTATCACGGCAAGTCCAAAGTCAAAGTGCCATAAAAACCTCCGTCAGTCATAGTCATCAGAGGAGTGTTTTCTCCTTCCTCATACTGAGAAGGATTCTAGAAGACGTCAAGACAAGACGGAGGAATAAATGAAGATCGCTGACTGAAGGATTATTAGGTAGACCTTTTTTTGTCAATGTTACCTTAAATACTTTGTTGGGTGGTCTTACAGCAAAGTGACAACCAAGATTTTTTTGGTATCTACAACTCAACATATGGATTTTTATTTTGTTTAGGTAGTAGGAAAGAGGCAAATCGGTGATGCTGAGAAAGGTAAGGCTGAAAATTATCACTTAATTCTGGCTGTGGAGTTGTGAGAACATTGGTTTTATTGTTGAAAACACCATCTGCCAGTAAGCACCACCGTTTATCAATCAGTTCCTGTAACTAGTGTTATCATTCCTGGCAGTCAATACTGTGAACTGAAATAGAGTGCTAATATAACTTCATGTCAGTGGATTCATCACTGTATTTATTGTGTATCTTCAGGGGGAATGGGTTTGGGTGGACTCGGACATCGGGGTCCCCATCGGAGCCAGGGTCAAAGAAACACCATCAGGTCAGCACTTCCTGGTGGACGATGAGGGGAAGGTATGAACCAAGATGAAGATGGGTTTTATTCAGCAACATGTTTTGGATTACACCGCTGATTTTATTCCCTTTTTTTTCTTTTTCTTTACCCATCCCAGGAGCAGAAACTGTCCCTGGAGCAGGAAGCCTCCCTCCGGATCATGCACCCCACATCGGTAGAGGGGGTGGACGACATGATAAAACTCGGGGACATGACCGAGGCCGGACTCCTCAGAAACCTGCTGCTCAGACACAAACAAGGCCTCATCTATGTGAGTTACAACAGTAATACGCACACACTGAACTATATTGTGTGGGTCAATATATAATTGCAGGACTTTTTTGTAACATAGTTGACAGGTATCATAGTTGACAGACAGGTATCATAGTTGACATTTTTGCTGTTCTCAGGCCAAAAATCAGCACGACCGCGTATAACCAAATACCACGTGATATTTTTACACAAAGATTCTTCTAAATATTATATATACAATTGAGTAAAATTGAAATTGAAAGTTATTTATAAAGATATTGTTGTAAACCTGTTGACACTTGACTCACACACTATTTTATATTAAATAACTCAGAAAGCCTTGGAGTCTTCCAGTCTTTTCTTTAGGAGGAAATGACATCATGTGGAGGAGGTCATGTGATTTGGAATTAACACACTTCCTTGAGAGGTGTTTTTGTAATGGGTAATTTAGCAGAAGTGATTTTTCGGACACAGATACAATTTTCTTACTTTCCATATAAAATTTGATATATTGCCAAAAAAGAAATATCTGTCATGATTTTCTCAACTTAATAAAAAGAACACGATCAAAACAATTTTTGAATAGGCTCATTTTATTATTGTTTAGCTAATTAGAAGGTGGTTATTATTAAATTCAGATGTTTATTTAGTTGAGATTTTAATGATATCCAGACATTTTTTATTAATAAGTGATTGTTTCTATAATAAATAATTATGGAATTTGTAAAGCCATGATCATAATGAACATAAAAAACATTAGATTTTTCACTTTTAATAAAAATGTATATCCCATGGACTTCAAAAGTCCCTCAATTATATATTGACCCTTATACATTTATTACTGGCAAATATAAGGATTTAATGTCACCAGTCGTTGTTGACACATGTGCCAGTATCTTGACAACTCTATGGATTGAGAACATTCTCCATTAAAAAAAACAACTGCTTTAGTTTATACTACATAATCCCCAAAGCTGAAAAAAGAACTGTTTTCGTGAGCAAATGAAAATTTGAATGATGCATACAGTAGGTTAAACTACCCAACAGAATATAAAGTAGCTAAAACTAGCTCATCGTTTAGCATCTACAGCAGTAAAATACAACATACACATACATGCAGCACTAACATTCATCAAAGAGCACCATATTAAATAGTTAAACACTGACAGAGCCGAATTCTATGCAGACAAAAATGAGTACTTATGCTTTTGATACTTTAAGTAATGTTTTCTGATAATGCTTATGTAAGGTTTTGAATGCAGGACTTTTATTTGAGTCTTTTGCCGTTGTGGTTTGTTAAATTTACTTGAGTAAAGAATCTGAATACTTCTTCCACCGCTGCTCTGGGTGGCTCGTTTTTCTTAAATTAATAACGCAACATTTTTTTCTGATTCTGTAGACCTACACAGGCTCAGTGCTGGTGGCAGTGAATCCATACAAGGATTATCCAATATATTCAAATGACCAGGTAAGGCCATGCACAGCTAAACATTTGTATCAAGATTCCTCATAGATGTGCGCTAACTGTACATCGTTGTAACTTAAGCTGTGTGCAGAAAACAAGTTGAATCTTTTATTTAAATATCACATTCGTGGATGTATCCTGTTGCCCCCCAGGTGAGGTTATACCAAGGTCGGAAGCTTGGGGAGCTTCCTCCACACATCTTCGCCATCGCCGAATCCTGCTACTTCAACATGACTCGCCATCTCAGGAACCAGTGCTGCATCATCAGGTGGCAGATTGTTGGCTTCCTTCTTCATAGCACTGAATAGAATAAATGTCCACACAGATACTCATGAATTTGTCTCTTCCAGTGGGGAATCTGGAGCAGGGAAGACAGAGAGCACTAAACTAATCCTGCAGTACTTGGCAGCAGTCAGTGGCGAACTCTCTGAGCAGCAGATTGAAAAGCAGATCCTGGAGTCCAACCCAATTCTTGAAGGTACATCAGAGCCCTACGTCCATTAGCAGCCATCCTCACCACGAACAAACAATAACTGCCTTTGACTTCCATCCAGCTTTTGGAAATGCTAAAACAATCCGCAACGACAACTCCAGTCGCTTTGGGAAGTACCTGGAGATCTTTTTCAACAAGGATGGAGTGATTGAAGGTGCTCGCGTGGAGCAGTATCTTTTGGAGAAGTCTCGCGTCTGCCATCAGGTGAGGCTGTTCAAACAAACCTGGTTGTTATCTGTACTGTGGGCAGGTCTCTACTGTAAACCTATAAAGCACAGAACACTATCTGCTACAGGTTTGTTTAAATACGTGTATTGTTACTGTTTTAATTGGTTTTCTCAATGTCATCTCTATCAGTAACTGTGCCAAGGAGCAAAAACCCAGAAGTCAGATAAAACATTGAGAGTGCATTCGTCAACAGCTATAGTTTATCTTCTTGTATCAACAATAATTAACATTTCCTTCTCCAGGCTCTGGAGGAACGAAACTACCACATCTTTTACTGCATGCTGGCAGGAATAACAGCAGAGGAGAAGAAAAATCTGAGCCTCGGGAACGCCAAGGAGTATAAATTCCTTACAAAGGTACAACAGTAACTGGCAGGAAGTAATTTTAACACATTTACTAAAACATGTAATACACTGTCTGCCTGTTGCAAACACAAAATAATTTTGTCTCTTGGGTTCTTCAGGGTGACTGCATTCTGTGTGAAGGCAGGGACGATGCTAAAGACTACGACCGCATTCATTCTGCTCTGAAAATCCTGACTTTCTCAGAAAAGCAGCATCAGAAAATCCTCAAGCTGCTTGCAGCCATATTACATCTGGGAAACGTGTCCTTTGAGGGTCAGTTTGCATCATTTAAAAGTATTGGAATGATTTGCACTACACACAGGCCGGGTTGCACCAAATTGGATATCTCTTATGAACCTTATTAAATCATGGGTTAACTTTAAAATCCAATGCACCAAACTTTAAAACTAGTGTAAAATTAAGAAAAATTAAATTGCATCCTCTTTTGTAATCTCAGTTTTTACTCTAAACCTAGATTATATATATTTCTGTTGCACCAAAACCATAAACTCTTATTTTAAAAGGGGTCCACAGTGAACTTTAACTTAGATATAATCAAGAAAGTTAAAGGACAGGCTCATCCCAGTTGAGTTTATGGTGGTGCTGATAAGGATTCAGCAAGGAAATTGTTATGTAGCATGATTGGACCAGCTGTCAAATGGGGCAGTAAAAGGAAATACAGATGTGCCACTAAACCAGCTCCTGGTGGCCCTGAGATTTAATGTGACCAGATGTTTCCAGAGGGTGGGTGGAGACGTGTTGGGCCTGAACAGCTGCACTGTCTGCTGAATTGTCCATAGAGTGTCAAAGGCAATAGCAAATCTGAACAACCAGTGCATCCTGATCTCTCCAGGAGGTTTAAAAGTTCCTGGCCTTCCTTTCTCTTTTAACATGCTATATCCCAGCAGCATGCAACAGTAGTTTTTAATTGTGCAACTGATTTAAAGCTGGATTTACTCATTTTAAACCTAGTTTTGCAAATCCCTGATTAGAACTAATCTTAGATTAAATGAATCTTTGCTGTTACGAGCCAACTGTAATGTAATTTAGTTTATCATTACATTCAGTCATTTCACAACGAGGTCTCGGCAAAACAAGTGTTGACAAAGCACTTCTAGTTCTAACTTTAATGTATGCTACATTTTAATTCAATAGTGAAAGTGAGCAAATGTAAACTAAGAGCAATTCAAAGAAAACTAACATAGACCTAACCAGCCAATGATGATGACGTGTACAGACTTGTTAATTCATTCAGTGAATCACAAACAGGGGTACAAATACCCTAAGGGGTATTTCTACAGTAGCCAGGGGGGTAATTCGATTAGCTGGACTCATCAGAAACATTTGAGTAGAAAATTTAACAGGATTGCACTTAGTAACTGTTATGGCTTTGATCTTGTGTTCCCGTCAGCCACTACTGAGAATAACCTGGAAACCAGTGACGTTAGCACATCCAAACATTTCAGCGTTGCAGCGTCTCTACTGGAGGTAAGTTTTCTTCTCTATTAACAGATAATAAGTGCCTCAGTTTTAAATTACACTGATTACTTTTTTTTTCATGTTTCACTCTCTGCAGGTCCCGAAATCTTCTCTGGCAACGAGTTTGACCCATCGCTCCTTTATGACCAACAAGGAAAGAGTGACTAAACCCCTGAGCTCCGAGCAGGCGTCTGACTGCAGAGACGCCTTGGTCAAGGTAAGAACATTGAGATACTGACGGTAAATCAGAGCATTTCCTTATTGGATTCTGACCAACAACGTCAGGAGTATAACCCCATAAATGTGTTATACTGCATTTTATAAGAACACATTTCACTTAAGCCCTGTCAGAACATGAGGTGATCTGTAACCTTTGACTAGAGAGAGAATGATTTAATGCTAACCAGAGTTACTCAGTTTATTCTTCAGTTTAGTTTGTGCTTAGAAAACCTCATTTAAATGTAACTGCTTTCTTGTTTTTCTCAGGCAATCTACAACAAGCTTTTCATATGGATTGCTACGAAAATCAACAGTGTCATCTATAAGAAGTTGACCAACAACCCCAAAAAGTCCTACCTGTCCATTGGCCTGCTTGATATCTTTGGCTTTGAGAACTTCGAAATAAACAGGTCAGGGGCTTTCTCTGCACGTCCTACAGCCTAACTGTATCAGAACCCAACTCTAACAGCTACATGCTCTTCTTTATTTCACAGTTTTGAGCAGCTTTGCATTAATTTCGCTAACGAGAAGCTGCAGCAGTTCTTCGTGAGCCACATCTTCAAGCTGGAGCAGGAGGAGTACCTGAAAGAGGACATTGTGTGGAATAACATCAAGTTCAGTGACAATCAGAGCATCCTTGACCTTCTGGCTGGGAAACCCTGCAACCTGCTGGCTCTGATTGATGAAGAGAGCCATTTTCCAAAGGTACGGCTCTATTGTGGTGCTTCACGGTGAAAAACATTTACCTGCCACAGAAGTAAAGTATGTTTTTCGGTTTTTGGTTTTAGGGTTCAGATTCCACTTTGCTGCAAAAGGTGAACGTGCAACACAAAGGAAGCAAGGTCTACATTCCCTCCAAGAGTGAACACGACACAGATTTTGGGATTTGCCACTTTGCAGGCGCAGTTCACTACAACTCCAATGGTTCGCGAACAAACTGCAGGTCATTTAAATGATAATTGATGGAGAGTGTTCTGGAATATATTTATGTTTGCTGTTTGTTTGTCAAGGGTTCCTGGAAAAAAACAGAGATGCCGTCAGTTATGACATCATCAAGATGGTGGACATATCCACCAATGAGCTGCTGCATCAGATATTCGAGAACGAACTCTCAAACAATGGGCCGAAAATGGCTAACAACAGGAAAGTCATCATGACACCCAAGAGCTCTCTGCGGGTACCAAACCATAAACTCATTTCTGACCAACCTTCATTCTGCAATAAATGTGCAAAATAGTCTTACCCCACAGATACTTAATCTTTTCATGCAGAAAAATCGATTTTAACATGCTATCCGGCTGATTTGGAGTAGACAACATTGATACTGACTGTGATGTTGTTGTTGTATTGATGATTTGCCGTCATTTCTTCTTCTTCTTCCGTCTTCACAGGCAAAGGCTGAGAAGCGTAAGCAAGTGCCGACGCTGAGCGGTCAGTTCCGTCAGTCTCTGGACTCCCTCATGAAGGCTCTGTCTGCCTGCCAGCCTTTCTTCATCCGCTGCTTCAAACCCAACAACGACAAGCAGTCTGAGGTGAATGAGCAGCTGCAGTAACAGTACAGATGGCCGGAGCAATGTCCAATGAGCAATCATATGTGACAAATAGATTAGACGAAGGTTGAGGCGAAAGCCTACTGAAATGAAGATGTTTCCCCTAAACTATGTTGGATCCTGGCATTTGTTCATTTTTCCCTTTGGCTGAAAAACACAAATATAATTTTTATTATCGGGTTTTCCCCCTTTATCATTACCCTTTGAACTGGATAAATAAAGATCTCCTCCTGTGTTGTGCTGTAAAATCAACAGTGCAAGCTTCCCAGAAGGTAGTAGCTGAGAACACGCAGTGCAAAGTACAGTGCTGTGGCAGGAACTGGGGAGATTTTCTAACCCTTTTAATTTAGATTAAGTTATTTTACTTTACTGTATTTAGTAGTTTATTGGTCAGTTCACTACTTTAATGCATACGGAAATGTCTTAGTAACTATCAGTAACGCCTGTGAAATTTTGAACAAATTTTCATAATCCATCAAGACAAGTCAAGTCAGTTTATTTATATAGCACATTTAAATGCAACAAAGTGCTGCACAACAGATAAATACAGCCAATAAAACTAATAAAAAACTGATTAAGTCAAAGAGAACACATAAAACCATTACAACCAAACCAAACCAAATCACTGCCTTTCTTAAAAAGGTAAAAATAATAAAAACCAGTCTGAATTCTATGGATTTTGGGATGTACTTCCTGCTAGATCAGACTTTGATTTCATTGATATGCACCATTTCCCTCAATTTACCTTTTGGTATACATTGATGTTGTCAGACAATTACTTAATATATCTTAACAAAAGAAAAGAAGGCTTAGTTTTAGAGTTGAGAGCTTTTGCAAGAGTCACAACTTCACTGCAAAAGTAAAAAACTAATCACAGTTTGCATTGTTTGCTTTAGCCATTAGGCTTTTGAGAATTTTCATACAAAAATCCCAATAAATCAGCTTTGTCTTTATCTCTATAACTACCACAGAAATGGCTAGAAAGAAAGAGCTGAGTAAAGAAACAAGAGTACAGGTACAAATTCCTGACAATTATAGTAAAAATCTATTCTGATGAATGACTCTTTATATAATAATCATGCTTATTTTGTTCCATAATGTGCCAGTGACACTATAATCTTTTTTTGTACAAATTTGATCTTGCTTTCAAACTTTTGGCTTGTAATGTATATTTGCTGTTCCTTCAAGATGCATAAAAATTTTAATAATATTTCGATTCAATTCCAAAGACTGTCCCTTGGTGGGAATTCAAAGCTGAATTAACAAATGCATAATTAAAGGTGCAGTTGGATTGAATACAAATATATATTAATATACAAATATATAAATATAGCTATCTATCTGCTTCATCTGTACATCATGTGCCACATTTCCAAATGTTAGCATACTAGACAAGACAAGACATCAATGGAAGACAACTGTAACACCACAGTAACTCTGATCTGTTGTCCTCCAGCTGTTTGACAGGGAGCTGTGCATGCGTCAGCTCCGATACTCCGGCATGATGGATACCGTCCGTATCCGTAAACTGGGATATCCAGTTCAACACACCTTTAAGGACTTCCTGAATCGCTACCGGGTGCTGCTCAACACGACCATCTGTAACCCCAAAACTGTTAAGTCAACACTTACTCTTAAAATTGTTGCCTGCTGGCTTTTGTAAATTCAGTATCTTATTTGTGGAACCCGGGATGTTGCTGTAAATGTCACTATGAATCTTTTCGTCTTTCCTCTTGAGGAACTCAAGCTCTCATTAGCCTCTCCTCAGCACTTTTCTCATAAATGCTTTACTGCCTCTCCAGAAAACAGCTGCGGCCTGTTGTGAAGCCATCTGCAAGGCGACGATTGAAGGAAAGGACGAGTGGAAAATAGGCAGAAATAAAATTTTCCTGAAGGTGCAGAAAATTTGTAATTCACCACATGTTGTATCTCTTTTCTCAAGACACAAAATGGAATGACGTGACAGAACATCACTAGAATCAGTATACTAAACCAGACATTATGTTGTCTGTCAGATGTTATTTTATCACTTCATGTTACACTTGACTATGATTTAGCTACTTTAATTTGGATGACATTAATCTTTATAGAATCTGATTGTAAAGATTTTCTGAAGAAATCAGAAAGTAGAAATAACTCTTTTTTTTTCCCCCATTTTATTTCAGGACTCCCATGATGCTGTCCTGGAGCGGCTGAGGGAAACGGAGCTCAGCAGGGTTGCCGTGGTGATCCAGAGGGTCATGATGATGCGCAAAGACAGGTGCTGTTTCTAAGAAAGTGAAAATCAAGAACTGAGGTTTAAAAGAGTCATGGCAGAAGTTTGTGATCACAAGCTGGTGGTTTTATGTAACCAGCCAATGACACAAGGTCAGTCTTATCTTTGTGCTTCCATTGATAGCACTTTAACTTGGAGCACTTACGTTGACTGGATTTGTTCTTAGCTTTAAGAATACTGCATCTGTATGAAGTGAAATTGAAAAAAAAAATCTTGTTTTAGAAAGTGTTGTCAGGCTTGGAACAGCAAATTTAATGTGTTTGAGTCAGAGAGTCATTGGTCAGAAATGTCATTTTAACCTTCAGTTTCTTTTTGACGAGCTTACACAAGTTACAAGAACCCATCCCATGTTCTGTACTTTGAGCTGCTACTGTCACGTAGATGATTAAGAGTTCAGCTCTGTAAAAAGTGAATCTGTTTAAGAACTCCTTTCTACCTGTGTCAGCTGGAACTTTAAACAGTGAATCACAAGCTGATTGATGCCAAGGGTTGAATGTGTATGTATTTATTTGGTTTTAAGTTCAGGCACATTTAATTCTGTCTAATTTTGAATAATGTGTAGTTACTTATATCTTCTGTCTGCTGGTGTTGTCAGCCCATAGGTACAGTGGTGTTCAAAGATAGTTTACCCTTTAGAATTTTCTACCTTTATGCATAAATATGACCCAAAACATCATCAGACTTACAAGTTCTAAAAGCAAGTAAAGAGAACCCAGCCACACAAATGAGACAAAAATAGTATAGCTGTTTATTGAGGCAAAAGATCCAATATTGCATATATGTGGGTGAAAAAAACGTGAATTTTTGTTTGTGCAGCAATTAAACGCTGCTGGTAAATAGGGATGTTTGATAATATTGAACCAACAATATTATCGGCCCAATATTGGCCTAAAAATGTAATGTCAGTAGTGTTATAATTTTTTTTCCTGTCATGAAAACCGATAAAATAGTGCCTGGGTTTCGCCGGCATTTAGTGGCTCATAGAGGAAGGGAGAGAGAAAAGGAGAGTGTGAACTGTTGTTTGAGACAATTTTTTTTAAAATGGCATAAATATGGCATTTTTTCTGTAACTTCAGTTGAAGTAGTTTTCTTATTTTGCACAGACAATGTTTGCATTTGGAAAGCCTTGTTGCATTTCAGAATGCATCCAATGGGGCATCACAATAAAATTAGGCATGATGTGCTAATTCCACAACAGGAGATATGGGATGTTACCTAAAATTACAAAGCCCATATATATCGGTATTGGTTGATATCAGAATTGGAAATTGAGAGTTGGACAACATCGGCATATCAGTTATTGCCAAAAAGCCAATATTGTCATGGCGTGGGGGTGAACCTGAGCAGAGAGCACACAGACGAGGGACTGAGGCAAGAACAAAGGTGGATTTTATTGTTTTAACAGAAGTTAAGGGAGTGCTGGATGGGGTGGGAAAAACTGATGTCTGGAGTAACTGAACTAAAAGGGGAGGGTGGGGGGGTGACTGTACCAGGAACTGACGGGGGGCAGCAGGTCCAAGGTGAGGGAGGGAGGAGGTCTGGTCAGGGCTGGATCCAGAGTGCAGGAGATGGGGGGGGACAGAACAGGTGGAACCGGGCAGCTGGGTCAGCGGAGCTAGACAAGAGAAACAGGATTAGTCAAGGCAAGGCTTTTTCAATGGTGAACTTTTAGCAAAAGTGCAAGGCGAGACAACTGACTGTGTGAGCAGAGTTTACCATCTGGCAGGGTGTGGAGTGTGTGGCCAGCTTTTATGGTGGAGATGATCAGCAGGTGTGCTGCACCACAGCTGCCAGGAGTTCCGTTGATGAGTGATTGGTGATGAACAGCAGCTGGACAGAGCAGGAAGGTGGAGAGAGGAATAGGAGGAAGGAGGGGGAGGATGAGGGAGGATGAGGGAGGATGAGGGAGGATGAGGGAGGTCAGGTGGGGGCTGAAGCTGGGACAGAGGAGGGAGCCCTGACAAATATTGGACATACCCACTGGTAACTGTTGATCATCTTGGATTAGTTTTAGACTATTCCTCTGTACAGAACAGCTTAAACTCTGACATGTTGGTTGAGTTTTCTCACACGAGCTACTTGCTTCCACAACATTTTTATTGGATAAAAGTCAGGACTTGGAGTTGGTTGTTGGAAAACATTGACTTTATTTTTCTTCCACTGTTTTGTGGTTGAAGGACTTGTGTGCTTGGGGGGTAATTGTCCTGTAATTTCTCCTTGTGATTCATTTCACAGACAGATGTTTGAACATTTTCTTTTAAAATCCACTGATTCAGAAATCATTGTTCCATCAATGACAGATGCAGCAAAACGGGCCTTAGCCATGATACTACCACTACAAATGGGATATGGTTCTTATTTGGGAATACTGTGTTTTCCTTTGTCCAAACATTTAACCACAAGTTGTAGCTTCTTCTCATTTGTACACAAAACTCCTTTCAAAGTCTTCTGTCAATCTGATTTAGCAAACTGCAGACGAGCAGCAACGTTCCTCCTTTCCGGAGGTCATCAACATAATGGTCTCCACAAAGTCCAGTCTCATTTATTCACATCAATTCCACAGAAATGTGATGTGACAATCATTCTTTGATGAATTCATGTTCTTTACAGAACATAAATTTCCCACTCACCATCAATTGGAGGTTAACATACTTTTTCTATTCACAGGGATGTAATATTAAATCAATTTCCTCAGTAAACAGATCACAAAGTACGATATTTTTAATGAAATTCTCCTTTTGTACTTTAAAAATGTATTTTATTGCAAAATCTGATGATGTTTTAAGTTATATTTATGCAGAATTATGGAAAATTCGAACTGGTCCTCAAACTTTTAAACACCACTATATTGACAGGTCCACTTTCGAAGTTGATTTTCCTCATGAGGACAATATAGTGTATATATCTGTCTATTTCTCAAAGGGCACTACATGTTATCTGTCAGTACTATCTCTACCTGTGATAACAGGTGTCACAGCATCAGACAGTGCTATTTTATTGACGTGTGCATCCAAATCAAACACAGTATTACATAAGAAGACATAAAGAGATCGTGTATGGATAGTGGTTGATTGTGGATATGTGTATATGTTCAGTTACTTCAGCCTTTTTTTTTTTTTTTTTTTTTTTTTAGAGAGTCTTTCCTGAGGAAGCGAAGGGCGGCTGTGGTGTTGCAGAAGCACTGGAGAGCTCACAGAGCTCAGCAAGTGCAAAGAAAGGTTTGATCCTCGAACTTTTATAGAAGTCAGGGCTTCTAGCTGGCATGACGATTACACTCTTTAAGACAGATTTTATCAGTGGCCTTGTACTTTGTTTTGGATCTTGCTCCAACTAGGTTCAGCGTGGCTTTGACCGTCTGACATCAATGATCCGTAGTCGGCAGCTTCAGTTACAGTACAAGAGACAGCGAGCAGCGGCGCTCACCATCCAGACCCAGGCATGTACTCTAAATACTGCAGTTAACAATAAAGTGTAGTGTCTTTATCTAAAAAGTGTGGTGAAATATATTTATTTTGTAACAACTGTGTGCTTCATATTCTTTGATATATTGAAAAACTTCAGTACATTTCAGTGTTTTACAGTGAACTTAAATTAACATGCATTTTAAATATATTAGGAAATCTAATTAATAAAATGCATTTCACATAATAATGTTAATGTGTTTTCAATGAAATTCATTCCTAATTTATTACATTTTTATTTTAAACTGCACTGATCAACTGGATGTAGGTACGAGGTTACCAGGCAAGAAAGGAATTTAAGCAGAAGAGGGAGGCCCTCCGTTTACACCAAGAGGAGGAGGATGACGTTGCCTTGGAGCTTCAACGGCGACTGGAAGATATCGCTGAGTCACAGGTGACTCAGGAGGAACCAGAGTCCTCATCTGAAAGTGATTCAAGGAACACGTCGTCCTCTGAACACGATTCAGAGGATGGCACACGTCCTTTCCAGCTAATACCTCCTGTAATAGTGGTGGAACCTGTATCTGAAGATGAGGTTAGTCAGTAATTCAGTCATCTTATCGTGTTACATTTTATTCAACATCTGATATAAACTCTGTTTTCACTGTAAAGAAGATGTCAGGGCAGGAGGAGGAAACCTCTTTTGACCCCTCAGAGCTGCAGGAAGCCATCCCTCGAGCCTGGGCGACACCCAGCCCTTCACTGGATGAGGACGAGGATGAGGACGAGAACGAATTTGATGATGAAAATGACGAATTTTCATTCTACAAGTTCAGCATCCTTCACTTCCAGGACGCTGATCACAAGCACATCACCCAGAGACTCAAGAAGTCTCTCCTGACCCACGATGATGAGGCTGATGAACTGGTGAGAGGACAGAAATGATAAAAAACTGAAG
Organism: Amphiprion ocellaris; assembly: GCF_022539595.1. Taxonomy (NCBI): domain Eukaryota; kingdom Metazoa; phylum Chordata; class Actinopteri; family Pomacentridae; genus Amphiprion; species Amphiprion ocellaris. Next base: position 8,631,574 of record NC_072775.1, on the reverse strand, counting down.
TTCGACCGATATGTGTTTTTAGGGCCAATGCTGATGCCAATTATTGGTAATCCAGAAAGGCTGATAACCGATATTTGGAACTGATATACTGAAATGTAATGTTTTAATAGCATGTGAAAGCAGAGACCCTGTCATTCATAACTAGGCTTCTTTATTAATAAGTGTGACTATAATTGAATGTGTGCAATAGAAAGGCACCCTCTTCTGTTTATGTGGATTCAACTGAGATTGAGCTTGTCTCCTGCAGTTACATCTACTGTTCTTCTCTATTCTCTTAATGTTTCACTGTTCTATCACTTTTATTCTCCACTGACGTCCAGATCTTAAAACATTATTAATTATTTTTTCCAGACTCTGTTTCAGGTTAATCTGTGGCTGCCATCTAACTTAGCCGTTAGCGTAGCCTTAGCCACTGTGAGAGAAGCTAATTTCCTGGTCTGAGTTTTTGCAGTCTCTGCTTGAGACGTTTCTGAGACAACAGAGTGTTATAGACAAGAGACGTGTCTGCATCAGACCTGAAGTAGCGCATTTAATTTATCAATAATTGGCCAAGAAAAATCAAGATAATTGGAAAAATGCCACGATAATCTACCAGACCTATAACTGGTCTATCCCTACAAAAACTCTCTTGCTACAAATTCCAAATATTTCTATCTCACACTTAAAATTTCCTCCCACTCTTCCAGGCGTGTCTCACTATATCGTGGATTATTCTGCGCTTCATGGAGGACATACCAGAACCAAAATCAGCAGATGTGCTATCTCAGGCATCGAGCACCATGAGCCGTCTGGTGCCTCAGAAGCAGGGCAGGAGGCTGAGCAACCTGGTGGGACTGGACCAGGTAAACCAGAACAAAAATAAGATTTCCTCATGCTGTGTTCTGAAAACTGCAAAAAAAAAATTAAAATTTGATCAACAAGTTACGACTACAACTCTAATTATCATGCCATTTCTGAACAGAAAATACTGAGAAGGAACAAGAAAAAGTCTGAAAGTGGAAACAGAAAAGCCTCAACAATTCTTGAGGAGGTATTCATCGTTCAATCATTATCTCTGGTTTGATTGGCAATGTGTACTGTATGATAGCAGTTTTCATTCCTGTCTTGTTAACAGCCAGATAACCTGACAGAAGACGAGGACATTATGATTGGGGAGGGTCCGACGCTGTATCGGCAACTGTCCCAACTAGAAAAACTCCACATTATTGTTGGATATGCTATGTCGAGACCAGGCATTCGGTAAATATGTCAAGCATGAAGAATTTGAATGAATTTTTTGTATAGAATCCAGATGTAATGCTTGGTTTCTCCTGCTGTCCTTCCCAGGGATGAGATCTACTGCCAGATCTGTAAGCAGCTGGTGAATAATCACAACAGGAGGAGTCGTAGGCTCGGCTGGACTCTCCTCTCCGTCTGTCTTGGGATCTTCCCTCCGACAAACCTGTTCTTGAAGGTCAGTCTACAGCAGAGTTTCAAAGTGGGAGATGGACTGAAATTTATGTAGTGCTTGCATCTTGCACTGCCATCTTACTTTTTATGTGATGTCCTGCTGCTAAATAAGTCACTGATATACCTCTGACTTTTGTGAATCTAGTTTTGTCCTTTCCAGCAGACCTTCTTAATGTATTTGTCTTGTCTAAAGTTATCTCAAACAGCAATATTAGGTTATTAGGAGTGTCTATGGGATCATTATCCTGTAGGCATCCAGCAAAATGAAGCAAATGAACTAAATGGGCGTGAAAGAAGTCATTTTTTGCAGCTTTGTCTGAAGGTAGGACCACAATCTCTGAAATCCTCTGGCCCACAGGAAGTCACTCAATAATCCCAGTTTGTAGTCGAAGGCTTGTGCTCCTGTCTCCTCTCAATTATCTGTTTATCACTGTTTAGAATAGCCTCGTCTCTTATCAGAAATAATCACAAAAGAACGATAAACAGATACATCTAGTTCACACCCAACTGGTGTGTCAATATGCCTAAAACAGTAAAATAAGATAAGATGAAACATGCTGGCTAAACACTGTAAAATGTAAACGAACAGAGTCGCTACAGACATCCGCTGATTACAGATTGAAACATGACACATCGTCTTCAGTAAACTGAGATTTATGTACATGCACTACGTCTGCTTAGATATAATCCACTGTGTATTTCATTACGTAGATGGAGAAGGATTCTGTGTTTACAGAACAGTTATGTGTAACTTTGTTAAATCCAAATTAGAGAGAGAGACTGAAAATATATTAAATTTCGCTTTCAAATTCCACAGACGTCTGCCGCTTTAGTCTGCCATCCGTACTTAGCTGTGTGAAGATACAGACAGGTGACAAATTAGAGGAAAACCCAACATAAAGAGTCTTAGATTGTGTTGAGCCACCATGTGCTGTTAGAATAATTAGCCTTTAGCATTGATTCTCCAAGAACCATTCTTCCAAAAGACATTTGCTCACCTGGTGATTGATGATGATGGTGGAAAGCACTGTTGAACACATGGGTGAAAGATGATTCATCTGACCATCTCGTGTTTTGCATTCATCTTTGTAATGAGGGCTTTATGTACTGCAGCCCTTCAATAATATTCCTCTCAATGTAGCTGTCGACAAGCTGTTCTTGCCGACTGTGTGATGATGTCTTGCATTGACATTCTCAGCCCTTCTGCTCACTTCCATTTTCCCTTGCATATTGCTGTCGACCACAATTTCCAACTCTGTCTGCAGATATCTTTATCAAAGATCTAAATGCATTTGTCTGTTCCTATTAAAGCCAGCTGAGCCGTCTTTGTGGCTGAAGCTCCTGTCATCTGTGCCTCAACAACAAACCCTCTTTCAGAATCACTTAGACCTTTTTCTGCTCATAAAATATCAACAAGGATGTTAATTGCTTAATCTGAACTTGCTGTGTTTTTCCACTCATTTATTTGAAAAGGTTAAGTTGTTGCTACTGTACCAACATCCAACCTTCAGTCTATCACTGCACTCCTGAAACTTGAGCAATATCTGCATTTTTGACTGAGATACGTGTCATATTCTAAGACAGTTTTGATTCCAGGAGACCCAACATACAGTCTACGCTAATTTTCTTCCTTCAGTTTCTAATTTAGTCAGATATCACCGTGTTTACTTTGTCCTTTTCTCCTCTGTTCCCCAGTGTTTGGAGAATTTTATCAGCAAAGGGCTGAGGGATTACAAAGAGTATTGTTCTAATCGCCTATATCGTGTCATAGCCAATGGAGAAAGGAAGGAGTTACCATGTTGGGTAGAACTGCAGGTAAAAATATTGAATCAACTCTGGTGTGGTTTTAATTTCATTTTGTTGTTTTGTCGATAGGAACAGGAATTTGTTGGTCAGGATTTTAGTTGGAAACAAAGGATTTTCTGTGGTCATTACAACAACTGTTCCTCTTTGTCCATACTGACAGGCTGCCAAGTCCAAGGCGCCCATAGATGCATCTGTGACTCTAATGGATGGTCGTAGTGTCGATTTACCTCTGGAATCAGCCTCCACCTCCGCCGAAGTCTGCCAAGCTGTGGCTGACCAGCTGGGTCTCAAAGACACCTACGGATTCTCCCTGTACATCAGCCTCTATGAGAAGGTAAGTGTTGGCTTCTCTTTTTAAGCTCTGCAGCTTCTGAATCTAGTTTCAGAACGTTGATTAGTCAGTGCTGAAATCCAGGACAGAAAGGTTGTAGTCAGCCACGCTGGTCTTTTGTCTCCAGATGTGGTCTCTGAACAGCTGTGAGAAGCATGTGTTGGATGCAGTGTCTCAGTGCGAGCAGGAGATGAGGAGGCAGAACAAGGAGGAGAAGGACGCCCCCTGGAGGCTCTCCATCCGCAAGGAAATGTTCGCACCGTGGCACGACTGTTCCCTGGACCCAGTCAGCACAGATCTAATCTACAGGCAGGTTATCAAGGGAATCAAGAACGGAGAGTACATGACTGACAAGGTGAGGCTCTGGAAATGGTTTTTACCAAACAGTCATGGTTTCTTTTTTCCTATATTGTTAGGAAAACAAGATTTGTCAGGCTTTATGGTACAATTTCCCCTCAAACACGGTTTGAACAACAAAACTGACCGTCTCTATCAGCAAATAATAATACTGACTTCCCCATTTATTCCTGTTGCAACTCAAATTAAGACATATGATGTGAAAGCATCTAAATGGCAGCCATGATAAGAGCTGGTTAAATTCTTTAAATGCTGGGGGAAAAAAATGTGTTTCCATGCTTTCTTTTTTGTCTCCTTTATGATAGGATACAGTGGTCTACCCTATACGATGCTGTCTTTTCCTAGCTCCTCCTGATTTCTCCTTCACAGCTTTTCTTGACTTCATGGCGAGATCAAGGAAAAGTGTTTGGAAAAAGACATGGGATGTTATTTTTTTGGCTATTCCACCACAACTTACGTTGCTTAGGACCAGAAAAACCACCTGCCTGTTTATGAGTTATGAGATTGATTGCTAGAATTTAGAAACTGTTGTAGTCAGTATCTTTAGGTGACCAAAAGAAAAAAAGTGACTGTGTATAGTGTGATAAAGTGTGACTTTTAGTGACAAACCCACAAAGAATTACCATATAAGTAGGTAGCTCCCTTTAGCTGTATGAGGTATTTTTCAGTGAATGACAGAAAGACACAGATATCTACTAGTTAATATATCTAGTGAAATATATACCAGAATTAAGTCAGCTGGGATAGACTCCAGCCGCCCCGCGACCCTAATGAGGATTAAGTGGTATATAGACAGTGGATGGATGGATGGATGGATGGATGGATAGATATCTAATGTTAGTAGGTATCATGATTTGCACTTTTTTTTCTGAGAACTACTATTATTTACTTGTAGGCAGCATCAGTGCACCATTTCTTATGCAGCATGTTAAAGTCTATCAATGTCAATTCCAAAGTAAGCAAAATAAATAAACCAGTCTTTTTAAAAATTGTACCTAATAAAACTCTGTTGCGTCTCTCAGGAGGATGAATGCATCCAGCTGGCAGCGATGCACTATTACATCCAGTTTGGCTCAGAATACGACAGAGAGAACGTCCAGAGTGTGGTGGAGGAGTGCATCCCCACCCACCTGATTGAGAACAAATCTATGACAAAATGGATCCAACTCATCAGCTCACCGCTCTTACAGGTAAAGGACAAAAGAAGCTGATGTATGTGTTTTATGAACAACCTAAAGCAAACATGTATAATGTCCAACACACTTCAGACTCACTTCAATCCCAGGTGCTCATTTAATTATGCGCAAATGTTATTGAGTATTTAATTACTTCCAGGTATATTTTAGCGTCACATGAAGACAACAATGGTGAAGAATCTAATTTTTGCATTCTGATCTTGCAGGGGCCTTATGCCAGGGAGACACAGGGGAGAGAAAGAGTGAAAGGACAACTGGTGGAAATGGCCCGACAGAAATGGACGCTCGACTTCTCCAGGTTTTTTGAAGTTACAATGATGTCCGGTCAGTCAACATACAGCTTTTTTTGACTTTTAGAATGTTTTTTACTCCGCCAAGGAGGCAGATCCTCGGGAGAGTTATGTGACGATCGCCGTTGGTTTGTCTGTTTGTCTGTCTGTCTGTCTGTTAGCAACATTATTCAAAAACAAACCAGTGGATTTGGATGAAATTTTCAGGGAAGGTCAGAAATGACACAAAGACCACCTGATTAGATTTTGGCAGTGATGTGACTTAGTCTGGATCTATGGATTTGTTAAAGATTTCTGTATCTGTAGGAGCACGGTGTCACTGTAACTATGACAACAAGCGAACGCTATGTCAGCTGCCTGCTGATGATCACGATTGCGATCCTACTACAAATCCACTGCTGTTGACTTATCAGGACTTATCCATTATAAATAATACAAGGAACAATTGATTAAATTTTGGAGGTGTTTCTGAGTCCCATCAATTCCCGCCACCTGCTACATATTTAGGTCACAGGATTCGGTATCCATACGTAATGTATGCATGCATAACACATGACTGTACTCAGCACAAGGTCATTTTGTTTGTGGGTACATCCATACTAAATGGCCACATTCTATAGTGCCATGATTTCTGCCACAACTTTTTTCAAGATTCCCGCCATCGGAAATGATACAACAACTGAGCAGCCTTGGCGGAGCACTGCGCTCTCGGAGTGCTTTTCTTGTGTTTTTTTTTTTTTTTTTTGTCAATACCTTGGGATGTAATTATGTGCATCTTTATGCTCTATTCCCTAAAGATGCTTTAATTTTTAATTCATAAATATGGGTTTTCACGTTGTTAAAGAGTAAACAATGAAATCCCGCATCAGCTGTGTGTGTCACATGTAATACAGTTAATATGTGAAATATATCTGTGTTGCCATACATTCTTCTATATCCCTGTAAGATTCTTGTTTTGAAATTGCAATTATCAGTTGTTTTTTGAAACATTTTTGTATTATTGTCCACAGGACCTCCTTTGCCCAAAAGCAGGTTTGTTGTTGCAGTAAACTGGACTGGCATCTTATTCATGGAGAGAAGAGATAAGAGGCTCCGTGAGATTCCTTACCTAGAGGTAAAGAAGGTCTCCATGATGAGGTGAGCATTCCTTCTTTACTTCTTAAAATATTTTTCATTGTGCTTTTACAAGCATCTCAAGAGTAAAACTCAGATGTTTATGATGTGTCCAGTGAGAACTATGTCAGCGCCCAGCATATGACTCTGACCACATTCAGAGGAGAGTTCGTCCTGAGATCTGGGGAAGCAAGAAGCATGGCAGCAGTGATGGAGGAAAATGTGGAAGGGTTGAGACAGCGTTCAGTGTATGCACTGGCTCAGGAAGCCATTAAATCAGGTAAGAGACCACAGCACATAAAGTATAGCATAATAGCTTCTCACACAGAAAAACACTCATGTCTTTCTCTGCTTGTCCAGATGACCCCATGTTCCTGGTTTGTAAACGAGGTGACCTGCTGCTGGTAGACAAAGATGAATCCTCACATGACAGGGATTGGATCAGAGCTCGCAACGAGCGGACCGGTGACAGCGGTGCAGTCTATAAGAGAATGATAGAGTATCTGCCAACCCTTACCAAGCCCACGGATGCAATGCTGGTAGACTTTCCTTTACCTTTCATACTTATTTTTCTTTATTTCCACCAGATGATACGCTATATTTCAAGGTGCAAGAGTACAGCTGTAAACAATCTAGATAATGAATATGATATTCTTCCAAACCACAGAAGGCTGCACTTATGTTACACATAGATATGAAGCAGTTTTAATGTGAGCTTTTAGGCCTATATGGTAATGGATCCATCAGTGTGCCGGTTCATGTGAGGCCACCCTTGTGGTCTAACTAATGAACTGCTTTTGCCCTTGCAGGAACTGCTCAGTCCGAGCCAGAAGAAACCTTTCGCCCCTGTAAATACACTTCAGGAGGAAGAAACAGTAGCTCCTGTTTCTTTGAAAGAGTTTGCATTTGAATACTTCAGGTAACAAAGAAACTGTATTAAAGTCGGTTTGCAAAACTGCACTTCTCACACATATCATATTGGCAGGTTGTTTTAAATGCTGCTAAGACCAAGAAAATAAGTGGCAAACAGGACTATTTCAGTGAGTGTCGTCCTTGTCACAGATCTGCAGGTAAAGATGCCGGTCGGCCGAAGGGGACCGGCAAGGAGAAACTGTGGGCGTCTTCCAGAGAACCTCTCAAACAGCCGCTGCTGAAGAGTCTGGTCCGTAAATCAGACCTCAACCACATGGCCTGCAGCGCCTTCATTGATATCCTTTGAAAAGTATGTTTCCCTGTTGCACAAGAGGTTAATTTGGTGGTTTGCTTCACAAATTTTCTTGTTAAAACTACAGTTATGCGTACAGTAAATTAACCAGTGTTTGTTCCACGGCTTCAGATTGACAAATTTCTGAAAATAAAGGCAGTTTTAGTCACATAAAAAGGTGTGTGTAGTGTGTAGATTTAAAGGAAAGTGCCCTTCTGCCTGAAACAGGTAAACGGAGCCTGTAAGATACAGATCAGAGTTTGAGCCCTTAACTTTCCCCTCCACCTATTATGAAGTACATGGGCGACTACCCCATCAAACAGATGCGCAGCCCAATGGAGCTGACTGACCTGATCTTTGGTCCAGCCACACAGCACAAAGAGCTGCAGGATGAGATCTACTGCCAGATTATGAAGCAGATGACCAGCAACAACAACAGGTGGGTCAATATTTAATTGCTGGACTTTCTGTAACATAGTTGACAGATATCATAGTTGACATTTTTGCTGTTTTCAGGCCTAAAATCAACATGGCTGCTTATAACCAAACACCACATGGCATTTTTACACAAAGATTCTTCTAAATATTATATATATGACTGAGAAAATTGAAATTGAAGGTTATTTCTAAAACACCCTACCTGGTTCTCAGGCTGAGCATGGAGCGCGGGTGGCAGCTGCTGTGGATGTGCACAGGCTTGTTTCCGCCCAGTGACAATTTGATGGGACACGCTCAGCGCTTCGTGGAATCGCGACGGAGAGACCTGCTGGCTGCCGGCTGCCTGCAGAGGCTGCTGGAGATACACAGGTCAGACTGGAGATACAAAGTCCGAAATAATCGATCACATGTCACAAGATGACGAAGATGATCAAAACTATTTGAAATTTGAAAAGCTCATCGTCCATCAAGGCTGTCACAATATCAAATTTTCACTCTTATCATAGCCAGAATAATTCAAAATACCATTGATGTCTGTGGAAAAAAATCGAAAAGTAATGCTAATGCCATCAGTCAAATTCATCTTGAGGTGTGTTAATTGTGTTTTGTGTCTTTGTGGCAAATAAATAACATTTAACATGCAAGTATACAATATGAAGAGTCTGTAACTGGAACTGTGCTGTATGTTGTTCCTTTTTTGGAGTCTCAACCAGATTATTACTGACTGGATCATTTAAGATCATACAATATAACAAAATATCTAATGCTGTCCACATTTGGGTAATAACTTCAATGCTATTGAATTGACACAAAATTGAAAAAAACTGTAGTCTTATTATCATTAGTAATAATAATAATAATAATAATAATAATAATAATAATAATAATAATAATAATAATAATAATAATAATAATAACTTGAAGGCGAGTTCCAATAATTTAGTATTGAAGTTGCACATTTAAGTTGGTGGTTTCATGGTTGAAACAAACAGAACTTACATTTAGTCTCTCAGAAATGTTGGCTCCTACAATTACCAGTTACACTTCATGTGCAAAATTAGTTGAGAAGCTCTTTAAGCTAAATATTCTTGCAAACTGCAGTAACCAGAGCAGTTTTTTTTACCTGATAGAAAGATTTGGGATTCCAAAGCCTGTGAAGGTACCAAATATGTCAACTGAATTTTGGGGAAATGTATCCAAAGAGAAGGACATGCATGATGTAACAGTGCAGCCATACAAGCATGGAGTCTTAGGTTTGAATATTTCAGTGTCAACATCAAAGCTTTAATGATAATGATTTTTCCAACCTTAACCAGTTTATAATAACCACTGAATTTATAGCACTTGTACTTGTAAAGGCATCTATTTGAATTCATATAGTCTGAAATTTCAGCTTTTTCACCAACTTTCTTTGAGGTATGTGTATTTTTAAAGGTGTGTACGTCAATAAATGAATACGAGTGCTTTGTGTCCTCAGTAAGGAGCCCAGAAAGCTTCCACCCCACCTCGCAGAAGTGGAAGCCATCCAACAGAACGTCATGAATATCTTCCATAAAGTCCACTTTCCAAATGAAAAGAGTGACGTAAGACTCTCCTAACCGCCATTACGTCTTTCTGTTAACTCTGCATTTAGTTTTTTCTCAATTTCAGATCTTATTTGGGTTTTTTTTTTTCACACAGATATTTGAGGTGGCGTCGACAATCACAATCAAAGACCTGTGCTACAGCATCACCTCTAACCTCAAACTGAGCTCAGCTGAGGGATATGGCCTTTACCTGAAAACGCCGACCAAGGTGGGGTCAGATTATGTTCCTGCACAAACTGCTTTACCTTGTAGTTTGGCAGAAAAGATGAAAATATAATTAGATACACTGATTCTGTGTCATGTCAGGGAACATTTTATGGTTCGATTTGCATGTGTTACACAATATGACAACAATCTCTCATCTTCATGAATGCTGACTGGGATGTCTGAGGCCATATGAGGAACTATTAGCCTCTTTCCTGTCTTACATGTTGATTCTTATTCATGTTTCAATCCTTAGATGATGAGCCTGGAGGAGAACAGATATTTCTTTGACTGTCTAAGGCAGATCACCAGCGTCCCCAAAAAAGGAAAAAAAGTGAAAGAAGGTAACGCATCATGCTTATACTTAAAGTTTTCATGTGTTCGTTCCTCGTCGTATTTATAATTGAAGTTTTGCTTCTCAGGCTCTCCGGCAAACATTTCGACAAAGGTGATCTTCAAGAGGAAGCTCTGGTTCAATGTGAGCCCTGGGAAAGACATCATCGCAGATCTCACTTTCCATTTCCCGCAGGTATCTATCTTGCATTCACATGTTGAGAAAGCAGAATTATTATTACGTGTGCATGACCTCTGTTGTGCTTCCATGTAGGAGGTGCCCAAGTACCTGCATGGATTCCACAACTGCACCAAAGAGAACATGATCACCCTGGGCGGGCTGCTGTTCAGAGCCCAAGTAGACTCAGACAGGTCGCAGTTTGTCATGATTCCCAGGATGCTGAAGGGCCTTGTTCCTGCTGACCAGCTGAAGATCATGGTTCCTGAAGAATGGAAGAAGGTAAACGCCCAGAAGCCTGAGAGGAACTGTTCATTTCTTATCTTTCAAGGTGGAATTACTAGTTCAAGCTAAAGGAGCATCCACTGAGTCTTTGTCTCCTGTGTTCTACCTCCAGCACATCATCTCCTCGTACAACAAGCAGAGTGGCATGACGGTGCAAGAGGCCAAAATTACCTTCTTAAGAACTGTTTCCAGTTGGCCAGCGTTTGGCTGTGACTTCTATGAAGTTAAAGTGAGTTACAAGGATGAAGTAAAGACACACTGGCAGGCAGCAGCTTGAGGGAACTGATTTTTCATGTCATTTCATTTGCAGCAAACATGTGAACGTAGCTACCCAAATCCACTTTGGATTGGCATCAACAAGCAAGGTGTCAGCTTAATAGACCCAACATCAAAGGTATGTGCAATAATTAACATTCGGTTGTGTGTATTAATGTGTATTCCATTCCGTTATGTTAAGGATTAGTAGGTTGTCACAGTTTGCCGCGGTTTATTGCATGTTTATTGTGGTTTGTCTTTATTGCGACAAACAGAACTTAATTATAATCTACTGAAAACCATTTAGGAGCTGCTGGTCATGCATCAGTTTAACCGCATCATAGAGTACTACAGCAAGGGCAACTCCTTCACCATGACCATCGGCACCTTGGTGAGGGGAAACAGCTTCGTCTGTGAAACCTCACAGGTGAGTGTCTGACTTGTACATGGAATTTATTTGTAGTTAAGACAAGATAAAGTTTATTGATGCTTCATTGGAGAAATTCACATTACAGCAGCTACATACAGATAAAGCATAAAAGGATCAGGACAAGAAATGCAAAAGTACAACAAGGCTAAAAAATAAAGATATAATAAAAATGGGGGAAAAGACCAGTGGTGAACACAATACGTCTTTCAGAATAATCCAATACATGTCAATCTGTCTTGTTTATGAACCCATTTGAGTCAACTGATAAAAGATCCATTTCCTCCTTTTTCAGGCGGACCAAATGGAGGACCTTATCAGATCGTACGTCAGCATGTATGAGAGGCAGATACAGGACTTTCGACCGAGGAACGCAGTCAATCAACTTTTGTTTATATAGCACTTCTCAAACAACTGAAATGCAACACAAAGTGCTTTACAACAGTTAAAAACATTACAGAAAACCAGAGGAGAAAAGCCGTCCCTCTTTACATTAAATATATTTGTCTGCTTTAAATGTCATATAATATTTTGACTTGTTGTTGATGTCAGTTCTTCTTAACATTCACCGCTGTAAGAACTATTGCATTTCACAAACCTCTACTGAAATTCATGCAAATACGGTGGTTTCAAACACCCCCCCATCTTAAAGTATTTTTCTTAAACAGTGGTTTGGCAGTAGTTGTTCTCCTTCATGTGCTAGATTACTTCTGATTTTACTCAATTAGATCACACATTTCAAATCTCCTCGGTCTCACAATCAGTCACAAGCAGTCTTTGCCGTGTTTTCGAGACATATATACATAAATTTATATTTAAATTTCCACTTCATAATTAGCAAGAACATTTTCCTTTCTTTCTCTGGCAATACAACCAGGCTCCAACAATCACATTTATGATTTTATCTGGAGACATTAAACGCATGCTACCTATTACACTTTAAATGTTTTGCTGTATTCTGCACCCAGTTATCCACCTGTCTTATCTGCTTTGTTACTGGTAATTATCTTCATTGTTGAGGGGTTTTATTTCATTTTATTTTTGTACTATAATTGTCTGATTCTGTGTGCCTCAGTCTTGAAATGCTGTAATCCTGGTATTACAATTTAAAGCACTGTGTAGCTTTGTATTTGAAAGTGCTGTACAAAAAACATTATTATTATTTATTTTACAGGAGTTTATGATACAGTATAATGCTGGCCTAAAATACACCAGATTACTGTTGACCAAAAAAATCACTGAAACTGATCAAATACATGGTTTTACCTGACAGTGAAATTCTGTATCAAAACATGTTTAACTGTCAATTGAAAGAAAAATATTCATCTAGCTTCAATCAGCTCGACGGCTACATTGGTGATTTACATTTCTAATACATTTTACACTGAGAAAGTGTGCCGTAAAGAACAATTACAGCTCATACCTTATATTTATGATGTATTTGCAGTTAAGACCTATTGTGTTTTCCACCATATTGTCCTCTGTGGTTCTTTTTAAAATAGTGTATGAACAGCCTGAGTGTGATGACTGTCTGGTGTATATGTCACACATTCGTTACTAAAATGCAGTCATTTGTACAATAAATAATGGCTGAACTGGGCTCGGTTCTTTGACTGACCTGTATTGATGTTGAGACAGAATCGGATGAGGGTTTGTACTGTCACTGAGTTCCACTTTGAATGGAGATTTTTCACACAGTCTCCACTAACACACACATACACCGATCAGGCAAAACATTCTGACCACTGACAGGTGAAGTGAGTAACGCTGATTATCTCTTCATCATGGCACCTGTTAATGGGTTGGATATATTAGGCAGCAAGTCAACATTTTGTCTTCAAAGTTGAAGATTTGTGAGAGCTCTTTGTATTTACACGTGTACTTCATCGATTATTGTTTATTATCCAAATACACCTAAATCACCTGGGTCATTTATATTCATATACAGTCATGGAAAAAAAATATTTAGACCACCATTGTTTTCTTCTGGTGCAACTAAAGGTACATTTGTTTGGACAAATACAATGATAATAAAAACAGTTCATAAGAGTTTAATTTAAGAGCCATTTTCCATGGTTTTCTTGATAATAACCAAAATCACTTCAGTTCCTACATCAATAGCTATGGCATGATACTGCCAAAAACAGCATTTAGGATTCCATGTTTTCTTTTCTGTCTGTTTTAATCACATGATCCACACAGGAGTTAGTACTTGATTGCATAACCATTGTTTTTGATGACTGCAGCCATTTGCTCTCCACCAGCTTCTGACATTGTTCTGCTGTCACAGCAGCCCATTCCTGTTGCACTAATTCTAACAAATGTGTTTTGTTTTTGGGCTTGTGGTTCTCCATTTTGTGTTTGATGATTTTCCACAGGTTTTCAATTGGAACTGAAATTCAATTTAGATCTGGTGATTGAGCAGCCAAGGCATGGTTCCAATGTTCTGGTTCTCCATCCAGGCTTTAACTGACCTTGCCGTGTTGCAAGCAGCATTGTCTTGTTGGAAAATCCAGTCATTCAAGCCAAGAAAGAGTTTTCCAGCTGATGGAAGAAGACTGTTTTCAAGAGTAGTCCTGTACATGACCTGGTTCATTTACCCTTCACACAAGTGCATTTGCCCTGTTCTACCCAAACTGAAACTACCCCAGATGGTCACTGATCCACTGTAGGGGCAGACAGTCTGGTTTGTAGCTTCTCCAGGCTTCCTCCTAACCAGTAAGTTGGCTGGAGTGGGCATCAAGTGAAAATTGGATTCATCCCTGAAGAGAACCTTAGTCCAATCATCAACAGTCCAATCCTTGTGATCCCAGTAAAGAGTAACTGGGCTTTCCTCTGCCTTTCCTTGATGAAGGGCTTCTTCCTTCTGAGAGCCATAAATCCCATCTCTAACTGAAATGGCAATAACATGAGGGGATGTGCATTTTCATTTCATACACAAAATGTTAATAAAATCATCTATTTTCCTTTGTAATCCTTAACTGCTGAGTTAGTTGTTAACATTGTTAACATTTTAATAGACAACATTATCTCTGTTTTTAGTTTTTCCTTTTGTATTTTGTGTTTGATGCCTTAAGTGTTGGAGTGCAGCTGCCTCTTTACTTCCAAACTTTTATTATTATCATGAGAACGGCTGTTATTGTTTAAGGCCACAGTTGTGTGTCTTATGCATGGAGCTGGAGGCAGTGTCCAAAATGTCAGCCAACATTCCTGGTTTTCCAGCAGGCATCTGATGCTCCTGGAATGTCCCGACCGCTTCTTGAATATCAAGTCGCCCCTTTCCTCGCAGCACAACTCCAGCTTCAGACCCGGTATTACATCACAAGCTCGTAGTGTAATGTAGTAGACTGCTGCTTATACAACCCTGCTCATTGCCTGTCAAGACTATTGCACTGTTACCATGGAAACCTTGTGACCAAAAAAAAAAAAAAAAAAAAAATCAGGTTACCATGGGCAGGTGCATATGAGGTGCAGTATGATGATTTGTGTGCCTCAAGTCTGCTGTGTCGCCTGATGCAATCTGACTGCAAGGGGAGCCAAAATACCTCCCAACACCTCTGATCCGGAGCGTTACATTTAAACTTTACAAATATTAGAGACTGGAGATCTTCATCAGTGCTGTTCAGGCTGCAGGGGGGCTGTGATAAAAATGATGTAAAATTAGAAAGGAATGCAAGAGGATGAAAAGATGTAGGCCAAACAGCTGAGCAGCGTGTGTGTGTGTGTGTGTCCTACAAAACGGCAAAGGCATTTTGATGCACTGCACCAAATTTGGAACAAAAGACCTTGTAGCCCAGACCACATCACTATCCTCCCACCATAGTCTATGCCTCCCACCCGCACCCCCTCCCTCACCCATCACCACCTCCTCCTCCTCCCGCAAGTTGTATTTCAAGACGACAAAGCGGCGCCACAAACTTAAAAACACACTACACGTACACTCCAGTGCGCATGTCCGTGTGTGATCTACATGAAGTTATCCGTGCATATGTATGAACAAGTGTGCGCGTCTGTTTCCCTTCCGTGTTCTCCTCCTGCATACAGGAACTTTCGGCCATTTTTTTCCCGGGGCTTGTTTGTTGTTTCCACCTAAAGAAAAAAAAAAAAAAAAAAAAGAACCTAAGAGCTGTTCTCAGGTCGGTGACTTCCGGTGCAGCTCGGGCTGGTTAGCAGGAGGCTAAAATGACTCCAGATCTTTTTCGGTGCCCCCCCCGCCCCTCCCCTTCCTCAAACCTCGCTCCCTCCCTCCTCGCGCTGCTAGGTGCGCGCCAGCCTCGCGATAGCCTCGCCTACCAGAATCAAAGCTGCGCTCGCGAATTGGATGCTGACAGGCGCGCGGTGCGGTCATCATGCAAAGGTTACCGAGGATCCGTTTCAGCGAGAGTCTGAGGAAGAAGAAGCCGCTCCTCCGCAGGACCCGCACGGCTCACAACATGCCAGACGTGTAGCAGCGCGGACAAGGGAACTAAAACCAGAAAACTGCGGACTAGCTCGGCCTGTTTTGGCGACAGCAGGTGTCAAAACGATGGACGCGAGTTCGGGATTTCCGGCTGTGTGTACGCTGGCTCCTCTCGGCGGTAAAGTGGCTTCATGAGTGTCCAAAGTAACAGTGGAAGTGGTGGTGGAAGTTTGGAGGCGACGCCATCTTGGTCGCAGCTCTCCTCGTCCCCAACGATTTCTCAACAACATATAACGGCGACCGCAAAGAGCAAGGAAGGTACAGGAGCTCACCGAGACACTGCCCTTATATTCTCCGTTAACTGCGTTGCGTTTGTTTGCGCGCTGAGCTCGGCTGTTTCGGTCCGTGTCGAGGTAACGTTTACCGAAGTAAAAAAAAAATGGATGTCAAGTTCACTGATGCCGTGAATTGGAAGCCAAGCCAAACGTCAGCTGTCAGTTCAGTTGATGGCCAGTCTAAGTAGCAGCGAAGCTATCGTGTTTTTGCACAAAGGCAGCGTTAGCTTGTTGTGCTGTTTTGTGCGGCTGTCCGGATTTCGAGTTACTCGTAGCGGCTGATGCGATCACAGTGTTTGTGTAGTAGTTTGTAACCTCCTATCAGCAGCATCTAGTAGAATATTAAACATCGTAGCCGTGAGTGCATCCATTAATGCCCTGCAATGCACGACCCTGCTGCTGGTAACTTGACAATAGGCCTTGGATTTGACTTTTTGATCAGTTTTACATGCATCCGTTTGTCCACATTGTTGTCGACATGTTGTTATTCACTCCTGTGTTTGCTGAGTTGCTGGAGATGATGTGACAAAACAGCGATGATAAAGTGGCAGCAGTTGGCTCTAATCTTCCAGCTATGTGCATTAGTTACGGGACATGATGTGATATGTTAAAATATTTAGGCAGCGATGGTGCTAACAAGTTAGTGCGAATCCAAATTTGCATTTTAATTATCGAGGATATCTTTTATGAAGTAATTTTCAATCTAACGTGCTAAGAGACAAATGTTATTGCAGTATGAAGCTATGGCTATATGGATTAATTACCCCAAATCTGTCTCTCCAATGTCCTCAAATAACCTCACATAGGCCTTGTGGTGTGCTCACCGTTGCACCGCTCAGGGGGTTTCATAATGTCCATTATGCCTTTTAAGGCTTGCCTCTGTGCCAGAAGCTATGTAAAGATGACAGCCAGGAAATGTCCAATAAGGAAACAAACACTTGCAGCAACAGTCAGCAGGGAGCAGAGGACGTGTGTTCATCTCTCCCTGGAAAATGCTGGGTGTCAGCCAGGGCCCAGAGAGACAGCATATACAATATGTAATTTTTAGCTCGTGTTAGTGTCGTCTTATGCATTTTGTGGTTCTGATTTACAACTAAATGGTTTGCAATTATGTGCTTGTGAAATTTCACTGCAATACTAGGCTCATGCACAGCTTAAATGGCCTGTTTGAGCAGCGTGAGGAAAACTGATGCACAGTTGCACACGTGCAGCATTTCAATTAGAGACATTCATTGACACTGCAACATATCGAAGGATTTCACTTTGAGATAAAACTTCCATTGTCCTTATCTAAGCTCTTATTGTTCTTCTGAGGTATTGAGATTCCTTAATGTTGAGACCAGCTTAGCACTGTGCACTGAGGCCACTGTGGCAGCCTAACTAACAAAATAATAGATGGGCTGGTTGGGTAGCTTTGTGATGACAAACTGGTGGATTTACTTCACCCAGCCTTCTCAGTGACCTTTCTGTTCAGGTTAGAAATGCAGTGTTACTCGTCTACATCATCTCCTTTTCGAGTGCTACCTCCTTCCCAGTTGAATTAAATCCGTTTTTCTATTTTTGTTCTTTAGACATTCTGATTCTCTCTAATCCCCTTCTCGATACTGTCCTCTGTTCCTTCTTGTGGTGCTCATTTGTATTCTTTTCTGGTAATTTTGTCACAGGAAGTGCGTACTTGTCTTGTGATGGTGATAACATAATCGTCTCACCTTACTGTGTCGATGTCCTCGTGCCAGGCCCCATGGAGGAGCTGCACAGCCTCGACCCCAGGAGACAGGAGCTGCTGGAGGCCAGGTTCACAGGAGCTGTCAGTGGCAACACAGTAGGCAGCACTGGGAGCACCAGTGGAGGTGCTAAGGTAACAGAAACTAAAGCCTCCATTTTGAGATATGTCACACACAAACTCAGGATGCAAAGCAAAAAAAAAAAAAAAAAAAAGATTTAGTATGTCCCAAAATGTCAAATGCAGTATAGCAAAAAATAATATAGTTCTACTACATTGGATTGCATTTTGCAGTATGTAAGCCAGTATGATTTTCAGATGATTCTTACCAATAATTCTCTGCACTGTGGCATATGGTGTCTTGCACAAGTATAAACAAGCTTGAGATGCTGAGAGTGCACTACAGGCTGTTGTAGAAATATGAGCAATGCATTCAAAGAAAGATCTATGCCCCGTTTGTTTTCACAAGGGCAGTTGTAGTGCAAATTTAAAGCAAGAAGAAAAAGTTCACAATTTGGAAAGCAAGGACTGTTGACCCAGGAACAAAAGAGCCTCAGGAGTTCAAACTTTGTTATATGCATCCCTGTTTGTTTACAGATTAAGTATTAAAAATGTTTAAACAGCAACAAGAAAAAATGGTGCTTCCCAGCCACCAACCAGTGCTTGCTTGCTTGCAGCACAAAGAATGCTACGCACAAGTTGAAGCAGTCTTTTAGGCTCGTGTTCAGGAGTGACTAACTCCACCATAAACAGAAGTCGTCAGAAAGCTCAACGTCACGTGCAGGATTGTTTTAATGCCAGGAAAAAGAAACGAAACCCAGGTGGAAAGGGCTAAGTGACACACCTTGTTAGTGAAAATCTGGACTCCTGTCCAACATGGCAGGCGACAGGCCTACATGTTTACTTTATATGAGGTCACTCAACTTGGATAACACCTCATACGTGAGCTGATTATCTTCCTACTTTATTTGTTCACCGATCTGAATTCTTTTTTCGTGTAGGGCCTGGCCAATGAATCCTCGAACCACAGCTACGGAAGTCTGGGTTCGTCAAGTGACAAGGAGTCAGAGGTAAAACACACAGACCGTCATTAGACATCCATTTCAAGGAGCTGAATATAGGTAGTACACAGTTTATTGCACAGATACACAGACTGAAGTGTGGTTATATGTGCGTCCATATTGTCAGTACTTTTCCTTGCACAGCCCACTCTTCTTTCTGTCTACCTCCATCTCTCCCTCTCCTTTCTTCCTAGAACTCTGATTTGAAAAGAGGGAGCTCCCCTGCCTACTCAGTATGTACTCTTTCTCCCGGCTGCTCTTTCCTGCTCAACACCACCACTGGATCTTGCTTTGTTAGGTGAAACACAGGGGATTCATGCTTTTTTTTGTCCTCTCTCATTTCATATCGATTCACAGACCCCAGAGAAGAAACACTCTGAATCGTCCAGAGGGAGGAAAAGGAAAGCTGATACTTATTCAGAGAGTAGTCAAGGTACGATAGACATTAAAATGGTGTGATTCAGACAAATGTAATTTACTGATAACTTACATTTGCTGTTTTATTTTTTATTTGTTTGCAGGGAAGACCTCCACACGGGGGCCCAAGATCAGTGACTACTTTGATGTGAGTATTACAACAACTACTATTGAGCGGCAACAGTTCTTATAATGTAGTTAATTAGGTTGTATTTTAATAATAGACTAGTTGGTTTGACAATTGACAATACAGTTTCTTAAATGTTTTTTGGTTTCTGTACTCCTCTATTACCGTAGACTGGATATCTTTTTGGGTTTGGTCAAAATGTGACTTTTGAAGATACTATCTTGGGTATTAAGAGCCACTGATTGACTCTTTTCACCATTTTCTGATGTTTTACAGAGACAACAGTGAATGAAATGAAATAATCAACAATGAAAATAATCCTTTGCTACTGTCTAATACGTTGTGATTCTAATAATTTGAGACCAGATTCTTAAGCTAACTCTTTCTGCAAAGTTCCAGGGTGGAAATGGTTCCAGTCCAGTCAGAGGCCTCCCATCAGCTCGCCGCTCTCCACAGAACTCGCACTCTGCACCAGGCTCAATCGTGAGTATTTTACAGTTAAACCTTACTGAGGGATTTGTGATGAGTTATCTGCATCATCTCACAGTACCTTTGTTTTTGTAGATCCGGCAGAACAGCTCCTCTCCCACCAGTCTATGTTTCGGGGAGCACAACCCCAAAGCTTCCTCAAGCAAATGTATCCAGGTAGTCCGTCTTGCATATTAAACACACTGGTCTGTCCCGTTTTTTTCATAATTCAAGCAGCAGACATCGCACATTGACTAATCCACGTCTTATTTTTATATGTCAATCTGGCTTTTTTAGACGGAATTGACAGGCTTAAAACTTGCTGCTCTGGAAAGCAACAAGAGTCTGGACCTGGAGAAGAAAGAAGGACGAATAGATGACCTTCTCAGGGTGAGTTCACATCCTACAGCCAGTGACGGAGAGTGCAGAAGAGCACATCTGTCTAATGTGGTCCTGGTTATCGTGCCAGGGTTACACTGCGCTAATAACTATACAACCAGACTTCATGTCGTCACTGCTGTGTGTTTTTATTTTCAACAGGCTAACTGTGACCTGCGGAGACAGATCGACGAGCAGCAAAAACTCCTGGAGAAATACAAGGAGAGACTCAACAAGTGCATCACCATGAGCAAGAAACTGCTCATTGAGAAGGTGTGTGTGTGTGTGTTTTTTTTAAAGAAAACATCGGTATTTTAAGGCTGCTTTAAATGATTGTTGAACTGTATGAAGCATAAAGAGAAACTGATAAGTGACAACAGATACTGTAGTGGCTTATCAACATCCCACAGCTAATGCATTATGGATGAAGCTTGAAACTTATTGTAGCATTCAGCAGAAGCATAGCAACACAGGCATCTCATCCATTAGTAAGTCCACTGTTCTCTGATTCATTAGCTTTGCTTTGGTGACAATTTTGGTTGTTAAGTTTATGAAACTTGTCACCAGCCACTTGTCCTTTGTCCTCAGAGCGTCATTTGAACCACTGTTATTAAAGTATCCTGTAGTATAAAGTAATAGAGCTCATCCAGAGCATAGAACCTTTGTAATTTTTGTCCCTAATGCACTTTCATTTTGTATGGTAGTGAAAGTTTGAGGTTGTAGGTAAAGGCTTGTCACTGGAGAATGCTGTGAGACTCCTAAATCTGAATGACAAATACTATCGTCTCTTAGCTGATAATCTTGAGACACCATCAGTAGCGCTAACCGTCATTTCTAACTGTGTCTGTGTGCCTGTCTGGTTTTGTCTGCAGAGCACACAGGAGAAGCAGTCATGTCGTGAGAAGAGCATGCAGGATCGCCTCCGTCTCGGTCACTTCACCACCGTCAGACACGGCGCGTCCTACACAGAGCAGTGGACTGATGGATATGCATTCCAAAACCTGATCAAGTGAGAGGCTGCAAAGACAGAAAAAAATCTATTTTATTTATAATTTCTGTTTTGTAAAAAAATGCCTTAAAACAGCAGAAATACTGTGGGGTTTTTTTTCTGCATGTTTCATTTCATAGTCACAAGCACAACAAGTGAAAAGCTGTTATTGTCTCCTTTAGTATGTGTCATATGATCCATTCCCTCTGCCTCTGTGTGTCTTCGCAGGCAGCAGGAGGGCATCAACCAGCAGAGGGAGGACATTGAGCGACAGAGGAAGCTGTTAGCCAAGAGGAAGCCTCCGAACCCCGCGTCTCCCTCCCTGTCTGTAGCCTCCACATCTGAACCTAAGCAGCGCAAAACTAAGGTGGTCAACGGCAATGACTCAGACCCCTTCCTCAAGCCGTCCTTGCCCCAGCTGTGAGTGAACTCAAATAAATATATATCTAATCAGTAGAGAAAGATTTTTGGTCTGCTGGGAGATTTGACTAGACTGTGTTTTGGCAGACTGACCCTCGCTGAGTACCACGAGCAGGAGGAAATCTTCAAACTTCGTCTTGGACATCTGAAGAAGGTCTTTAGCGAAAAACATCAACCAACAAGTTTACTAACCATTCAGTTAGAACAGATTATAACCAGAAATGTCCATTAGTGATACAGGCAAATAGCAACTGCATCTGATTACAGCATATGTGCTCATGCTTTAGCTTTTTAAATGTCCACTGTTGTCTTAAATTCCTGCAAAAACTGTCAATGAAGAACACCGAAATGACTTACTTTCATATGATGTGTTTTCAGGAGGAAGCTGAGATCCAGGCAGAGCTGGAGCGGTTGGAGCGTGTGAGGAACCTTCATATCAGAGAGCTCAAGAGGATAAACAACGAGGACAGCTCAGCGTAAGTCCACTCGGCATAACTTGATCAGGAATTGGTGAAGACTTAATTGAGATCAATGCAAGTCATAATTTTAGGTTCCACAGTTAGTGTTTACTAAATATTAGAACAGAACAAAATGAATGTGGGATGTTCTCTGTAGGTTAGAAATGTTCAAATACAAACACAACAAGAATACTGATACTTCATTCAGACCTACACAATGACACAGGTTAAACTTTCTATATGGGTCAGATCATAGTCCAACAGTCCTTCACAACCTTCCTCTTGTCTAGATGTGCATCTGAAGCCAAGTTTTTGTGTCCCTGTGCGCTGACTGAAATACAAACTACAGGTTAGCACTCTTATTGAAAAGAAAAAGACACGATGCCACTATGGATGTTTCTGAAAGTCTGTCTGTGTTTACAAGATATAGCAGCTCATTACAGGTTAAGCTGTAGCACTGTGTCAGTAAGTATTCCTTTGGCGTACTGAGCTCTATGAAATAGCCTGCTGCTGGAGTTTGTTACCGTCCGAAGCACAGTGTGTGGACATAATACAAGATTTCTGAAGAATTTTAAACTTCCGTTACGTCACGTTTGGACACCATCAATCGGAGCATGTAGAAATCAGAACACGTCCGAAGTCCAGCAGCAACTACTCAGTTACAGCTCTTTTAATGAGGATTATAAAGGTGTGGATGAGGGACAATCTCGTGGCAGAACGTCTCATCGAAACAAGAATTTACTTTGAGCACAAATTCTGCAGAAGGTTGTGAGTGGATCCTTGTGGACCTTGTGGATAAATGAGGAAATTTAATCATACTGACCTTTGTAGACAAACAGACACAGAGAGTATGAATTGGAGCAGCTCCACCTTGTCAAATGTGCCCGTCATGTTTTTTAGGACAAATATTTTATATTTTATTGATGTTAGATGTGATGGCTAGTTGGGCAGTGATTTATCCGACACAGGCTGAACTCACGTCATTAGATCTGTGAAAGTGGCTACAGAGTTCCTACATTAAAGTCAAGCAGACATTTCATTGTGTTGTGCTGAATATCTGCTCACCAATACACCCTCCTCTCACAGATTTAAAGACCATCCTACTTTAAATGAGAGGTACCTGCTGCTGCACTTGCTGGGCAGGGGCGGCTTCAGTGAAGTCTATAAGGTCGGTATGGCTGGAGTTCTTTTTTGTCTCTGTATGAAGTATGTTTGACGATGAGGTGTTCATGTGCGCTCTCTTGTCGCATGTAGGCTTTTGACCTGTTTGAGCAGCGCTACGCAGCTGTTAAAATCCACCAGCTTAACAAGAACTGGAGAGAGGAGAAGAAGGAAAACTACCACAAGTAGGTCTCATCTACACATACAAACACACAAAACTATAAAAACAAAGTGTTTCTTACGTCACACACACTGGTTGACACTTCTTTCCTTTCAGGCATGCATGCAGGGAGTACCGGATACACAAGCAGCTGGACCATCCCAGAATAGTCAAACTCTATGACTATTTCTCCCTGGATACTGACACGTGAGTTACCTCTGACCTCTGCCAGCTGCAGCCCTGCTGTTAATGTATCCTGAGGTGGTTCCTCTCACAGCGCTGCGTTAAAAAACTTTATTTGCAGTGGGTGTAAAGCAGCAGGGTGCACATCAGTTAGTGTCAGACCTGTGCAAAGGCCCAACCCAGTGAACACTCAAATAACGCATGAACTGCATGTGTTCTGCCTCAAGGCTCTAGGTCAGGGTGCTATCAGATTGGAAAAGAATAAAGAGTAAAAAGAAAAAATGTATGATTCAGTGTCAGCATGCCCTGACAAAGGAAGCTATTTTTGAAGGGTTAACTTCTGTGTTTGAGTGTTTACCAAGCGCAGTGAGGTGTAGTCACTCAGACACAAAAAGATTCAAAGGAGCTGGCAGCCAGTCTGACAATACTGTATATTTATCCACATAAACAAAGGAAACTATTTCTGTGTTGAGTATGAAATTAGCAAAGTTTTTCTTGGGTAACTGAGCAGCTCACATACAAAACTTAAGTCAGGCTCCTTCAGCTGCAGAAAGTCCTGATCCTGACCTCTGACATGCTTTTGGGGGAGAGGAAGTGGAATATCTCTTCTTAGCCTTCAGTCTTTCCAGCTCTTTAGAGAAACTTCAACTGGATGACTCGATCTTCCTACTTAGGCGTCAGTAAATTAATGATGCGCGCAAGTTGCATATACTGCTGACCAGAGCATGTGAGCAGAGTGGAAGAAGAAAATTTCTGCTCTCAGTCTCGGACTTGTTCAGTTCAGTTGCTCTCACGCTCATAGTCTCTGCTCCAAACTCAGCTCAGTATTGCTCAATGCTCTAAATGATTGCTCTCAATGATCTAAATTTCACCTTACTTTGTACAACTTGCTCACTGCTTGCTCTGATTAAAGAGAAAACGTTGTACTGTATTTTAGTTTTAGCTCCGTCTTTAACCGGTGCAAACAAAACCAGAGCTTAATAGATTTGGTTCTTTCCCACATTGTACTTTTAGCTCCTGATATGAGTGGTACCAGCGTGGAAGATAAGGTGATGCTCTGGCTTTTTAAAAGATCCCCTCTTCGCTCAGTCCAAAATCCTTCGCTCATGCTCACCACTCACTTGGCTTACGTGCTTTATGGCTTTCCTGGGTTTGTTCACATTCAGCTTCTGGATCTGGTCTTTCTTTTACCTGAAATGTGACTTTGTGTGTGTCTGTCTTCGTCAGGTTCTGTACAGTGTTGGAGTTCTGTGAAGGAAATGACCTGGACTTCTACCTGAAGCAGAACAAGCTGATGTCAGAGAAAGAAGCCCGCTCCATTGTCATGCAGATTGTCAGCGCCCTGCGATACCTCAACGAAATCAAACCCCCCATCATCCACTACGACCTCAAACCTGGTGGGCTACCCTCGCAAATTGCCTTTTCATTGTTAACACGGCGTTGCTGACATTTAAACCTCATTTTGTGTCAAACACTCCCTGAATCCCACTGTCTGTGTGGTACCCAGGTAACATCTTACTGGTGGATGGAACTGCATGTGGAGAAATCAAAATCACAGACTTTGGCCTGTCTAAGATAATGGACGATGACAACTATGGCGTGGACGGGATGGACCTCACATCACAGGGAGCAGGAACCTACTGGTGAGACATGCAAATACCTTTCTCGGACAAACCCATGTTTTCAGAAAAGCTCAATCCACTGTATCGATGTGTAAAAGCACAGAATCTGGTGCAACTAACTTTATTGAAAGCAGTGAATAGTGACAGAATTTTCAAGGAATGTCCTTTCCTAGTACTTGTGTGGCATAAAATGGACATGAAAATGTCAACAAAGTACATACGAGCTCTTAAATACATGGTATGACATGAATTGTGTTGTATTTGTGCGTGTTCAGGTATCTCCCTCCAGAGTGTTTTGTGGTGGGAAAAGAACCGCCTAAGATCTCCAACAAGGTGGATGTCTGGTCTGTGGGGGTGATCTTCTTCCAGTGCCTCTATGGACGCAAGGTACAACGTTAATCTTTATCTTAATTTATTTACCTTTAACTTTGAATTTTAATGTGTTTAAACTGTTTTCTTTCATTTAAAACATTTGATTGCCCTGTGTAAATGACTTTGAGTCACATTTGTGCATGAAATGTGCTATACAAATCAACTACCCTTACTTTGCCATTAGTTTAGTTGAAGCACTGTTAAAGGCACTGAATTGGTGGTGATTCAGTTTTGTGTTTTTGCAGCCGTTTGGTCACAATCAGTCACAGCAGGACATCCTCCAGGAAAACACCATCCTCAAAGCCACAGAGGTCCAGTTTCCAGCTAAACCACAGGCCAGCACAGAGGCCAAGGTAACGCACACTCAGAGCCAAATTTAGAAATACACAAGGACGTTTACTTCAGTCGTATTAATGGTTGCTGCCTTCATTTGGGTTCGCTTTCATGGCTGCTCTTCTTGGCAGATTTGGGAGAACATTTCAGCCCTAATCCAATAAAGATGGATTGAAAACTATCATCTAAATGTCACCTTCTGATTATCTTTACCTAAAATATGGATAAAATCTCGATTTTACATTTATTCTCTGTATCCTAATATAGTAAATGTTCTCTGAATTCAACTAAAAATATATTTATAGATTAAGTAATCACACGGAAGCGTCTGTTTTGCTGCTTGACACTGATGCAAAATCCTGCAAAACAATGTCCCACTATGTCTGATTTAGCCTGATGCAACAAGAGTTATCAAAGGAACGTAACCAATGTTTTGATTGCATGAAAAATAATTGGCAAGTGATTAATTAATTTTGCTTTAAATTTTCATGCAAAAAAAAAGCAACTAATTGGACATATTCGCATGTTTCTTAAGTTTTATGATTTGCTTGTCATTTCTAATGGTAAACTGAATATCTTTGGGAGACATTGAAGGCATCATCTTGGATTGGAATATTTTAATAATTACGATAATTTGCAGGATTAATGGATACTTAAACATAATACTTTATATCCTTAGTCTAACAGCTGACAAAGGTGTATCATCTCTGTACAGATCCATGTTTTGCCTGATCCTAGTAGACATAACTGGGTTGAGACGTGTTGTGTTGCAATTTCAGTAAAATCCTAACTCTACAGACTACAATTTAAGCATTAATATCTACTAGAGTTTTGAATTTGGCAATCCAGTGACATGTTGACGCATGTTCAACTATCTGAATCACCTCTAGTGTGTAGAGGGGTTTTCCTGCCTCAGAATAAGCCTTTGTGAAGAGACAGCGCAGAACAGTAAAGCATGATTGATCTCCATATAATAAAACCCATCAGTCTGTCTCACCCTGTATGGCAGGAATGTTTCTATTCTGTTTCTCAACATTTCATTAACACTGGTGTGTATTATGCATTAGTAACTATAACCCCATTTAACAAAAGTGCTTAAAAAATAGATTTCATTTTGGCGCAGGTGTTTTTCCTGTTGGATAAAACCTCATTTGAAGGAGCGCCAAAATTTCCTCTATGGGGGAAAAACCCTGCCATAAACCAAAGTCTGCCGCCTTATAGACAAAAGGTCCATCTCCTGTGATGTATTGTAAGAGAACATGAAACGTACCACAAAACACTCAGTCTGCAGCTCCTTTCTAAATGCCTCTACACACTGTACGATTTTAACTATCTTTTAAGTTCACAGCTTGCTACACTGTACCACATAAATCTAATAATCTTTGGGCACGACGTAAAGTCTGCTCTGTGCAGATTGCACGATGAAAACGCAGCTGAATCACAGCCTCCGATGTACCGTAATTTCTGGACTATTGAGCACACCTGAGTATAAGCCGTACCCACTAAACTTAAAAAGATAAAAAATTTTGTACATATATAGACCACACTTGTCTATAAGCCACACGTGTCCACGTTGTAACATGAGATATTTACACAGAAAGATTGGTTTAACTTTTAATTAAATAAATTCTTTTTTCGAACAGTGCCTGTAACACGGCAGTAAAACGCATTGAGTCAGTTCTTCACGCTGCTGATCCCAACGTCCCACCATCGATTCATTGACGCCAAGCTTGTGTGCAGCAGCTCTATTTCCTTCTTCGACAGGCAGATCGATTGCCTTTAACTTAAAAGCTGCGTCATATGCATTTCTTGGTGTGTTTTCCATGATGAGGGTGTGTGCATGAAGCGCAAAATGACTGATCTGAAGAATTTAGTGTGAGTGCCTTTGATTTAATTGAACAGTTTCATTGGTCGGATGTGAAGAGGCTAAACATATTGACGGCATGAAGCTTGCCCGTAAAAATCTGTACGCTGGCCGCATCATTGTATAAGCCGCAGGGTGCAAAGCCTGTGAAAAAAGTAGCGGCTTATAGTCCGTAAAGTACGGTACATGAGTCGACGTGAATGCGCAAGAGTAAAACATCATATGCAAGTGCCATCCATCCTTGAAAAATAAACAACTGAAGCATAAACAGAGCGCCTACAATGACAAGGAAACTAACGAAACATGAACGGAGCCCTCGCTTTTGTGCATTTGCTAGCTGCTAATGTTGGGTTCCTAACCTGGGAGCTGCAGTTCCAGCACTATATCCTTCCATACTTTGTTGTTTTTTGTCCTGTTGTGGTATGAACTGGAGGACACGTCAAAAAGGCTTCTGCTGTCACAACTCTATCAGGCTGTCTTCTTTGTTTAAATCCCACATACTTGTTTTGATGCATTTTGCCATTGTCGCCACAAATCATCTATTTTGGGTTAGCACCAGTTTTGCACTGATCAGTACGTCATTTCATACTGCATTTCTATTGGTTAGTTTTCATAGGGCGCAGCAGCAGTCACACTGTGAGATGATCACCCCAAATTTCTGACAGAATTTTATTGCAGCTTGTCTTTCGTCCCAAGACCATGACAACGGCCGTCCTTGAACCTGTCTCACAGTGCGACGTAGGACCATGGATTTAGAGCCAAGATATCTCCACGATTCTCTCACGATTGTTATCTTTGGTCTTGGACGGCCGAAAATCACAAGTGTGTAGGGGCCTTAATACATTCTCCTCTGTTCTGCAGGCGTTCATCCGGCGTTGTCTGGCCTACCGCAAGGAGGACAGGTTTGATGTTCACCAGCTGTGTTCGGACACCTACCTCCTCCCTCACATGAGACGTTCAAACTCCTCTGGCTCCCTGCAGCCCTCCGCCTCATCTCTGCCCACCTACTGACTCTCAAGACTTGACGGGACCCTCTGGCCGATCTCAAGGCACGATTGTTGAAATCGGAGGATAATAGACGTGGATTTTTTTTTTTTTTTTACCTGAGCTGTTCCTATAATGGATAAATTAGCAACAGAAGAGAGTAAAATGGAAATATGAGATGGAAAACGGAGAAGAAGTGGAAAGAGGATGCTCCCATTGTGTTGTACAGAGTTGTGCCCTTGAACTCAACGGTGTGAGAGATGGGACAGAATATAAAATGAAAGACTGAAAAACAGAAAGGAGGCAGAGATGAGAGAGGCTCAGCACTGTTGGGGGAACGATGAAGCTGGTGGATTTGGTTTAGGACTTAATTAACCCCTTAGGAGACATTACAGCAGTATAGGACCTCCTAGATGTCCACACCCACCTCTCGTAGCTCTTCACACATCTACACTTTCATAATACACCTTATGAAATGGTGAATTGTGTCAGCATGAGGCAGTCTTGTTGCTCATGAGGGTGGCGGACAGAAGAAGACGGGTTAATAGACGAGTGTTTGTACATCAAATATCGACTACCTGCGATTCATTTTAAGGCACAAAAAGATGGTTGCATCTCATTCAATTTCCGCCTGCAGCTCCTCTGCAGGAGTTAACTTGATAGACACACACAAAAAAAAAGAAGTTCCAGATTAAATTTCTGGGGTCGATTTGCACTTCCGAGTCGGATCACGTTGTCGTGGCCCCACGTTTGGCATGAAGCATCACAGTGTAGGCTCGCACTCGACTTATCCATAGTCAGATCCTCCGTTCAGAGTTTTGTTGGTCCACAGAGAGCGGACCTGTGCATCTGTCTTAATCCATTTTTCAAGCGCGATGTTCGAGAAGGTGTGAATGTTGCAGCACTGTGTTGTCGTAGACGTCCTCATCGACCTGCCTGAAGAGGGCCGGACTTTTATTAGAAGTTACTGTATTGCAAAAGCTGTCATCGGGTCACAGGATTCATTGTACATTTCATGTGCAGGAGACATTACTCACTAGCAAATATATAATAACAAGGCTTTCCCTTGCTTCCCAGTGTTTCAGTTTGCTCCGTTTATTTGTGTCCCCCCCTCTCCTGAAAGCTGTTCTCAGTTTTTGCTGCTATAAATGTTGCTTTTAGTTTTGTAACGTGAATGATTTTCACCGCGCATATGTGCATACTTGAACTGTGTTAAGGAGCCTCTTTTTATGAAACAGACACCTGCTGTGCTGTTCAAGGGAATGCAACACATTTTCTTCTGCCACCATCAGACGTCTTCGTGTTTTGTTTTTTTTCTTGCTTTGTTTACTTTCCTGTAAAAGTCCAACAAACATGGAGAGGAATCCCGGCGTGCCACGCGGTACGGAGCGCTCACACCTGTTCATGCCAGTTAAACGTGGGCGTTCCTGGTTGGCTGAGCTGCAGCTTGATATACTGCAGCTAGAAGTTAAAGTGGAATATAATCCAAATGTTGTCATCCTGTAAATAAAACACTTACCTGTATGTTGTTGTGACATTTTAAGTCCTCTCAGACGGAGGCAAACCTGGACTCTGGCCAAAGCTCACCCGTGGCAAGAAGCAGAAACATTCTTGGGTGAGAAATCCGATAAAAAGGCAAGTGGGAGCCGTTAATAGCAAGTGGTGGGCGTCTCATCTTCCTTTTGCGCCTGCATAGAAAATAAGCCTTAATCGATTTTTTTTTTTTTTTTTTTTTTTTTTTATAACATGGGAATTGTTTGATGAAGGAAAAGCTAGTTCCGCTAACATGACAGAAGCATTAAACTGCAGCTCCTTGAAGTGCAGTGAAACCGGTAAAGTTTGTCCAGTTTGATAAATTGAACTTTTATTTACTCGGGTGCACCGAGGCGTAAAACAAACATCCCCCTCCTGTCTGATTTTCTCCCTGTTCTCCACTTGACAAAACAGTAGAAATGGGTTCTAGGGCACCTGATTAACTGTGTAGACAGATCAGCCATTAGAGAGGTACATGTCGGATCACGGTAGCGACGGGGCTGCAATGTCATTCACATGCAATAAAGATTGCCTTACAAGCATTAATTCCTGCAGTGTGACCCATATTTCCTGCGGAGGGTTATGCAACCTCGCTAGAAGTGTCTGAAACAAGATGGAGCTCAGAGGAAGGCAGTGACATCGACGTGTTAATGAGAGGATACATTTACAATATGGCACCTTAGACTCCATTTGGAAGCCATGTTTTGCAGTATTACGGAAATATATTCACTGAGAAATACTTAATCATTTGGTAATAGTTCAGTCAGCAGGTTATTGTTATATAGTACACAGCTAAGCAAAACAATGCTATAATAATGAGTTGAGTTTTGTATATTCATAAATTGACCGTGTGAACTGTTTGAATATATTTTGGTTTGGTAGTAGTTTTAACATTTCAAACGCATTTTAAGGTCCATATTGTGAAAATTTTAAATTACAGGTTGGACTGTTGTAGATATGCAAAACAAGTGAAGTTGCAAAAAAATTAAAATTTCATTAGGTTTTATTCAAAATTAACCAACTATGCTACATTCATGCACTTTAATAGGCACTACAGAAATATGCTAACTAGCCTTCTTGAAAAGAAAAACGATGCATCGCTTGTTTTTGCTCGGGTGAATACATGACTACAACCAACAGTCATTTAACTTAGCGTAGCATAAAGACTAAACATTTTTTGATACTCCATTTGGAAGCCATATTTTTGCAGTATTACAGAAACATATTTATTGAGAAATACTTAATCACTTGGTAATAGTTCAGTCAGCAGGTTATTGTTGTATGGTGCACAGCTAAAATATCAATTTCCTGCCAAAGTGCCGTGTATGGAAGCAAAACAAGGCCCTAAGTATGAGTTTGTTTTTTTGCATATTCATAAATCTACCTTGTGAAGTGTTTGGATGTATTTCTGTTTAAATCCAACTTTGTATTTTGTATAGTAGTAGTTTTAACTAATTTAAAAACCATTTCAAACACATTTTAAAGTTCATATTGTGAAAATTTTAAATTACAAGTCGGACTGCTGGAGATACCCAAAACAAGTGAAAGATTTTCATTTGGATTTATTTATAATTAACAAACTATGCTACATTATTGCACTTTAACAGGCACTGCAGAAATATGCTAACTAGCCGCCTTGAAAAGAAAAAAAAATCGATACGTCGCTTGTTTTTGATCGGGTGAATACATGACAACAGCCAGCAGTCATTTAGTTTAGCTTAGCATAGCATAAAGACTGAACATTTTTTGATACTCCATTTGGAGGCATGTTTTGCAGTATTACAGAAAATTTATTGAGAAATACTTAATCACTTGGTAATAGTTCAGTCAGCAGGTTATTATACGGTGCACGAATAAATCTCAATTACCTGCCACCTGTGATGGTGGTCAAAGTGCCATGTATGGAAGCAAAACAAGGCTGTGATGAGTTCGCTTTTTTGTGTGTGTATTCATAAATTTACCTTGGAAACTGTTGGAATGTATTTTGGTTTGGTTTGGTAGTTTAACAAATTTAAAAACCATTTCCAACACATTTATTGTGAAAATTTTTAATTACAGGTAGGACTGTTGGAGATATGCGAAACAAGTGAAGCTGCAAAAAAAAAAATTTAATTTGGATTTATTTATAATTAATCAACTATGTTGCATTCTTTAACAGGTAGTACAGAAATATGCTAACTGGCCTTCTTGGAGAAAAAAAAAATCGATGCCTGTTGTTTTTTGCTCGGGTGAATACATGACTACAGCCAGCAGTCATTCGGTTTAGCTTAGCATAGCATAAAGACTGATTTTTATAAAAAAAAAAAAAAAATCGAAATCTCACTCGACTTCTCCGGGCGTGCAGTCGTACGATTGACTTCAAAACGTACCAGAAAACAGCTTTGTGTCGTCGCGCCTTTGTTCCTCCTGGAAAGCCGCCGATTTATCACACTTGCTTGAACAGGCACATCTCAGCTACTGTACGCCGACTACTTCTTTTGTCAGCAAAGTGCATCGCCTACACAACAAATCCATGGCTGAGCACAGACAAAAGGCACTGCGTTAAATGGGTCAAAAGCCTGCAGCTTTCCTCAAGACCCCCTTCAGTGACAATCAAGTTTCCTCAAGTTAGTGTCCGATGTTTTTAATACGCTGGAAGGGTGAGATAGGCAGTCAACGGCATTACTAAACATTTCCACATTGAAACTGCAGCGTACATGCAGACTTTTTATGCATAAGGATCCAATTAGAGGTTAAGTACAGTTGGGAAATTCTGATTCAGACATCGGCTTCATCACAGCTGTTCTTTAAGTCGGCTGATCCGGTCGTCTCTTTCGCATAGAGAGGGACATGTATCTGAGCTTTAGTAGTCCCAGTGCGGAAATTTTAACTTTGTCTTACATTTTTGTGCCAGAAATATACAGAGCCAACAGACGAGTAGGGATTGTATGGAAGCAAATCAGACTCATCAGATTCTGAATTTTAAAAGCTGCTGAATTTCTTACTTTGGAGTTTTTTGCATCAAAATTACATACGTGAATTTTTTTTATGCCTGAATTTAGCTCATCAAAATTCTAAAAAACTGTTAAAAATTCGATGTGTTCAAAATTCACCATCAAAAAATTCAATGTTCAAAATTCGCCGTGAAAAAATTTAATGTTCAAAATTCACTGTCAAAAAATTCGCTGTTCACATCCAGGGGAATCAGGCATAAACGATCCTGGCCAAAATCGAAACAACGCCCAGCCAATCACGTGACGCTCCTCCGGTCATGTGACGCGGACGGTTGACCTCACAAGACCAGGGTCAACCACGGCTAACAACGGCGCTTCAGTGAGTGTATTAATTCTTTTTGTCCTGTATGTGGTTTGTTTTTGTGTGAGTCAGTAACCTGTAATGCATGCCGTTAGCCGCGCTAGCACAGCGTTAGCCGCGCTAATACAGCGCTAGCACACAGCGTTAGCCGCGCTAATGCAGCGCTAGCACACAGCGTTAGCCGCGCTAATGCAGCGCGAGCCACGCTAATACAGTGTTAGTAAGAGATTCAGCAGCTTTTAAAATTCTGAATCTGATGAGTCTGATTTGCTTCCATAGGATTGAATTAATTTAATCCTGGGGGGGGGGGGGGCTCCATACAAACACAAAGGGGAATTCAGACTACATAAAATTGAGGTTTTCAGTAGAGGGTGCATTTGAGAAATAGGTGTTTGATATTTATTCATAAAAGCAATTAAACATATTGTGGCCTACTTACTATTGTTACCCACATCTGAAACAAGGATTCAACAAGAAGTTTAGTCCACGTTTTCACACGTGTTAGACCTGTTTGTTCACCTGCTGTTGACGGGTATTTATTAAAGCTTAGTCAAGTTTGGATAGTCATTTCCTTAATGGTTTAAGTTTCTTTTATTGGCTTTATTTTTAAGTATTTTTTAACCTATTTTTGAAGGCTGATTCAACCACAATTTAACCCTGTAAATTGTGGTAAATATAGAAAAAAATGAACAAAAAAGTAAACAAAATTTTTATTTATTTATTTATTTATTTATTTATTTATTTATTTATATATATATATATATATATATATATATATATATATATATATATATATATATATATAAATTAAAAAAACCTAAATATAGAAAAAATGAGCAAAAAAACCCTAAAAGTAAATAATAATGATTGTATATATATATATATATATATATATATATATATATATATATATATATATATATATATATATATATATATATCCAAATATAGAAAAAATGAGCAAAAACTAGAAAACATAGAGAAAAATGTGCAAAAATGTCCTAAAAAGTATATAATAAAATTATAGTATATATATCTGACTATAGAAATAAATTAGCAAAAAATGAAAACTAAAAAAATATAAATAATATAATCCCAAATATAGAAAATTTTCCAAAAAAAAGGTAGAAAAAGAGCAAATATGCAAAAAAAAAATATATATATATATATATATATATAAAAAAAAATATATAAAAAATATTTTTTAAAAACTAAAGCTGAACAATGTGTTTTGCTGGGTTCTGACTTATTCACTAGTATTTAACACAAGCTTTCCACACCATACATCTGACTTTTTTTTTTTTACAGCCATGATCACAATCACTATTTTTTTAATCATTGTTTTTCTTTCAAAGTATGACACTTGATCTTCCATGTAAGTCTTAATGTACACTCACTGCTGTAACAACTCAGTTTTTTTTTTTTTGTCAGCGCTTCTTGTTCGCGTTTATTTGTGTAAGGCTCATCGAGACAAAAACAGAGCACTTGAAAGAGGAGCAACAAACATTTAAGACTGAACATTAACACACAGAGGCATCATGTAAAATTAATTTGGCTTTATTGCTTGCACTGTGCATACAGTAGATGTTTTGTTGTTACAGCGACACCTTGTGGCTGCACTGCAACCCTGCCAACCAGTTCACTTCGGCCTCACCAAGACGACATGTGCTGTGTATTTAATAACCTCACACGCTACCTACGAATCACCCAACAGCAAGCACACACTCTGCTCAGTAGCTCATGTAAACCTCCATCTGTTCTGGCGTGGCCTCCGGGCCGTTATTGTCTCTGTGGTGGAGATGTTGTGTATTATAGAGTTCTGGATATACATGGAGACGTACGAAGGGACTAATAATTTCAAAACACAAAAGGCGGTGCAAAATAATGCAGATTCATTCATTGGGTAGAGAAACTCGTACAGCAATTTAAACAAAAATTAATACATGTTAATCAAATTAATCTACTGGTCAGGGGCTCTATTAACTAAAAATCAAACGGTTACAAACTAGAGCTGGACGATAAATTCTACCATGATGAATTCAGATTTATTTCTTAGTACAGCAGTGCATAATTTCTTTCCAGTATGACCAGTTAAATGACGTCTAGACTGGATTAACTGGTTGGTTTAACTTCCAGTTAGGCGTCACTGGTTGCTATCCTCAGTTTAATGATGAATGATTCAGGAATTCAGTGAACTCAGTTTAACGTCCAGCCCCGTTAACATACATCGGTTATATAAAAAAACTGAAACAAAGATGTCAGATCAGAAAGGGGGAAATTCCTAACAGTTCTTTGCCTTGTTGTATCTGCAGAAGTGCGAGGCGAACTACAAACCGGAGAGTAGACCTCGTCTTCCTCGTACAGTAGCGAAGGCAAGCTGCAGTGCTACCAGTTCCTCTGCATTATGACGATCTGGCAACTCGGACACGTAGGTCAGACCAGTCTACAGCCGTCCTCCATTCCTCTTATCCTTCATCGCCACCCATAACGGGAGCATGCTGAGCGCTGTGTCTTAATAGGTGCATCTGTCTGCCTGTCCCTCTTGGCCAAATAAATAGAAAAAAAACACAGAGAAAGACAGAATGGAGAAAGAGAGAGACCAGGTGTGTTTTAGTTTTGATGGCTTTGAGTGGGATTCCCACGTTACGATGACGGTAGTGTTGCTTCCGTAGGAGCTGGTGTTTCTGAGACAGCTTCTGTTGGCGCTGTGGCGTCGGCGGCTGGGACGGTCGCAGGCGCCGCTGAGACTGTAACCGAGGCTGGAGGGGTGGAGATGGAGGCGGGCACCAGGGGAGTCAGGCCCTGAGAGAGGAGAGGAGGCAGCTGGGAGGGCAGCATGGTGGGCAGAGGGGGCAATGGGGCAAGACCTGGGAGGTTCAGGGGAGGGAGAGGAGCCAGAGGTGGAACTGTGGAAGGAAAAACAAAGTTGCAGTTAATTGATGCATTCATGATTAAACTCACAAACACGGTACATTCCTATATTTAACCTTCCTGTTGACCTCATTTACGGGCACCAAAAAATATTGTTTCCTTGTCTGAAAAAAATCCAAAAATTCAGCAAAAAATTCTCCAAATTTCTGAAAATTTGCAAAACCTTCAGGAAGAAAATTCCAATAATTCCTTAAAAGTTTCCCTTAAAAGTTTTATTTTTAAAAAAATCTCCCAAATTTGGCAGGAAAATTCTTGTAAATATTTTCAAAAATGAGTACAAATCTTCCAAAAAAAATCCTAAAAATATCTAAAGTGATTACATATATATCAGTAAAACTTCTAATATTTTCTTTAAGAACATTCACAAAAAAATCAACCAAAATCCAGTGAAATTCACTGGATTTTGATAGATTTTTTTGTGAATGTTCTTAAGAAACATTTTTAACATTTTTTTTCCACCAAAAAATGTTCAAAGATTTCTCAAAAATGTTGAAAATGTGAACATCAGAAGTTTCACTGTGAGAATATCTTTTTCCCACATTTTCAAACTTTAAAACGGGTCAATTTTGACCCACAAGACGACACGAGGGTTAAAGTATGAGATGTGAAGTGGTTTGAAAATATGTTCATTGGAATGTTTACTGAGAGTGTGATGAGAAACGTTTGTTGTGAATACATGTAGCAGCTACTTGGCTAAGATTAAAAATTGGTAGATTAAACAAAGTGGAGGTAGCATGTTAATTAGTGGGGTCAAAGTACCAAGTATTGAAATTAGAGGTGGGACTGTTTGAGGTATCTAAAACAATAGATGTTGCAGATGCTGTGCTTCCTTCAGTTTTTTTTTTCCTTCTAGGATTTTCCCACAATTTACCAGCCAACATTACATTATCGCACTTTAACAGGTAGTTAGGAAATATGCCAACTTGCCTTCTTGCTAAGAGGTTGTTTAAAAAAGAAATGCTTCTCTTGTTTCTGTTTCAAGAATGCAGGACTACAGCCAGCAGTCGCTTAGCTGAGCATAGACTCTGAAAACAGCAAAAATGTTTTATTTTTAATGTTTACACAAACTAGACATGTTAATTAGTGATTTTTTTGGAAATGTTTTATTTCCTATTGCATGCAAGTGGTTGGTTTCTTAAGGCAGCGTAGACTAGAATGTATGGCAGACATCAAAACGTAATACACCAAAGCTGCATTTTGTTGCACTTTAATTGTCCAGGAAAGCAGCTGTTTTATCACATTTGCTCCATTCTAATTGTTCAGTCTTTCATAAGATAAAAAACAAGCACGGGAGGGAATATAACAAAAATCTGCGGTTGCTTTGCAATGCTGATAATAATCTAAACCCTGCAAGTAAAGTGTTTGTCACTTTGGAAGCCACTTGTACACAGCTTGTATGTGTGGTATGAAGTGAGTATTTTATACAGTAGACAAGGCTTCTCACTCACCTGTCGTTCCTAACGGTGGTGGTAAGGTGCTGCTGCCTGCTAGTGACACGGCACTGAGGTCTGGGAGTGGCAGGTTCAGGTTAGGGAGGTTAGGGAGTGGCGGTAAGCCAGCTGGGAGGGGCATCAGACCTGAACACACACAAACGCACACAACAAATTCATTCAATACTTAAACTACCAGCGTCATAAACTATGCTTCACGAAACAACTTTGGAAATAAAAAAATATCACAACAAAACTGGCAGGGATGACCTTTCATATGAAGATTAGAAAAATTGAGGGCAAAAGAAATGTCAGCAGTAGTTGATGGCAACAGAGAGGCTTTGTGGAGTTACTTAACATAAATAGATTCACTCAAAGTGTGCAGTGTGTACACACAACTTTATATTGGCCACTAATGCAGTAGAGACAATGAATACGCCCTCATAAATCTGTGAAGAAAGAGCTGGAATACCGCTGCTGCCTTTGGGCTTTCTCAAATGCATGATGTGAAAGCTGACAGGCTCAGTAAACAGAGTGACACCGACAAACGGCGTACCTGATAGCGTGGTGGCCGGGTTGAAGCTGGTGGCGGCAGGATTGAGTGGAGTGAGGGGGGTGAGGGAGGGGTTGGTGGAGGAGGGCAGCAGAGGGACTGTAGGCAAACCTGGAGGGGAGGCAGGAAAACAGCACAAATTAGACAAGAACATGTTTAGAAACACTAAATATTCCTGTCATGTATCAAGTCTAAATGTTGGATTAAAGGACATAATTACCTGTCTGTAGCTCACTGGGCATGGTGGGCGGGGCTGAGCTGATTGACAGGTTGGACAGTGACTCTTCAAGGCTGGAGGGGACAGCAGGAGCAGTGGGAGGAGGGGTCACGGCTGAAAGCTGGACCTGAAGGAGTTAAAGAGAGAACATGAGGGAGGTGGAGGAAAAGATACTGCTATCAAACAGATAAGGTCACATTCATCCAAACGTGCAATTAACTCTAATGAAAAACACTGCTCTGTGTCCCTCCTGCCTGCTCTGCTGAATACACAATGAGGACATTTACAGTTACGGAGTGTGTGAAAAAAGTCAAGACACAAAACCTAAGATATTTTCAAGGCCATGCCTGCACACACACTGCATACTGATTAGTAAAGTTTTGCTTGAATGCGATAAAGCATAAGAGACTAGCTTTCAGGCAGATAAAGTAGGTGAGTAATAGTGGGAAACATTTTAGGACACAAGTACTGCTGCAAATGGTGATTTTTAGCAATTATGTTCATATTTAGGCTACATTTTGGGGTGAGAATTTCAATGTGAACTGAGGCACAGCGATATGAGTCCTGACCTCTGTGAATCCGTCCTTCAGCGGACTGACAGGCTCACTGGGAGAGTTTCCTGGGAAGCTAATCTTCTTCCCCTCCTCGAAAGGCCGGGTGGGAATCCTGTGGAGGTATCCGTAACCAATCCCACACCCAAGGCTGGGAAAAGGAGAAGAATAACGTTGAGAATCCAAGCGATAAATCTACGATCTTTCTTTGCATGTTTGCATGTTCTCCCATGTTTTCTCTGGGTGCTCCAGCTTCCTCCCACAGTCCAAAAATATGCTGAGGTTAATTGATTATTCTAAATTGTCTGTAGGTGTGAATGCGAGCGTGATTGTTTCCAAGTGTAGCCCTGTGATAGACTGACGATCTGTCCAGGATGTCACCTGCCTTTGCCCCATGTCAGCTGGGAAAAGCTCCAGCGACCCTAATGAGGATTAAGTGGTGTATAGATAATGGATGGATGTTATTCACCTACTCTCTCCACTGTCGTTATCATAAAGGCTCAGAACAAACACCAACAACACCTGTAAGTCTCATACCAAGAGTGCAAGTGTGTTTAAGGGTTGTATTACCTGCCCTCTCCTCCCCACGCACTGTTAGGTGTAATGACCACCTCTCTGCAGTTATCAGTGTCCGTGTTGTACACATAGAGCTTCAGGCCCTTCCCCTCGTGGCTCTCTATCAGAGAGAAGAGGTCCTCAGACTGAAGACAGTCACCAAGTGGCATGGATGGATGGTGGACAAAAGGAGGAGACACACAATCAGTATCATGTGGAGAATTTGCAGCGAGAACCTGAAAGTGCTGAGAGCGTACCTCATTCATAACAGTGTCGGCTCCAATGATGTAGTCGGTGTGTGGCCGCAAGCCGGCGAGTGCTGCTGGAGAATTAGACTCCACTTCCTGTTACAGAGAGCAAGCACATTACTGCTGCATCGCATAAATGGAGACAACACAATGCAGACAAGCCCTTGTGGCTACCTACCAGCACATGCCAAACATTCTCGTTAGCTCCCTCAAAACTGCAGAAGCGGATTGAGACACCAAGCAAGCCTTGGCCCCCCCACAGGTTGCTGGGCGTGACTGTGGACTCCCGCAGCTCCAGGGTCTTTGACGA
Organism: Amphiprion ocellaris; assembly: GCF_022539595.1. Classification (NCBI taxonomy): domain Eukaryota; kingdom Metazoa; phylum Chordata; class Actinopteri; family Pomacentridae; genus Amphiprion; species Amphiprion ocellaris. Next base: position 8,591,047 of record NC_072775.1, on the reverse strand, counting down.
GTAAACCAGCATCTTCACTGGTTTCTCCACACTGGCTTTGAGCAGGTCCTTCAAGGTGTCGTTGTCCTTGTTCTGTAGAAAACAAAGATAAAGAAAGAAGAGGCGACCATGAAAGACAGCATTCCTTATGACTTGCACTTGCTACACTTGCTGCTGTGTCTTACCAGTCTTGTGTTATTGATGGAGACAATGAAGTCAAAGAAAGGCTCCAGTCCTGCCCGGTGTCCAGGCGAGTTCTCCTGAACCTGCACAAAGATGAGAGTCATGCTGAGTGGCCGGACTGTGACGCTTTTTGCACTTTATTGATTGTCATGTAATTAAATAGTACTGACCAACACATACGTGAGCCATCCATTCAGTGGCTTTCAAATGAGCAACTTTTGGGATACAAACAAGTCATATGTGATTTGGGTTTTGATTACAATATGCACAAATATCACTGTAGTCATTGCTAAATGACTACTACTGCACAGACAAGATGTGGCTAATCCTGCTGTAGTCTACACAACTGCACTGATGTCAAGTTTAGCATCTATGTTAGCTACTACTACTACTAGCTACCTGATGTTACTGACAATTCACGTTTGAAAACTTGGAGTAGGACGACCAACGGCAGCTATACAGACAGTTGTAGCTTGTTACCACAGTTGAAATAGAACACAACAAGGTAAGAGTAGCCCTGTGCACAGAGAAAGTGTCCGATATTGGATGTATTAGTGGATCCAGCTTGGCATCTGTCATTCAGTAGCCACGTAGCTTTAGCTACCTCCAACAATAGTGCTGCTCAGCTTCTTGTGAATATATTTAATTAGCTGGTATAACAGGTATACACAGACAATGTGGAAAGATAAGCTAAGTAGCACTGACACAACTCCAAAGCGCACAACATTCCACCTGTCAGGGTGCTGAGCCAAAGGGAGGCCGCAGCGCTCATCCCCGGCTTCTCGTCAACACACAGAGCCAGGAATCCTCCTCCTCTGACCGGATGCTAAAGCTAACAGCTAACAGTGCGATGTAGAAGCTGAAAACTCACCCGGAGGACGTGGTAGCCCTCGGAGCCTCCTCCAGGTATCTCCACACTCTGCGAACCTCCCATGGCCTTGCTGTTTTAGGGCTTTTTCAGTGTTTTTACAGCAGCTTGTTAGCCAGCAGAAGTGGGATACCTGAGCGCTTCGCACCGGTTACACGTCGCCAAATGACGAGCGGAGCGATGCGCATGCTCCGTAACGTGGCAGGAAATAACGCCTTTTCGACGCTGACAAATTCCTGTTCATTCAAACAAGTCAACTCACGGCAGCTTGTCTGATTTCAAGATCATATTTAAATATTTTTATTGGTAACAGCACAGCCTTTCATTCCACTTATCTAAAATAAACGGATAAATGTTTTAAATAACATAATGAGTGAAATTATAATTCAATATTGTGCCACATTACAAAGAGACTGCAAGTGAATAGGGAAACATTTTTAACCTATCTAAGCTAATAATATTCCCCTAATTGGGCATATCCAGATCAGAACTCTCAATATTGGATAAAGTCAGCTTTAAAATTCTTGTTTCATTTTGTTGACACACTAGAGTCAAAAGAGATTTTGTTATCTCCATTTTAAAACTCCATCAATCAGAAATTACTGTCAACAACCAGTGGAAAAATGCACTTTTGTCATGTTCTTAGGAGTTAAATGTTCTACAAATCAGGCCTGTAATGATATATGGATAAACCCCTATGTAGAAACCTTTAGGTCTTAGGAAAACAGCCTTCATGATATGATTGTAAAAATCCATACACATAAATTAAAAAAAAGACAAAACAAAAACTGGAAATCACTATTTAAACTAACTCATTTGATTACCTACATCAAGACAATTATTTTTAATTGCAAAATATTTCTGAAGTTTTATGATTTAATTTGCAAATGGACATTGTCTAATTAAATATGCACAATAATAATAATAATAAATAGTTCAAAAGACAAAGTGTAATAAACACTTGACAGTATATTTTGGATGTTTCCTTTCTGCTTGTCCAAAAGAAGGAAAATATCCCCAAAGTTGACCCATGCCTAAAAAAGTTTTTAAAACAACTTTCTTTCTTTGTGCTCACTTTATTAAATAACACTTTTAGTCAGTGTTGATGTAATTATGTGTCTCGATGGAAAACTTACTGTCTAGAAATTTGCAGTTATTTAAAAGTTTCTGCTTTAATTTAGCTCCCTCTCAAAGCCTTTATCAAGTCCAATGTAACCATTTTCATGCTCTGCAGGTTCGGTAGCAATAGTTAGAAAAAATTTCTAATTAAAATCCCCAATATCATTGTAGATATAAAACAAACTGGCCTTGTAGTGACAGTATTTTATTCTAAAAACAGAAAAGTCGTAGAATAAAGAACTTGTGTAACATAAAGTAATTAAGCTAGGAAGAATTAAAAACAATGAGTGCCATGTACAGTATGTATACCAAGTCAGTGGACTGGATAGTGTAAAAACTCAGCTAATCTTGTTGTATTTATCCCCCAGTGCTTATTGTACTTTTGTGTAAAATGCTTTGTTGCACGAGACACATATTACTGAAGTAAATCTACTCTTGTTTCATCTCACACAAGCACACAACTACATTCATTTATAGTGTATTAAACCTCTATTCATAACAGGGTTAAATAATAATTAATGAACAGTGTGAAGTCAGTGTTTATCAGAATCAGCTTTAATGGCCAAATACGCACACAACATACAAGGAATTTGGTTTCGACTGTTGATGGCACCCTAGGAATATTGAAAGAGAATAATAATAATAATAAAAAAAAATTATACAAAGAAGATCAGGGGGAAAATAGTGGTAAAAAATGTATAACACAATATATACAGATATTTACAAGCTAGAAAGGAATTTATAAACACAGCAGTGCAAAATGATAAATGCTACATGAGAATGCTGCTATAGTGCAAAAAGTACTGTACATATCCATTGATATACTGTCTATTGTACAGGTGTGGAGCAATGATTCAGCTGTTTATTGTCAAACTGTTTCTAAAGCTTGAATTTCTGCCTCTGAAGGGCTGAGTTTGAACAGACCTTTTATGAATTATTATCCTCTAGGTTTATTTATCTATGATACACAGCAGGTCGTAACCACTCTAAGGCATGAGGTCATCTTTTAGCCCCGGAGCTTCTTTTGTATTGTTGTATTGAGTTGCAGTGTATTATGTGTCCTTTCAGTTCCCTGCTTTTATGGTTCAGAGGACAAGGCTTTCAAAACCAGCTGCTTTTTTCTATGAAGGAGGAGTGTGTTTTAAAAAGTCAACATACTCAATCGATGTCAGTACACTCCGCTCCTACTATAGTGCTGAAATTCACATGGTGGATATTTGTAATGTATTTTGCTTTTAGTATGTGTTTAAACACAACAAGTGAATCATTATTTAGCTCCAACTAGCAGCTCTTGATAGAAAAAACACTGTCCTCAAATGATTCTCAGTGGCTCATGTGAAGGGTTTTTAATGTGTAGTGGAGTCAAAATAATACAAATTCAACCAGTTTTGTTCACTGATCTTTCGCTTATTCAAGTTTAATAGACATTTTGTTCATCAAGGCAGAATTAACACAAACTCATTGCCTTTACATGGACTGATCATACTTGATGACCCAACCTGAACCTGGAAAAACCTCATGAGTAGTTATACTTGACGTAACTTACAGACTGTAAAAAGAGGTTACTGCATTAGAACATAGTAAATATTTTATTTTGAAGCTGATCTGTTTTTAATTTGCAATGTAAAACTATCATATCAAATGAGACCAGAACAAAAACCACTGAGTTAGTAGCACAACTTTACTCAACATTTAAGCCACATATCTCATGTTCCATTTTGCTTTCTATCGTGGTAAAGATCTTTTTTATTTTGCAATTTATGTATAATCTAAGCACCTAAACTGACTTCTGCGTAATGGAACTTTAACCCTTCTGTTGTTTTCATTTATGGGCACCAAAAAATACTGTTTCCTTGTCTAAAAAAAAAGTCCAAAAATTCAGCAAAAAAATCCCCCAAATTTCTGAAAATTTGCAAAACCGTCAGGAAGAAAATTCCAGTAATTCCTTAATAGTTTCCCCTAAAAGTTTTATTTTTAAAAAATCCCCCACATTTGGCAAGAAAATTCTTAATATTTTCAAAAAATGAGTAAAAATCTTCAAAAAAATCCTAAAAATATCTAAAATGATTACATATATATCAGTAAAACTTCTAATATTTTCTTTAAGAACATTCACATAAAAATCAACCAAAATCCAACAAATTTCGCTGGATTTTGGTTGATTTTTATGTGAATGTTCTTAAGAAACATTTTTAACATTTGTTATTTTCCACCAAAAAATGTTCAAAGATTATCCCAAAAATATTGAAAATGTGGACATCAGAAGTTCCACTGTGAAAATATATTTTTTTCCCACATTTTCAAACTTTAAAATGGGTCAATTTTGACCCGCAGGACGACACAAGGGTTAAGAAAAGGCATTAATAAACAGTTTAAATAAGCACAGAAGCATATAAGGACCACTAGAATAAATACAAATAAAACATACAGAGCAGAAAACTGACTTATTAAACCCTAAAGACTGGTTTGTACAATATCTCCTGATGCTCATATCAATCTATTGAATGGAGAAATACTGGTTGCACTGTAGCAATATCCACTATTCAGCTTGTCCTGTTTCAGTTTGATTGAAAGAGTAATTCTTTCCATTTAAAGATATAAACAATGTCAATCAGATCTTCTATTGTGGGTATTTCTGCTCTGAACCACTTCCTAGTGACAACTTTCCTGCCAGCTGCACTTACAATATGTAGTAGATATCTAACATTACAAGCAACCTTATCTGATGGCCTGCTGTTGCAATACAAGCCCTGTAGTTTACATTTAATGTCCAGAGTGATTTTTGCCAAATCCTATGACCCTCCTGCAGGAAAAATATCACTACAAGGCAGGTTTGTTTAATAGTCTCTGCAGAATAAACATGCTGGAAGTTACTTCAGCCAGAAAAAGCTTCCTTATGCGTGTGTTTCATTTTGAAAGCCCCCTGTGTAACACGTTAAAAGCATTTTTTAAGCCTTTTGACAGTTTTAGCATCCTTGTGCAGGCTGGGAGTCACCACCAGAGGGCGCTGGCTGCTCATCACTGCAGCTCTCCGCCACAAACTTGAGCTTCACTCCACAACCTCTATTCTGATATTTTCATGCCCTCCATTCAGAGGTTATGAAACACTGGAACCAATGCTTCTGTTTCTCTGTGAAATGGTGTCTTCATGTTAAACTCACAGGGCAAAAAGAACAGAAAGAAAGAAAGAAAGAAAGAAAGAAAGAAAGAAAGAAAGAAAGAAAGAAAGAAAGAAAGAAAGAAAATGTGAGAATATGGCAATACTCCAAGGCTTTCTGAGTTATTTAATATAGTGTGTGAGTCAAGTGTGGATTTATCGCATGTCAACAGGTTTACTACAATATCTTTATGAATAACTTTCAATTTTACTGAATTGTATATATAATATTTTAGAAGAATCTTTCTCTAAAAACGGCATGTGGTGTTTGGTTATAGGCGGCCATGTTGATTTTAGGCCTGAAAACGGCAAAAATGTCAACCATGATACAGAAAGTCCCGCAATTATATATTGACCCTCCTGTTTCTCTATGAAATGGTGTCTTCACATTACACTCATAGGACAAAAAGAACAGAGAGGTGGCAGAGAAAGAAAGAAAGAAAGAAAAAAAGAAAGTGAGAATGTGTGAGGAGAGAAAAGAGATGATCAGAGCAGTGAAAAGAGTTTAATGCTGTAGAACAGTCGATCCAACACACAGCTGGAGGCCGAACAAAACCCTCTGAGGATGATTAGGCACTGAGGCAATAATAGATATCTGTGTGTTGCTACCGACAGAGGCAGAATGAGACACTTTGGAGTGTAGACTAAAATAAAAGTCATTTTTCATGTGTGCATTTTGTGCAGCTAAAGCAAAATATAGCTGTGAGATTAGTATTTATATGTTTGAATAAGTCAGACTCAGTTTTCCCTTTAATAGACTTTATTAAAGATCCTTTTCAAGATGGTATGATTCTGTTAAAGTGCCTACTGAAAACCTCTTGGGAAACGTCTTACAGTCGGCTTCATCAAAAACCAGACTGGTACAAGAGTCATTGGCCACATACAGCACACAGACTACCTTAAATATGATTTATGCAGTTGTGCCATTCACATATGGTCCCTATTTACCGTAAATACTTTAATATAATACACATCCATTTACAATGGAAGAAAGAAAGGTGAACATTGTGCAAAGACACCAACAGGAACTTTTATATAAGATATTCCATTGAGCTCCTGTAACACTGAGAATACAAGTAATATGTATTACAATTAATATATACTATATTACAGTAAATGCATTAGGATTCAGACGGATACAACAATACTTTCTTCCCAGTCTCAAGAGGAGAGTACATTCTCACATCCTTGTGCTTCTCGCTAAAATAAAAGACCGCCACTACGGCCGGAGGATTATATAGACTTCATTCTTAATCTCATCAGAAGGCCGATCAGTCATCTCAAAACATTCAGTCAAAAAGACTCACAATCACAGAAAGAAACGCACAATAGAAATTGCATCGCAGTCGAAGGTCTATAGGTAACATTTTACAAACACCTATACTCTATAAGAAGTTATACACGAAGGATGATGGATTGTTCTGTTCCCAATTCTCTTTCTTTGGCTGACAAAATCACTATAAATAAACTTTACTCAGTTCCTCTGATTACATTTACAAATGTATTACCATGTAATACACATAAAGATGCATTTACAATAAAATACCTGAATCTGCAAACAGTGGAAACGCAATAAATATTAGTTCTTCTATAATCAAATATTAATATTCTAACAGTGTTATAAACACACATGGGTATCACATGATTGCATGGAACAAACAACGAGCCAGCGTTTTACAAGTTAAAGGTCGTCACAGACTCCTCAGGTCTGAAGACGTTTCAAATCTTAATCTAATCTTCTAGGAGGGGAAATATTGCAGACTGTAGCTCTTTTGCAGGCGGTTTACTAAATCCTCACACACTTGGCACCTATGCTGTGCACATTAGCTTATTTTTAACACAGTGCTAGCCTAAAAACACATGACAGGATACACTCTGTGTGCTACATGCACACCTGCACACAAACACTGCTTCGGGGGCTTTGGACACTGGTTCAGAACTAATGGGTCGGTGCACTGAGATTAAATATGCGTACAGCTGAAAGCACCTGGGATTCAACTGTGTGTAGCAAACGTATGATACAGCAGAATGACTCGATGATGCTTGTTATATTTTGATCTGTGCTTTTTTCCCCCTTTTAAGTGTTTTTAACAAATTCTCACACACACACACACACTCGCTCACACATTAAAAGACGAAACACACCAGACGGAAACCAGATCTCTCACACATTACAAGGTTCCACAGCTCAGACGTACATTACATCATATTTGTTGTATCAGATACTGTTTATATATTTTATCTATAGAAGGAACTCTAAGGGTTAGAGTCTCTCTCGCTGTTAGTTTCTCTGGAAACATTTAGAATGCTTCAGGCAAAGACGTGTCCTATCATTTCTCTGTCTGCAGCACTGTGAATGTTTCACCTCGATGGTGTTTGCCTGTGAAATACAACAGATAAAAGACTGCGGGTGGACAGGTTTACAGATCGTGACCGAGCCTCTCGATCTCATCGATGAGGAAGTCGATATCGGACTGGGTGGCCGCAGAATTAGAGACGACCATTCGGAAGAAGTTGACTTTGGTGCCCTGAGGCTGGTAGCCCACCATGGTGGTCCCAGACTCCATCATCATAGCTTTGATCTTTGGCGCCACCTGGTGAAATCAAAAACAGTAATTTAGAGCCGGACATTAAATGCAAATAACAGTAATTCATTTAAATGTAAGTTAGAGGTTATGCGAGAAGAAAAAGTAAAAGATGCTGGGAGTCGTACCCTGTGGAGTTTTTCTCGTCTCTCGTCACCGTCTGGCATTCCTCTCAGGCTGGGTGGGATGTACCAGAAGCAGACGTTGGTGTGTTGGGGCTGCACACAGAAATACACACAATGAATTAACACACACCTCGGACGTTTTTTATTTACATCACACAAAATGAAAGATAAGAAATACCAATTCTTTTTGTTAACTAGGCCCCCAAATGTGTTTTCTTAAAGGTCCCATATAGTGACAGTTATTGTTTGTTGTGTTTTGTGGTTGTTATGAACTCGACACTGCCTGCATCTGAGATTGACAATCATAGATGCAGGGAGCTCATTCTTCCTGAAGGGGGCAGCAACAGCAGCAGCAACTCACTGGTTTCAGAGCCATTTAAAACAGCCTCAAAACCATAAATTAATACGTTCAAATTAACCACTTCTGCAGTATTTTGAGCTGCTGGGACATGTGAGATTCTGAGTAATGTGCTGAAAAGATTCACAATATGGAGCCTTTAAACATAATATTGAATAAACCAGTCAAAATAAGAGTTAGAGGAAGCTCACCACTCCATCAAACACCATCTCATATCCCTCCCTGTTCTTGATCTTGTTGTACAGGTACTGAGACAGGTCCAGACACTTGTCAATGTGCTGCTCAAACCCGATGGTGCCCTGCAGGGGAAAGAGTCAGTCAGGCAATAATTACAATAAGGAACATTGAGCGTGGCGCTGTAACATTTGGTTTAAAGACATTTTTATATCTTGGCTAAAGAACAATTTCCCTCCATCTCACCTTGGCTTTCCACATGAGCCAGAACTTAAAGATGTCGACGTGTCGGCCACACTGGATGGCTTTGTCCCCCGTGTCGTAGGTGACATCGTACTGTTTGTCTGGTTGGAACAGGTAGCCGGCGCACATGGAGTTACAGCCTGCTAGGATTCCCTGCAGATAAACACAAACTGCTAATAGAAGTTTCACTGAGAGCAAATACTGTGAAAGGTTGATGATATAAACAGGTAATGTAGATATCAAATAAATAATATAAATTAAATAATCTTGAAATAAGCTGAAATTATCCAGGTTCAGTGCATGCCAGAATATAAAGCTAAAGCCTTAAAATAGTGAGTTGTAAAGGCTTATGTCAGAAAGTTTATATATGTGTGTGTGTGTGTGTGTGTGTGTGTGTGTGTGTGTGTGTGTGTGTGTGTGTGTGTGTGTGTGTGTGTGTGCTTGTATTAATTAGGTTGTGGGGACAGAAATCTGTTAAGTCACATATTAGGGATAAATCTTTTATTTAGGGAGAAAAAAGTCTCAATAACACAAGAGACAGAATTTTAATTTCAAAGTATGTTTAAGGTAAGTTAAGGTTGATAATAAGTTTCAGCAAGTAGTGGTTGTTTCCATGAAATGAATGTAAGTCTCTATGACAGGAGTATTCATCTAAAACTCTAAGAGGTCCAGTCACAGAAAATTTTTTAAAGCAAAGGTCCAGAACATCATAATGTCTAACTTGAATTAGTGTGATATATGTTGATGTAACCTAGTAATTTTATTAACATCTGCATGTAATCAATAACTGACCATCATATCAAATAAATTCAGTACGGTTCAAAAACGTTTTGACAACATTTATTAATAAATAACTTTTGATATAACTACATCTTAAAATAAGTTGCAGAACTGAAAAAATAATGACTGAAGAACCTGAACCAGCTTATATACATCTTTAACAATACCTAAATCTCAGAAAATGTAAACAATTGAACTTTTTTACATTTTTTCCCTGTCTTACATCACTCCCCTTATAACCCCTGTGGCTTAATGGGAGAACTGAGCTGCCAGTATTTTGAATCGTGGCCTGAATGGTGTCAGGGTCGTGCTCAAACACATTTGGAACTCACTGGTGAGTCTGGAACCATATTTAGTGAAGGTTATGTTCATAGTTGACAAAGCTGCCTCACAGCTTGAGCCAAACATGGTCAGCATGTGACCACAGTCTGTCCTCTCTCGTCTGTCCCTCGTCTCTCGTTTTCTGAAAGCAGAGCTGCGATGTTTAGCGCCTGCAATGCAGAGACTTCATTGGCTGAATAGGGTCACTTGGGATGGCTGAATTCATATCTAATTGGTCTGTGTGTTTCTTGAGCTGATAAACTCATGCCATAAACACTGGAAAAGCTGTGCCCATCAACTATAAAATCCCATTACAATTTACTGATTACAGGTCCGGGTCCGTATAAGACGGCATCTAGGTCCAGATGTGGACTGCGGTTTGCCATTTAGTGACCCCTGATCTATAATGCCTTTGAAAGTGAGGATTAGTGTTTTCTGTACCTTCTCTCTGACCAGGATTGCTGAACACTGTAGCGGGACGCCCATCATCTTGTGAGGGTTCCATGTGACAGAGTTGGCCCTGCAAAATGCAATACGTACGTTAAAACACTGATGCCGCTTCATTAAAAGCTTTTTTTAAAATGCAATCTGTTCCCATGTGCTGACCTCTCAACTCCACTGAGCTTATGGCGATGCTGCCTGGACATCAGCAGTCCACCGCCCCACGCACCCTGAGGAGAGGAAACAGCAGCGTTACAGAAAGGTGTGCAGCCACTATCCAATAACTGATCCGGTGTCAGCTACTCACATCGACGTGGAGCCACAAGTTGTATTTCTCACAGATGTCAGCGATCTCATTGATGGGGTCAAATGCGCCGTACACGGTTGAGCCGGCGGTGGCGTTCACAAACAGCGGCATGTAACCCTGCAGAATTAACACACAGCCGAAGCACAACATCTCGGTGAGAGACGTAAAATACTGAAACAGCAAACGCAAGAAAGACTAATTGACAGAGAGACACCAACCTTCTGTTTAGCATCGATGATTTTGGCCTCGAGATCTGCAGGAATGACTCTCCCTCTGAAAATGAGAGCATCATGGCATCATTATGGCTATTTTATACAGTGTTTTTGTACATTGTCTGTACTGATAGTGGCTTTAAATGACAACAATAAATCTACTACAAACCTCTCATCTGTGCTCAGCAGGATCACGTTTTCAGTGCCGAAGCCCAGAGCCGCTCCGGCTTTCTTTATGGAGTAGTGGCTCTGTGGGGACAAATATTTCATCTGTCAGTGAAATAACAGCTACATTTGAAGCAATGGACTTCAGATTTGTCTTGCTTTCTGCCAAGATGACTAAAATTATTTCAATACAAAAGCAGATTTAATAAGGGCAAGAAGAATCCATGAAAATGTCCATTGTCCTCATTTCAATAAGCCTTACTGTTTATTACCCGACTTCAATGAATCTAAAGTCAATGAAGCATAGAATCGACTTTATTAGATATGTGGGGTCACGTACATGTTCAGATGTGAAGAGGACGAGACGGGGGGCAGCAGACATGCCCTTGGTCTTCACCTCAGGGAAATACTTGTAACGTGCAATCATCACACTGTACATGTTGGAGATAGCACCACCTATCAAACAGAAATTAACACATCAGCACCCTGGACAGCAGCACGCACACACTATTAACGCCAAAAGTAAAATTACAGTCCGTTAGATATCGTTCTTGTGGGATTGAATTGATTCTGTGAATTTTACACCAACCTGGCGAAAACAGTCCATCTCCTTCTCCACCTGGCCAACCGATCATCTCTCTCATTTTCTTCAGGGTCAGCTGCTCCATCAAGACGAACACTGGAGCGATCTCATAGGTGAACCTGGCAATCATATCACAAATGTGTCATTCAGAATTGCTATGACGTTTGTTGAATAACAGGAGATTCTCATACACCAACATTTGCGGATTAGAGACACAGCAGTACACACACACACACACACAGTTGATGATTTTTTCATTAGCCTTTCAATAATTCCATCCACGGAGCACAAAGTGGAGCTTGTGCTGACTGGGCTAATTAAAAAGTGTCTGATAGGAGTCAACCAGCAAACATTCATATTCAAATGCCTTCTAAAATCACTCAGTAGTTTAATTAAAGCACACAAAGCTCTGATGGCTATCTGTCAATCCTGCCAATCTTGGTGGCGACTCTGAATGAGGCTGATTTGATGGCTGAGAGAACACTAATGTGTACGAATGTGTGAGTGTGACAGAAAGACAAGGAGGGAGAGTGTTTTAAAGAGATAAGAGCCTCGGTTGGCCCCCAAAAACACAGAAACTCAGGAAGCTCATGTCTATGAATTTCATTATTTCATTAAAAGAATGTCAAGACAAAGGATGAAAAAAAACTAAATGTGATCTTCACGACACCAGAAGAATGATTCTGGAGACGAGCTGGATATGTGAATGACCTCTTTGTCAGTTATTAAGAGATGAAAAGCTTGGCAGTCCCCTGGACAACAAAGGAACAAAACTCCCAGAGAAGCGAAAGTAGGTTAAAGACATCACTGAACTCTTATACTGAGGCCTGAGCTTTTGCTCTCTTTGCTAACTGACAAGCCATCTCAGCAGCTCCTATACACCCCCTCAGGACTGATCCCTGTTTACCCTGCTTCTAATGAGGCCAGTTACACAACCCTCCTCCACTTCTACCACGATAGCTCCACCACCACCTAAAACAACAATAGCATTAAATCCGCTCCTCTTCAGTTCCTCCCTGTTTTCTTCATAAGTACATATCTAAATGAGGACAGCAGCATTTTGTAGTTTGGAGAGAAAGGAGGGGAGATAAAGGCAGCGAGGAGAGGGAGGTATAGGGAGACAATGCACTGAAGGAAACTGTGACAGAGGACAACAAAGGGAGAGGAGGAGGACGATATGGATGCAGCATGTGCATAGAAAAGCCTACAGAGAAGAAAAAGGACAAAACAAAGCACACAGAAATGGCTGGAAATAGGTGGATAAAAGAAAAGTGAAAGACACAGTTGAGGACAGAGAGAATATGAATTAAAAGCAGCGTGATGAGAAAAATCTGAAGAAAAAGACATTTTCTTCCTGCTGAGGGCTGGATTTGATTAGAACATTAGCCTCTAAGTCAGTACACCAGAACGTATTATGACTTCTGGGTTTTTACTAAGATCTGCAACAACAAAGAATAAAATCGCAAACAGGACAAAATGTCTCATTTTACAGCCTCTCACAGGTCTAATTTCATAAGTATAGAGTCCTTTGATACGACTGAATTATGGTTTATATAAGGCAGACAAATATATCTAATGTCATGGATATCTCACTTTTCTTTTCTCTTAAAACTGATCCCTACCACAGAATAAAAAGGGACACAACCAGTGCACCTTTTTAAAATTCTCCTTCTCTCAGAGTCATTTCACGCTGTAATGACAATAATGGTGATCATTATCACAATCAGAGCCAATCATTGGTCTTTTCAGGGTGAAAATTACCCCTCAGTCACCTGCCTGTCTCCAGGGACAGCCCCTAAATGCCCTTATTATCATCATCAAGGGCACTCAATGTGTGCGAGTCTGTGTCTGGATGTGTATATGTGTGTGTGGCTGTATGTGACTAACCCTCTGACCCCCAACCACACTCTCCTCTCAGCCCCTCAAAGGAGCACTGAGTCAGTCTGTATCCACAGGGACAATAGAGCCGGAATGAGCACTCCGCAGGGAGCTGCAGCAGCCAGTTTCCACAATGTAACAGGGTTTTCTGTGCCGCCGGAGGACATTGTGTGTCAGTGTGGGGCCCAGCTGGCCTATCTGCTAAGACCAGCTCACAATGAGCCTGCAGTCAATGGACTGGAAACCCTAGCTGCTGTATGTGGGACAGCCAGAGCTGGTGTGTGAACGTGGGCGTGTGTGTCATTATGGAAGTGTGTGCAAGCGAGTGCGGGAAGTCAATGGCCCTGTCTCTGGGGGCGTTCTTCCAACCAGGAGATGAGATGGGAAAGTTTTTCTAAGACAGAGGGGGGGTTTCCTAAGCTAATGTTTTAAGGAATTGGATAAATTAAGCATCTCAGTTTTCTTCTAGCTTTGGGTTTATTATCATTACACTTAATCTTTTCTTTACTAGCCAGATTGGAGAGAAGATAGAGGCCGCAGGAGTTGGAGAATAGCTTGTACATATGGTCTGGAGTGTATTGTCTTCTGCCTACTGTTTATTCTGTGTTTTACTGCACGTTCTGTTGTCTTTGTAATTACATGTTACCTTGTATTATGAAACTCTAAGATGTCAGCAACTCCCTAAGTAACTTTCACCAAGCCAAACCCTCGCAGATACTTTAAATAACTGATCCTGCATTGGAATTTTGTTTGCTGTTGAGCGACATTTCTTGTCTTCTATCTAGGACAAAACTGTCTTGAATCTCAAGACTTCTGCTGTTATTGATGTCTTGATATGTCTTTCTCATACATATGAGAGCTGATACAAAATGTTGATTCATTAATTGTTATTTATTATTGTTTTTGTCTGTCACAGATGACCAAAATTCCTTGTTTTCAGCTTCTACAATCTGATCATTCAGCTCATCCTCATGTTATGTAACAGGAAATTGATTAGTTTTTGACATTGGACTGTGGGCCAGACAAAATAGGACGATTATGAATGTCACCTTGTAGGAAAGGGTGATGGGAAATTGACATTAAATGATTATCAATTCAACGTGAAAGTAACTGGCAGACCAAATGATTATTAGCTGCAACAATGCTATGAATAAGCATTAAAATATAATCACAAATGTGTATTGTGCAATGATCTCTTCACTTTGACGAAATCAAATTTCAATGACAGATTTATTCATCAAACCACTGAAAGTGTTTTGACAGAACTGTAAATATTAGGCTGGTTTACTCCCAGTGAAAACGCTTATGTGTGCAATCTTGTGTGTGTGATCTGTATTCTGACATGGTACAGCAGTCTTCGCATCATGTTCCTCATTCTGTTTCAGTGATCATAAGACAGTCATGTCTTATTCACAGCATGTGTGTGTCAGAGTTTGTGTGTGCGTGTGTGTGTGTGTGTGTGTGTGTATCCGTGTTGCGAACGTGTGAAGTTGATGTGGTTCATGCCCTCTATCAGACTGGGCCACCATGTAACTGTGACCTGAGATCAATATGCAATCTAACCACCCCTGGGGCTCGGCTTGCCTCCGATATACAGTACAGCTGCTCGCCATCTGTCAATACACAGTCTCTACAGGATGAAGCAAACAATTTATATAACTGTCCTCAGAGACTGTGGTGACTCAGGGGAACACCATGAGCACTTCCGCTATACCAATATATGATAACGACTGGAGGCTATTTCCAGTGGCCTACAAACAGGAAATCTCAGCTGTCTTGTTGTGACGTATCGAGGTGTTTCCTCTTCACATGGTGTGCAAAAGCAAGGAGATCAGACTTACATGTTGGTGTTAGCGGTGGAGGTGAGCCACTCTCCAGCCAGACCGATGATGTCCAGACCAGAGGATAACTGGTTGAAGAAGCGTGGGTGACCTAAACATGAAAAAAAAAAAAACATGCTGTCTTATTAAAAAGGAAGACTGCTATGTATGTCTGCATTGTCCTGGTGTGGTATTAACAGACCTTTAGTATATAAAATCAACATAATCCACAAAAAGCTGTTCTTCATTTCAGTGTTAAAACTCATTCAGACTTCATTCTGTGTTGCCCTGATCAGCCATGATACCTGAGGGATCTGACACAGCACTGCTCAGTGTGCCATAATTACATTGGTAAGGGCTATATGACAGCCAGTTAGACTCTAAGGAGCATGAACACACAGGCCTGGAGGTTGTATGCAGTCATGGATGGAAGTGCGCTGCGGATGTGGTGTTATATGATTCACATAAACAGAGTCATGATAAAGATTTTCAATACAAATAATAAGAACAAAGAACGAAATGGGGTTATGCTGAACAAGGATCGTAGATTTCAGCACCGCGGACAGCTCCTCCAGTCCTCTCAAACTAGACAAATCAACCACAAAATATTCTAAAAAGAACGAAAAAAATGGTGTAGATTTGTAGACAACTGCGTGATATATGAAACCCGAGGGACAGTTTGAGCGTTGTCGCTTTTAACAGCTTGAAACAGCTCGTGTTAGGATCCCCTCAGGCGACACTTGCTTTAATAAGTCGAGGGGAAAGAAAAGGAGCATGTCAACTGAATTACCAAGAGGACAATAAATAAGGGAGTCATCTTAACAGACCGCACGCTATCTAGTGTACAATAAATACATAAACATTAATTTCAAAGTGATAAAGTTGACTACAATATATCATTATATTGTGTTAAAATTCACAGATATACCACGGAAGATGTAAATATCGGAAAATAACGGAGCTCTAATATCACAGGTAGCATGATGTGCTATATTAAAGTATACAACTGCCGTCACCTGTTATCTGAAAGATTAAAATGCGCATTCATTTGCCGTTTAAAACAACACACGACATCATATGAATTATTCAAATAGCCACAGCTTGGGTTTTAAATCCCGTTTTCTCCCTCTTTCTGTAACAGACCACAGCTCGGTGTTGCAGGTGAAGTGAGGCCTACCTGTCCGGACGCCATATTTGAGGGTGTCCCTGCAGTCCACCAGGATCTGCTCCAGGGACTCCGGCTGGTCGGACAGCTCCAGGTTGAAGCCCTCCATCCCCTCCAGGAGCTGGTGAGGGTGGTGGAAGTCCAGCACCTTGGTGGAGCGGTCGAAAGTCTTCTTGACGTAGTTCGTGAGGATGTCGACCACCTCCAGCAGGAACTGTATGGTGGGCTCCTCGCCATTTTTGGCCGGCAGCAGGTCTAAGACGAGGCGACAATTCGTAAGTTTGTTTGACTGATTTAAATAATTAAATATGTGAGCGTGTCAATGAGTAGAGTTTATAACGCTTTGGGAGTCATTACTGAGCCCAGTTTTATCTTTAATTATAACCATTTTTGGTGACCTATATCTGTTATGCTATTATTTCTCATTGAATAAGGTAGCTAACATCAATAAGCTAACGGCGGCCATCTAAGCCTCCTTAGTTAAAGCTCCATATAAGGTCAAAAATGAACGTTGCTTGACTTCTGTCAGAACATTAACTATTTAAAGCAAAAGGCATCACTCCTTTATTTCACATGTACAAATACATTTTAAAAAAACAACCAGGCAAATACATTTTGGCACTTTTTATTTTTTAAAATTAGGTTCAACTGAATTTCTTACCATTTTGGAAACTTATATCTGCTATGCTATTTTTTTCTGATTGAAAAAGGTAGCTAACGTCAGCAAGCTAAAGGCGGCCATCTTAGCCTCCTCGGTTAAAACTCCATATATGGTCAAAAATGAACGTTGCTTGACTTAAAGCAAAAATGCATCACTGCTTTATTTTACATGTACAAATAAATGAATGAACAACCCAGCAAATACATTTTTGGCACTTTTGAATTTTTTTTAAACCAGGTTAGACTGAATTTTCTTACCATTTTGGTTTGGTTCTCATTCTGGTTGTAAAATAAAGCTAATATTTACCAGCTAATGGAAGCCATCTTAGCTAGGTTAGTTACAGCTCCATATATGGTCAAAAATTAAAGTGAAAACATCACATAACGAATATTAGTTTAACTTCTTAAAGCAAAACAGAATAGATCTTTATTGTCATTGTTATAGACCCGCGAAAGGCAGTTTAGCAGGTGTTGGAATTAGCAGCATTGATAAAAGAACAAAAAGACATTACAGGGGGAAAAAAAGCTAAATGCTTTACTGCTTTAATTTACATAAACAAATGAATGTATAATCAACCCAACCCAATAGTCTACACGTTTTTGACACTAGCAACCCCCCAACCATTTTTCTTTTCTAGACATGGGCCAATATGTTAGCTAATATAGCTGCAAATAAAATCCTCAATCTCTTGAAAGTTTATTTTCATTAGGTGTAAGGACGTTACAAATGTTGTGGCCTATACTTTTGAGAAAGAAAATAAGAAAAATAGAGGTAGCAATTAAGCAAAACAAAGATATGCTATTAAAAAATCTGGCAACAAGGGTACAAGCAAAAATATGATGAAAAGTGGTGGAATACTATATGACATGTAGATGCTAAAACGGTGATATTTTTACAGATTTAAGTATTGTATAACTCTCCGATTTTTGGGTCAAACATTGTAAAAAAACACACCAGCATTAACAAAATACGAGTTTGCTATGTGTACATTATTTACAGTTTTGGCCTCAGTTTTATGGTTGACATGTAAATTAATACTTGTTTCTGTGATTTACTTGTTACAGTCTGACAGTAACTAAACTCCAAAGATCTGTAAAATAACAGTAAAGTGTTCCAAAAAGTACATCTGTTAACAAACTTTAAAAAAACAAAACAAAACAGTATAGCCTGCTTTTCTGCAAATATGTAAGTAGATTTCAAGGTGGGAGATGCAATATTTGGGACCACCAGACTTCCTGCTAAAGATAGATAGATAGATAGATAGATAGATAGATAGATAGATAGATAGATAGATAGATAGATAGATAGATAGATAGATAGATAGATAGATAGATAGATAGATAGATAGATAGATAGATAGATAGATAGATAGATAGATAGATAGATAGATACTTTATTAATCCCGAGGGAAATTCAAGATCCCTCTAGTGTTCAAACAAAACCTGCATCCATGTCTGAAAATGTTTATTAAATCTGAAATTTAGTGTCTATAATGTACAGTTCCAGTCATGCATTTGAATAACGGCAAAAAGGTAATTATTATGCAGCCATGGGTCTAAGTGTTCAGAATGCTCAGTGAGGATGGAGTCCACAGAGTAGTACAGGTGTATCAGCCCTCACCTCTAGCGAACAGGTTGGAGAAGTCGGTCTCGGTGTGTCGGAAACGCACGTCCCTGTCACTGTTGTCGCATGAGAGCAGGTTCTTCTGCCCGGCGAGCCTCCCCTTCTCATCCAGACTGTTGTTCTTCTGCAGGAACCCTAAAGTGTTACAGGGCGACGAGAACGAGTTATCCCCGAACACCTCCATCCCCCTCACAGACACAAAAACCAAGCGAAATGGAAAAATGCGAGAACGAAAAATAATGGATTTCCAAACGGTCTGTGCTGTCTAAAGTCAGCTTTTGCTGGCCTGATTGTTTGATTTGAGCTGCTTCTCCACTGGAGGCCAAACTTATACGAGTTCAGGCTAAATGAGGGCGTGTTGGGTGCCAGCCTCACCCCGTGATCTCACAGCCCCACCCCGGGGAGGAGGCAGCCCTGACCGGCTGAGTGGGCAGCACAGCCCGCGGTGATGACCCACACAGCCGGTAGATACACTCCATAAAGAAGGGTTGATGAGGGACGCAGAGCCCTGAAGCAGTTTGTCTCTGCAAGGCCCTGTCTAGTCTCAGTTTTTTTTCTTTTTGCATAGAGGCCTTCCTTATCAGCGGAATAATACGTGCGCGTAATTATGCGTAAAACACGTGGAAGTCACACACCTTTGTTATCTGCAACAGCATAAAGTAAAACGTCTCGTTTATTCCATAGCATCTTGCTCATTAAGATCTAAATGACAAATTCATAATCAATACGTGAGACTGTCCAGCTGCCTCGTAGAAATGTTTCCACTCCATTTCCATTCAACTCCATTAAAATGTCATTTAACCAATTAAAATCTAATGGTCAATTTCTAAAAATGGCGATGCTGGAATTCTTCAGTCCTTTATATGATTTGTGCAGCAACGAAAACGGTCGATAATGTGTCGTTTGAACAGATGCAGTAGCCTACATCATCTCCACTTGCAAGAAAATATTATCCATACGTTCTATTATTTTGAGGAAGAAGCAGATTCCTTGAAATGATGGAGAAATCAACAGTTTTTACTCAAAAAATAATCAGATGGGATATGAAAACACTCGGTTTTTTCCAAGTTATTTCAGGCCTGGCTCTGTTTTATATTTCCAGGCTTGTCTTGAGGCTTTTTTCTCCTGGTGGTGAAATGGAAAAGACATGATGGGTTCAGGGGGGCTGATCCGGGTCTCCCATCACCAGACCTACAGGCTAATGTCCACTGACCTTTAGAAGATGAAAACGCACAGTGACAGTGGAGGATGGCCCTGCTTTAACAGCCTCTATCATGGCCTGTTTCAGAAGGCCTCAAAATGATGCGTAAAATATGGATACAACAAACAGAGCTGCGAGCTCATACATTGTAAAAAGAAAAAGTGGCAAAAAATCAGTTACAATGGGTTTTAGGAGACATGTCAAAAAAGAAATATGGTCCCAAAAAAAGCGTTTACAAGAAGGCAAAACTGTGCCCAGACAGAACTTACCACAAATCTTCATCCCCAGTTTCCGTGTGCATCCGTGCATCCACGCATATTCGTAGGCTAAAACAGAATGAACGTTTGAGTTTGTGCGCTGCAGGCCGCGGAAAAAATGTGGAGAGGCGGTTTGATGGAGCACAGAGAGCACAGAGAGAAGAAGCGTGATGCGGACGGCTCTTGGCCAGGTGTGAGATTCTCATACCTATTTGGGTTTTTTTTTGGAAATAATCGGATTGTTTGTTGACCAATAATTATGTCCACTTTCTTTTTAATGTACCCAAACGCCCTCTGATCACAAAGGGATGAATCTTTTCCGTTTTGAGTTCAATCAATAGGGACAGACAGTGGCCCCGGCACGGCAAATCCACGCCGGCTCACACACACCCAGCCAAGGGGCGGACTGGAATTAACACCCGTGAAATGAGCTCACGGAGGAGGGCAGGAATTAATTGAGTGAAACACAGTATGTGGCTGGAGCGAGCTGGTAATGTCTGAGGCCCGGAAGTCCGTAGCAGGGCTCGAAGCAGAAACTTATAGAATAGTGCATCTCATATATAAATATACACACCATGCACACACACACACACGCACACACACGCACACACACACACACACACACACACACACACACACACACACACACACACACACACACACACACACACACACACACACACACACACACACACACACACACACACACACACACACACACACACACACACGCTGTTGCGCGTGTGGACATGCGTGAGCGGAGATGGAAGCCGGAGGGAATAAAGAGCAGAGCTGCGAGGGCACCTGATGGAAAACTTTCAAAAAACAAAACAACAAAAAAACAAGTATTTAAATTTACTGAGGCAATCTCATTCCGAGAGAAACAGCTCGAGGCGCCGAGGCCAAGGCACGAACACGCACGCACACGCACATGCACACGCACGCACAGACACCGCAAGCCGCCAGGCGTGAGATGGAGCGTGGCAGAGAGATAATGGCAACATCCAGCAGCAGTATACGAGCAGGTCAGACAAAACAAACATCTTTTTTAATGGAGCTTTTTTTTCCTTGGCACAAATTCACATTTTAAAATAAGTTGGGGGGATATTTATTTTTTTTTTTTTAAAGAAATGTTTATGGACACCCAAGGGCCACAGATAAAAGAAAATAATTTTATTCGATACAAACAGTTCATATAGCATCTATTTGTTCTCCGTCCTCTATAAGGAGCTGTAGTCATTTCCCTTTAACGTTTGGCTGAAGACAAAAACCTGTAATTATTTCCCTGCGTTGCTCTGCAGATGGCTGCTCAAGTGTACTCTAATGGAGTCGATTTTGTGTATGCGACAAAGCCTTAAAATGATTAATTAACCCATAGGTTAATGCACTTTAAAAAAAAAACATTGTAAAAACAATTCTCGAAGAGCAGCTAAAACATTATGGGGAGTTGGATATGATGTATTATTGCAGAAGTTAATAATAAATATGGTCGAAATCTTAGAATCACGATAGAATGAGCGCAGAGGAAGGAAAATATAAATTTTCTCTAAGGAATAATGCGTAATTTAATATCAGTAAAATGCTCTTGGGTCATTCTAAATACTCGAGCTTTTAATGGCGCATGCTTTCTTGCAGGTCCGCTGCTCGGCGCGCACTGCTGATCCTCCAGACAGCGACAGGCAGCTGTGATGGCTCTGTTTTTAACCGGAATGATTAACGACGGAGCCCACACAGCAAATGGCCCGGGCGAGACTCGCTTTTATCAGACAGGGAAGGAGGAGAGAGACACAGAGAGAGAGGGGGGGGGGGGGGGGGGGGGGGGGGGGGGGGGGGGGGGGGGGGGGGGGGGGCAGACAGAGGCGTGTTGGGGGGTGAATTGGGTTTAAGGCTTTGTGCTGGCAGCTGATCGCACTGCAGAAGTGTCTCTGAGCAAGGCACAGTGGGGCTGTTCTGTAAGCACAGTCCGGAGAGGGACAGCCTTAACGAGAGTTTACCCCTCGGGTAAGTGGATAGTGGATCATTAACAGAGAGAGGAGTGTGAGGACCTACTTCCGGACGGAGGTCTTAAATTAGCCGAGTTGGGGTCCTGGTCCCCGCCGGTGGCTCTCGGTTCAGACGTGGCCATCAGTCCTCTGTTGTCGGATGTCCAGCAGGGAAATAATTCAGCTGCAAACAAAACGGCCAAGTGTTATGAGAGCCTATAGGTGGAATTCAGGTCAGATTGAAAACATAAATTTGGAGTAACTGCCTTCGGTTTAACTGGCAGGCCTGAGTTTGATCAGAAAATGATGATAGCTGTTGTGCGTAGCGAGGAGCGCTTCATCCCCAAAGGGCAGAGCAGAGACGCACAATTTGGAGCCAATTGCGCACGACGCACATAGAATAGGCTCCTTTTGGAAATACTAAAATACAAATATAGGTGTCAGAAATTTTCATGACTATTTCTTGCTTTTAATTAGCCTTTAAATCCCTCTGCATCTGACACTTGATTCCCGAAAACAAGCTGAATAATAACATAAAAAGTCATTGTCAGTGAGCTGGATGTATAAGAAATACGGTTCATTCTTCCAGTGAGTTTTTGTGGGTTATTAAAGCCAAATTATGTTAGATATGAGTCCAGACTATTAAAATCTTTGAGATTTATGTCCTAGTTCTAACAGGAAGAATAAAACACACATTACATTTACCACTGGCAAGTTGATTGAGGTTATTAGAAAAAATAATATGTTTCACAGGTGGTTTTAAGCAACAAATAATACATAACGTGCAACGATATTGTCCATTCACCTATTGACTCCGCAATCGACATTTCAGTTAAGTTACGCTTTGAACAAGAATATTCCACACCATCATTACTCAATGTCACCGTGACACGAGATACACACTGAATCAAAGTGATGAAACCCTTCTTACTCTTTGTCACTCATCCTAGACGAATTTATTTCAAACGACGCGGAGAATTTTGTTTTTAGTTTTCATTCACATTCTTTTTTTCTCCAAAAAGCTTCGATGGTCTGGGAAAAAGACGTGCGTAAAACGACCACCCGTTTAAAATAAGAATCCCGCCTATACAGCTGAAATAAAAGGAAGGCTGCATCTTACCGGCTCACAGGTTGTCGAGTCCAGACAAAGTACAACTAAATTGCCACCCAAAGGCGCGACAAGAAACAGTCCAGTGGCGACGACGGCGGAATATCAGCAGAGCGCACTAATAAAATCCCATCCAGCGGCGCGCAACTGACCCTTTTCTCCCTCAAGAATATATTTTTTTTAATTCGTTATTTATATCTCAGGCTCCGGCTGCCCATTGGTCTCTTCAGGCAGGCATGAGTCACAGCCTTGCCTCCCCTTCTGACGACTAATGAAGCTTCCCTGAGTGCCACTGACAGCCACAATCCACTTTAAGAAGCCCAAAAAAAGCAAAGGGAAAAACACCAGTGACGTATTCCCACCCACCCACCTACCCATCTACCCCTCCTTCTGCGCCTGTGTGTCTCCAGGTGTTGGTGGGTGGGTGTCACAGGATGGAGGGTGAACACTTGAATGTGAAATGTGGTTCTGAGTTGGTTACATAGGAATTGACCTTGGGATGAAAAATAGGGTTCAAAAACACAGTTATGGGGTTTAAGCAACAGCAGAATATCCAAACTATGTCTTTATGTGTTGGTTGATTAGGTTTATGGAGACCTGTGGATTATTTATTTCAGAATAGAGACGTTTCTTATAAGAGAGCAGGAAACACCATCCATCCATCCACACAATGCCCATAATATTCACCTTCATGAGATGACAGCTCCGCATGCATCATAATTTTTGACCTGCACCTGTTTTTTTCTTTCATAACCTTGACACAGACAATAACAGTGAGACATCAAAGCCTGGCGGGCATTGACTTTAGTGTCCTCGCTGTCATCTTCATGCATGTGTCCTGGTCCGCTGAATGGCCAGAGACCAGCCATTATGTTCATTCAGCCACTGCAAATTACACAGCCTCTATCAGATGGCGGCCATACTTCACAAAAGATAAGCTCTGCCATGTGATAATAACTCAAAGCATCATACGGGGCTGATAGCGTTCCACCAGGCTGGATCAGCTGTGTGTGTGGTGCGCTGTAAATCACAAAAAATGTGCTTGACGATCAGATGAAAAGATGCATCCTCTTTCTAACAAGATCGTTACCGTTCATGAGTTAATAATGTAGATTTGTTCGATTACATTACAGCCTTTTATTTGTGTCAATGAATTAACACATCATTTAAGAATTCTTCTGTTTTGAAAGTGTTTTGTAAAACTTTGCAGAAAACTGATTTGATAGTGCAGAAAAGAGCAAATTTTGTTTGGGTCAGTCAAGGAAAATGTCAAAACAATATGAATGTTGCTTTTAAAACGCTGCAGATGAAGAGAGCTGGCAGCAATGATGGAATGAAAACACTCCAGTCTTACCACAAATGGTGGGAAAATGTGAAGGAAAATGGCATTTATATGTTTTTTCATTTTTAATACATTTATTTGTGAAATGTCAGTCTCTTCAAAGCAAAGGGGGAAACTACAAACATTTCCCCTCATTATCCAAATGTTAAAATTGAGTTGATGCAACATTCAGGAAAAAGACAGTTAAACTCTAAATGAAAAATTATGATGAATGAGAGGTTTTTCTGCCAAAAGCTTAAACCTGGGTCATAGCAAACAGATTGTGAACAAGGTTAGCATGTCAAATGTATTACTATCCCATCTTTTTTGGCAGTCTGTCCTTTAGCTGTTTTTGTCTCCACTAACTGTTGAGGGAAACATCTGGCTCTTTAGCTGCTAAATGCTCCACCATGTTTATCATCTAGTAGCTAACTGTGCTTGTCTGTATTTTGAACCGGGAACGTTGTGATTGCTTGGTGTTTTAGAGCCTTTTTTTCTGAAAACAGCTGCCTATTGTAGCCAAAATGCATGCTATGAGCACGGTGAGACTGAACTGAAGCAGTAAATTTACAGGCTAGACATTTAAACAATGAATTGAAACTTTAAAAAAAAAAAAAAAAAAAAAAAAAAAAAAAAAAATATATATATATATATATATATATATATATATATATATATATAAATAAAAATTCCTTAAAGCTGAGTGGTTCATCATAAATTGGAATGCATCTTTAGTTTAACACTGTCAGTGTTTCCACTTTGGCATTTGATACTTTTTATTGTATAATTTTGCATGACTATAGGCACTTTAGATTGAATTGTTGCATATTCAGACACAGATGTTTGTTATTCTTTTTTTTGCATTATAAACCATATTTATGTGGAATAAACTAACACTGAATAAATCTTCAGTGATTACAGAATAATGTTTCTCATGATATGAAGCATTAAGTTTCAGAGATGGACATGACACTGTTAAAACTTACATCCCACATTTTCTTATGCAGCTCCACAGATGATGAAATTTATATACACACAGCTTTGAAGTTTATGTTTTCAGGAAACAAAGGCATCAGCTTAGTCAACAATAAATATTTTATTTGCAGGTAAAATATGAAAGAATGTATAATTGTGAATGTAAATGTCACACTGTCTACAAAATGCACTGTGACTGAGTACAGTAGCATTGTCTATTAAAATACATACAATATTTCAAAAGTAACAAGATTATATTGTGAGAGGTCTCAGACGCAGCCCCTGCTGGACTGGTACGGCAGTTTTAGGGGGAAATGTGAGAAGGAGGGCACGGCTTGTGTCTGTTCACCTGATTTTTGTCTTCATCATCATCTGATGATGAAGAAGAGCAAGATGAAGACGAGCAGCTAGAGTTACAGAATGACTCCTCATCACTGTCAGAGTTATCGTCTTTGTCGTCCTCATCATTACTGTCTTCGTCTTCTTCTTCTTCATCCTCATCACTGCTCTGCTCTGCCTCTTGCTCTAATGGGAAAAGGCACAACTCAAATTCAGTGTGTAATCTGGGATTTGCAGCCCGAGTGTTTGTGTTTGTAGTAAGTCAACGTCAACTGTCACCTTCCAGCAGTTTCTTCTGGATCAGCAGGAGGAACTCAGAGGCCACAGGGTTGTCTGGTTCATAGACGAGGACTGGAATGAACAGAGAAGATGGAGCATTAACTGACTTCACAGGCGGCTAATTCACTGACAGACAGACAAGCAGCTGACGGATGCAGGATACGTACTCGTCTGACAAAGTTTAGTGGCCTGCTGAAAGTCCTTCTCCTTTACAGCTCTGAGGAACTGAAACCAAACATTTTCATTTCAAGTGTATTCAGGCTGACTAAAAGTGAAACCAAGCACGTTTATGCATTTGAAACACACACAGAAGAAACAACGACAGCATGGAGTGTGGAATCACTGAAAACGATCAATCTCTTTACCTCCATTTTCAGCTCCACTGGAGCTTTAAGGTCTTCATCCTCAACATCCTCTTCCTTGGTCTGCTCTTCCTCCTCATATGTGTTATGCGTGGGGAGAGGTTCAGCTGGTGGAGGAGCATGTGTTGTTCCACCTGGCAACCGTTATAATATTATCATCGTTTATTTCCCTCCTACTTGTCTTGCTTTGCATCCTATTCTTTACTGACTTACCAGCTGCTGATGAGTCCTGGGGCTCCTTCAGGTCTTTCATTTTCAGCTCTTCATTAGTCGACTGTGTTTGATCTTCAATCCTGAAAGCACATCTAATATAATATGTATAAACTGTGTGTCGGGTATATTTCATTGGTTTTATCACCTACTGTGAGAATTGTGAGCACAGACCTTGAGTTATGCTGGTGGATTCCTTTGGAGCACGCTCTATATGAGAACCACAGACAGCTGTTTGTTGGCACAGTGGATATTCATCATTTATTATGTATGAACTAAACAAGCTAAAACTGTCCTGTGATATGATGTGAAACATTAAACTTTTGGATGCATGATAAGAAATTAACACAGATGGCCAAGAGCATCTCAAGATTATAATCAATTCTGATCGAGACTAAGTTTGAATAAAACCAATACTGGCTAGAATTGAGGACAAAATTAACTTGCAGATGTTCACTTTCCAGAGACAGTGTTTTAGCTGTTGGTGTACTCAGTCCATCTCCTCTGCTTCTGTCATTTAGTGACAGATGTGTGTGACTTTTTAAGCTTCCCAGAATTATTTTGGCAAATTTAATAAGCATGCAGACATTAATTTATGTATTTATGTGCTGGTGGAGAATGATTAACACCGCAGCTATCTAAAGAACTCTCTGTATGTAGTCGAATAAGCTGTCATCGTGCTAATTTAACTGGGCAGCTAGTTAGCTAGCGTGAATTAGCAGTTAGCTGTAGCTAACGTTACGTACGCAGCGAGGATTCATTAGCTTCATTAGCTGGCTATGGTTTGTGGGCGAAGGTTAGCGAATGTTAGCAAGCCACGCGTTACTCACCTGCTCATTGAGAAACTGTATGTCCTACTCTATGAAATTCCGACAGTTTCTTGCAGGTTTTACAGTTTTATCGTCAGTTGGCGAACAGCTGACAGACGATAGTTGCTGCGTATCAGGGAGGTAAACAGTCGTTACCATAGCAACGCAGCAACGCTTTGTGGTCTTCATTGTTGTCGGAAATTTAGCAATTACATGCAAAAAGCGGGTCAAGGACAGTTTAAATTTTGTCCCATGGCTTTTAGAGAGTATCGACGGTAGAGACAGTGTGTTGTATGTGGGTGTTTTTCTTTTCAGATGACTAAAAGGAGTTTCTTACCTATACATTTTCCCATATTATACAGGTTTTACAAAAGGTTTTCAGCTTAGATACCAATATTAATATTCTGCTGTCTGTTTGATCCTCAGTTTTCCACAATTCTGCGAAATTGTTTTGTCTGCTTGATTTAATAATCAAAACAACCACCAAAAATCTATTGAATGCACGAAAAACTATAACATTCAACCATTTTAAGGCTTCATTCTCAGTCCTTCTCACACATAACTGTTCCTGTCCACCTTCCATGTCAGCCATATTTCATCCAATAAGTAGCTGTAACTGCTACATTAGCTGCGCATACATCGAAAGAGCTGCCCTCAGTCTTGAATCTGTGTGTCGGTGTGTGTGTTGTGTGAGATGTGTGAGGATGGAGGTACTGTGTGTGTGTGGTTGGTTAATAGGTTCAGGTCTCCTCAGCACTTGGCTGCAGTGTTTCACGGTTGTCTTATAATTTCAGGAAGAGACTGACAGGCCCAACTCTCAGACATCTCACAGAGCTTAAATTAGCACATGACTGACAGCAATGTTCACTTTGTGCCTGAGTTTGAAGCATTGTTTAGAGAAGGTGAAGTGAGATTGGACTGTTAAATGTGTGCGCCTTCTCTCCATCACCAACACACACTCTCTCTGTCACACACACAAACACATCAATTAGTCAGTGCAATGAAGTTGCTCGGACTGAGCGCTCCCTCAGGACCCCTCTCCTGCACACAGACATGCCAGTGAACCGTGCAGATGTGTGTTTTTAGCGTGTATGTGTGCATGCCCGAGTGTAGACTGTGTGGGTTTTTTGTGGGTGTAGCAGTGGAGAGGAAGAAATCGGTCATTTCTAGTGAAAAGTTGGTGTAGTCACTGCATAGTTACGAGAACAAGTAAAGTAACAGTCAAGAGCGAATACAGTATATATCCAATATACACTGCCTGGCCAAAAAATAAATAAAAAATCACCACCAGGATTTAACTAAGCAAACAGTTAAGAGCGTTCCATTGTATAATTACTGCAGGGATGAATATGTTTCAGCTGCAACAGCTTATTTAACCCTAGCTGATGCTGTGAGGAGCTTCTCATTTCTTAAACAACCATGTTGGAAGACATATTCTGTGGTCATGGAAAGGATGTTAATCTGTTTCAGAAGGGTCAAATCATTGACCTGCATCAAGCAAAGAAAACAACTAAGGAGATTTATGAAACTACTAAAATCAGGTTAAGAATCGTCCAACGCATTATTAAGACCTGGAGGATAGTGGTGAACCATCATCTTCGAGGAACAAATGTGGTCTGATGAGTCCAGATTTACCCTGTTCCAAAGTGATGGGGGCATCAGGGTAAGAAGAGAGGAGGATGAAGTGATGCACTCATCATGTCTAGTGTCTACCAGCCTGTGGGGGTTAATGTTATGATCTGGGGTTGGTCAGGTTCAGCAATGTTATGTTCCCAAAGAATGAGGTCAGCTGACTACCTGAATACACTGAATGACCAGGTCTTTCCATCAATGGAGTTTTTCTTCTCTGATGGCATGGACATGTTCCAGGATGACGATGCCAGGATTCATGGGGCTCACATTGTGAATGAGTGGATCAGGGAGCATGAGATGGATTGTCCTCCACAGAGTCCAGACCTCAGCCCCACTGAGAATCTTTGGGATGTTCTGGAGAAGACTTTGTGCATCAGTCCGACTCTCCCATCATTAGTATAAGAGCTTGGTGAAACATTTATGCATCTCTGGACAGAAATACATGCTGTGACGTTGCAGAAGCTTATCGAAACAAATGAGTGCCACATTCAAAGCTAAAGGCAGTCCAGCAAAATATTAGTGTGCCACTTTTTTTTTTGGCCAGACAGTGTATCTGTCTAATAGCCAAAAAAGATATATTGAAGCAGCAGTGACTCTTCTTGTTTTCTATCCATGTTATTTGTAATGACGAATTCAATTACTTCTTTGGTTTATTTTGAGTCAACTACACATTTACTGATATTCTACCTCTATGACTGTCCCAGTATTGATCAGTTTATTGTCAGCATAACACTTTAGCCTGTGATCTTGCATCAGTTGCTCATCTAGACTTACCAGATTACTTTGTGGGCTTTGTATTTGACTATTAAATTTTGCATTGTGCCTGCATGAAGAGCACTTAACAATATGTAATTTTAAATACTAACTATCTGTATGTACATTATAAAACAAAAAATAATGGAAAAACTTAAAATTTCTCATGAACATGTTGCATTAATTAAATGTTGCTCACATAATTCAGTTCTTTGAAACGTCTTCACACTAAAATAAATGACTTTATTTTGCTGCAGTATCACAGGTGCATAATATAAAGAGGTCAAATTCAAATATAGAATATATTTTATCAATTAAAGCATCGCTTCCTTCAGTTCCTCTTCTGTCTTTGTTTGGTAAACTGGTTTAAATTAGCACATGATGCCTTTTCAGTTAATAATATGTACGTTCCATAGTTTTTCAAAATAAAACTTATTTGCTTCTTTTGTGTTTTTATTGGGAGAGGACAAATGCACACGTTCCATATAATGTGAGTTGAAGGATCTGGAAATTGACACATTGGTTTCTCTTTCTGTGTTGGAACAAAGATTCAAATTCCTTGTGTTTGTCAGGAGTACAGTTAAACAGAACTGTCTCTCATTAGAAATGTGTAGGTGTGGCTGAAACAGCCCTTTTTGACAATATTTGTAAGACAAGATAAGCAAACAGGCTGTCATATGATATTAGTAAAAATGTTACTGAACTGTGAAACTAAAAGCACAAGAGCATGACAAAATAAAAATTCTCAAGCCTTCGATGTGAAATAGGCAGGGATTCCACTGAACCCTGTTTTTTGAACCCAGTCAATCATAAAAGATTTGATTTTACAGCAATTTAGAGCCTGTTGATGTCAAACACCAAGGTGGAAAATGAGTCAGTAAAGCTGCTCTGACACTGTCACCTTGTTTTAATGGACACCACCTCAACTCCTCCTGTCAGACAGCAACAAAAAGCACAACACACAAACACAGCAGCAGCAGCAGCAGCAGCTCATCAGGCACACACAGGCACACCTGCCATGGAAGGTTGATGGGAAAATATATTCCACACAGACGACATGATAACAGAATCATTTCACACTTCACTGAACCTCTGCACATTCGCTTTGTGTGTGTGTGTGAGAGAGTGTGCCAGCATGCGTGTCTATTAGGATGCTGCTGGGTTGTATGTACTGTATGTTCCTTTAGAGACTTCTCACAAATTTCCATATGATGAGCCCCGAGGCTGACAACGAAAGAGAACACAGACTAGGAAAAAGGACAGAAAGACACATCACATTCCTTCAGGACACTAATACGAAGCTTGTATTTCTGTGACGGAGCACCGCAGAACATACTGTCCCCGCTGTAGCTTTATTAACAGGGATCAGCATTAACAAAACAAAGCAACATCACGCCGTCATAATGACATCATCTGCGGTGCCTGCATGTGGGTTTTTATGTATATGTGATACACTGAGGCCCATGTTACTGTGTCCTCGGGCACACATGTTTATGAAGCATCTGTGCAGGTCTATCAGTGTGATGTGGCGTATGACGATCCATCCCCATGCCTCACAGCCTCTGGCAGGCAGAAGGCTAATAATAAATGCAAATTACAATCAGAGGAGCAGATCGGAGCTGGAGAGGATAATTGCTCCATTATGGCTATGTGTGTGTGGTCCAGGTATTACTCGTGTTGTGGGGACTTAAGTCTGTTTACACAATCACATTATGGGAATGTGTTTTCCTTGTGGGGACAAAAGCAACGTTCCTATAACATAAATCATTACACTTTGAGGTTCTGACATAGAGGTAAGGTTTAAGCAAGTAGGAGCTACGGTTCTTGTTAGTCTCCAGAAAATGAATGTGAGTCAGTGTAATGTCATCTGAAGTCATGGAGAAACAACTGTCTGTTGCCAGGTGATGACGTCACAAACTGACCGGGACAACTGAGGTGATGAGGTGAACTATTGATTTATTTGTTGGAAAATGTCCACTTTTCCAGCATCAGGGCCAAGTAGGGCTAATTAAAGTGTGTGATGTAACAGCGAGATGCAAATTAAAATAAATAAATGTAAATCTAGATCACACTCTGTTCTTGATTTTACTGTGCTGAGAACATAAACTGGAAAATATTGCAATAAGGCCTGTGTTTCTTAGTCACAGATGACAATTTGCCATTTCATTTGACTATTATTATTATTATAATAATACTGGAGAACTGGGGATCCTCTAGCCACAAAGCGAAAGTGTGAACCACCAAGCCGCCATGCAGCCATTTACGTACATGTTTATGCTATTATTATTGTTATTGTCATCATTCATTTTCTCATCTCCATTTCCATTTATTTACTCAAACCTTTGCAAAACACATCGAAAGATAACCCCCTTTTCAAAGAGAAGATTGTAAATCACAGGTGAACATTTCTACGACATGATGGCTCTGTTCATGACTGCATTTCTCATTTCACTTGCTTGAAGTTTTGGGAAACTAAATGTAACTCTGAACTTATTTACAATAACCTAAAAGCAGTGGTGGAAAGTGGGCTGAAAATCTGTATTCAAGTAGAAGTACATTTACAGTCCTGAAATACACAGATGAGCCACAACATTAAACCCACTGACAGATTAAGTGTATGTTCAGGTGGAAAACTCTGGGCCCTAGCGTTCATGTGGATGGTGCCAGACGCCACCACAGGTCCTGTGTCGATGCCTCGAAGGGTCAGAGCTTTTTGGTAGCATCAGGGGAACCTAAACAATATTAGACACGTAGTTTAGATGTTGTGGCTGATTGGTGTGTTACTCAACTACAAGTAAAACCACTTAAATAAAGGCACAAAGTGTTCTTCTTCAAAACTACACTGTACTAAATGTTTGTTGTTTTTTTTTTACTGTTAATGCAAAATCATTATCAAAAGAGCAGATCCATGTAGAATATATCCTTTAAAGAAAGGACATTTCTCTCATTAATGATAGAAGGTATGAAAGGATCCAATTATTTAAACAAGGGCCTCAAACTCTTGGATATGCACACGTCTTCGAAACCTTTTGTTCAGTTTCAGCAGGAGTTAATTTGCCAAGTTAACTGTCTATTTTGATTTTTGATTTAGATTTTTTTTGGGGGGGGGATGTACAGTGGTCATTTGTCAGCTCTCCAAACCTGTACTTACTGCAGTGTTTTTTTTTTGTGAACTTTTTTGTCTTATCTGTTGTCATGACTTCCATTAGCCTGTTTGAGATCAGATAGTTTTATTGGCTACACAAATGCATGTGAAAGGTTTGTGAGGTCTCTGGTATGGAAGCCTACAGCAGATTTCATGATGAAATGCTAATTTAAACTTGAATATGTAGATATAATGCCACAAGGAGATTCTAAGTTTTCACATGTGTATGTATTATTTCAGTGAAAATTGAAATGACAGTGCAGTAGTCTATTTTGTATTATCATTTTCACATACCGCTAAGGACCTTCTGCAAGCATATTAAATGACTAAATGAATATGCAATAGGCCACCAGGCTTACCACATTCTTTTTATTGGTCAAAACTGAAATGAAAATACAACAATTGGAAATTGGAAAATGACATTTAACATTTTCAGACACTGAACCTGCTCTACTATGAATATGCATATGCAAGCAAAAGCAAAATTACAGACTAGAAATGTGCAAATACCCAGAAATACTATCTAAAAAAAGTAATGGAGTAGTTGGAATTAGCTACTTTCACCCCTGATCACCACTGAGATTTTGAATATTTGGACATTTTGGGAAATATCCTCATTTGTTTTCTTGTTTAAAGTTAGATGAGTAGATTAATACTATGTTTAAGTCCTTCCATCTATCTAGTAGCTATACTCACTTTATCCTGTGAAGGGGGGCTGGAGTTTGGACTACACCACAAGGCAAACACAAACCGTACACTCTCACACCCACTGACAATTTAGAATATCCAACGAGCATACCATGCAATGTCTTTGAACCATGGGGGGAAGTTAGAGTGGCTGGAGAAAATATAGGCACGGAAAGAACATGAAAGCAGGTTTGAACCCAGAAAAGTCTTGCTGTGAGGTGCTAACCACCATTCTGCCCTTAAGAACATGTCTGTACACCAAATATCAAGCTACCACTAGCAGCTAGTTAGCTTAGCACAAAGACTGGAAAACAAAAAACAACTAGTCTGGTTCTGCTCGTTACTCCGATATAATAGCACACAAACATCTTACTTAAAGACTTTAGATCTTTAAGTAAGATGTTTATGTATGAGTCCTGACAACTAACTGAAAGACTAAAGCTGATTTTAGTTAATTTTCTCCATTAAACGTCCAGGAAATCGTCTTCACCTCATTTTCTCCTACACGCACAGCAGAAAGTGACACATCACTTTATTGCTCTATTAAATCACTCTCTTGTTTGTGTCATCGTAACATGAGCCGAGGGGTTTTACAGCTAATATTTTAAATATTACACATGCTTTGTTTTTAATGTGAAATCTATTAAAGAGGATGACTCCAGCCTCTGGGTACTTTTACTGTGTGTATGTCATCATCATTATAAT
The DNA here is from genome assembly GCF_022539595.1 of Amphiprion ocellaris. Classification (NCBI taxonomy): domain Eukaryota; kingdom Metazoa; phylum Chordata; class Actinopteri; family Pomacentridae; genus Amphiprion; species Amphiprion ocellaris. The sequence goes on along the minus strand of NC_072775.1, from coordinate 8,556,535 downwards.
CATTATCATCATCTTTGACTTCTTTTACTTACTCTTTCAATTTCCCCGGCTGCACAACTCACTGATGGAGCGAGCCCATCTGTCTCTCTTTCAGCTCATCCATCATTTCCTCACTCAGCTCTGTTTTTCTTCATTTTCTTTCCTCTCTCCATCTTTGTCTCTCCCTCACTCATCACCCATTTAAGGAGAGGGGGGTTTCATTCTCCCTCTTCTTTCTATTCCATCCATCTGCTTCTCACTTTTGTCTGTGCAGCCATTTCCTGTCTTCATTTTCGAACTCTCGTTTCTGCTGGCCGTCCATCCATAGAGGAAGACATTTCCATGGATAGCCTGTCATGTGTGCAGCCACTGAGTGCCCAGTATGGGCTCATTTGGTGAAAGAATCAGCTTTATTTAAAGAGGAAAAAAAAGAAATTTCAGATAATGAGCAATCTGTAATGATGGTTATGCAAAAAATTTGAAAAACTTGTGCAACAAGAAGCAGTCTGATGTCCAGAAGATGCCATGAAGTTAAACGGTAGAGTGACTCTGAAAATGATCATATTAAAAACCTATTAACCACAAAAAACACACACGTATCACACCATTTGAAAGTCTGGATGCTTCATAAAACAGATCGAACGCTGCGTAAACGTCTGCTTTATGAAGCATCCACGCCGCCGCGCTGCCTCTGTACCTTTAAAGCTGCTGTACTGTTAAACTTCTCAGACATCTACAGCGCCGCTTTACAGCCTTTAGAGAGAGTTTGTTGAGGAAAAAATGAGATCATGTGAAACTGTTGGACTTTTCTTTTTCTACACGCCCTTAACGGTCTCTGAAACCTTTCTTTTCTCAAACAACTTATTACAAAAATGGATGACATCTTACACAAACACCACCATTATCTGACAAAACTACAAGTCCATTTAATATATTACATCAGTTACAATAAAAACAAAACATCAAAGGCTTGCACCTGTAACCACATCTAAAAGTGAATTCCCCTTCTACTGACACACCCAGGAGAGCATGTTTGGCAAAAATGTTGCATAACTGGAGGGCAAATTTAAAAAAAAAAAAAAAAAAAAAAAAGATAAAGTAAAATAAATCAGGGAGTGTTGAGCTACTCTTGCATAATACAAAAACTGAAAACACAAAAAATCTGAATCTAATGACAGGGGTGTGAATGTTTTCTTTGTTACCAGCATTGTCATTTGGTTCTGAAGAAACTACACCCACACTGGTCTCATGAAACAGGATTTTAACCTCTTATTACTTTACTTATTTCTTGATTGTTGCATTTTTAGTCACAAATACTCATTTTAAAGCTGCATTAATTAATTTGTTCCTGTGGTTCCTTGAGTTAAGAAGCTAAAAAAATAATTCACATATTCTCTCCTTTTGGTGTTTTGTTTTCACCCTGTTGCCTCGATACATGTTGAGCAAATATAAACTAACATTAGAACTTATTTTGCAGTGTGTTTTGGCCACATAATAAGCATCTAATATTCGGTAGTCCAATTTTAACTCTGTGTCTTTGTTGTAATCTTTTCCAACCCAGGAAGGAAATATCTGGTTCTTAAGATGCTAAATGCTCCATTTTGTTTACCAGCTAGTTGCTTGTTTTATTTGCTTGTTGTCTGGTGTTTGCTGGTGGAAAAAAAGCAAACATTTGAATTTGGTGACACTGGAAACAAGTTTGTAAAGTACCTGGATCAGGAAACCAGAGAGCTGGGTGATAATTCACTGTGGGTTAGTCACCAGGAGTGACCCAACAGAAGTGACTACATTCTTGTGCAGGGATGTCCCCGATATTGGTATAAAAATGTAATATCGGTCAATGTTGTTATCGTTTTTTTTGCCTATCATGAAAACCGATAATATAATGCTTGGAGTTTGTCGGCATGTACTGGCGCGCAAATGATGACATCATCAAACTGTGTCATGAAGCGTGTAAACAAATGTGGCTGCAGTAATAAGCTTGCTGTGCCTGACTAACAGTATGTCTGTGGTTCCGAACTATTTCCAAGTGTCTCCTTTGGATTTTAAACTTGCCATTTGTAATGACTGCAAAGCGTTGGTTATGTGAGGTGGAACCAAGGCTTCTTCCTTCAATACTTACAATTTAATGATATGTTACCTAAAATTAGTTAAATAGCGCACATATATCGGTATCGGTTGATAATAACAGAATCGGAAATTGAGAGTTGGACAGTATCGACATATCAGTTATTGGCAGAAAAGCCAATATCGGACACCCTACTCTTGTGCAATATCAATTAAATTCCAGATGATTGTAAGTTGCAACACCTTAGTGTTTTGGAAAAGTTAAAAAAAATAACAGTTTAGATTTACCGTATCACAAATACAAGTCCCACAATTGGGATTGAAGTCAACAAAAAAGCCATTATATTTAAATACTTTGTATGTCCACCTTAATGTTTGGAGGATACAGGTGTAGAAATGTTCTGCCATACCTCAGAGATTATTTTTAGCCAGGTTATAGTTTCTATTTTTCTGCTCTTCTTCAGAAACTCTTGTATGATTCTGTATGAATTGTAGACGAGGAGTCATCTTATCAAGTAGTATTTTACTATGTCCACCTCATTAATGTTGTAATTTATAAAGGTCATCATACCAACACCTTCTTTATTAATGCAGCCCCACATTGTCACTCTCATACCTCCGTGCTTCGCTGTCAGGTCTGTGCATTCACTGTGATAGTCCTGAGCAGCTTCAAACATGCTGTGTTCCATCAGAGCCAAATAAATCTGTCTCTATCCAAACAAAGAACGTGCTTCCAATATTCACCTGGCTTCTTTTCACGTTCTTCACCACAATTTCTTCTTGAATTTTTATACTGCAGAGCAATCAGTTTTTCTTCCTTGGATGCCATCCACAGAGGATCAACATTTTGGAGCTAGATTGTGAAATAAGTGCATTTTCCATGGTGTCATTGTAGCTCCGACTAATGGTGCTATGGCTGATCTAAACGTCCAGATTCACGCTGCATCTGTGATTCAGTTGATTTTTAGTTGGCCACACATCTTCCTGTATCCTTTTCCATCTTTGTGGAGACTCAAAATCAGATTTTTTCTTGTTTTCACTGCTTTTCCCGGTGGAGCCACGATGCAGATATGAGAGACACAACCCATAAGTCTAAAACTGAGAAAATTCTGTTGTCTCATGCAATGAAGCTAACTGGAAATTACAGGTATATTCAGTTTTGTTTCAATGATCACTGGTTTTCCAGCTTATGTGTTAGTGACCACAGGTGGGTTCATGTGGGTGGGTTTCTACTTTGGAGCCTGTATTTTCTATATAGTGTATCTAAAGTGTTTGTTTTGGATTTTTCATGAGAGGAAATTCTCTACCTGTCAGCTCAGAAATAATCCAATCACTGTAAGGTGATGCTGTATAGGCTACTGTATAGTCATTTCATTCCATCGTTTACATCAAAATTTTGATTAGTGTAAAGAAATATGTAGAGTAACTACATTTTCAGGCACTTTAAAATGTTTCCATTTGTCTTCAGCCCCCACAGACTGACATGAGCGATGAAGAGGTTTCACCCGAGCAGGAACACATTCTCCTTCATCGCTCTCCTCCTCCTTTTCTCTCCGTCCACGATGCAGCTGAACGACGAGGCGACCTGACTGACAGGCGAGGCGGCCGTTTCCAACAGCATGAAGGAGACACTCGGGCCTGAGCAGCGACTCGCCTGCATCTCCCGGTGTGTCATGCGGTTGAGGGGGGGAAGATTATAAAGATTTATTCCTCGGGCGCTCCAGCGGCACTGGCATGATTATGATACCATAACACAAGGTGCCATAAAGAAAATGCTGTCAGCTAAATGAAGAGCAGAGCGCTGAAATGTGCTCGTCATTATGTGATCAATCACACCTGTCAGGAACGCAGCTCTCGATCAAGAAAGCTGTCACTGTCAGCTGTTGGCTGTTTCTCCCGGCTTTCTTTCATTTCTGCACGTTTTCTCGGCTCGTCCGTATGTGTGTGAGTGTGTTTCTGGGTCATTTCGCCTCTTTTCTCGGGCGGCCACAAGTCTCCCACCTACAATACCTCATGTGAGCGCTGATAAGAGGTGAGGAATTACCAAACATGCCGACCACATGCCGGCTGAGATCACACACACTGGGCCACTCTCTAATATTTCACAGCGAGGAAGAAAGGGATGCATGCATCATTCTGACAGAGCCAAAATGGAGAGAGACATCCCTCTGTTATCTCCACACACACACACACGCACTGTCAGAGATTTATAGTACAAGCCTTTAATGGTGCCCTCACACACCTCTCTCTCTCCCTGTATACCTCCCTGCTCTCTCACACAGACACACAAACACACATCCATCAGTCATTCACCTCCTTCTGTTTTCCCCCTCGTCTCCATCTTTCCTCTATCTGCTGTCCATCACACATCTTCTGCACAGCGCTCCTCATTTCTCCTTTCCAGACAGCTCCTAATTTCTCCTCCTTTGCTGGCTTTAATTGAAAGAACAGTGAAAATAAAGATGTCAGATTGTTGCTCGCTGTGGAGGGGAAATGAGATTTCTAATGTATCATCTTAAGGGTGAAGATGCTGTCTGGTTGAAAGGGAGGAAAACATACTTGCGTCACACTTTTTGTGTTTTATAAATAGCTAAATGTTCCCAATAAAGAGCACCCTGACAGCTGTACATGGCTCTGTAATGGCAAGTGGTTAAACCCTAAACACAGACCATTTACCCATGTGATTTATAGAGAAGTGCTGCAGCCACACAAGGCAATGCTGATCTCCTGTAAAAAGTGCTTGTTGGCTCATATTGTTTGTCTGTGTTGTCATTTTCAAGATGAAATACAGGATATAACCCCGTCAGGGTCAATGATTAGTATTTTTGATTAGGAAAGACATTGCAAGCAGTGGACTTCAATAGGTTATAGTTTAGTTAGGATGACTGACTGACTGATAACTAAAGGATGGACCCTCATTGTAAACACAAAAACAATGATTGTGTATCTGTTCTATTTGCACTGTGAGCATGTTTATATTTATGTAGAAGGCAATTGTGTTCAAGTTTTAGTAAAAGTTACAATCTTCACTATATCATTGATTAAAACACAAGTGTAATGTGAAACTAGTCTGCTATTGGTTTTGCTATAGATTAGAAGTCTGTGATTGCAGCTACCTTCAGCTGGGTGATGTGTTACAGCATCTTTCAGCTCACTGTTTTGTTTCACTCTACCTTCATAAGTGTCATTTTCAGCAGCAGGCAGCAGTTTTCAGCCCTGATATGCAGATAAATCCACTACCTACCGAGCAGCAAACAGACAAAACTGTGGACTAACTGGTGAGTATAATGGAGCATTTAGCAGCTAAAGAGCCAGGAGTCAGTGATAAGCAGCTAAAAGGAGAGGAATGTTGGATTTATATTTGCAATGGGAGATACAATATTATTCCAAATGAATGATTATGCTGCTCTATGTCTACTGGATGTGCAAAGAAAGCTATTTGAGCAACGTTAACAACTTCAAAAGTTGATCATTTACTACACTGCCCTAAAATGATCAAACACATCTGTTGATGCAGGTATAAATGCAGTTTTAAGGCACAGTGTATTCCAGTAAATGTAATACACAACTTTCATCTATTTTTGTTTCTTCCTTACCGAAAAATATTATGAGTTTTACAACAAGTTGTTGCTCCACTTGGTTGAAGCGACTTTCAGAGCACTTTTCCAACAATATAATAATAATAATAATAATAATAATAATAATAATAATAATAATAATAATAATAATAATAATAATAATAATAATAATAATAATAATAATGTGTGTATGTATCAGTAGGTGTAGCCTGGTGTATTATAGTTATGATTGAGTCCATTGCTCAGCACTTCATGCTGCTAAAATAACAGGAAGGAAACAGTTCTTTCCTCTTGACCTTCTTATATAAGAGCGTGGAGGAGGTTTTTATTTACCATCACTGTATGTCCATGAGGGAATCTATTTCATCTGAACCTCTTTCTCCTCATACCTGAACACCCTTCACCAGTGATGGAGAAGGTCACTGGAGACAACATTTCTCCTGTGTGTCTCTCTACGGTCACTTATCCACAACAAGGAGATAAAACTTAGAGAGCTGCCCTCTGAGACGACAACATCTCTGAATATCAGAGTTCAATAACTGGCATTAATGACCCAGATAGTGTGTGTGTGTTATTGTCTGATGTGTGTGTGTGTAACTGCTACCTTATCTGTTATTGATTAGCAGAAAAAAAATTAATTGATCATCCGTTTTCCTTTTCATTTCCACCTGAACAGCAGTTTTTGTATGCAGGAGAGGTCCACACTCTCCCACAATCACACACAGCGACGCACACTTTACACTCTCACGTACACACACACACACCCTCTCGCCCTTCAATACAGCCCTATAATTTGCCAGATGCGGTGAATTGCTGGTTGCTATGGCAACTACGAGAGGGGGAGAGTTTTTTTTTTCGTTTTCTCTCAATTTTGGAAATCGTTCTGCACACTGACACACACACAGACAGTCGTCATGTGATCACGACCGACGCACCGAATGGAGGAATGAATCCAAAAGCAGCTTTAAGTCTGCAGCCAATGGATGTTGACTGGTGACAGCGGTGACGGGTCACGCCAAACCATCCCATAATTAAGTGAAGGGTGTTCATTTGCACGTGCAGGAGGACTGTTGTAATTTCTGCTGAATGGAAACACACACGGATAGCATGAGGGGCATCAGGAATATGGATGAGGGAAGCAGATTCTCAGAAGGAACAGGCTGGAAAAATAGAATGAGCTGAACTGACACTAACATTCTTAGACATGCTCAGTGAGTCACTGTGTACTGATGTCACACACACACACACACACACACACACACACACACACACACACACACACTGATGCTTGCAGATGCATTGATGGATGCAAACACAATCTGATTAACCAAGAGTTAGCAGTTTATAATGGATTTTCTGAAATGCCACTCCAAAATGCCTCAGTTGTAATTACCGCTGCACCATTTAAAAAGACACAACCTTTAAAAAAAAAAAAAAGCTAAAGGAAACTTGCTATTTCTAAAATAAACCCCAAGTCATCTGCTACACAAAAATGGGTTAGTGCTGAGCCAATAAAAAGCAAGGGATTATCCTCACGCACACGTTCCTGCTGCATCTGGTTGAAGCTGATAAGAGGAATTTTCTTCCCCTCAGGGAGTCGAGCAAAAGGAAAACACGACGGAAGGAGATGTGGAGTGAGGGGTCGGCGGGCGGGGAGGTGGAGGAGGGAAAACGGTGGGTGGGTGACAGCAGCAAGTTGGAGCTCGTACGTGAACGTCGCCCCCACCAGGGCCTACAGTAAGACTGGGTCAAACACGGTGTTTGGTTTGCAACCCCATCAGTGTGTCTGTGGGATTCCAGCTGCTTCAGGCCTGCTTTGAAGGGAAATGGCAGCTAATCAATAAACACATGTAGACACACAAACACACACATTTGCTGCATCTTACAGCTGATCAGTTTGTTGAGAAGCTGCGTCGCTATGGTGACCTCAGTTTAGAGAAGCACCTCTTCCAAGACGGTGGGTTTTATTTTGAAAGGCTTCACTACCCTCAAGCTTTGGGTTCCATTTGGGGTGAGCAATTTAAAGTCTTCTGGAATTTTAAAACCTTTCTTTTCTGTTGAAACAAAACTCTAGGAATGTCCTTGATTTGTCCTTGAGAAACCCACAGCAGGCCCTCAAAGCTTGTGCTGCTCCTATGTTTTCATCAGAACCATGCGTGGGCATCTTACGTACGTCTGACGACTACAATCCCCACCACGTCAGCTGACAAAAAGCCATCCCTCTCTGCTTTCCCTTTTGCTTCCCGTCAAGCTATGCAAATCCAGATTTGAACTCGGAGGCAGCTTTGCAAGGGGGGGGAGGGCGTTAAGCTCTGGCCAATCAGGAGCCAAACTCCGTGGCAGGAATTTGCATAAATCTGCATGACTAATGTACTGTGCAAATTGAAGGAGTGACTGTGTGGCTTCACCTTTCCTCAGTGATAATATAATACAACAACTGACCTTCAACTAAAAACGTAACGGCCTGATAAATCCATTCATTTGCCTTCCAGTGAGACTGAGTGGAAAACAAACTGCATTTGTTTGTGTAATTGCCCATGAGCAAAAAAGATGGAGGGAGAAAGAGGTGGAGAGAAAGTGTGTGTGTGTGTGTGAGACAGAGGAAAACTAGTGAATAAACAGAGGAGATGGATGAGTCTATTAAAGCAGCAGCTAATCCAGGCTATTAGGGAGCCGAGTGGAGGAGTGTGGGAGAAGGGGATACATACGGTGGGTTAATGGCTCTAAATACAGACCTAAATGGAGTAAAGGACTGTTAGAGATTATTATAAATGCACCCAGGGGCGTCACTAAGAATTATGACCTTTCTGAACTGGAGATGACTCTGGACCATCCTCCATGTACATCTCTGTCAGAGACTTCTGTATATAGAGCCTATAAAAAGTGTTCACCTCCTTGGAAGTTTTTTGCTTTACGACATTGAATCGAGGTCAGTTAACCCTCGTGTCGTCCTGTGGGTCAGATTGACCTGTTTTAAAGTTTGAAAATGTGGGAAAAAAATATATTTTCACAGTGAAACTTCTGATGTCCACATTTTCAACATTTCTGGGAAATTTTTGAATTTTTTTTGGGTGAAAAAAAGAAATGTTAAAAATGTTCTTTAAGAACATTCACAGAAAAATCAACCAAAATCCAGTGAAATTTGCTGGGTTTTAGTTGATTTTTTTGTGAATGTTCTTAAAGAAAATATTAGAAGTTTTATTGATATATATGGAATCACTTTAAATATTTTTAGGATTTTTTTGGAAGATTTTTACAATTTTTTGGAAAATATTTATGAGAATTTTCCTGCCAAATTTGGGGGATTTTTTTAAAAAAAAATAAAACTTTTAAGGAATTATTGGAATTTTTTTCCTGAAGGTTTTGCGAATTTTCTAAAATTTGTGGAATTTTTTTGCTGATTTTTTTTTTTTTTCAGTCAAGGAAACAATATTTTTTGGTGCCCATAAATGAGGACAGCAGGAGGGTTAAGCAAAGCCTGGTTGTTTTTAGAACCAGTAAGTGAAATTGAATCATAATGTCAGAAGACCCATATTACAGGAATGCATTTTTAACTCAAATTTTAAGGTCAGAAAACCAACTCTCCACAGAAAAGGACAACGAGCCAAAGGATGTGTAGCAACAAGAAAACACAGCTGTTAGTGAAAGGAGACTGAATGTATCTGCTGTAGCTTCTGCTTTGTCCTTATCACATTACAGCCCTTTTCCTCAGCTTCCCAATGATAATTCTGCCCGCTGTCAATCACTTGTACTTAATTTATCCACAACAGTTCTGACCTTCATCAAGTAAAGCTCAAGTGCATTAGGTTCTGTCACAGTCCGAGTTTTGAACCGATCCTCATGTCAGTAAGACTGCCTGGAGTGCAAGGGCTTTGTGGTAATTATTTCCCACTGATGCCCTCAGAATAATAAACACGTGTTCGCTTCTTCCTCACGTTTTCAGACCGTCCAAGGTTTTCCAAGTGCCTCTGTAAGGCTTTTTGAAGCTGCATTCTAGTCTCTTTCTACAGCTTCAAACACTGACCTCACCGTCTGACTTCTGATTCCAACAAAAACTCATCCCTATGAGCAAATCCAGTGCATCAGCTGTTCTCACTGAGCTCAACCTCTAAAGCCTTGAGAAAGTTAAGCTCAATTTTTATTTTCTAATATTTTCTCCAGTGTCACCATTTCCAGAGAATTTTCTATCAGTGAGAAACCTTCCACCTTCAGCTGTTTGGAGACCTTGATAAGCGAATCCTGCTGACAGGGCAGAGACCCCGAGGACACGTAGCGGACATCCAGGCCTCTCAAACCTTGACAACACACACAGACACACACATACAACCTCTGCAGGTGTTCATGTGCAGTGGGGACACGTGAACCCACACAAAGACAGTGGGAAGATTAACAGGTGGAGGATCAATGAATCATGGGGATTTGTGGTGACGTTTTGCATGAATTCCTTATATGGTTTCAAAATACAAATTCAAAAGGTGGATTTATGGGAATAAAATAAATATAAGCCTGGAAAAATACTGTTATTCTTGCGTCACTGTGATCTAACGTTCCCACATGCAGGCTGGATGCTGATTGGGAGGAGAGCGCAGGCCACGGCTCACACCCAGCCAATCACAAAGCAGCTTTCATCGATGTAGTCGACATCCTCAGAGCTGGAGGGTGTGAGGAGCACAGTGAGAGGAAGCATGGTAAACAACCAGGACAGACACACACACACACACACACAAACACACACTAACCATAGTGGACAAGCCTTCGCTTCCCATTAAGTTCAATCCTGCCCTGAGGTTGGGGTAAAAATACTTCATCACAAAGAGAGGGACCAAAACAACACCAGTGTGTGCAGCAGTGTTCATCAGCATATACTCACCTTGCACTGATTATCCCTCGCACATTATTATTTTAATGGAAAAAACATAATAAAAGGCTAAATTTAATTCTGCAGTGGTGATTGTCAGGAAGCTTATGAAAACACTGTTTTAGTCACATAATCTCTTTACAGTATATCAACAATAACTGGGTGCAATTAAGATCTTCCGGCTCTCTCTGACTCACTCTAGAAAACAGAGTTTATAGATGTGAGATCATGGTTTTCTCTATCTAGGACATGTGTGGGTGTTGAAACCCTTCAGCATGAAAAAGCAGCTCGTGACTTAACAACCCTCCTGACTTGCACACATCACACCATCACTGGAGGAGATGATGGAGATGAGAAGGACACGGCTCTCATGTCTGAGCAACAAATAGAAATCTAGAGCCAGCAGGTGGGTTAGTTTAGCTTAGCATGAGACAGAAAGGTAACAACATGTAGCTAGCATGTCGCTAACTGACATGGTGCATGGGCACAAAGGCATTTCTGCACAGAATAAATTGTGGTTTTACTTGAAAGACTAACCATCTCCTCACTGTGGCTACATATTAAATGAACACAGCTGACTTTAGAGGTGCTGGTAGGCAGATTTTGGTGCACATTGACAGAACCATCAGTGTCTTTATTTATACAGTACTGATCAAAGCAAAGGGTTTTTCACAGCATGCAAAGATCATAGCATCCGTACCATAAAAACACTGTAAGAATAGAATAAAAGAAAGTTAAATAACAATGAAAAATACAAGTCCCATGCACACAATGACAAATAGAATCTGATAAAGCAGGGGTGTCAAACATGAGGCCCGTGGGCCAACACCAGCCGCCAAATGGGCCAATCCGGCTCTAAAGAGTAAAAATTACAGAGAAGACATTAGCTGCAATTTGTAAATTTGTAAAACTATAACTTTAAAATAATTCCTAGACCTTGACAAGTTGTTTTGATCATAAATTAAAATGCTACATTGCTCGTTGTTCTTTTGTCATTTTGTGTCTGATTTTTGTACTATTTTGTTGTTTTTTGTCTGATTTTTGTCATTTGTCTCATGTTTTTGTCATTTTCTGTTTCCTTTTTGTCTCGCTTGTGTTTTTAGTCTTATTTTTGTCATTATCTGTTTTGCTTTATTCGTTGCTTTGTGTATTGTTTGTGTCGTTTTGTGTTTTTTTGTCTCGCTTGTGTTGTCTATTTTTTTGTTGTTTTGTTTCTCACTTTTACCATTTTTGGTCTGGGTTGTTTCATTTATGTAGTTTGTTGTCTGGTCTGTCACTTTGTAACTTTTTTGTCTAATTTTTTGTCCCTTTCTTGTTTTGTTTCATGTCATTTTTCTCATTTTTTGTCATTTTGTGTCTTGTGTGTGTCATTTTGCGTCTCATTTTTGTAACATTTTGCCTCATTTTTGCTGTTTTTTGTCTTTTTTTGTCTAACTTTTGTTGTTTTGATCATAAAGTAAAATACTATATCATTCAGTTCCAGACACCTGTGATTAAATGTTTTGTTCCTTTGTAGAAACACGGTGAGCTATAGGTTGTAATGTGTACATGACAAACTGAGGCATCATGTTGCTGAAATTGAATTTATTTTTCTGAAGAAATTTCGGGCGTTCGTCATGTTTTGTAAAAAGATAATTCCTTAAATGTGAGCATTTTCAGAAGGTACTTTTTGCACTAAAGCAAAAGGAACGATTTGGAGTTGTGGTTATTTATAGGTTATTCTGCTGAGACTTTACTGGTCTGTCCTGCTGGAGATCAAATTGGACTGAATGTGGCCCCTGAACTAAAATGAGTTTGACACCCCTGTGATAAAGCAAATAAAACTGAGAGTGATATCAGTCTTCTGATGTAACTCTTGACTGATCTGATCAAAATGCAGAAGTGTTGCTTTAAGGTAGTTCATCCACAGTGAACAAAAAAATATAGAGGCAGTAAGCAAGTAGTGTTTTCTGACTTACAGTGAAAGGTTTGACATCTCATTTCTATTGTTTTGATTATAAATGGATTTAGTTCAACCAGTTGTATACAAGAATGTATTGAGCTGTTAAACTGGGGACAGATTCTCGACCACTGACCGAATCCACACCCTCATCAGGTCTGGCTGTAAAGGACAACGATCACAAAACTCCTTTGACTTGTAACTAAAAAAGTCTACCTTAAAATGCAGGTTTGTTCAAATGACATGATGCCACAGATGACAAGAGAGATGAAACACTGACATGTCAGAGCTGTAGTCAGGCATTTGAATGTACACAACTCAACCTTTGTCGTTTAAGAAATCAGTTCAGGCAGCTTTGGGTGTCTGACAACGTGATCCTGTCCCACAAAATGTCCATCAACTTCAACCAGTCCTTCAGGAAGAGTGGGACATCATTTCACAAACGGCATCAACAACTTCAATAACTCTCTGGCTTGCAGATGTGTGACTTTAATGCTCACAAGCGATTTCTGGTCTATGGGTCCACTCTGAATCTGTCCATTATCATTTCCAGCTTAATGTGTACTTGGTTGTTCTGTGACGTCCATTCTCCATTCATCAGCAAAGACAATTTAACCCTCCTTTATAAACCAGTCCTTGAATCCATCCTCACCTATAACATCTCAGCCTTGTGCAACTTCCTCACCATCAAACACAAAACAAAACTCACCCGAATAATAAATCAGGCCATTAAAATTACTCAAACAGCCCAACCCCCCATGTGTGAACTGTATGGATGCTCAGTGATGAGGAAAGTCACCCTCATCACTGAGGACCCCTCACATCCCCTCCACCACTCCTTCATGCTGCAGGCAGATGCTACAGAACCTCACTGGCCAGGAGAAACATCTACAAAAAAATCTTTCAGTTAGGGGGTTTCACAGGGTTGAGCACACTGAGTTCCTCCATCACACACTGTTCTACGCTGTCTTGTGACCACAAGTCACCTTAGCTTACTGTCACATCATAGTAAAACACACACACACACACACATCTTTATGCAGAGATTCACCATTCCAGTGATGCATAGTGACATTAGTGCGATGTTCCTGTAGTCACTCAAAGCAAGCAGAAAGCAAACGCTCCCTATTTAACTGGCACAATAACATTCGATGCACTTTGTGCCAGAGGATAAAACAGTCACTGGGTGTATAGTTACAAGCGTATAATGCATTGAACAAAGCTGACTTTTGCGTCATTTTTCCCTCGCACGACTCACTTTAGAAGCATCACAGCTGTTACAACACAAGCATAATGCAAATATTTGAGGACATCCTCTGTGTCTCTGCACCTATACAGCCCTGACTGCACACACAAGTCAAACAAATGACACAAAGACACACTTCTTCTCCCTAAATAACACAGCTGTATTTTCTTTCCTCTTTTTTTTGTGTACGACCAAACACAGATATATCTTCTGCTCTTCTATTGCAGGTTCTCAGGCTCCTTTTGACAAATCACCACATTAAAATGTGGCCATTTTTAGCCGCACCACACTTCCCTCTGCTTATTGGTTTCAGATAAAGGCGCAATATTTCCATTTGTCTATTTCCTTTCGTCGATGTTGTGCAACCACGTACACACACACACACACACACACACACACACACACACACACACACACACACACACACACACACACACACCTACCCTCTCTCCTTGGTCGTTAATAATGTACTGATGGCAATACTGAGGTTACTGACCCATAGCCAACCCATTAATCAAACAGTACAACTAGCATATGATCATAATAAATATGCTGTAGATGAATGTTTTGCAGTCAGGAGAACAGACCCAGAAGCTGAAAGCAGAAGGACAAATGTGATGGAAAACAGATAAGATGAAGCCGAGGTATTTGTTCAGGCAATACATTCCTCTTCTGGAAATCTCTGCTTCGACAAGCGGCATGACAAACATGTCATCCATACAAAATCAAATCCTGCAGCCCAGTTTCTCTGTGCTGCCGGTCGCTGTCTGCGTGCTCACAGTCGTTCAGACATGCATGTGTTTCATAATCAGCTTCACTGATTGATAAACGCTTCCTGTTGCCCATGTTCACTCATTCATCAGAGGTCAGATTGATTATATGTAATATGTAAGTGAGACTGAACTGAGCTTATTGTTGTCTGTCATCTGTGCAATAGGCTGAGGGTTTATAATAGAGTGGTGCTGTCCTGACCTCTAGTGGTAGCGACATAAAACTACAACAGTAGAAGTAGAATCTCATCTGTTTTAGAGTTGTTTCATTGGTTACATGTATATTTAAGAATTTCAATGTTTTTTTTATAATCTATTTACTGGTACAGACATGTTTTGTAGTTAGTTCAGGAACTCTTAAAAGACTCTTAAGATATGTGAAATGAGCTTTTAGAAGCAGTCGCCTTAAAGATGCTTCATATATTTTACACTCTTATCAGTAGGCTTTCTTAGTTTAATGTATGTTTCTGGTGCTGCATTTTGGCATCATGCACTTTGATTTGTAATATGTGGTGTATTTGACTGTTTCTGTGCTATTTTCTTCATGATTGTCTGTAGTTTATGTCATTTATTGCATGTTGTTCACCAAAATGTTCAGACTGCCCTGGTGTCTTCATAATGTTCCACTGCCTGTCCAACAAAAAAATCACCACCAGGATTTAACTAAGCAAATAGGTAAGAGCCTTCCATTGGATAATTACTGCAGGGATGAATATGTTTCAGCTGCAACAACTTATTTAACCCTAGCTGATGCAGTGAGGAGCTTCTCATTTCTGAAACAACCATGTTGGAAGACATATTCTGTGGTCATGGGAAGGATGTTAATCTGTTTCAGAAGAGTCAAAATATTGGCCTGCATCAAGCAAAGAAAACAACTAAGGAGATTTATGAAACTACTAAAATCAGGTTAAGAATCGTCCAACGCATTATTAAGACCTAGAGGATAGTGGTGAACCATCATCTTCGAGGAACAAATGTGGTCTGATGAGTCCAGATTTACCCTGTTCCAAAGTGATGGGGGCATCAGGGTAAGAAGAGAGGAGGATGAAGTGATGCACTTATCATGTCTAGTACCTACCAGCCTGTGGGGGTTAATGTTATGATCTGGGGTTGGTCAGGTTCAGCAACGTTATGTTCCCAAAGAATGAGGTCAGCTGACTACCTGAATGTACTGAATGACCAGGTCTTTCCATCAATGGAGTTTTTCTTCTCTGATGGCATGGACATGTTCCAAGATGACGATGCCAGGATTCATGGGGCTCACATTGTGAATGAGTGGATCAGGGAGCATGAGATGGATTGTCCTCCACAGAGTCCAGACCTCAGCCCCATTGAGAATCTTTAGGATGCTCTGGAAAAGACTTTGTGCAGCGGTCTGACTCTCCCATCATCAGTATAAGATCTTGGTGAAAAATTGATGTATCTCTGAACAGAAATAAATGCTGTGACGTTGCAGAAGCTTATCGAAACGACACCACAGTGAATGAGTGCCCTACTCAAAGCTAAAGGCAGTCCAACAAAATATTAGAGTGTGAGACTTTTTTTTTTGGTTGGGCAGTATATAATACAATGAGGTCATGAGGACAGTTTAACACATTGACATGATGGCTGATATGAGACTATCATAAAATATTAGCAAACAATTCAATCCAAACATTCTGATTCAGAGTCATGGGAGACTGTAGAGATGCCACGATGGCAGACTTTGCTTGAAGGTGAAAACACATATTGACATATCAGTTGAGTGACCATTTGGGGAGCTTATAGATCTTGAAGGGAATTTCTTTAAAATATAACATTTAAAAAACTGTTATCCTAATCATGTAATTGTGAATCCGCACACTGTGGTGGTACTCATCACTAGTTGAGGGAAATGGACCTAAGTGCAGGGCATACAGGCAATATAAGTGACCAAAAATAGCCTTCAGTCACATTTACTGATGGCAGGCAGGGAAGAAAGCCATAAACAAGCTGCTGCAAAGTCCAACAAAACTAACACCAAATGGGGAAACAAAGCTAAATCTATGGTAACCAAACACTCAGGAAACAGCATTTCATGTGATTCACTGTTTTCTTTTTCTTCTACCAGCTGAAAACGTTGTGGGACACACTTTCCATGCATATTAATTGTTTTTTAAAATATTACGCTGATTACATTTTTTTCCCACAACTACAGGAGACACCAATGTAAAAAATAATACCAAAACAGGCGATTTAAATTTCATTTTAATGGTTTTATTTGAGATTCAGTTTGGTCATCAGGGGGGTTTGACTAGAGAAAAGTGGCATTTTAGGGGGAACTCCAGACTTATTTGGTATTTTAAAAATATTTTTTCATATTCTTTTCCCCTAGTTTTTTTGTTTTTGTTTTTTTTAGATTTGGTCTCAGGACAAGTAAATTTACACGACAACTGCATGTTTTAGCATTTTGTACATGGATTATTTGAAATTTGATGAGTGGGATGTAAAATGTCCTCCAATTCTGGAATGACCCAGTTATGCTCTGTAGTCAACAGAATATACCCCCCAGGCCACTTTCATCTCTACACTGAAGAATGTTCACACCTGTGTGAACAAAGCCACAATCCTCCCCCTAAACATTCCACACCCTCAGAACTAGTTTCTGTCTGATGCAACAAGCAAGTATATGAACAAACAAAACTCAGAAAAAAGGCCAGGATCAGACAAATGTATTTAACTGAGCCATCAAAGACGTAACATTTCTATTAGTATCTTTTTCCATATGTGAAGGTGTGAGAAGTGTCTTCATGTAGTGTCTCACTTGTTATTTTAACCACAACTCTCACCCACATATGTAGAGTTGCATTTATAACACAACAAGCTCAATATCTAATTTGATGAACACATTCCACAGTAGGTAAAAAGTGACATTTCCACGACTTGTTAAAAGTCATCAAACATAGATACACAGCTCAAAAAAATTAACACTTCAATCACAGAGTGTACATCAACGATTTAAGTGGTCCCTTTAATTTTTTAAGGGGTGTATTTAAGGAATTTTACTTACCTATATCCAGTCCAAAAAAGCAAAGAGATGAAGACAAGTTTGCAGGTTGTGTTAATCCACGGCCTGCCTGACAAAACTACGTGACATCTTCACATGTGGTGTTCACAGGTGTCTGGACATGTACACACAGCTGCTATCCAATAGTATTTTGAGGTTGAACAGTAGGATCCACTCACTTTGAAAAAACAGAACACTCAGGATAGCTAAAAGTTCTGTATGTAATTTTGCGACAGTGGACCTTAAGAGGAACTGAATAATCTTTATTGGCAAGAATAAAAGGTCAGCACTTCAGCATCAGGGATGGTGTAAGAAATACAATTTATTAATAGCATGAAGAGCTTTTTGTTTTCAGTGACTGAAACACAGTGTTCTGTTTAAACTCAGCTGCCTCCAGGGAATCCAGCTTCATTATGAAGACACACCTACAACAGTCTTCCTCACAGATCTTCTGGGTGTGGTATGTTGGTGAAATGCTTTTTGTTGGCGATCAGTCATCAATGAACAACTGAACAGTTACTCAACATGAAGACAACACTGAAACTGTTGATATAGAAATGAGACAAGAAACAAAAAGCAGATGGTGTTTGACAATAGAAATCTGTCAATAATGCTCTGCGATTCCACTTTATTTGGGTTTGTGTCCTTTAATATGCTTCTGACTGTTCAACATGTCTGTGTAGATTCTCAATCATTCAGATCATGCTAAACGCTAAAGTAGAAAGCAACTGAACTCCTTTTGGTCTTTGAACACATTTCACCTCTCCCAAGAGTCCCACGCATTTATTCTCACCCCTCTAATCCCTTGACTAATGGCTCATTAATGACCAAGACTCACAAATTTCAAGGGTTGAATAGCTGTGAAACTGTCAGGACAATGTTTGAAGTGCCTGATAAGTGCTGTTGTAGATACCCTCCTCTGTTTAGAGATGATTTCTTTCAGTCTTCTCTCAAGCCATCTGTCTCCTCTGGTCAGAATGTGAACCCTGTTGGTCTCAAAGTGTCCTTTAACCTGTGTTGAACCATAAACCTGTGGAGCAGTAGCTTAGTCTCCTCTGTATATGGGTCCTCACTGCAATGCACTACGTATAAAACAATGCACAGTTGGGTGTGTAAACTTCAGGGTGTAGAGTTTTTGTCTAAGTGTCACTGCGTCTAATGTGCACTGGTGTGTTGTATTTGGAGAAAACCCTCTCGAACTCACAAAAATCATGTTATTCTGTTCTTTGTTTGACGTTGTGCTGTTTTTTTGGATCTGCTAATTGTTGACTGGAGCTACACTTTAGATCATGAACAATAGGTGTACCTCTCAGTAGCAGTAATATAAAGTTTCTTTTGGGCTGCACCAAGCTGAACTCTGAGCGAGTAACGCAAATGTCACATCCACTAGCTGGGATCAGATGTCACATTCAGCTATAGCAGCACAGAGTCTTTAAAAAGGCTTTGACTTCTGCTGCAGTGATATACGATTCCACTTCCAACATGAGCTAGAGACTATCCTTGTCTACTCATCTCCAAACTTCTAGTTATGTCTATTCTGGAGAGCTCATAAAAAGTAAACCATTAACATACCAACATATAAATTATATCTCCTGGTAAAGACAATATGAGCTCCACTTTGCCCACACTTTGGTGAAAAAATGTCACAAGTGGAAAACTTGAGTATTTGCACAGCTAGACAGACACAACTTCTGTTAGTACATCTATGTTTGTATGTAAGGTGTACAAGCGGCACCCACAGACTGTAGTGGTGCCACAGTGTGATAGATTAGTTTGTGTTTTAGACAATAACTGAAATGTTTGTAGTGCAAGGAAAGCACCATGTTTTCATGTGTTCTGTTCCATTGGTGTTATTATGTACTACGTTCGGGTCGGATCATGTTTACTGTAAATAAAAGTGATGTGCACATGCAGGGTGTTTGTGCCGACATCAACATTAGAATCAAAATTAAGACTACATACACCACCACCATATAGCCACAGCAAATATTTAAAGTATAATAAGAATAAATGCAAAATAATACACAGCAAATATGCTCTGCAAAATCCTCTCTTCTTCTGAGGAGACTCTACTTAGGCCACGTTTTTGTGAGGAAAAACACCCTTAATCTACATTTTGAGCTACAGGTTACATTAATTTAACCTCCTAAAATATGCTACAGTTCATCAATAACATAAAATATAAGACAGTGAAGAATCATTGTCTTTTTAAGAAGGATGCAAATACATTAGTCCATGTTCTAGATTTACATTTTAGTATCATAAATCACTGCGAAATTAAATGGGTTAATCCGCCTGTCTAGAAATGCATATAGCTCCTCAAATACAGTATAGTGATAGAAATTAAATAAAAAAAAACAGAATTTATACACTGACATAGTTTTGATTTATTAAGACTTTTCAATTATATATTTTTTGGTTTAACAGGTCTGATTTTACATTTTTTGTTTGTTTATAAAGCCATGCATCATTGGGCACCACTGAGAACTTCTCCACCTCCTCCACGTCTCAGACTCTTAGATCCTGAGTAACTGCTGTTAACCGATTCACCATCTAGGCTGGTGGATGAGGGAGATCGTTCATTTGCAGTGGCAGCTCCAGAGCTTTAGAATAGTTTTCTTTTTGTCAAATGTTCCTTCAGTGACATTACGAAAACTAATTGCTATAGGGGCAGAATAAAGGAGCAAAATGGTGTATAAGGGATCCCTTTATTTAATTACCAGCAACTTTTCACCTCCATCCATGTCAGAACCATAGACTGTATATGGTCAGACCTGGTGAAAAAGGGTGAAGAAAGGCCTACAGGTGTCTTATAAAGTCAGAGATTTAACCATGAGGAGGAGTCAGAAGTGTGGGTGCGTTCACTAGAGCCACACGTGATGTTTACCCGTAAACATGGGGCAATCCCTTCCCAAACACAATGACAGTAATTAGTTCTTTGGAGGAAGCTTGCAGTGAAGCGACAGTCACGTCCGCTTTACGGCTTCACTCTAGCGTCTTGCTCAGTTGCCTGGCAACATGCAGTGGGCGGGGCCAGCGGTCGGCAGAGGATGAGATGGGCGGAGCTTGTTGTTCCCCGGCAGGAGGTGGAGGGACCTGGGGAAGGAATCTTCAAACGCCGGCAGAGGTTCAAACGCGGTTACACGGAAAAAGTACGAGCTGCTGACCCAGTAAAGCCTCGTCTTCTGTCGCCGGTTCTCCGGGAGCTGTTCTCTGTGACTCGGTACACGACGGGAGAAAATGTCTACCGTCAACTGGAAGCCTTTTGTTTTCGGCGGGTTAGCTTCGGTGACGGCGGAATGCGGTGAGTGATGCGCGATGGGAGGCCGAGCCCCGTGGATTACTGTTAATTAGCTAAATCCCAGCCGTGAATTACAGCGTTTAAAATGGGGTGTACGATGTTCTGTGTTGCAGGGACGTTTCCCATCGACCTCGCCAAGACTCGCCTTCAAGTCCAGGGCCAAGTGGGCGACAGTAAATACCGAGAGATCCGCTACAGAGGCATGCTCCATGCTATGATGCGGATAGGAAGAGAGGAGGGACCCCGGGCTTTGTATTCAGGGTCAGTATGGTGGGCTTCCACTCGTGTTCCTGTGTGCTGTGGACCCTACAGCCTAATATCCCATACCTAACGTAAATATTGTGCTCATTTCTACTCATAAATCTTCTGTGTACTTCCTCTAAATGTGTACACTTCCTCTTTTTCTGTTCACTTCCCGTATGTCTACCAGTCATTGTCTACACTCCTATCTACCCAAACAAGAGGGTCTGTCTTAGATTAGCTAGTATTAGTGTTTTATTTTTAACACATGCTGACATTTTTGGGGCAGGACTCACAGTTTTTGTTCTAGAACTGTGTAATTAAAGAGATTTTTGTTGTTTTTGTTTTTGCAGAATTGCTCCTGCCATGCTGCGCCAGGCCTCCTACGGGACCATAAAAATTGGAACATACCAGAGCTTTAAGCGGCTGCTGGTTGACAGACCGGAAGGTGAGTTTGTAACACAAACATTTCTGCAGGCTGTTGTCCCTGGCCACCGGTCAACACATGCACATTCCTCCCTGAAGGTCACAGATGAGGCACAGATGTGTCCGTGTATGACCTATTTAAACTCGCCCCCATGTTTTCTCAGACTAAAAGCTCCTTGTGACTGTCGTTTCTTCAGTAAAATGCTGTATAATCAAACCGACTGCTATCAAATGCTGCCCGTTCACAGTTACAGTCTGCCTCCCACTCTTCTCTGCTTTCAGATGAGACGCTGCTGACTAATGTGCTGTGTGGTGTCCTCTCTGGGGTCATCTCCTCCTCCATCGCCAACCCGACGGATGTGCTGAAGGTAGTTATTTGCACACACGAAGGCTGTCTTAGGTCTGGTTACTGTCCTCATAAAACTGCAGTCTGAGGCAGTGGAGCAGGTCTGCCAGTTTCTTGGAAATGCAATCGAGCACATAAAATCCTCCCCTGAAATCAACAGCAGTTCACTTCACTTTTGTGTTGTTTTGTTGCACACAGCACAAATTGTCAACTGTCAACATTCTTTTGAAACTATATGGGATTGCGCAAAGAGTGTAAAGCAGCTCCAGGCTATGGGTGTGGTCTTTTTGTCGCATGCCAAGTGGAGTAAAGGGCATGTTGGTGCTATCAAGACCCCACTTGTGGATTATTTATAGACTGAAGGCGTAACATAGTGTTCTGTATATGATATGGGTGCATAACGGCCAGTGCTTAAGTGTACTCACATTGTCCTGCCCAGCTTCTTTTTGATCTGCCTTGTTTGGTCATGAGGACCTCCTGTCTGCAGTGTGTGTTTGTTAACAAATTAATACATGTGACTGCAAATGTGGAACATTGCGTTTTCATCATGGCGCGTTCTCGCTGCACTCGCCAAGTCATCACAGAGCTGGGAAACGAACCAAGGCGGATTTGCTAACAGCAGCCACACTGAGTCAAAACAAGTCGAGTATGAGCCGAAGAATTCCTGAAAACAGAGACAGAGAAAATGCTCCAGCTTGCAAAAAATCCCCACTAACTTTTTTGGACTCTGCATTCCACCCATGTACTTGACTTTGGTGAAGCTGCAGCATTCCACGTTGTTTGTGTGTACGTCAAATTCAAGTTTGTTGACGACTACCTCTGTCTGTTCTCCCAGATCCGCATGCAGGCCCAGGGACGTGTGATCCAGGGCAGCATGATGGGCAACTTTATTAACATCTACCAGGAGGAGGGGACACGAGGACTGTGGAAGGTACACAAAACATTAAAAGTAGCATCAGTTAGAATTAGTTTCTGGTAGTACAGACACAAAACTTAAATCACGCTCCTTCCCCCAACTTTCTCTGCATCAGGGTGTCTCTCTAACAGCTCAGAGGGCAGCTATCGTGGTCGGAGTGGAGCTGCCGGTTTATGATATCACCAAGAAGCATCTGATCCTGTCGGGTTACATGGGGGACACCGTGTACACACACTTCCTGTGAGTTCAACTGACCTGGAGATCTTTCTCATGACTCCCATGTGATGGGATGTTTTCGCTGGAAAGAAATTGCCTGACAGGGAAAGATTTATTTTAATATATCCAGATGGATGCAGGCCAGAGAGGGAAAATGAAAAGCAGATGAAAGGCCAAGAGCACATTTCAAATCATAGAGTCACAGTGGTATGAGCAAACGATGCCTGCACGTCCAACACGTACTGTACATTTGTAACGTGAAATGTTTCTTCTTGTAATTCTTTAGTTTCAGTATTAACTGACAAGTACTGTATTGTATGTATGTATATCAAATTCTGGATATCTGAGCAGTGGTGCAGTGATGTTACGTATTTATTTCAGCCAACAATAGCTCAATTCATTGTGTGTTTTTATAGCAGCAACCGCCATGTGGGTATCTGAATGTGTTCTGAGCCGTTTTGTGTTTGTGGCAGCACACAACAGCAACGACTGTTTAGCACCAAACACTTATAGAAGGAACATGACAAACGTGTGCTCATGTGGTCCCCAGGTCCAGCTTTGTTTGTGGTCTGGCGGGAGCTCTGGCCTCAAATCCAGTGGACGTTGTCCGGACCCGCATGATGAACCAGAGAGGAGGAGCGCTGTATCAGGGAACGATGGACTGTCTGCTGCAGGTCAGTCAGAACTCCTGAATGAAGAAAATGAACACCTTATAGATGTTCCCGTTCAGATGGTGTGGCAGATCACTGAATCAAAGCTTCACTGATTTTTATTTACTACTTGTTGAACTCATACAAAGTTGTGTAATGTCTAAAAATTGAGAACTCTTGAAGAAATTTCACTCTTAGTCCTTTGACGTTTGCTGTAGTGGGTTTTTAACTGGTATTGTGGCACACGGTGGGTTTACCAACACAGAGCATGAGTCTGTGGAGGAAAGCCAACCAAGAACATTTTCAGAGGACAGTTTTATAGGGATGATCAGTGTAGAGAGGGGGGCTGTATGTAAATACAAGGGTGAACAGTGGTTAATTTGGTTGCTAATCAGTGACAGAGGAGGAGACAACAAAGAACAAAAGCTAATTGAATCGGACCTGATAGCTGAGTGGTTATGACACATACCACGAGTACAAATGCCTTCTAGCAGTGATTACAAACTGATCCAAACTTTTATGTCAGGGCCCTTCTCTCTTTCCCCGCACTTCCTGTCTTTCTCCACTGTCACTATCTCATAAGTGGGAAAAAATGCAGAAAATATCGAAATCATGCCCTATACCCTATATAGTGCACTCAAGATAGATACTATAGATAGATACTTACTTACTTTATTAATCCAGAGGGAAATTCCAGAAAAATATCCTACAGTACACCATGAAAAGTAGTGCACAGCTGGTCACTAACCAAGCTATATGTTCCATCATGCATTGTTTAGGTTATATTGTTGATTTTACCTGTTTCTTAGCTATGGAATAAACTGAATTTGATGTGTTTGCACTATGCTGCCACAGCACAATTCACAGCTGGCGAGCAACGTAGTTCATACCTTCAGTAGTGTCCGAGATGTTACTTTTGCCTACATAGATCACTGTGTAGTGGTCACTAGATAAGGAAAGGAGTAGAGAGCAGGGAGTGAGTGGATGATTTTGGACCCTGCTGTAATCTTTTTAGAAAAAGGTAAGTAGGGTGGAGTTAACAAGGTGAGACTGGTTGCATTGTGGGAAATGTTGAAGCTTGAAGCTGCTGTAATAAATGGCTGGAGTCGCCTTTGAAGTGAATAACCAATTTAGATATTCAGTCATTTGGATTTTAGTGTTTAGCCTTGTTTACTTGCCCATATGATGTTTTTTGTTTACTAGAAGGCACATCCTGAGTTAACTTAACTACTTGAACTAGCCAGTAGTAGTAGTAGTAGTAGTATTTTTGCCATGTTTCAGCAGAGTTATAGATGAGCTGGTGTAGCGAGCTACCAATAGGCAGAGGGATGAGTGGGGAGAGATGCAGGGATTCATATATACCTTCATATTCTAAAGGAGTAAACAGTGTAGAGTTTCTACTGAGAATTTTTGAAGCAAGAAGGCATTATCTACATGGAAAATCTTCGAAATTTTTCACTTTGCTACACTGTGGGGAGTTTTTACAGGTTAACCCTCTGAGATTAAATCAGTGGTCAGAGAAGGATGTTAATAATTGATGTTTATAGTACCATAAAGATGAGTGTCTCTATTTGATGTTTTAGCTCTGGTGATAATAAATAATTAATGTAGTTAAATAATATTGCTTATCTAGATAAAACCCTGATATCACTGATTTGCCAATCCCAGTTACCAGCACCCGGAGAGGACTTTAAAGCTATCATCAGAGGATAATGAGATAAAATGGGTTTTAGCATGTTTGTTTTTCCTCTTTCAGACGTGGCGCTCCGAGGGCTTCATGGCCCTCTACAAGGGCTTCTTTCCCAACTGGCTCCGCCTGGGACCGTGGAACATCATTGTATCCTTTCAACCGTCTCATTAACGCACCAATCTGTTTACTTACATCCTTTGTGATGCAATATCTTCTGATCCAGAGAAATCAGCAGGGGGAAGTAGTAAACTCTGTTATGTATTCTGTGACATAAGACATTCCAAGGTACTCTTTTGAGGAGGAAAGCTTAGTTTAATACTGCCTAACTCTTTTATGTAACTTTGTGAAACTACTGCCTCATTACCCAGTTAGGGGGGTGTAAGAGGCCCTCGGTGGGGGGTACGAGGAGGAGGAGGAGGTGTGGAGGGCGAACTTTATGAAAGATTTTCTGCAAAGGCTGAGATCTGATTAAAGATGATTGAGCAGGGAAAAGCGCAGCTGGCAGATACTCCACCCAGGCCTGAAAGATGTAATGAGATTATTGACTTGTTGCAGCAGAACAGACTGCGGTAACAAGGCAACGTAACAAGGGAGGCTTTGAGCTCAAGTACAGAAAGAGCCAAAATTCCTCTGTGTGCCTCCCATTTTGCTCTATAGAACTTTCCACTCGTCTTTTCGCCTACTTTCATTGACTCCATTTTCAGTTCTTCCTCACGTACGAACAGCTGAAGAAGATCGATGTGTGATGAGCAGAATGGCGGCGTGAAGATGAGACAAGTATGAGAAAAAGCTCCAAGACGAGCTGAGAGGACCAAAATGAGGGATGGCTGGATGGTGGTGGATCCTTGATGGAACCAACAGGGGGAAGGGGTTCACAAACGTAGACCTGCGTTAAGGGATGGCAAGAGAATTTGCCTGATTCCTGTTTGGGCTGTTTGTCTCCTGAAGCCTGTGGTGAGTGTGGAAGGGTCTGTGACACACCAACACTCATCTTTGATGTTGCAACTCATCTAAATCCTACTTTAGGCTTAACCGCTCAACCACTGGCCGCTCATGTCATTTCATTTATTCACTGTGAAATTGGAGAGAATTTTACAACGCTTGTTTATTTCAGTCAGACTGCTTTAGAAATGGCTCCAATGTCACGAGGAAAACAAACTCATGCTGGC
This sequence comes from Amphiprion ocellaris, assembly GCF_022539595.1. Taxonomy (NCBI): domain Eukaryota; kingdom Metazoa; phylum Chordata; class Actinopteri; family Pomacentridae; genus Amphiprion; species Amphiprion ocellaris. Next base: position 8,530,119 of record NC_072775.1, on the reverse strand, counting down.
TTTCCGGCGTCTACATTTAAAGTGCTCTCCATATCGAGTGCCTTAGTTTGTGATGCGGGTCGTTTGAGCCTGAGCTGCAGAATGTCGGACAGCAGCTGACAATCGCCGCGATCATTCCCTTTGGAAAAGATACAAAAAACAAAGATGCTTGTGTGCATGAGTGGACAAAGTTGATGCTTTTTTTGTTGTTGTTTTTTTTTATATGTATTTCTAAATTGAGCGATGGGTGTGAGGAAACGTTAAATTGCTGAGAACTCCCAGGAGTATTTACAGAGCAAACAGCCAAGAATGCATCCTAGTGTACTGTAATAAGTTATATAAACAGAAAACCAGTGCTGGTGCTTAGACGGCACACACACACCACTTGTCTATATGTGGCGAGACGGTCTGAGATAGTCCCTCATGCCGGCAAGTGCTGACAGTAAATATAACCTCTGGCAGCTCCCTTCGTTCTTATGTTATCATATAGGTTGCTATAACAGTCATTATGTAACCTGCATATTATATTCCACACACTTCTAATTTCAGACCCTCTTGGTAAGATTAGATGTTTGATTTTGTTGCTCGAGGGCATTACAACCACTGCACATGACCCCCAGTTATATTTTCATACACTGTATTTGCACGCTTTATGCTTGTAAGTGAGCTTTCATTGTGAGGAATGAATATGTTGCTAGCTGTGGTGTGACTGTGAGCCGTCGCTGCTGCCAAAGTGTACGCCTGTGCAATTTTGTTAAACTTCTGTTGTCGATGTAAAATGCTGCTGTAGTCTTGTATGTTTGAAATTAAAGGAGGGAGGATGAAAGCCCACTGTCTGTGTTTTTCTTCTCAGGCACCACAGTGAGGCGCTGTGGAGCCACACTCAACTCGACCCAGTTGAAAAACACCAATAGCTCTTCAAATTCCCAGCCTTCGACTTTGAGGCCACAGAATCTAGCACAGTGGTGTTTCTCGGGGATTGCCCGGCTTCTTTCAAACACACACGTTCGCGCAGCATCCCACAAAACTCATGAATTTTTCAGGGGCAAGTCTAAGATGTAATTGTTTTATTTCTGCGGGTAAATTCCCAGTTTTCAGTCATCGGAGCTGTTTGAGGAGACGATGGGAGCTCAGGGGACTGGAGAGGGAAGTGTTGCAGTGAACTGGCAGAGTCTCTGTGTGGATCTGTGCCTCGTTGTTTTATTTAGGGACTATCACCAGGGGACTTATTACTTGTGTGAGGACTCTTATTGTTGTATCTGCTTCATCTGAGCCACCATGAGTTGCATTGCCACGTTGTTGTTGGTGTGACAAGCATGGCTGCGTGGAATAACTCAATTCCCAGACATGCCGCAGAGTGTGATGGAGGAGCTGGTTTTACCACTCATGTACAGTGTATAACGGCACTGTTTTGCAAAACCACCTGACTTCTATGTCAAATCAAGGCAGGAGAACGTGCCCTACTGTCCATTAGGCGAGTAGACAAAAAGCTAATAAGAATAATGTGTGGCTTGTGCCAGGATTTGGCATCTATAAGTTGGCATTATAGCCCGCAGCCTGGCATCCCGTCCCTGGCACAGTCCTCTACAAGCTGGACAAGTATGGCCACAGGGGATTCCAGCAGTCACAGACATGCTACATTATGGGTATTATTTGCTGCCTGGCCCAAGGGCACAGGGGGGTTGGCTCCATTGTGTTCCAGGGATCAGAGTGAGCCTTTGTGTTGGAAGGATAAGGCTCCACTCTGCTCCAAACGCCCTGCCCTTTCTCTCTCCTTCTTTTTTTGTTCTTTTCTCAGATGAAAACGCTGCAACACACCGATGAATAAATGGACGGATAATGGATGAGCAGATGGAAATGTAGACAAGGAGACAAATCTATCGTAGTCTGTTGATCCGTCTGGAACAAGGGACTGTGCTGCTTCCGTCCTGTACAGTCCTGACAATGAAAGAAATCACAGGCCTATTGCATTTTCTTCCCAGAACTGCAGTTGAGACATGGGACCGAAAGGTTTCTCTTGATGCTCACAAAATGCCTGGATGCTTAGTTTGAGTAAAATGAATGATTTTCCCTCCTGAAAATACATTGTTTTCCGGGCCACGGACTCGGCAGAACATCAAAATGTTGTGCTTAGGAGGCTGTCTGAGACATCTTTCTCCCGGAGAAAAAAATAAAGCACAGCCATGTGTAGTTTGAAATGGTGCCCGTAGTAAATATTTTGATGAGTTGCGCTGCTACGCCTGGTCTGTGAAGAACAAGCTGACAAAGTGAGGATTTCAGACAAGATGTCGATGCTTTAGGAACTCTTTCCCTGTAAAACAACAAAGATAATTCTATAGTATATTTCAGAAAATGAAAACTCACAGCAAGGCAAGATAATAAAAAAACAACATAAAGCAATACTTGGATGTTTTGGGAAATGATTTGCTTTCTTGCAGAAAATTATATGATTGAAACCACTTTCATGTCAGCAGCGGGTTTGATTAGACGGGGAACAGTTTAGAAAAGCATGTGAAAACAATTGATTTCCAGAAAGTTATACAATAGAATGTTTTTGGTTGCACTAGTGAAATGTAATCTTTCATTACTATTTTTTTTTGACTAACCAAGCAAGATAACACACTAATTAGATTTTTTTTTTAGCTCGACGCTAAGCTAAGCTAACCTGTTGACTGTAACATTCAGTCTATGGACATATGACTGGTATTAAGTAAGGCTGTCTTATAGCAGATTGTTACCACATGGCCAAAAGAATTTAGAAATTTGTAGTTTCTTGATTGGCTAATGAATTACATAGTGTAAGGAGGTGAAGAGAGAGTCCGTAACCATCACTGTAACTGCTGGAATATTTATGATATATTTGTTATTAACACAAAATCAGAATTTTGTTGTTTAAATATCACGGTTAATGTCAGCCAATAATCAACTCTTAGCACTAAAGGGAAACAAAGTGTGTATCCCAAAATGTTGATTTCTTCTCCTTGTTCCGAATCCACAGTGAATTAAAATTTCTATTTAAATTTAATAAGAACCGGCTTCAAAGACCCTCTCCGGTGTTTTCATTAAACCACTGAAACTCATCTCTGTGTATCAAAGTCACATGTTTCTCAGTTTTTTTTCCATGGAAGAATGACCTTAGCCGGGCTCATACTACAGGAGTTTAAAATCCAAGCAGATTTTGCATCACGCACATAAGGAGAAACCCTAACCACTGACAGCATTACATTACAAGGTCTGTAAATAATGGTGTATCAAACACTACAGGATATTATTAAGATTACATTGTGCCAGAATGGAGCAGTTAGAGAATCCTGTTCCATCTCACAAGATCTTATGAGGAAGACTGTGGAGCAACAACTTGATGTAACGCTAATTATACTTTACAGTCAGAAAGAAAACCCCCAAAACTAAACAAGTGTGTATGAAGAAACAGATAGGAAGATGTAGTCACGGAGATTTGACTATTATTCAGCGATAACTGGAATTGAGATTTGAATCATCAGTTTTATTATCTGTAGCTAACGTTGGCCTCAAGGGCTAGAATGTTTAGTGTTGCTTGGCAACAGCGTCCACTGCATCTAGAGCTTCCGTGACAATTGTGTTGATACGGATTTAACCTCGTAAACAACAGACATGGTTGATAATATCTGGGTAGCTCTGATTAGTCTGTGAGCAGATCCGGAGGTTTCTGACTGCATCTGTAAACTCCTCACATTATCAAATAATCTGAGCCAAACATTCGTTTAGCCTAAGATCTCAGACCAGATTCCTCCTCTAACTGTCGAGACGGGTGAAATGGGGATAAATCTGATCTATCTGATCTAAGTCTCTGCCTCTCTCTTCATGCACCGCTCTGCCACTCTCTCAGCCATACACTGTATATAAAAGATGGGTGTAGGCTCTGGATCTGCATTCTTTCTTACAGCCAGCAGGGGGCGACTCTCTGGTCAAAAAAAGCAGTCAGATTATATAGAAGTCTATGAGAAAATTACACTACTTCTCACTTGATTTGTTATCTCAATAAACATTTAGTTTATAGGAGTTTATAGTCTCAATCCTTAGTTTCAAGTCTTTGTCAATGCAACACGATGTTCATTCAGTAAAATATGGCTCCATTTAAAGGAAAAAATAAACAATAAGGCAGACTATGTTTTAGGGCAGGGCAACCATGTGATTAGTTCACCCTTAGCTCATCACATTTGGTTTCAAACGACCAATATGGTCACTGCCAAATGCTAAATTCACAAGGCAATGGGTAACATCATGGTCACCACATCCATGAGAAATATAAAACTCTATATCGCTGTAACTGGAGCACACCAGCTCACCTGCAACTTTGTTCAAACAGTGTAAAACTGCTCTGTGGTGTAGCACAAGCTGTAGTATTGGAGTAATTCAGTCACACATGTTTGAACCAGAAACTGATTCTGAAGATGAAACCGAAAGCTTGACAGGATTGGCACTTTAGGTTTGTTATGTATAAAATCCTGGAAGTTCACGTCTGTTTTTGAGACGATCAGTGCAGCTTCAAGTAGAAAAAGCTCAATCATGGTGTTGACTGATTGTGTCTTGCAGCATATAAAAAAAAAACACCATATGTACATGATAACGGTAAAAAACTAAACAGATTTTCACTGGAGGAGGGTCTTTAATTGAATATAATTGGTGGTGTTAAATTGTTGTGGAAGTAGAAGGTTTCATGAAATGATGTTTAACAAAAGTCAAACCTCACAGGAATAAAAAAAAAAATAGTGGAAATACGCCATTTTGTTCATTTCACATTTGTATCTCTAGTGATTACCGAATCACACACTTCTGTTTGCCATGATTTATTAGTTAAACCCGTTTATGTTGCAAAATTTCCCAACCTCCACCAGGTCTAAAACTTTGCAGTGGTAATGAGACTCTTACTTGAACTTTTTTATTTACTGTTTTTCCCACTCACGTTTTTATAAACAAATTAAAAATGCACATAAAAGCAGCTGGATGTGGAAATGCTCTTCACGAGTTCCCACTGTTGTAGCATCTCAGCGCTGCAATTTAGTCAGCTGGCTGTCTATCATCATAAATAAGACACAACTGGTGAAAGGTGCCTCCGGTTCTCGTCTGTTACACCCATTAACATGCTCAAGTGCCTGAAGTCGACAATCCATGTTGACTGAAGCTCCTCATCCAAACAAACAACGGGCCCACTAAATCACAGTGCAGTCGACCTACATTTACACACCACTGGAAGGGGACTGGGACCCCAGGGAGACAGGATCACAAGGATGAGCCGCTGGTAATGCTGCTCCATTGTTCCGTTAAGATGGGAACAGGCCAACAGAGTGAATGTTAAAGAAGATAAAGTGAGGCGAGATTTGTTCCACATGCTTTCTTCTTTCACTCTGCGGCTCCAAGAGTCAGGCAAAGTTAAGTTGTGTCACTTGTGGTGCCTCTTTAATATACTTCGACATCTGCGTAAAAGTTAAATGACCTTTTAGTGTGCTTTGCTGCACTGTTCTTGCAGAGATTTAGATAAGAAGATTAAGAAGTCTAGGCGTTAGTATGAAATGACAGCTGTTAAACTAATAGCTTAGCATAAAGATGGATCAGAAGTAAACACCTGGATGCTGGGCCTTCCATGACACCAATAGGTTTCCTGAACAGCAGTTTTGAAGCCCTGCAGAAGTATGTTTTTATAGGGATGTCCTGATGTAGATCAACTGCTATAATGGGCACTGACCTAAGAATAACTATTTGTTTGCAAGCATTGTCACACTGGTGTCGCAAACTAGAGTATGGACACATAATATGTCCATGAAGACACTGACATACACCAATCAGCCACAACATTTGACCACCGACAGCTGAAGTGATCGATCATCTTGTTCTAATGCAATGTTCTACTGGGGAACCTTGAGTCCAGACATTCATGTGGACGTTTGACATGCACCACCTACCTAAGCATTGCAGGTCAAACAACCCACCACCCCCAATGGGAACAGCAGTTCTTGATTCCAGTCGTCACCCTCAGCAGGACAATGCAACCCAACACACCGCAAGAACTGTTCAGGAGTGGCCTGGGGAACACGACAGAGCCAAGGTGTTCACCCAGGTTCCACACTCCCCAGATGCAAATCTTACTGAGCATCTGTGGGATGTGTCAGGATAAGCCTGATCTAGGTAGGACCCACCCTGCAACCCACAGGACCCACAGAATTCACTAGTGCCAGAGGACATCCCCAGAGATCCTGAGTCCATGTCCCACTGGGTCAGAGAGTTTTAGCAGCATGAAGGAGACCAACACAACATTTAGCAGGTGGTCATAATGTTATGCCTGATTGGTTTATATCATTGTATCATAGGGATACAATCGTAATTGATCCTGACTTGATATATTAAATACACGCTGGCCAGATGCCATTAAGCCTCACGAAAGATTTTGTCATGGTGTGCATTTACTAGCTAAACCCCCCCTCCGCTTGCTAATGCGGAAGTGTCCACCTCTTCTGGTGACTTAAGTATTAATCATTTAGAGACTTCACCTGACAAAATCTGAACTGTGTATTATCTAGGAACATAGCATTAGGTATCAGGATATACCAATTATTAAATTAAAATTCTGATTTCGTATTTTTAAAGCTGTACTTTGCAGACTGGCATTTTCAGGTGGAAATGGTTGATTTGCTCATGATCTGCCTTTCAGCATATAAAAAACACTATATTGAAATGTTAACAAGGTAAAAGAAACTTGATTTCTCCTGGAAGGCATCTTGACATGTAGGTCTACAAGGACTGACTAGCTCCACTAGCAGGTTACAGCAAGGGACTGGTAAAGGAGTTGAGCTGTGTCAGTCGTATCTCTAGTTAATTTTAGCAAATTTGTTCTTGTGGTATAGATATTTTTTTACAGTCATATTTTATTCTGTGATTGGTCCTTTTTCATTCTTGGAGAGTTCTGATAAGCTTTAAATAAGGTTTGTATGTACGACAGCTAGCATTTTTAATATAAAAAGTATTTTTTTTTATTAAAAATGATAATTGCTATTGAATTTCCCTTCGGGGATAAATAAATAAATAAATCAAGTTATTGTATTTTTATCTGCTTGTTGGCTTCGATCTTTGTTGTCCATTTGGGCCTTTTGTATCACTGGTATTACTGGTTTTAGAAGGCAACGTCACAACCCAGCAGTCTTGGCTTGTCTCCATTGGCTTCCTGTTTGTTTTAGAATTTATGTTAAGATTTCGCCGATCACTTTTAAACCATGTCTGGGTCTGGCTTCAAGCTACACAGGAGAAATGTTGACCCCATGAGCCTCAGTCTTAGATCCTCAGCTGGGGCCCTTCTGGATCTTCTAAAGTCGCCATCTAAATCTAAAGGCAGCCATGTTTCTCACTCAGCATCAGCAGCTTCCACTGAATCCCCAAAACCGACTTATGTACTTGCTTTTATTTGTTATCGTCTTTGAAAAAGCGTTTATTACTTTAATAATATATTTGTCATGATTAATATTAACATCTTGTGTTTTGTGTATTTGCATATTTGCATCTTTGGTCTCAATCTTGCCTTGCTGACTGTCTGGCCTCCTACTGTTAAGTTGCCTTCTGGGTATCAAGGTTATTTTTTGTTTCCATTTTATGTAAGCACCTGTACTTTGTGCACGTTAAAGGACCATAGTTTCAATGTCTGCACAGATCGATGGCGGCAGTGTTACACAGTGTTCACATTTCCAGTTGAATTGTAGTCATTTATTTCTCTTTAAAACACAAATTTCAGTTTGTTTCCAAAAATGTCACTTCTCAGACCTTAGATTATTCTCTCTTCTTGTTTCTACAGCCACAATCCGGGTTACAAATAAACAACTGGGATGCATTTGAGCAAGAAACTCTGCCACCACAAGACAGCCAAATCCTTGTCAGATGTGTTCAGTCTTGTGCAGTTCCAGAGGATAAACACCAGGCAGAGCTCATGTGCTTTGGTCCTGCAAAGACGCACAAACAGAGGAGAAAACACACCATCTGCCCGTCGCCTACCGCCAGACTCCGTCTCTTCCTCCATAACCCGCTCAGTCACAGCTCCCTCATTAATATCCCAGCTTCTGATAAGGAATAAATATTCAAATATTCTGCAGTATCACTTTCCTTGGACGCCTGATTTAAAATTCCCTGCCCTCAGGCACAGCAGGCACCGCATGCCAGCGCAGCACACACAAAATACATGCACACACACGCACGCATGCGCACACACGCACGCATGCGCACACACACACACACACACACACACACACACACACACACACACTCACACTCGCACATACAGGCCTGTGATGTGTCTTGGTGGCGTTAGTGGGATTGTTCCCTGACATCCTGAGCCCTCCCACATACACAACTATTCTCTTCTCCACTTCTGCTCCTCATCTCTGGCTCTCACCCATTTAAAAAAATAAAGAGGGAGAGAGGATGGAGGATAAAGTCAGGGAGGAGGAGGGATGTAGGTGAAAGACTGAGATGGGGGATAAAAAACTGAACTGATGGAATGAGATGTTAGATGGAGTCAACGGGGAGATGCAGAGGAAACTTTACTGGAACTCGGCTGGCGTGGAAGCTGGGATGAGCGCGTGAAGAAAGAGAATAGAAGATGACAAGAGGAGAAGGAATCGGTAGGAGAGAGGAGAGGATGCAACGCGTGATGCTGCTTGAGCCTGATTCTCTGCAGCGCTCCAATTAGCATCTATATGAAACCACTAGGACAGTAGTTGTCAACCACTGTGCCAAGGACTCCAGACACAAATGGGCTGCGAGACAAAGGGTTATTGGTGCTGACGTTATTTGGCTTGAGAACAGTCTAAGAAACCCAGTAAAGCTGTAAAACTGGAAAATATTGGGTGTATTTGCGTTTGATGGCAGGTGTAATGTTTACACTCATTTCAAATCTGAAAAATACATGAAAGCAACATCCTTTAAAGAAGACACTGAGCTGGTAAAATGGTCCACATGAAGGTAGTTTGTTCATTAACTGAAGATAGGTTGGGTTGGATTTCACTGCCTGGATGTCACAAAGGCTGAATTTTAGAATAAAATTTAAAATTTTGGGTTTCACAGAGCCACCAAATTTAATTCTCTAGGAGTTCCTTACCCTGAGCCAGCAGCGCTTTGCATTTGGGAATCTGCTTTTATCAGTTCAAAAATATAGCTAAAGTGCAGCCGCTTGTCTTTCTGAGTTACACAAAGACACTAATTCACGCCTTCATATCCAGCAGGCTAAACCATTGTTCTGCTCTTCTATGTTGTCAACCCAAAGAAGGTTCAGTTAGAACTCTGCTGCCTGAAGCCTGAACAGAAGGACTGAACACACTACTCCTAATTTAGAGTGCTCGTGGAAAAGGACAGTTTGTGTTGTGATTTTAACATTTTATCGGCTATCTTTGAAGAAATTAGAGCTTTCTCTCCATCCCCCATGGCTGACACAAGTCTTCTTAATTCAGTTTAGGTGAGGCAGCTTTTCATTTTTATGTTCCAAGCTGCTGGAACAGGCAGTCTGTCTTTTTAGTTTCACTGTTTTATGGTCATTATTTATTTTACTTAATCATTTATTTAGTTGGATTTCAGAATCTTCCATTTACTCTCAATTATATGCTTGTACTTATCTAGTTTCATTTGATTCATTTATAAATGATTACTGTGGTTTAAACTTGTTTATTGGTTTTAGTTTTAAGGGTTTTTCCTACAGAGAGGAATTTTTGGTGCCTCTCAAAGTGATATTAGTTGAAGGAGAACCAAAACAATAAGAACTTAGAATTTTTTAAAAATACATCTTTTTAGGTAGTTTTTACTCAAGCAGAATTGGAATTTTTTTTGTTGACATGGTCAGAAATAACAGATTTTGGTCAAATAAGTCAATACAGGCTCATTGATTTACTGTACACAGACTGATCTGTCAAAGACTGAGGCAGGAAAAACCTTGGTGTTACTTCTTTTACTGTTTTCATCTCTCATTTGCATTAGTCTCAAAGTGCATTACTGTTTACATTTGTATGGGCTTATTATCTGTTTTTTTTTGCATTAAGCTGACGTTTTGTGTTTTCGTGTTTACCTATGTAAATATTACATCCCTGTTTCAGAAGTCAGAATAAGCCCTTACTCTGGCTGTGACAAACCAGATTATCCCAGCGGGAATAATCCGGGTTTTGTTGCAGTTCTACATCTCATTTCAGCTTCTGATTGTCGCTAATACCTGCTATGTGACGAACAGCTGGCTAGTCTGCACACAACTTTGCTCACTCTCATCGGTAGGAACTAATTCTCACACTGTTGTTTCCTCTGAGTCACACAGCCATTAAAAGGACATGTTCAGTAAATTCAACTTTATTGTTATTGCCCAGAATACAAATACTAAGACAAAAAAATGCAGTTTAGTGTCTAATCAGAAGTGCAAAAGAAGCAGTAAAGTGCATTATACACAGTATGTTACATTACGAACATAGAGATATGAACACAAAGTAAATCAATATAATAGCTGTGAATAACAATATTAAGATAGATACATGCACATGGACAGATAAGGATAAATAATGGTATAAACAGTATGAACTTATTATAGACCTTGTTTCTTTCATTGCTGGCAGTAAGGTGGATAACAGAAATCCATAAAGGGTTGTTGGTCTTTAATAGTGATAATCATAGGCATAGGTTTCAGAGGGAGGACGCAAATCTAACATCTCCTCCAGGCTGGAAATGATAATGTCGCTAAAAGATGAAAAGTTGTTTTTAAACAGGGCTGGATCTTTTTTCTTCTGCACTAGGTCTTTCATCTAGTCTAAAAATATGAACTCTGAGTCCGTACGGCCACTGAAGCTACTGTGGAAAGCCTAATTACATCCATATATGTTCCATTATATGTTGAATTGTCACATGGTACCATTATTTTGTGTTAGCCATTCTGTTTTGATGTGTGTTTTTGTGGTTTGCATACTGCTCCTGCAACACTAAAAATTTCCATCAGGGGATCAACAAAGTTCTTTATCTATAAATCGTTCAAGAACCCGGACACTGGGGGCGCTTCTAAAAACCGTTCTTGATCAACGGACCCTTATTAGTTGTTATGGAAATTCATCTTTTGTAATACAAACTCATGAGCAGTTCTGATTTCCTGTGTGACGAGTGTTAAATAATCGGAATCACATGCTTTGGTCTTCACAGTCACCGGATCTCAGTGCAGCAGAACATAATTTGGATCAAAGTGTTTGACAGCGTTCTCCACCAGCATCCTCCTAAACACCAGATGAGGGAAGGTTGTTTGAACAGCGTTGGTGTTAATCCCTCCAGAAGAGTTCAAGAGAGTTTAGAGAAGTGAAGTAGCCCAGCAGCTCATAACAGCAGTCAATTCCTGACTGAAAATGAAATTAACTGAAAGCTGAAACATGTACTGACCCATATATGTTGCTGATTGAACACACCCAGAGGCAAAGATTTAATCTGTGTGCGAATTCTTGTTGCAAAATGTGCAGTGAGAGTCAGATTCTGCAGTTTGCTTAATGCGTTCAAGAAATTCCCACTAAATCAGTCTGAGCTTCATGTCATCTGTGAGCATAGGGGAAAAAAAAGCAAACCAAACCCACCTCCTCTGTGTGGATAAGCAGGCACGTACTTGAGTTAAGTTAGCAAACTATATATTACCTAGAAACATTTTTATTCTCGCCTTAGTGGTGAAATTAAATGTATGTTCGAGCCACTTTCATGTATTTCTATTGAGCAGAAATTTTCACATCGAGCGGCTTCACGGTTCGACTATGAGTTCATCTCACCGTGTCAAATGAGCAAAGCGGGCCAGGTACTGTAGGGGTTCACGGATCAATGATAACACACAACACACACACACACACACACACACACACACACACACACACACACACACACACACACACACACACACACATACACACACACGCTCAGAGACAGTGCAGCTCTTCTCCTAACTCAACCAAATAAGAGTCACATGTCCTCTGAGAGCATGAGGCTTCATATCACACAGTAATCTGCTGAGGGAACAATCGCGTCTGTGTTGCTGCAGACTGTCAGAGGTGAGAGGCCCGTCACACCTTCTCCTCTCTGCTCCACAGGTGCAGTCTGACACAATATCACATTTCAAAGAACTCGCCAAAATCTTGGAAAAGCTTCCTCTCGATCAGGCCGCAGATAACCTACTTACTCCACGCGGACGCTGTGTTGCTCTGCAGATGTTTCTGATTAAGCACCCAGCGATCATGTGAAGCTAAAAAACATCGACGGTCATGTGACGGCAGAAGAAAAGATCAGATTTGTGCATATTATTAGGAGAATGAGAACTGATCTTTCTGTTTCTTGCCGTTATAAAATGATCTGTAAAAACAGAAGAGCACAAGTGTCCTCCCTGCAGAAAAGCTCTGAAACCCTCCATTCATCGGGAGACACAGAAACACACAAACGCTTGACAGCAATTGGATTTATGGAAACTGGTCACAACACCAATTAAAAGCACATCAGTGAGTCCTCAGCGAGCTCAGTCGTCTGACCCCTGCTCAGACAGAGGGGCCACTGTATTTGTAGCGGTTGGTTACTATCTCGCTGGCGTCGTGTGGATAATCAGGCACAGAGCATCTTCCCTTTTGGCATCAAATCCGCTGTTTATTTGCAGGAGCTGGTAAAACACACTGATATTACTCTCACAGTCGCACACGTGGTAACCTCCCGATCATGCACGGCAACTGGACACAGCAGACTGAGACCGCAATGTGGGGCCACACACCCCAAGTCTGCAGGGGCCCGGACGTGTGCGTCCACGCCATATCCGGCGGTCACCGTGGGAACCAAATATGTGATATGAGATGGCAAGTGGAATCATTAACTCGGCTACATATTGTTTAAGGAGGTTGAGCGCTGCTTTTTTCATGTCAGAGACACATTCTTAAAGCTCCAATCTGTCATGCACCCTGTGTGTGATGTGTTAATATTTAAATGGGGTCCTAAAGCCATAAAAAGGCCTATTTCTGTTTTTGGGTGACAGGGAATCCCCTCTGGGTGGAGCAGTGATCAGCAAAGAGGTCCTGAGGTCAAACCTGCCGCTCAGCAAGGGGCCTTCTGTGTGGAGATTTCCTTTGGGGTAGTGTAAGCGATCTCATTTGGTAGTTTTTTTTAAATTCATTTTGATCAAGGTCGTGTCTATCACCTCCTTGTTTTTTCAGACCAATTATTTTCTTCCTTGAATTATCTATCTATCTATCTATCTATCTATCTATCTATCGATCGATCTATCTATCTATCTATCTATCTATCTATCTATCTATCTATCTATCTATCTATCTATCTATCTATCTATCTATCTATCTATCTATCTATCTATCATCTGTCTATCTATCTATCTATCTATCTATCTATCTATCTATCTATCTATCTATCTATCTATCTATCTATCTATCTATCATCTATCATCTATCTATCTATCTATCTATCTATCTATCTATCTATCTATCTATCTATCTATCTATCTATCTATCTATCTATCCATCTATCCATTTTCTGCTATGCAAGGCTTATGAATGTGAAGAATAGCTAAGGTGAGTTAACTCCACTTTGCCTTATTTTTCATTCACAATCATCTTATTGGCTGTGAAAGTTTAAAACCAACTGATTTAAATTAACTGAAGACAGCAAATTCAAACTTCAGGTATAAGGTTGAATCAACTAGACAGCTTTTACACAAAAACCTGTTTTCCTTTTCCATTTTTTTAATGAAATTTCTTCTTCAGGTAACTTTGAGAGTTTAGAGCTGCAGCTGCTGAAGTCAGATTTGACCAAAGCGAGTAAAACGACAATTTGTGTGGTTTCTACCAGTTAGAGTGAATTAAATTACAAATCTGTAGGATGCATCGACTAAATTCAGTGCTAAACTTCATCATGGCTGGAACTGTTCTGATTATCAGAAGAAGAAACAAACAGAATGTAAGACACAGGAAGTTTCCACCCTGTCTGTCTTCTTAAATTGCAAAACAACAGGAGTCAGAGGGGGAGTTTTAATTATCTAACAATGCATGCTGAAAAGTCTGCTTGTATGTCCTTATAAACTTAATTTAATGAGTTGGATGATCTCTCAGCTGCTCATTAATTCAGCTCATAATTTTAGTCAAAATGCCTCAAATTCTAACAACCCATGTATTTAGACTGAAAGCAAAAAATTGACAATTTAAGTTTAATTAGCTAGAAACTAGTAAACCATATATATTTATATAAAATAAATGAGAAAAAATGAGTTGATTTGACTAAATTTCTTCATGATGTTTTACAGGCTCCAGCCATCTGGCAACTTTCAACAGAACATCGTGAAAATAGATAATGGAATCTTCTATTAGCTTGCTTGAGTGTGTGGGTAACCTGAGGTCCATTTTAGGCCCAATTTAAAACCTCTTTTACGGACATTTGTGGTATTCAAAAAAAGAACCTACACCATGGAAGGTATTTAAACTCAGGGAGGTCAACAAGCGCCATTATCCTGCTCTCTCGATGTCCTTGCTAAGTAGCAGACCTCTCCTCTCTAACATTGGCATCAACAACATAAAAACCATTACATAGGCCAACATAATAAGCCCTACATTATTGCGTTTACTATGTGCTCATTGAACTGCAGTCAAGTCCAGTAGCCACTATTTGTTGTTGTTTTGGTGCACAGTTGAAGTTGAGGCCAAATCTTACAACCATATGGAAACAGGCTGAAAGCGTTGATTTTGAAGCTGTTTTTTATTATACCTTGAACCTGAAACCCAGAGTTCCATCAGTGAAAAGCTTCCACTTAACCTACAGGTATCACTCGAGGCTTTTTGTGCAAAATAATTGTCATCGACTGGCCTCTTTCAGCATTTAAACCTCAGTTACCTGACTTACAATTACGGTAGTTTTTAAACCCTTTGGGGTCAGCAGCAACATGCTAGCTATCAGTTGCCGGGTCAATATATAATCGTGGGACTTTTTGTATCATAGTTGACATTTTTTCTGCTTTCAGGTCTAAAATCAACATGGCCACCTATAACCAAACACCACATGGCATTTTTACAGAAAGATTCTTCTAAATATTATATATACAATTGAGTAAAATTGAAATTGAAAGTTATTTATAAAGATATTGTAGTGAACCTGTTGAATCCACACTACTTTATATTAAATAACTCAGAAAGCCTTGGAGTCTTGCCAGTCTTTTCTTCAGGAGGAAATGACATCATGTGGAGGAGGTCATGTGATCTGGAATTAACGCACTTCCTTGAGAGGTGTTCCTCAGTTATATATTGATCCTGCCAATTTCACAGCCAAACACATTTAACAAAATTAGTATTAATTTAGTCCAATATTAAATCATATTAAATCTCGATTAGAGGCACGTGAGAAACTCTAAAGTCAACTGGAAGAAGATTTTTTGGTCTGATGAGACCAAAAATCTCTTTTCGCTTTGACATGAAAGACTCTTTTTTTGTAAGTTTTTTGTAAGTTTTGTCTAAATCCAGTCAAATTTAACTCACCATGATTCAGTGTTGAAAAGCAATAAAAGGGGGAAACCTCCAAGGAGGATGAACACTTTTTACAGGCGCTGTATATCACACTGTACTAACCCTGGAAAGGATCTAATGTATACTTTGCCATATCTTTATGAGCTCTCAGTTTGGGTTTCCATGTGTACAACTCTATGTCCTTTTTGTTTTTTGCCTTTCTTTCTCAAACTAAATAAGGGATGAAAAATTCATGGGCTCACAGTCAGCAGCTGAAATGTACAGGAAAGAATAAAAACACTGAGGGAGCTGAGGTTGAGAGACTTCATTCAGTTAAAAGAAAAAAAAACCCTTTAGGGCATGTAACTGTGAGGCTAAGGTCCGTTTTTATTTTGTTTGTTTCCCCTCTGCTGCTGCTTTGTATTCAGCGCACACATTCAGACACACGGATCAGCAAAGTAACAGTGATGAACAAACCTTCCCAGCACTGCTGCGTTTCTTTTCTTCTCACTGCAGATGTGTGGAGCATGTGGGTCGGTTGCATGTTCATGTTTCCACTGTTATTGTCTTTCTGTCATTTTTCAGTACAACACACACCCACACACTCACAGGTCACTCCCATGGTTGGCTTTTGTCCTCAGAAAGACGCTGTAATGGGATTCATGCATCACCAATCTAGGAATTAGGATCCATTTCAGTGCAAACTGTTTATCACTTTCTGCTTCTGGTCTGTTCAGATCAGAATGAGACAGAATCTACAGAGATGCAGCACAAGAGACGCTACAAAAGTGTTCATGTTAGTATTGCCACGACACCATAAAATAGTAATTGTATTCTCAGAAAAATATCACCTCTTCTGTGACTCAGTATCAAAAGCGAATAGCAATTATTAACCTGCAGTCAGTAAGTGAATTTTTCTACACTGACTGTTTAAACACAGTGTCTGCAGGATCAATTTTCTCAGGCTGCAGAGCAAAATACACAACAAGAGCCCAGATTGTTGGGAATAAACTGAAAAAGGAGCCCGGCTAAGCAGATATAGATTCATGAGTTGCTTTAACGGTGAAAGTAAACGCTGTGGGCTGAATTATAATCTGTTCAATAAACTAAAAGGCTTTATATGTGCTCAGGGTATTAAAGCAACATCAGTCAAAAGACATGCTGCTGCATTCATAAAAGACTGATTGGTGCAAGCAGGTTATTCCAGAATATAGCTACGTTTCATTGTCAGACTAATGATCGAGCAACAAAGTGGTGGTTTTGAGGAGGCAGGGGTGGATGGATGGGTCAACGAAACACTGAACTCATAGTACATGTTGTCACCCATTCCACCTCCAACTACAATGAGAAAAGGCAGAAATTCAAACTTGACATTAAGATCAACAGAGACATTCAAATGTTTTTTAGGAATTCTAATAAATTACATCTAAACCCATTACGGAATCCTGATTGGTTTTCATTGTTTTCTTTGGTTGCTTTTAGTACAGCATTGACTTGTCTTGTTGTTACAGCACTTGCTGCAATGTGCTTTAATAAACATGGGATTTATTCAGAATTGTGTTGAATTATCATCAGTTCTTTTTTCAGTGTTCATCTCAATGTATGTATGAGAACATTTGATAAGGTAAAATAAGTCTCATATGTTGTTAAAATTCAACATGAAGACAGCATCAATACAAAATAGTAACTTTTTAAATGTAACGACAATATATACTAATAATGTTAGAAGCTTCAGAAGATGGTGAACTGTCAACCACAGACTACACTTTTAGTAGGAAATATGGATACATCGACATATTTAAACTTACAGGATGTTCTGGGCCCCAACATTGCCCTTGTTTACAAATGCTGCATTTGTGCCCCCATTTTTAAAGGCCTGTAGTAAAACATCTGGCCTGTTTAGGAGCCATTTGATTATTTGGGTTTTGTCTGTGTCTTTACCAAATTTCATGGCTTTAGGAATCATATTTCTGGAGATACTGAACTCTTTAAATCGCTTCCCAGATTACAAATTTTTTGAGTGTGAAATTACAAAAATCCCAAGTCTGAAAAACAACAATTCTCAAAATTATACCAAAATATTTTATAAAATTTAACTCTGCTGCCCAAATAATATGAAGGAACGAAAACAAAGTCAACAAAATCTGAGGTAGTGAACAATGTTCCCTGTAATTTTTCCTGAGTGTGAGCAAACACACAAACTCCCTGAGCGTCCCTTGGACCACTGTGAGCAACATCAGACGTGTGCACTGTGGTCACACCAGCATCACATCCATTCAAGTTACATGGTTCATTAAAAGAATCAAATTACAGCATTTACATTTCTGTTAAAACACTTTGTCAACAGGAGCCAGTTGAAGGCTGCAGTGATTTTAGTGACACTACAATGTATAAGAGTGAAGTTATTGAATATTTGTCTCTCTTTACTGTTGCAGCGGTTTTGCAAATTGCAGACGGACCCTGTTCACTCCATAGACACCAATGTTATTCCTGTAGCTTGAAAGACAGCTACTTTTGATAAAACTGGGCTTGTAGCACATTGTCTGCCTTGCAACAATGGGAAAGAGGCACCGTTTATGTTTTGACAACCTATATCTAATGAGTTATTGATGCTGGAAGTCTGAATCTGTGAATATCTTTCCAACTTTACTGAACTTGAGGCCACAACCACCTAAGGAGTGATATATTTAATTTTGAAAAAAGCATTTAGCCATACTTAAAGCTTTAAGTGCTTTATTAACACGGAACTAAAAATTTTGTATTGTTTTATTATCACAGGTTCTGTCTGAAAAGAGGTGGCATCATTTTAAACAGTGAAATCAAACTAACAAAATGTAATGACCAACCAGTGAGCAATACTGGATTCTGCAAAAACATAAACAACTTTTTTAAAATCTAAATCTTATCTTAACACAGTTAATGTATTAACTTATTTATGTGTGTATGCATGTATTTATTGATTTATTTAGTACTGTTAACATATCAGAGTTCTGAGTGAATTTTTCTTAAGATAGGCAAAGGCCATTTATTGATTACATATAGGCTATTAAATGTTTATTAAAAACTAAAAAGAATTTTAAAAAAACAACTTAGGCATTTATTGAGTCACTAAAATACTGTAGAGTACAGACCACATCAGCATGATTATAAGTATCCTCTGGTAAATGAACAACCAGATACTGATGTCTCTCACCATATGGACTTCAGGAGATGACTGGGGGATGATAAACTGTGACCTACTGGTTGGGTTCTCTCTGTTCTCATGTTTCTTACATGTTTGTCCCCTGACAGCCGGGTCCTAATGTTTTTTGAGCAACACACCATACTATGACGTTTTTACAATGATGGTTCTACTATGGAACCAGTTTGACATGTTCAGGTGTTCTTTGTGTGAAAACTCAGAGATTTCAGGTATCAGAAGGTGGTTTTCAACTTTCTGCTTCAACTTTAAATTACATTTCCTTCACTAACCCAGCCCTCTGGACTTCCAGGAAGCTGTGTTCCTATTGGCTGTCCAGGTGGCTGCTTGGTGTTATCAGGAACACCTGAGCAGCTCAGTGTCTTCCTGCTTTATTTAGCTGCAGACAAACATTTCCTCTGCTTCTCTCCACCACTGAACTGGGTTTGGCTCCCTTGCTTTAGTTTGTTCTTTAGGCGTTGGCTTGCAGCTTCCAGCAGTAAAATCGTCTTTAATGTGTTTCTTGGTGTGTTTTAGGGCTTTGTACTGGATAGTTGTCTTGGTAAATGTGGTTCTTTAGCCACAGTTAGCACATGGTGCTAATGTGTGCAGTGATTAGTGGATTTGCTGCAGCTGAGTTGTGTCTTTATCTTGGCTGTAGTGAGTCTTCAGAGGTTTTTGCTCAGACACATTCTGTATTCTTGTGAACCAGCGTTGGTTGTCCAGAAGGTAAGAGTTCCTGTCTGGATTCTCTGTTCTCAGAGGTTCTCTGGTAGGCTGCAGGAGACTTTAGCGTTTGGATTGTGCTAGTTTGGTTTTTGTATGGTTTCATTTGGACGACTATCTTGAGGCCCCTCCATGTGGTTTAGTGAGGTTTTCTGGAACAGTTCTACAAAGCAACCTGCATCAGAAGAGACTTTGAGAGTTTTTAGGAAGTTCTGGAGACCAGACTTTATAGCAGCAGAAACATTTATCAGCAGTTTGAGCAGGAGAAGGTGAGCTTCAGAGTAGAAATGAGACGGAAACCTTCTTGACCCGTGTGGTGAGGTCCTGTACCAAGAGTTTGAGCAGGTTGTGAAGAGTCTGTAGTTCTTTGGTCTGAAAGCACAAGAAGAGTCGACTCATTAAAGGAGAAAACAGGAGATATTGTTGGTTCTTCTGTCGCTCTGCAGTTTCCTTAGACTGAATATCAAGTTTATATTTTAAATGATTTCCCATGTGAGCCCAAGAAGACTTCAATAAACTCCTTCCATCCCCTGGACACAACAGATTTTATTACCATGTTAAATCTTTTTTTTTTTTTTTTTTTTTTTTTTTTTTTTTTGAGTTTTAATCATAGTTTTAGCATAGTTTTTTCTCTTTGCTTGTTTAGTTTTGTCATCTGTGTAAAAGGTGCTAAACAAATAAAGTTGAATTGATAAACTGAAAAACTGACTAACTCATGATTGTGACAACAGAAGTATTTTCATTGTGATTTAAGGGTTTGTTTCATTTTTAAGGTTGGGGTTAAAATCTTGACAGAAAAAAAAGATTAAAGAAATAAACTACAGTAAAAAAGCAATTAAATCAAAGGAAAAAAACATTTAATATAATAAAACTTTTAAAAAGAAAATTAAACATTAAATACAATTAAATTATATCAGACAAAATATTTAATTAGATAATTAAACAGAAAATACAAGGCATGAAATTATGAAATTAAACAAACATTTTTTAAACAAAAATATTAAACATTAAAGATGAAATATTTTAGATAAACATTTAAAAAAATACAATTAAACAAGAATATTACACATTTAGAAAGATAAACATTTAATTAGATTATTAAACCTTTAAAAGTCAAAACATTTAATTAAAAAATTAAATGTTTAATTACAATATTAAATCTTAAAGACAATAAAACTATAAATAGGAATTAAACAGAAAATACAATGAAGCATTTAAAAAGAAAATTAAACATTAAAAGGTGGTAAAACCTTTAAAAACAAAAACCTTAAAGATTTAATCAAAAAATTAAACATTGGGAAAGAAAAGGAAATTTTTCAAACAAGCCGACAAAACATTTGAAAAAACAACAATTAAACATTAAAAAGACAAAACATTTCGAAATCAGATCAGACATTAGAAAAGAATAAAACGTGAGAAAAGAGCAAAACTAAACATTTAAGAAGAATCGAACTAAAGATAAAACCTTTGAAAGGGCACCAGTTAGACTTTAGAAGATCAAATTAAACAGAGGAGACAATAAAACCATCAAAAGAGCAAAAACAGATAAAGTTCTTAAAGCGTTTTCTAGTCTGAAATGAAAACATCAAGTTGTTTCTTTAAACATTTCCTCTTTGTTCTTGGTTTGATTGTGGACAGATTTACTAAGAACACATTTCAGAAAACTGATTTCCAGATAAAGTCTACTAGTAGTTGAAGGCATCGATCAAACTATTGTTACCTTCTGATCTCCACAAACTTTACTGTTCAGTGAAGAGAATCAAAGTTTGTTCAGGATTTCTAAAAAACCCACAGGTGAAGGTCTGAGAAGAACTCAGATGGATGGTCTAAATGTGAAATCAAGACTCATGGGCACAAGTTTTAAGGCTTCTGTGAACTAGAAAGTTCAAACTAACAGAGAAGTACTGAGAAACTTTAAAATTTCAGTCCTCAGACTGTCTAAAGGTTCAAACTAACAGAGAAGTACTGAGAAACTTTTAAGATTTCAGTCCTCAGACTGTCTGAAGGTTCAAAAGAACAGAGAACTACTCAGGAACTGAGAAGATATCAGTCCTTGGACTGTCTGAAAGTTAAATCTACCAGAGAACTACTGTGGGACTTCGAAAATTTCAGCCCTCAGACTGTCTGAAGGTTCAAACTAACAGAGAACTACTGTGGGACTTAGAAAATTTCAGCCCTCAGACTGTGTGAAAGCTCAGGTCCTGAGGACTCGGGAGGTGTGGAGGCTTTGGAAAGTCTTGGAACTGAGGGTTCCACCCTCCAGCACAAAGGCCGAAGTCCAACCTCCTGAGAAAAACGGTTGAGTCGAGACTCGAGTTAAAAAAAAACTCGAAAACGACAAAAAATAGATGATAAATGCGCAAAAAAAAGAAGAATTAGTATCTGAGCGAATAGCTCAGGGGGATAAGAGGAAAGACTACAGAGCGGAGGGTCGCAGGTTCAAGACCCACCAGTGGCAGTTTTCTTTCTTTGTCTTTGTCAGGATTTTGAGAAAATTTAAGAAGGGTCTGGTCTTGAACCAGCGACCTGCAGCTCCATAGGCAAATCCTTAACTCACTGAGCTACAGATCAGATAAAAAGAGATAATTTCGTCGTCCCTTTGTCATCGTAGTTTCCAAGTGACCACACGGGTGGAGCCAAGGCGGAGTCTGGGTGGAGTCAGGGCGGAGAGTAGGCGGGGAGGTGGGTGGCGGCCTCCCCCCTCTACTCCCCCACCTCCCCCCACTGCCCACCACACCTTCCCCCGCCCGACGAGTTCTTCGAGTCTCGATGAGTTCCTCGAGTCTCGACAGGTTTTCCGGAGTTTCTTGAGTTTCCACGAGGTCGGAGGCAGAACAAGTTGTCATGAAGAGGTGTTGAAGTCAGCCAGGATGGACTGACTTTTTACAGCGACTAGAAGGAAGACCACTAGAAGAGCAGGTCTTTAACCACCGTCCATAAAATCCATGGAGTCGCTCCAGAGAAATGAAGGGAGGTCAACTTTTATCAACCTCCATCCAGATGTTCAACTTGATATCTTTACTTTGACATTTTTAGCGCCACAAACCTTTAGTATCACACCTTTTTATCATTTATTAGGATTTTAATGGAATCCACCAGCAGATTTTGTTTTTGTTGACAAACTTTATTCTTGTCATCGTGGGACTGCAGTATTTAAAACTGTTCCTTCTATTTGACCTCATGTTTATTAGTTCTAGTGGAGAAAGTTTGAATTGTCAATGAGTCTCTTCAAAACTAAATAATAAATTGGATTAGTCAAGAGGTTTACATTTCTTACTTTGTCATATTTTAAATATGACAAAAAATATAAAAATAAAGTCTTGAGGCAATTTGACCTGCATTTGGCATTATATAAATAAAATTGAATTAAAATTGTATGTATCTTGTAATGTTGGAGTAATTCAGCCATATATGTTAGAAAACACATTTTCTTTGTCCATTAATCTGTCGTTTTCTCCAGTAATTCATTTCTTGTTTTGGTTTATAAAATGTCAAGCCCAAATATATTCAGTTTACTGTCATAAAAACCAAAAAGATTTACATTCATGATGCAGGAATCAGGCAGTTTTTCACTTTTTTATCTTAGTTTAGTCAGAAAGATAGTTGATCATGTGAGAATTGTTGCAGCTTGTGAGCCGTACAAGGTTTTAATCTTTGGGGCCGAGTGTCAAAAAATATTTAGAAACCAACATCAACAAAACACTCAACAAAGATTTGAACATCATTAAAGGGAAATCCAACTTTTGCATGACAATGTCTAATTAAAGGACATTAATTTCCAACGTAAATGTGTGATATTCATCCTCTGGAGCTTTCTCTTCACATCGTCTTCCACCTGGACTGCTTTGGTCGGGAGCATGTGCAACAAACATTTGAAAAACTGCACTTTAACATCAATGAATGACACTGAAGTTTAATCTCTACAGAAATGAGACTGAGTCTGGATGTGCTGCTCTGTCATTAACTCCTAAGTTTAGGGAAAGTTCAAACAAAAGAGGACAGTTCAGAGAAGACTTGAGAATGAGCTTATTTTGAACAAACATCTCAGACTTTCTGAGCTTCAGCACCTCTAGCAAGATATTTTAACAACAAGCAACTCAAGAGATCCAGAAGTTGGAGATAGTTAGCTTTAGCTGAGCCAAAGAACATGTGGGACGCTAACCTAGCAAACATTTCAGACTTTTCTCTGTGAATTTTGAGAAATAATTTCCTATTTAATGACAGAGCTACACATCTTAACTCAGTCTCATTAAAACAGACTCTAATTCAGTGTCATCCATCCATATTAAAGTGCAGTTACCCAAAATGTTTGTTGCATGAGCTCCAACAAAACCTGTCCAGGTAGAAGGCCACTTTGACAAACAGGAAGTGGAAGATTCCAAGCAGATTTATAGAAGGGGGAACCAGACTGTACTAAGTGTGGTCAAGTATAGAGGGGTGTTTTGTGGGTTTTTAAGGCCGATAATGATTATTAGTGAGACATTTGGAGTTGATATTCATTTGCAGTAAATGAAAGTATTTAAAATCTTGGAGTTAAACTTAGAAGAGCACAAACTAACAGAAAACTTTGCTGATACGTTTTTGATTTGTTTACAGATGTTAAGTTAAAGGAGTTTTATTCGTGACGTATAACCAATCAAATCTCCAGAAGACAGAGCGACCACAGGTAGATAAAGGTTCAGAGCCAAAGTAGCGCCATTTTTAAATGTATTTATTACCGTAAATCAGTAAAAAATAAAATACTGATAATCAGTAAATCAGTCAGCCCACAATTACTACAATTCTACAATGTATGTCTCTTTCCTTTGACTTGTTATTTGTACAATATACGATGTATATGATGGTGTTTTTTCATACCAAAGGCTATACTATGATGTTTTCTAAGAGACATACCATGCTACTCTGGTTGTTCTGGCCCTGGGCTGCTGCATTCCTCCTCTGTTGTTTTCTGGATTGTACTCAGCTGCAGCCTTCGTCCACCAGGCCTCCGTTGACTCGTCCTGCCTGCCGTCTCTGGAGCTGAAGCTGGATTGGAACAGACCAAACTACAGTCCAATCACGATGCCAGCTGCCTCTCAAAAGGCTCCTTCATCTGGCAGGTGGCGGCACTTCTTCTGAGGGGAAGCTGAGCTGGCCTGGCAGAACTTTGGAGATGTGTTCCAGTGGTTGGTGGATGTGTGGGGAGATAGAGAGGAACCTTTGAATTGTTCAGAAAGGAAAACAGGGAACCCATTGGTAGTTTTAGTTTAGGGTGCTACTGCAGTTTGTTTTTGGGTTTTAAGAGGTGAACAGGAAGAGTTTTTTTCGTATTGATTATCTTTTACTTTGTTCCTGGTTGGAATGCCCATCAATGTCAACATGAAGTTCACTTTTAGCTCTGTTTATTTATTTTTATTTTACTAACACCCATTTGTTTTTAACCCCCTCACATGTTGTGTTGTTGTGAACTTACTCTTTCAAATAAATTCTCGTCTAACCCTCTGGAAACCAGCATTTGGACTGTTTTTGTGTTGCTCCTCACCTACTGACAGCTGTGGACTAAAGGCTATACTGTGACGTTTTTAGAGCGACATGCTATACTATGATGTTTGTTAGGCGACACGCTATACTATAGGCTTTTTTAATTGACATATTACTGTGACCTTTTTTTTTGTTTTAGTTTTTTTTGTTGTTTCTTAGCAACATATAAGAATTCGAACAGTTTTAAAAGTTACTATACTTTTACTTGTGCGATGAAATTATTATTCTGTGGCATTTTTTAGATGACATATTATACTCTGATGTTTCCTTGAATTACATACTATTTTGACAATATATTGCACTATGACATTTTTTGAACCACATATACATGACAATTTTAGGCAACATCCTATCATTTTGCGCTTTTTGAACCACATAATAATCTATGTTTGGTTTTTTTTTCTTGCCAACATGCTGTACTATGAACTACAGGCCATACTATGTTATTCTTGAGTAAAGCATACTATACTTTGACATTTTCTGAACTACATCCTATACTATGGCGTTATACACAGAGTGCTTTGGTTACATGTTGATTTATAATCTAGATTTTTTTCTGTTTTATTTTTTGACAGGATTTCCACAGACCTGACCGTGAACACCGTCGACACCCACCTGAGGGAGACGCTGCCTAAGATCTCAAGGCTGCTTGGTTGTAGTCTTTCTGGCACGTACTCTTCAAAGATGAGCCGGGAAGTTTAACACTGATGGAATGACACCAGGTCTAAGCCGACAAACTTCCAATTCCTCCTCAACCCATAGTCTCTGGGAAACCTGCATGGAGTAAGAAAAGTAGACAGAGAAGTAATTAAGTCTGTACACAACATATTAAAAAAGAAATCATGCTAATAAATTAAGTACAAAGAACCGAATTCGCCAATATACTGGAGACCAGAGCTATTTAATTTGATAAGTATAACCTTGTTTAGTAACATTTCAATTATTTGAGAGCAGTCCTAAAGAACTGCCTGTAATCCCAATCATAAAATGGGTTTGGAGGAAGAACATAGATGCTAATCTGGATATACATGAGTTAGGCTTTATAACTACTATTGTTAGTATTGGTGGTAGTAATAGCAATGTGACTACTACTAGTAGTAGTGGTGGTGGTACACTACTGCTGCTGATACTGGCACTGCTACTACAACTTGTAATACTATTACAAATGCTGATACTACTTCTATGACTCTAACAGCTATTTTATACTACTACTGCTTGTACTTTTAGTATTACTACTACTGCTTGTACAACTATACTGCAGCTATACTATTAATCGTCTGGTATTTGGTTGTCAAGCTGCTAGCTCGCCTTAGCGTTTTGCTAGTGGCTAACTAGTTAGCTCTCATAGACTGGAAGCTCTCAACAAGATTTCATAATGAAAAAAGAGCCAAAAACTATTCTTACCTATGAAAAGTCATACCAAGTTTCCTTGTCTCAATCGTACGACACAGTGTGCAATAAGCCAATTCGGAATCTCGCCACGCGCAAGGGATGCTGGTCCGGGTCAAAGGTCGGGATACCCCAGATCATAAACATGGCCGAGTGCGACGCAGATATTGATTACTTTGAGCGTTGTAAAGTCGATGCTTTAAAGGAATTTTGTAAGAAACGTGGATACATTGTTATCGGGAAGCGAAAGAAAGAACTCGTGTCCCTTGCTTGGGCATTGTCATTTCAAAAGGCCCCAATAGTTTTAACAAAACAGCAGGAAAGGGAGGCTGTCAACCTTGATTATAAATCCCTGCTCGAGATCGATGTTGACGGGTGTCACCTGAGAATTCCAGATCCTTTAGAGCTCAGAGAAGGTTGGGAGAATGAGTCGACAGCAGCAAATGAATGGCCACCCTGCATGTTTTTTTGTTTTGTTTTTTTTTCTGCAATTTTTGCACTCTGTTTCTTTTTCTTATCTATTCCTGCACTGCCTTTATACTTTTTCTTTGAAGCTGCTGTAACGGTGAACTTTCCCTACTGTGGGATCAATAAAGTTTATCCTTATCCTTATCCTTATGTACATAGATATCAATAATTATCTGATTAGCAAGGACGAGCAAAACTTGCTAACGAGACTTGCTAACGACTACAAAGAAGGTAATAATATATGATCTTATGTCAAACTTACTAATTTAATCCATTCGGCTCGACGTTCTGGATCTCTTCTTTCAGTAGGAAATGTGACGAGTACATAAGGCGGGTCACATACACAGCGCGAGGTTCCTTTATTGCACTCGTGAATAGGGCAAAACTCTTCCATCCACTTCTTTAGCCCACGGGTACCGTTGTGGCAGTCCCGCACTGAACAATGGGCACCTGGCATATTGCCTTAAAAAGACTTTAAGCAGTGTAAACACTTTATAGTCGCTACAAATAGCAGGTCGTTCCACTGCGATAGTATGGCTTCGTCGAGCTTTGTTGATAAAGTAGTGTGGGATGAACTCTGACCCGGAAGCTATTGAGGGATAAACGCGCATGCGTACTGATAATTCCGATTTGGCTTGTATGTAGCGCAGTGAGCCGGCATACTTGTTTCCGTTTTCACGCCGTCTACATCAACGGAATGCACTGAAACTTTGCTCCCACTAGCTTAGCCTCGCTGTAGCACGCAGCTCAAAGGGGCGTGTCCTATCTACTCATTCATATCTATGAGAACAACGATGGCTGCACATAAGGACGCCTGACGTTGATTAGCTGCGTAAATACCATTATAT
This sequence comes from Amphiprion ocellaris, assembly GCF_022539595.1. Taxonomy (NCBI): domain Eukaryota; kingdom Metazoa; phylum Chordata; class Actinopteri; family Pomacentridae; genus Amphiprion; species Amphiprion ocellaris. The sequence continues at coordinate 8,502,520 of NC_072775.1, read as the reverse complement.
ACAGTCTATGGTAAATACGTATGTGAATCGCATCATTGGCTGCAGCAGCCAGTCACCGGTCACTCACTGACTCACATTGAAAAATAGCACAGAATGAATTGTTACGTGTTTATTTTATTTTCAATTTAGGTTGGATTTTTTTTGTGCGCAGCGCAGATTTTCTGTACGCGGAGACCGTGTCAGCAGTGCGCAATTGCGCACGCGCGCAGCTTAGTGGGAACAGTGGTAGTGAAGCAACACAGCTATCTGAAATGACACAAAAGTGATAATCCTCCATTGCAAGTATTTTTTCTTAATCTGATACATGACAAAGACTCATAGTCACATCTGTCCCATTATCCGATTAGATCAACCAAGATAATTTTACTGTACTTGCTTCTGCTCGTAAATGTAGAACAATCTCAAACTAAGAGATGCAGACAAACTTAACCAAAGTGGATTTTTTTAAAACTTTGAAACCTCTAAGACACGCCGCTTGTGCACAAGCATATCAACATAAGAAAGAAGTTCCTGATACTTTATGCATAGAGCAAATTAAACTTTCCCAAAAGGAATGAAGAAAATGTCCAAACATTTGGTATTTATTTAGTCCCACAAGATTCCCATCTGTTAGTCAGTCTCAGTGTCTTCTCTGTTCACCCTGGGAAGAAGTTGAAACCTTAACAGTGTTGGGACAGAACCAACAGACAGGTGGAGCACAACAGGATATATTTAACACCTAGCAGCTTTTGGCAAAGTAGTAACATGACCAGAAATCTAAGTGCGACTTAACTGTTGGGAATAAACTGAAAATGAACTATTCAGGTAATCATGAGTGCCAGTAGGAGACTGATTATAATAATAATAATATTTCATTAAGTGTGTTTGAGGGTGACATATCGGTGCAGCACTGTCGCCTAGCAAGATGGTCTTGGGTTTGTACCTGCTCGTCTGTTGGGTTTCTCTAGTTTTCTCCGACACTCCAAAGACACAGGCAGCACAGTGGAACGTTGGTTAGTCGCTGTTGCCTCACAGCATGAAGATCCTTGGCTTGCATTGGAACTTTCTATGTGGAGTTTGCATGTTCTCTCTGTGCATGCATTGGTTTTCACCAGGTTCTCTGGCTTCATCTCACAGTCCAAAAACATGCTGAGGTTAACTGGTGATTCTAAATTGTCAGTAGGTGTGAATGTGAGTGTGTTTGTTTGTCTGTATATGTAGCCTTGCAATAGACTGGCAACCTGTCAAGGTGTTCCCTGCCTTCTCTCCAAGTCAGCTGGGATAGGCTCCAGCCCCCCGTGACCCTAATGAGGATTAAACGGTGGATAGATAATAGATGGATGGAGTCCAAAGATGTGCATGGTAGGACAATTGGTGACTCTAAATTGGTGTGAGTGTGTGGACACATGGTTGTTGGTCTCTTTGTGTTAGCCTTATGATGGATGGAGTCCAGGGGTCTCATCCAGTGTCAGCTGGGATTGGATCCAACCCTCCATGACTTTCTACAGGATAAAGCCGTATAGCTAATGGATGGATAAATGCCGCTTTTGAGCCAGTCAGTGCACCACTTTGGTCCAGAAATATCTCAACGTCTAAGAGACAGATTGCTTTGAAATGTTGTACGTCTTGGACATTTGTGGTCACTTTTAATCAAGCACAATCATCAAGACAAATAATATTTAATGTTGGGGGGTATCAAGATGGAATATCCGTTGAACTGCACACTTAATCTTATTATCAGTCAAACAGGGATAATTATCTACTAAATATATCTCGCTAGAATTCTGCCCTCCCTGGGCCTGGTTCTGTCGGAGGTTAAAGGGGAGTTTTTTGTGGTTTCTTGCCACTGTTGCCAGGTGATACTCAAAGGAAATCCAAATCAATCTCTGGATTGTTGGGTTCTCCAATTAAAATTCATAAGGTCTGTACCTTACTATGTGAAGTGCTATGGAATGACAGATGTTGTAAATTGGTGCTATATACATAAAACTGAATTAAAGTCAAAGTCACAAAAGTAAATTTTTTAAATCAAATTGATGTCCTTGCTTTTGTTCTGAGTGAGTTTCATGTGAGATTAAAATGGCAAATTATGCTTTCTTGAGCAACACAAATGTCTCAGAGGAAAAACAGCCCTTGAGAAAAGTTGCGGTGAAGCTAAAGCTGCTTGTGTGAAAATCTATCCAATATGCTTCCACAGATGAAGGGGATAGTCTGATGGCTGACTGCTACAATGAGAGAAGTAAGCAGAGAAAGAGAGAGTCCTTTGTGGCGTATTACATGCTCTAAGCTGCTCTATCACTGCTTACACCATGTGAAGACTATCATGCGTTAAGTTTCACTGCTAAGGGGATGAATAGTGTAATAATTACTTTTTAACCGGTTTAATTACTGTAAGAGTTTTACTGAGGGACAAGAGACAGAGAGCAAAGGGAGAGGGGATGGAATTGAATTAGGAAAAGTCACATTCTCTCAATGCGAATCTCTTTTCTAATTTGCACACTGGTAGACCCAGAACACACGTTGATACTGAGGCAAAATCTCTGCTCAGCTTCTCTCTCCCACATAATGAGATAACATTGTTGTCTTTTGCGCAGCTTCATTGGTGATCTTGACCCCGGACACGGTGAAAGTGTGTCTTAAACCGACTGAAACGCTGATCCTGCTGTTGTTTGTGTGTCTATACGGACATGAGGCCACGTCAAATAAACCCAGCGGGAAAGAGAAAGGAGAGACAGCAAAGATTAATTCTCTCTTGCATAAAGGAAGAAGAGAAGAGGAAATAATATACACATAAGGGAGTCAGGCAGTGTGATAGCTTTATGGTTGCATAAAGTGCAGGAGGATAAATTTAGCACAGGAAAGAAGAGGCACCATTGTGGAAAAAAGTCCTGCAGCCAGAGTCTCAATAAAGCCCTGAAAACTAATTTCTGAGTATCAAAGTTATATATTTAGAGGCTTTTTCCAATGAAAAACAACCTGTTCCTGTCTTAAAATAAAACTCTACATCAATGCTTCTTTTAGAATGTGCAGATCTACAGTTTTGGAAAAAATTATTAGACCATCCTTGTTTTCTTCAATTTCTTGTTCATTTTAATGCCTGGTACCACTAAAGCTATATTACCTGAAGAATACAATGAACATGACAAAAAATGCAGCTGAGTACATAATACTTTATGTCCTATTTAACATGCTTAAGCTTAATTGTATTCCTGGGGTATATAAGAGGCCATTTCATGTCATAAGCAGCACATGCAAAGGTCTAGAGTGATTTCCTGCTGACATTCAAGCCGTAGCACAACTCACAAGTTGTCAATTTTCACATAAGGCGACCATCTTGGCACTGCTGGAAATTGGCATGAATGAGAGACAGGTAGCGAAAAAACTGAAGATCTCCAAGACAGCCGTTCATTACACCAAGAAAACAAGAAACAAGAAAACAAGCCCAACATGGTTCTACCAAATTGCTAGCTGGTTGCGGCAGGAAACGTCTTTCTACCCGACCAGATGACTGTGCACTCATTCGTTCCTGTGTCAGGAATCATCATCAGACCTCCAGAGACTTTAAAAATGAGTGGGCACTGTGGAGAAATGTGACTTGTTCGGCAAGAACAGTTGGAAACCGACTTGTTGAAGCTGGTCTGAAGTCACACAGGGCAGGAAGAAGCCCTTCATCAAGGAAAGACAGAGGAAAGACTGTTACTCTTTGCTGGGATCACAAGGATTGGACTGTTGATGATTGGACTAAGGTTCTCTCCAGTGATGAATCCAGTTTTCAGTTGATGCCCATTCCAGCCAACTTACTGGTTAGGAGGAAGCCTGGAGAAGCTACAAATCAGACTGTCTGCCCCTACAGTAAAATATGGGGGTGGATCAGTGACGATCTGGGGTTGTTTCAGTTTGCGTGCAACAGGGCAAATGCAATTGTGTGAAGAGCGAATGAACCAGGTCATGTACAGGGCTACTCTTGAAAGCAGTCTTCTTCCATCAGCTGGAAAACTCTTTCCTGGCTTGAATGACTGGATTTTCCAACAAGACAATGCCCCTTACCACACGGCAAGGTCAGTTAAAGTCTGGATGGAGAACCAGAACATTGGAACCATGTCTTAGCCTGATCAATCACCAGATGTAAATCCAATTGAAAACCTGTGGAAAATCATCAAATGCAAAATGGAGAACCACAAACCCAAAAACAAAACACATTTGTTAGAATTAGTGCAACAGGAATGGGCTGCTGTGACAGCAGGACAATGTCAGAAGCTGGTGGAGAAGCAAATGGCTGCAGTCATCAAAAACAATGGTTATGCAATCAAGTACTAACTCCTGTGTGGATCATGTGACTAAAACAGACAGAAAAGAAATCATGGCATGCATAAAAGCACTGTTTTTGGCAGTACAGTGCCATAGCTGTTGATGTAAGAACTGTAGTGGTTTTGGTTATCATCAAGAAAACCATGGAAAATGTCTAGATATCAGCTCTGAAATTAAACTCTTTTCAGCTATTTCTGTTATCATTATGTCTGTCCAAACAAATGTACCTTTATTTGTGCCAGGCATTAAAATGAACAAGAAACTGAAGGAAACAAGGGTGATCTGATAATTTTTTCCATGACTGTATGTAATTCCTGCCTCCCTTCACTGCAGCTTGAGCACACCAGCTCATCCATAACTCTGCACAAACCCTGTAAATCTACTCTACACGACACAATTGCAAGTTGCAAGTAATTCAGCCAAACATGTTCAAACTGGAAATTGATTCTGAAGAGGAATAATGACACAGAAACATCCACATTGCAAACTGACATGTTTGGTTCTTAAGGTTTGTTACATTAAAAAACCTCAGAAGTCTGAATCTCTGTTTTTAAGCCTGTCGTCGATACACTGCAGCATCAAAGTGGAAATGCTCAATCTGGGCGTTTCATTTCACTCATATGTCTTGCAGCGTTTAAAACAACACCATATGGACGAGTTAAAAAGGGAAAAAAATTGATTTTCACCAGAGGGAGTCTATAACATCTGTTAAACATTACTCAAAGCACATACAGCATACACACACAAGTGCTACTCTCCTGTGAAAGCTGATAGCATGTTATCATTGGTTTCTATCATGGGCCACTGTGTTTTGATTGGGAGCCTCGACATGTGTGTGTTTTCCTGCTCCTGTGCAACCTCTCTGCATGTGTGCACTCACGGCCGCCGACCAGCAGCATCCTTTTATGTGCAACATGTGGAATAATTCACTTCGCAGGCTAATATCTGTTTCCAAAAACAACAACAGAACAGCAGAAAATGTTTTTCTAATACTTTTAGATACATGACATGCTCTCTTTGTCTTGCTTGTAGAAGATCATCAGGTTTTCTCCCTGTTAGCTCTGTTTCTCATGCACAGAGCCTTTAGACACATACATGAGAGTGGATGGTTCTGATGTCAAGCAGGGTCTTTAGAGAGAGGAGGAGGACGATGGCCTGAGGGGGACTCAACACACACATGCACACATCATGCAGATGCAACGACAGGCCGACACAGAGGAGCACATGCGCTGCATCCCGAGCGCTGCGTTAGCCCGAGGGCTGCGACTTAGTCGTTTCATCAGTGCCTAATGTTGATGTGTGGAGTGTTAGAGGGCCACAGTGTGTCCTTTCTGTCTTTTAACAGAGCTGGAATCAAACTCTGGAGGTAGTTAGAGGGGGTAAAGCGCAGAGGCGAGGACAGAAGAAAGGTCAGAGGAGGGAAAAGATGCAGCAGGTAAAAGGGATATGAAGCAGAGCAGAGAGAGAGAAACAAGAGGTGGGACACTTTCTACAACAAGGTATTCCCTAATGACAACTGTAACAGCACTGTGTCCTGTCATTGTGGGGAACCCCTGTAATTGCAATATGTCTGCTGGCCTTTCAAGGGAAATCACTCAGAGAGGCAGGGATGGGCTCTGAGATAAATGGTGAAATGTGGCAAAACGTGGTTGACCTTTCCTACAGCAGCTCAGCAGTGAAGCTCCAGCTGAAGCACATGATGTTTGAGGAAGTGTCTGAAACCCCTCCCCTACACAGTTCTGATGGCAGATTTGAGCTTAGAGCAAATTTCTGCAAAGTGTTACCAGTTCAGAGTATTTTTGAGGTGAAAGTTGTCCAGTAAGTCTGATGCTCCTCAGGTGTTTTTGAAGTTGGATTCATTGAGCTGAAGGTTTGCAAATGTAGCAGCTACAGTGGGCGGCTCATCTCACTGTGCTGCAGGACTGATTCTTCGTCTCCAGTCATGAAGTATCACAACATCTCGGTCAACAGCAGCAGCTCATGACCTGGGGTGTCAAACATGCGGCCTGCGGACCAAAACCAGCCCACTAGAGGGTCCAATCCGGCCTGTGGGACGACTTTGTAAAGTGTAAAAATTACAGAGAAGACATTGACTGCAAATTGACAATTTGTATAACTAGAAATTTGAAATAATTTCTAGACCATGACAAGTTGTTTTGATCTTAAAGTACAATACTATATTGCTCATTCTTCTTTTGTCATTTTGTGTCTCATTTTTGTAATATTTAGTCGTTTGTCTTTTTTGTGTCATGTTTTTGCTCTTTTGTGTTTCCTTTTTTGTCTCGCGTGTCGTTTGCCTATTTTTTTTGTCGTTTTGCTTTTTATTCTAATTTTTTCTCTCGTTTGTGTCATTTGTGTAATATTTTGTCTCATTTTTGTCCATTTTTTTGTTGTTTTGTAATTTTGTCAAATTTTTTGTCTCTTTTTTTGTTTTGTTACGTGTCGTTTGTCGATTTTTTTTGTCATTTCCTGTCTCATTTTTGTAATAGTTTGTCTTGTTTTTGTTGTCTTTTGTTGGCTGAATTTTGTCGTTTGTCTCATGTTTTTGGCATTTTGTGTTTTCCTTTTGCCTCGCTTGTGTTTTTATTTAAATGCTTTAATGTCACTCCTTTTCTGCCAACCAGCCCTATGTTAGATGGTGAAATGGATGTATTTAAAGCCCAACCATGTCATTTTCCTAAACCTAACCATGTACTGTTGGTGCCTAACCCTAAACAAACAGCAAGTGAGAACAAAAAGCAAACAATTAATGAAATAGATGCTTTGGTAGAAGAATAATGGCCCCCCAACCTGCGTCTGCATCCTCCTACCTGCTTATGTGCAGTTTGTGGCTCTTTCAAACTAAAAGCCTTTCCTCTGACACAAAAAGCATGAATTCACCTTAAACCAGCAGCTAATCCTCAGCAATGGTCTAAAAGAAAAAGAGAATGAAACAGCTTATTGGTATGTTAAGGAAACAGTTTTCAAAAGGATACCTACTTTACCTAAAGATGCGATAGTAGCCAAGAACAGACGCTGTTAATACTGGAGCTCGAACTAATTTTAAAGAGTAAACAAACTTACTTCTCTCAGTGGGTTCAAACTTGGCTCACCACTTGCAAGTAACACATGCTCTGAGCCCTTGATGCAGATGGGAAACACCTTGAAGACATTTCCTCTCAAAATCTCTCTTCATTATTTGAGTACAGAATGATGTATATTATGTCCAAGCAGAACATCCCCTCCAGACATTGCTGTACCTTTAGTTTCCTAGAATGAATAAACAACCTTTTGAACCGATAAAGTCACCAACTAATGATACGGCGAGGGTGAAAAAAGCTGTAAAACATATTGCAATGTTCACATTAAAGGCTTTTCCTATAATCCACAATCAGAGTGAATTGTGTTTTTTTTTTTTGTAATTTAAAAGAATTTAAATTATTGATTTGTTCGAAATAGAGGCTTTTTTTTCTTAGTGGAGCTTTAATATGTACAATCTGTGGAAATGACAGGACAAAAGAGACCGAGCGGAGAGAAAGACAGAGGGATTAGGTGAAGAAAGGACTCGACCAGGAGGTGTTTCTTTTATAGCTCTAATAAAACGGCTGCTAATTCCTCTTTATTAACCCCCAACACAGTTCTCAGGGCTGCAGGGCAAATGGCCAACAGCCATTCCTGACCCCTAAGACAAGCACACGTACACACACACATAAATTAGCTGTAAATCAGTAGATGTTCATTCCAACAGAGGGAGAGCTGTGCGTTAGGTGAGATGCCCTCACTTTGACACTATCGATAGTGAATCCTCGCTTGTTCAGCACAGTTCAACTCTTTGTCCTCACAGGATCTGAAGACAATTTTCTGCTTTTAAAGACACCAGCTTTGAAACATGAGGAGAGAACGCCACACATTAACCAGCAAATGGTCTCGTTATAAAAAGGACAATACTGACAAGAATGAGTGTTCTTAACTGTAGAATATTTATTAGGACATAAGTCACTGTCAGACAAGAAAGACTGTGACTAATATGAGACGATAAAAGTAAAAGACTAATGAGTAGAGCTACTGAGAGTACTTTAGACTTTCAGATCTTTCATATTACTGATAGAAGTCTTTGCTTTCCTGATTACTTTAGAGCAAAAGTTATGTTTTTCTCACCTAACCCTGCTCTGTTAAACCTTTAAAACAAATGCTATATCTGGTGTATTACAAGCAGAAATAGAAAATTAGCTGCCATGTTTTAGCAAGTAGCCGTCTCACATTTTGGAGATATTTATTGATCATCAGTATCTAACTTATTAGTAGCTCCACCAAGTTGCATAGAATTCAGGGTGGTAGTTTTGATAGACATCCCTCTGCTTCAACCAGTAAGTGTAACTGTTACGGGGGGAGCTGGAGAACCCAGGCACAGACACAGAGAGACTGGCGGAAATGTGAATTAAGGAAAGGCTTTTATTTATTTATTTATTTATTTAAACATGTGTTTATTCAGGTTTTCTTTGTTTTGTTTACAAAAGAAGAACAAACAACAAGAAAACTAAAAACGAGGCACAAAAACAGCAATAAAAAAAAGAGTAAAAATACATAAATTAAGTTTAAAAAAAATAAATAAAAAATAGAATAAATAAATTAAATAAAACAAAAATACATAAAATAAGTAATAATAAAAGTAGTATTATATAAAACAATACATATTAAACATAATCAAGTTAGCTTATGTCATCCTTCCAGCCATCGATAGGAATATTGTTCTTCTGAAGGAAATCGTAGAAAAGAGTCCATATTTCTTTAAACTTGTCCAGTCTGTTCTTTGTTGCATAGCTTATCTTTTCCAAAGCAAGATTAAAAATCATTCCTTTTAACCATTGTGACGCTGTACAAGGAGTATCTGATTTCCATGAAGTTGCTATACATCTTTTTGCTTCTAGGAAACAAATATTCAGCAGGGATTTGACATTCTTTGAAAAATTACAATCCTTTGGGTAAATATTCAATAAACACATTTTGGAATTTAAAGGAATTTGCTTGCCAATAATTTGACCAACACTGTTCAATATTTGACCCCAAAATGAGAAAATATATTGGCACTCCCACATACAATGAAATAAAGTTCCCTTGAAGTCCCTACATTTCAAGCAAGAGTCAGGTATATTAGGGTTGAAGTGATGTAATTTTACAGGTGTTATGTATAATCTGTTTAACCATTTGAACTGCAATAATTTAGAATTTGTATTTATTGATTGGGTCTGAGCTAGCAGACAAGCTTGTGACCATATCTACATGTAAATCTGTTCTCCATGCTTGAAGATATTGTGAAGATGATTCTTTAGATGCATCTACGAATAATTTATATAGAATTGAAACCTGTCCTTTAGAATGCAGGAGCTTCAAAGGCTTTTATTTTACCAGAGAACTAAAACAATACATAAATGGAAAACTGAACTGGGGGGAAACAAGACTAAACCAAACCACTAACAAACACTATGAATTCAAGAACGGAAGATCACTAAACTAGAACTAACAAAACTAAGCAAAGGAGGTTTACTTACAAAATGGGGGAACTGAACAGAAGGGGTAGGGAAGCAGGCTCAGGAAATCTGGGGTGAACGGAGACGAGACTAGAGCTACTGGCTGGGGACAAAAAACAGGGCTAGCAGGAATCCAAAAGAAGAACTGAGTCCAGGGTGAGGGAAATCCAGTGGAGGTGAAAACAGAGTCCAAAAACAGAGGGCATGTGGGTCGATGATCCAGCAGGGAGTGAATGAATGAGCAGGGTTTAAATAGTGGAGGTGAGGTGGAGAACAGGTGAATGGTGTGAACTGATTGCTGCAGCTGAAACTCATTGTAGCAACCAGCAAACCAGAGTGCAGGCAGGTGAAGCAGGTGAAGCAGGAGGGAGAGAGACAGGTAGAGAGAGAGAGACATGAGGGAGAGGTGACAGACAGAGGGAGCTAGAGAGAGACAGGTCAACACAGAAACAAATCAGGACTCAAGGGAGAAAGGAGGAAAAAGAGGAAAAAGGGAAAGAAGGGCAGGGGCTAGAGCAGGATCCTAACAGTAACACATTACAAAATACCACATTACAGGCCAACACTGTTCCTAATGCCTCTTGTAGCTCCTTCTTTGTGCATTAACCGCCCACTTTTCTGTCCTCATTGTCCTGTTAAGTTTGCCAACCTCTTACAAGAGCGCCTTTTTTAATCTAGAGTTTGATGTTGTCTTCTTATCCCTTCGCTGCAATTCATGCTAATGTGCGTATCGCTTTTCCCTTCATGACAAACCAGAGTTTCTGAGTCCCGTAAAGGGTCCCAGTGTTCGATGGTCGCTGCCTCGGGCTGCTTGAACATGATCCAGAGGACTGTCTCCCCGCTCACAAGGCTCGCTCACTGCTCCTCACATCCGAGGCGTGATGTTGAGATAGCTCTGCTGTCACATGGTATGTACGACATTTTCCCAACACGAACGCAGCTGTGAGCAGGAGAGAGGGAAAGAACACGTCGAAATGGAGATAATGTCAACAACAAGTCAACATGGGCCATGATGGAAAGTTTGTGGTGAGCTGTGGTATCTATATGGATCGCAAAGCACCAGTGGGATGAATCTATCTGATTCATGAAGTGGTGGAAATGATCTGCAATTATCTGGCTGTGCGCATTAACACACACATAAAAGACTAAGTTTAGACAAGTCTACTTTTTCTAGAGCGCAGATGTTTTAATCCTCCTGTTGTCCTGCGGGTCAAAATTGACCCGTTTTAAAGTTTGAAAATGTGGGGGAAAAAAATACATTTTCACAGTGAAACTTCTGATGTCCACATTTTCAACATTTTTGGGAAATCTTTGAATATTTTTTGGTGGAAAAAAAGAAATGTTAAAAATGTTTCTTAAGAACATTCACAAAAAAATCTATCAAAATCCAGTGAATTTTGCTGGATTGTGGTTGATTTTTTTGTGAATGTTCTTAAAGAAAATCTTCGAAGTTTCACTGATCATTTTAGATATTTTTTAGGATTTGTGGGGAAAAATTTTACTCATTTTTTGAAAATATTTACAACAATTTTCTTGCCAAATTTGGGGGATTTTTTAAAATAAATTTTTTAAGGGAAATTTTTAAGGAATTATCTGCATTTTCTTCCTGAAGGTTTTGCAAATTTTCAGAAATTTGGAGGATTTTTTTGCTGAATTTTTGGATTTTTTTCAGACAAGGAAACAATATTTTTTTGTGCCCGTAAATAAGGACAACAGGAGGGTTAATATTCTGGCATCCTGGCTTATCTTTTACCCAAACAAAGCTAAAAAACTCACCTGGAAACATGGAGATGCTTCACTTTTTACCCCTTATTCCAACTAACAATTTCAATTCAACCCTCTACTGTCTCATCTTACCTCTGAAGAAATGACACAAAGCTGATGTGTACTTAGGCATGAAACGTTCAGATAAGGTGGTGAGTCAGCCAAGGTGGTTTTAGTGGAAAGAACAATATCCTCACAAAGATAAGCCTCTCTTTCTCTTGACCTCTCTTGCTGAAGTGCAGAGGCAGCAGGCAAACAGAAAAAAAAAAGACTCGCACACCTAAAAGAAGTTCTAAAAGGCTCCACTGAGATGTAATCTGTCAGCAGAGAACCACATCTGGAGCTGGCCGCAATCTGGCCTCCGAATAAGAACCTTCTCAGAAAATCGGCGCCTCACGGGGACGATCAGCACCGGGCCAGTTCAGGTGTGGTCCGAACAGTAGAGATGCAGGAATGTAAAAATATCAGCACACTGACAGCAGGCTGAACGCCACGGAGCAAAAAATGAGGAGAGACGCACCAAAGGACTGTGAGCGTTTACTGTCATGCACACCCCATTTTACAGAATGCATCACTGTGTCTGGACAGTAAGCAACCAGAAAATGGTTTTTACAACACATCGATTGAAAGGATGACAGAAGAGTCACTTGGAGCTCATTAATCTCTGTCAGATAAGAGGAACAAAAAGAAAGCAAATGGGCAGAGATGAGGGGAAACATTTACTGTATGATAGAAAAGATTCGTGATCATTAATAATAAAGAATTACAGTGAATGAGTACGAATAACACTAGAAGCTATGGGTCATGTTTACCATTGTTCTATTAGTATAAAACCAAAGTATCAATATTTGTGGATAATATGCTTGGAAATACAAGGTTTGAAAAAAAAAATCTACATTTTGAACAATTTTTAAGTGTAATTATTTGCACAATTTATTGTTATTTTACAGTGATTTCACAGTTTTATAAAATCACTTGGAAAATAATTAACTCACACATTCACTGGGATTCAAAAATGCTGAATTATTAATTTTTTTGTCTTACAGATTTTACCTGTTTTGTGAAATTGCAGCTAATATCACAGAAAAAAATAAATAATACACAAATGTTTTTACGAATCTTAATTTATTCTTTTGCTATGTTGGACCTTAAATTATATATTTTTGCTGGATTAAAATGAGCAAAAATTGCATTATTTTGCAGATATTTGCTGTTATTTAACAAAAAATATTAACGGTTGAAAAATGATAAATACATTATTTCAGCTGTTGTTTTACAGATTTTACCTGTTTTGTTAAATTGCAACTGATATCGAGTAAAATCACAGACAAAAAATTATATTGACTGTAAAAAAAATTTTTACACATCTTAATTTGTTCTTTTACTATGTTTGACTGTAAAATAAAATTTTTTGCTGTATTAAAATTAGCAAAAATTGCATTATTTTACAGATATTTACTGTTATTTAACAAGAAATAGGTATATTAACGGTTGAAAAATTATAAATATTTTTTAAATTGTTGTACAGATTTTTCCTGTTTTGTTAAATTGCAGCTGATATCAAGTAAAATCACAGAAAAAATAAATAATATACACGTTGATTAAAAAAAGTTTTAACAAATCTTAATTTGTTCTTTTACTATGTTTGACTGTTAAATTATATATTTTTGCTGTTTTAAAATGAGCAAAAAATTGCATTATTTTACAGATATTTGCTGTTATTTAACAAAAAATAGGTATAAGTATTGAAAAATTATTTTAAAAGTTTTTAAACTGTTGCTTTACAGATTGTGTCTGTTTTGTTAAACTGCAGCTAATAGCAAGTAAAATCACAGATAAAATAAATGGTATACACATTGATTGTAAAAAAAAAAGTTTTTACAAATCTAAATTTGTTCTTTTACTATGTTTGACTGTAAAACTATATTTTTTTGCTGTGTTAAAATTGGCCCCCCGATCTCCTGTCTGCAGCTCAGAGCAGGCCCCTGATCAGGAAATGGAGAAGCAGATGTCAGCGTCTGACTGTCACTGACATCCCATTGTGCAATCTTTTGCACAATCTGCACAGACTTACAAAAATCCCCGAAGTCTATTTCAAGTTTAATAACCTTTACCGTGAACACTTGACCCTAGCTCACATTAGCTCTTGACTTCTTATACCCCAGTTTCTTATGGAAATTAAAGCCCTTAAAACATCTCAGTATCATAGTTATCAGAACTCTTAAAACTCTTCCATTCCCTGCAGGTCAACACAGTTCTGGCAGGAACTAACGTCTCGTGCAGGTTTTTCTTGATGTGGTTTCTCACCAGAGTGAGTAACAGCTCAGGAAACATGGCGCCGTTATCTATGTTTGACTGCACACTGATAGTTTGATAACATCCCAGTGATATGATTGTTATGGTTGTGAATTACAGGAAATGACTCAACATGAAGAGCTGATGACTGCATTTTGTTTGGATATTTACCAAAGAGTAGGACAGGACAAATAAAACTGCACTAAAGGAATACTCTTGCATAAAAAAACTCATCACTGAGTCACAAACTACCAAACTGCTGCTCCTCGTGAACTAATTTGTTTGCCCTATTTTTGCTACTAAACTGAGAGCAGCACCTTAATGAACGTTGAATAACTTGTGAACATCCTGCCTTCGTCCGTCCTCCTCCTCTACATAAAAAGAGGAGGGGTTGGAGGGCAGGGATCAACTCTGGAGACTCTTCAGACTGAACCCGAGGACTCAGCAGTCAGTGCTGGAGAGGAGGGAGCCGCCAGATAAACTCTGGTTCACAAGATCTGGAGACTTTTTTTTAAAGGAAACTTTGGCACTGATGACTGAGAGGACGGCCGCTGGTGGAGATGAGTGGAGTGTTACAGCTGGACCAACATCCCTGCTTTGGGAGCCTTTTACTGTCCTGAGCGTCTGAGAGTTACTGGGGAACTTTGATCTGAGAGGCACAAATATTGGAGGATAACTACCTCCGTTTGGAGTTAGGTAAGTTGGAACTTAAAGAGCAGCAACTGGAGAGCAATATGTGACTAATTTAGGGAGTTTAATAGAATGACAAAAAAAAAAAAAAACTACAAAAAGAAAGAAAGAAAGAAGCTAGGTCATATACAAGGTTTTTAAAGTGTTCTTTGGTTCCTCCTCTTAAAAACTTTACCAGTCTCCCCTCAACATGTCAAAAATAATATAATATGAACTTATTTTCTTGCCAGTTTAACCAATAAATCCTTCCTCCAGCATGTCCACTATGTATATATGCAAAAAAAACCACTTATAAAGTTCTTATAAATAAAATTACAGCATCTATACTTCCCCCCTTATTCATAAACGATGCAGGAAAATTAGGATTATTTCCAATCTAGCTGCAAGATTCACTCAGGTTAACAGTTTGGAAACAGCCTTAACAAACATTCAAGAGATACAACTTTGACCAAGACACATTATTGAGTGGAATCAGACTTTAAAATTTTCCATTGGGCACTGCCAAGAAAGCCTGAAAATAAATAGACTCTGTCCTCACCTCCAGCTAAAATAAAAGTTTCAATGTATTTCCACTTTTCTGATCCCTGCGACCTTTCCCCATTCCTCTAATTGTTTTTTTTTCAGTCCCAGAACTAATGTAAAAATGGCCATGCAGGGTGGATGTGTGGTTCAGTTTATATAAAGATGACTGGCAGCTAAATGAGCTGAATTCATAATAAATCCTAGTGTGCAGCAGGAGCATAGACAGTGATTTTGTTTGGTTTCATGTGGTTATAATATCCCCGCACTCACTTTCTTGCAATTTGTGTACCAGGCCCACGAAGAGAGGACTACTACAGGGACGTTTTGTTGGATAAAAGCCATTTACAGACTCCAGGATGAAGACTCACCTCCTCTGCTTGGAGTTTCTCCTCTTGGCGGCTCACGTTCTCGTGTCCAGTGGGCAGACAGAGCCGAAGAAACAAGTTCCCTCGAACCCTCTGACGGCCACCCAGAGGCTCGGGCTGGTGGAGAGGGACGTTCAGGGTCCGGTGAGGCCCAACATCACCATGCCCCGCCGCCGCCTGCCTCCCATGTGCACGGGACCCACGGAGATCCGAGACACCTTCAAGTACATCAACACCGTGGTGTCCTGCCTGGTGTTTGTCGTCGGTATTATCGGCAACTCCACCCTTCTGAGGATCATCTATAAGAACAAGTGCATGAGAAACGGGCCGAACATACTGATCGCCAGCCTGGCACTGGGGGACCTGCTGCACGTCATCATCGGCATTCCCATTAACGTTTACAAGGTGAGGCAGAGCATGGTAGCAATGCAAACTCCTTTTGCTTTACAGATAGTTTCTTCCCCATCCATGTTAACCCTCCTGTTATCCTTATTTACGGGCACCAAAACATATTGTTCTCTTGTCTGAAAAAAATCCAAAAATTCAGCAAAAAAAAAATAAAAAATCCCCAAATTTATAAAAATTTGCAAAATCTTCAGGAAGAAAATTCCAAAATATTCCTTAAAAGTTTCCCTTAAAAGTTTTTTTTTTTTTTTTTAAATCACCAAATTTGGCAAGAATTAAAGATTTTAAAAATTTAAAAAAAACTTAAATATTTTCAAAAAATGAATAAAAATCTTACCAAAAAATCCTAAAAATATCTAAAGTGATTCCATATATATCAATAAAAGTTCAAATATTTTCTTTAAGAACATTCGGAAAAAAATCAACCAAAATCCAGCGAAATTCACTGGATTTTGGTTGATTTTTTTCTGAATATTCTTAAAGAAACATTTTTTGTAACATTTCTTTTTTTCCACCAAAAAAAAAATCAAAAATTTCCCAAAAATGTTGAAAATGTGGAAGTTTTCACTGTGAGAATATTTTTTTCCCCCACATTTTCAAACTTTAAAACGGGTCAATTTGACCCGCAGGACGACACGAGGGTTAAGTTCACTGCAATAACTCCGTAAGGTCATATAGACATATTTTGCTTCACACAAGACTTCAAGCACACGCCCATCCCTCGCACACACAACAGCAAGGAGGCTTTGAGCAGGTTTAACTGTTATTACTCTGCTGGATTCTGAGCCCTTCTATATCCCCCTATGTCTCTGCCATGTTATTATCTGTTGGGCTCATTTTGTGTGAGAGAAAGAAAGAAAGAAAGAAAAGAGAGAGAGAGGACCGGAGTATCAGTATATTTAGGTAAGGGGGCAAGCATGCTAAAACAACTGGTCACAGCTGCATACCAGAAAAGAGACAGGAAGGACTGGGCGGTGTGGAGCGTTACAGGGTCACGTATGATTCAAGCAGATTACACTCACATTCCAGTCACCCATCCAAAGAAGGCATGAAGGATCTCATATTATACAGGTTTAGCAGAGTTTACTTGTTCTCTGTAGGAGCGTCTATACCTCACTGTATGCCTGGAGGTCAAAGCGAGGCACTGAGGCCCCTCTGTGTTTGTAAAGAAAAGCCCAAAATGCTAAACCTGACAAGAAGAGATAGGAAAAAAACAGGTCTGGTTGTTCACAGAAACCGATAAGTTCAGGTTCACGCATATCTGGTCTGCGCGGGATGCCTGAGGCTCCGAGAAACATTGTGGAGCCAGACAATTTGCTTCACTTCCTACCATGGTTTAACTCTGTCATCAGCTCTTTCTGTCTCCCTGCAGCTCCTGGCCGAGGATTGGCCGTTCGGTGTGACTCTGTGCAAACTGGTGCCATTTGTCCAGAAATCCTCGGTGGGGATCACAGTGTTGAGTCTGTGCGCTTTGAGTATCGACAGGTAAACAGACCGTCCAAGCTCACACTTACTGTCACGAGCACTTCTTTCATCTCCTCACCTTGTAGTTAGGAATTAGAGAAACAATGTCAGAGGAATAACATTTGACACGACATTTGACCTCACTACCACAGACTGAGTTTAGCTTTTCTACTAACTATATTCTGAGCTACATCCATATTCACAACTGTTGTGCTACTTTTTACCTGCTTAGGCCTTTGGGGTTAAAAAGAATTAAATACAGTTAGTTCGACCTAGTTGAGAGTTCTGTTTAGGTTTTTGATATAAAATGTAAACTTTGTAGGCGTAGATTTCCGGGGATGCAAAATGGTGCATAAAAATTAACCACAATGCTTTAAATGAAGAGTCTGACGTTCAAAATTTTTATGTGTCTCACTAAATGTTTGAAATGTACAACCAGGGTTAAATTTACTGTCAATCATGACACTCAAAAAAGAGGAGTTTTTACAATTTGGAAAATACACTCCTGTCTGTATTAGCTTAGCATTATTAGCTATAGTATTAGCTTTGCACAAACACTGGGAGCAGGGCTGAATAGCATGGCTCTGTTGAAAGATTATAAAGAAATTCACGCTTTATATCTTGTCTGTTTAACACCTTTTGATTTAGAGATGCTAAATTAAGCTAACTAGCTTCATGCTCCAGCTACTTAGCTGGATTTAGCTTCTCTAGCATCTCTGGATGGTGACACCCAGATGAACCAGGAAAACCATCTTTCTCAGCAAATAATTCCCAACATGTCAACCTACTTCTTGAACTAATTTACTGGATTATGAACTTCACATGTGATGGATCTTCCAGGTATCGAGCCGTGGCCTCGTGGAGTCGTATCAAAGGGATCGGAGTTCCAAAATGGATGGCTATCGAGATTGCTCTCATCTGGATATTATCCATCATCCTGGCAGTGCCAGAGGCAATAGCCTTCGACATGATCACAATGGACTACAAAGGAGAACACCTGAGAATCTGCCTGCTGCACCCGATGCAGAAAACCGACTTCATGAGGGTGAGCTGTAACAAATCACCGACCTGCGGAGGCCAATATTTCAGTGTGCAGGAAAATAGTGTATGTTGATACAGCTGTGTACGCTACAAACATGCACATGGACTTAATAAATAATAAATCCTGACATGTGCAGACAGCCAGAGGTGCAGCTATGCAGACTTTATGTGAAGATACATTATAAATGCATACTTTAGGGGTGAGCAAGAGTTTACAGAAAATGGAACATTGTCAGAAATAAAATAAATAAATTACAGGAGTCCGACTACATCTCTCCTGGGTGACAGAGAAAACCGCAGTGCCTGCATGTGTGAATACAAATGCTTCTGTGTTCTTCCATTCCATTCCACCTTAAACAACAAAAAAGAGCCGCTTTAATTCCACTGAGCTCTTTTGATGAACTGTTTTAGAAGCACGTCGACAAGAACTTGAAACAGACGCTGGGAGTGTCTAGGTCAGTCTGCGGATATACTTTAAATCTGCTGCTGACATGCTTCACCTTTAACTCAGGTGCTCCAGCACAGATGTTTGTGCGTAATCCAAGGCCGTTCTCCTGTGTTTTTTCTGTATAGTTTTACAAATCAGCAAAGGACTGGTGGCTGTTCGGTGCATATTTCTGCCTGCCATTGGCGTGCACTGCTATTTTCTACACCCTGATGACCTGTGAGATGCTGAGGAAGAAGAACGGAGTGCAGATTGCTCTCAGTGACCATCTCAAACAGGTTAGATGACCACTTTCAACTTATTTGCAATTAATTACTGACGACGATCATTTTATGGATTTAGAGTTAAAGTCAGAATTTAACTAAATGAACCTTTCTTCTGCACTTTTCCCAGATTCACATCAAAGCAGTAAAAAATAGAATTCTTTTCAGTAACTGACATTAAATAAGCGTAATTCCAGACTCACACTCTCCACTTCATTTAATTAGATTTATGATGACAGATTTTTTGAGTTTTAGGGTACAAATGTGCCTCCAGTGATCTATAACTTCTTTATGGGCGAAATTTGACCGCAGCTATTTCTGTGATTTATTTGTTTGCTCATGTTCAGCGGAGGGAGGTAGCCAAGACAGTGTTTTGTCTGGTTCTGGTCTTCGCTCTGTGCTGGCTGCCTCTCCACCTCAGCCGCATCCTCAAGCTCACCATCTACGATGAAAAAGATCCGAACCGCTGCGAACTGCTCAGGTAGGGAAGGAAATACTTATCTGACAGGGAAGACAAGACAATTTGGTAGAAAAATGGCTCGTCCCTCGGGAAAGAGGCGGAGCGCTTATGTGTCTCTGTCAACCTTTCAGTTTCTTTTTGGTGTTGGACTACATCGGCATCAACATGGCGTCGGTCAACTCGTGCATCAACCCGATTGCCCTCTACATGGTCAGCAAGCGCTTCAAGAGCTGCTTCAGGGTAAGATGCAACTCACTTCAGGAAATAAGCTCGACATGTTAGTAAATGTGTCCTTTATTTTCTGTGCTAAGCTAACAGGATGCTGGCTTTAGCTTCACAGGCACAAGAGTGGAATTATATTATGAACTATTAATAATCTGACTGATGACCACCATGCATTGGCCATAAATGTCTAAATTTCTGTCTCAAAAACACAAACTCCAACACAAAACCTCATTGAAATGCCTTCTTCATTTATGTTTGACATGTGTTTGAACAAAAGAAACTTTTCAGCATTTCTCGTTTAATGTTGACAGACTTGTGACATGTGACCAATCAGAGAGCGCTTCAGGCAGGACATTTCTTAAGACCACAGAGTTGTGACTGCAGACAGAGCGGCGGCTGCATTAGAGCCAAAATGGCACATTTTACTGTTCATTTATTTGGAATCTGATCAAAAAAAAAAAAAGCAACAGCACTAATTGCGAAACATGCTTAAGATCAGATAAGGTCAGGTTGATAACTGGTCGACCCCCAATCAAAAGGTCAGAGGTCAAGTCTCAGCTCTGAACAACAGCTTCTAAACTCAACTTATGTGAAGAATAAAGGATTTCACTGTGCTGTTATGAGTAAGTGATTAGTAAAACAGTTTTTTCTTTAACCCCTTATGGAGCAAGTGATCATATTTGGCAACTTCCACACACATTAAATATCTGCCTCTCAGTGAGGTTAAGAAGCATGTGGTTTTCACCGAGCCAGTCTTCGAAGATCACTCTACATTACAGAACACGATATCGTGGCATTTGACCAATCAGGAGAGCCCTGGAACATTTCAAACTTTCTCTTTTCTCCGAAGTTGGAAAAAGACGGACTTGTGGCTCGGTCCTCTTCCATATTTTCGGTTGAAACGTCAAAACTAACCATGGTTTATTGATGAAGCGCACACATTTTATAGTTGAGTAGTTGTGCTAAGTGATGATATATACATTTCTTGGAATGTTTTTTTTTTTTTTTACCACTGATGGGCAAGGAACCATATATGGTAACTTCATTGACCTTGAATTTCAATGTGAAAATTAAAAATTGTGAAAAATGTCACAAAAGTAAAAAAAAAAAAAAAAAAAGGTCTTATGTCCTCCAATAACACTCTAGGGTTGAAAAAAAGTATTTCAATGATTGCCCTTCAAACGGTTAAAAATAAAAGCCACTGATTTCGTTTTTCCCTTTTATCCACCTGCAAGCATCAGCTTAACAATACTGCACAAGCATCATAGATGAGATAGTTGAAAAGAAAACCAAGTTGTTGAATTTATAAGAGCGTAAAAACAAGAGAATTAGGTTTTCCTCTTTTGTCCCAGCCTGTGTATTACATTTCCCTCATCACTTTTCTTTCCTCTCCAGTCCTGTCTGTGCTGCTGGTGCCTGCCGGCGGAGATGCTAATGGACGAAAAGCAGTCGTGCATGAAGCTTAAAGTCACCGACCGAGCCTCCGAACAGAGCCACTCCCGAATGACCAACAAGTCCTCTACAGCCTGAGGAGAGGCTCGAAGTGAGAAAAGAGATAGAAGGACATAAAAAAACTATATATTTTTCTGATGTATGACTAAAAGAGGATGAGGGCCCTTTTCTGCCTCATCTCCATCATATGAAGTGTCCGTCAGCTCTTTGCAGATGGAAAACAGCCCTCACAGAAACTCATTCCAACCCAAGCGCTGCATGTTCTCCCCGTACGACGAGCCGTGAGCATCGGCGCACTTCAATAAGCTGTTTTCTTGGATAACAAGTGTGAGATGTGTGAAGAGAAAAAAGACAAACTGTAAATAAGCATCAAATGTGGAGAGCTGAGCTGGGGCAGAGTTCAGCAGTGTTGTGTTAAACTGGGGGGTTGAGGGTTGATTACCAAAGACAGCCTGTCAGGCACCGCAGCCTGAATCATGAATGTTACTTTGACGCTATGGATCTTGTGTTAAGCTCTGCGTTTTATGGACAATATTGGAGTGTTGTTACATGTTGCAAATACACACTGCAGCGGCTTGGAAAAGGTTCAGAAGCAACTAATGCTCTTGTTTTTTGTCGTTTGCGTGTAAAATGTATGAATGTGTCGAGCATTCCGCATGCTTTTGCATACTTTATCACATTAATATTTTTAAAAGCGTTGTCTCTTTGTGTTTTCCCACTAGTTATTGAACTACTGATGTTTGTTTCTAGCTGCGTGACCACCAGCTGTTGTATTATATTGTTCAGTACTGGGCCTGTTACTGAGGTCTTGTTTTATGACTGTATTTGCTACTCATTATCTTAATTGGACTCATTCCCTCAACTGGTTTCATAAGAGGTAGTTTTTCTTTCATCGAGTGAAGTAAATAAATTGAAAAATCAGAAAGTAGTCAGTTGTTTGTGTGTTTTTAAAAATTTTTTTCGAGAAAAGCAGTGATTTTCCAGCTATTATGGGATCAGACACACCACCGCTGTTATTTACGACTGTGAACATTTAGGTTTGCCTTTTATGGCTCTGACTGTATACTGCGTTTGTGTGTGTGTGTGTGTGTGTGTGTGTGTGTGTGTGTGTGTGTGTGTGTGTGTGTGTATGTGTTTGCGCGTGTGATCTTGATAAGTGTGACAGCAGGCGGCATCATGTGATGGTGAAAGCTAACAGAGAACATCACTGTGATCTCTCTGTTTTTCTCTCCAAAAAACACACAGCTCTGACCTGGGAATGTTGCTCCAGGCTAAACCAGTGTCACGCATGTCACATTAGCTGTCAAAGAAGCTCTCTGTCCTGTGATCTCTCAGTAGCGTCTCCTCATCCCATTTCTTCATCCATTCTCCTTCACTGTCTTCTCCTTTCTGTTTGTTTTTCCTTTTTTTTTTTTTTTACCTAATTTCCCTTGCTTTTCTCCCTGCATTCCTGTCTCAGCTCCTCCCTGTAACCTCTGTGCCTCTGTACTTCCAGCATGTCTTCAAACAATCCACTGTGGTTTGACATTAAATGAAACCCACCGGAGCAGTTAGCAGACCTAATTGAAAGAAATTACATTCAGTGCATTCCTCTCCAAACTCTTATTTTCGGCTCTCAACAGAAGTTAAACTGATGTATGTGGATCCTGTTGGCCCTCTACTGAAATGCTGAATTTCTTCCAAGATCAGTGCAACAAAAACAAAGAAAAAGTCACAAAAAGTTGCAAAGAAATTGTATTGTGTTCAGTGAGCTACTTACTTGAGAGTTTAGACATTAAAATGTTATTAAACTCAAGGTCAATTTCAAATCTCGTATTTTTCCTCACAAAACTAGTGCTTAAAATTAAACTCATTTATTGGTCCACAAAGTATTCATTACAAAGCAGTAAGAACAGCTGCAATCTATCGCAGAGTTTATGTGAGCACTTAACAGATTCTGTGTGCTACTAGACTTTTTGATACAATGCTCGATACAACTCTCATATCTGGGATCAAAAATAACACTTTCCTACCTCAGGCTCTTTGCTTGACCAGACAGAATAACTTTTTGTGCTAATGGACGGAAATCCACAGATATTTTCCCAGCAATGCTTTTGAGCTCCTCCTCTGGGATCCCCAGACATTCCTACATCAGATGAGATATGTAATGTTAGAGTCAGATGAGATATGGAACATGCCTGGAAAACCTCCAAAGGAAGGCGTCCTAATCAGATGCTTGAACAAATTCGGCTTGATTCTTTTCTTTTAAGAGTTATTTTGTTGGCCTGTTTTCCTTTATCATATTACACAATGGAAAGAGAGACAAGAACATGGGGAGAAGAGAGAGGGAATGACATGCAGTAAATGGCCATGGGTCGGAGTCGGACTCATGACCACTGCGTCGGGGACTACAGCCCTTGTTTATGGGTCGCCCACTCAACCTGCTGAGCCACAGGGGCACCCTTGGCTTGATTCTTTTGGCGTGAAGGAGCAGCGACTCTACGCTGAGCTCCCTTCCGATAGCTCAGCTCCTCATCCTGTCTGTGAAAGTCCTTTCACACAGGATGCGGTACGTGCTGCACTTGCTGCAGGGCAACGTCACCATCCTCTCAACCGGGAAGCTTTTAGTTTGTTTCAAACACTGAAGATGAAGATGAATTTGTCCCTCCACAAGGACTAGCACTAGCCTTGCTGGTATGAAGCAAATGTTAAAAAAGGTAAATGATAAAAAAGCTTTCCTCCCGAAGTCTCAGTGCAACCACAAACTTGTGTCATATAATTTGGGGAATCCAGACACACAGTACCGGCTTTTCCTCCACTTTCTCAGTGCAGGTGAGATGCCTCGTTTTATTGGCTGTCATATGTAATACCACACAGGGGTCAAAATTCAATCTATGCTAAGTTTGACTGTGGCAGGTGTTTGACTCACTGACCTGTGTGTTGCGCTTGGCACAACGACATACCGCTGTTGTGCAGCGCAAGCAATTGAAATGAATGGGTTTCAGAGCACAGCAGCGCTGTTGATGCATCCTGTGTGTCTGAGTCCAGCCAACCCACGGAGGAAACTCATTTTAGCTGCTTGTATTCGCAGTCTCATTCTTTGGGTCACCACCCAGAGCTCATGACCACAGATGAGGGTTGGAACACAGACTGACACATGAAAACACATACACTGCCTGGCCAAAAAAAAAGTCGCCACTTGGATTTAACTAAGCAAATAGGTAAGAGCCTTCCATTGGATAATTACTGCAGTGATGAATATGTTTCAGCTGCAACAACTTATTTAACCCTAGCTGATGCAGTGAGGAGCTTCTCATTTCTTAAACAACATGTTGGAAGATATATCCTGTGGTCATGGAAAGGATGTTAACCTGTCTCAGAAGAGTCAAAATATTGGCTTGCATCAAGCAAAGAAAACAACTAAGGAGATTTCTGAAACTACTAAAATCAGGTTAAGAATCGTCCAACGCATTATTAAGACCTGGAGGATAGTGGTGAACCATCATCTTCAAGGAACAAATGTGGTCTGATGAGTCCAGATTTACCCTGTTTCAAACTGATGGGGGCATCAGGGTAAGAAGAGAGGCAGATGAAGTGATGCACTCATCATGTCTAGTGTCTACCAGCCTGTGGGGGTTAATGTTATGATCTGGGGTTGGTCAGGTTCAGCAAAGTTATGTTCCCAAAGAATGAGGTCAGCTGACTACCTGAATGTACTGAATGACCAGGTCTTCCATCAGTGGAGTTTTTCTTCCCTGATGGGGAAGTTTTTATTCCGAGATGACGATGCCAGGATTCATGGGGCTCACATTGTGAATGAGTGGATCAGGGAGCATGAAGCATCATTTTCACACATGGATTGTCCTCCACAGAGTCCAGACCTCAGCCCCATTGAGAATCTTTGGGATGTGCTGGAGAAGACTTTGTGCAGCGGTCCGACTCTGCCATCATCAATACAAGATCTTGGTGAAAAATCAGTGCATCTCTGGACAGAAATAAACGCTCTGACGTTGCAGAAGCTTATTGAAATGCTGCCACAGTGAATGAGTGCCATAGTCAAAGCTAGAGGCAGTCCAACAAAATATTAGTGTGTGACTTCTTTATTTTGGACGGGCAGTGTAGTTCATATCTATTCACTTACACTGGGCACATAGGTGTCAATGTAAGCACGAAGCAGGGGTTTGGTTGCTTAGTTGAAAAAAAAATACAATGGAGAAAGAACAGCAATGGTAAAAAGCAAGACCACAGATTTCTTTAACTGCACAACAGCTGTTGTGCAGACAGTAAGGTCAACAACCACTGAAATCCATTACGCATTTTGAATTAACCACTGGTAGTTAAGGTTGACATGCTAGATTTCTCCTCCAGGAAACAGTCATGCAATAGCAACATGACAAATCAGAGAACAAACAGTTTAGAGCCCAAACAAAGACAAGACTCTTTCTGCCCTTCCAGACGAAAACACAAGACAACTGAAATGGGGGTCAGTGGTGTTTCCAAAACTCTCCATTTCAAGGGTTGTGAAACTCGTTGAGTTGCGTGGATGTTTGGTATGAACATAGTTTTAACCACTTTTGTGACTGTAGTCTAAAGCTTAGCAACATCCACCTTCCAACACCCAAATGAAACTTTACATCTTGTTTGTTTTCTTCAGTTTTTCTACAGATAAAACAAATAAGATAACATGTGTTTGTAAGTTGGCTTTAGAGAGGAAGGAAGCCACTTTTTTTGGTCTTTGAACAGAGCCAGACTAGCCGCTCTCCTGCTTGTAGTTTTTAATGATGAGTTAAGCTAACCATGTTGCTGGTTGACGACGTAGCCATGGGTGACGTCTTCCATCAGTTTGTGGGCTAACATTTTAAAGCCTCAAGTTCGGAATTTGGCAGTCGTCATCTTGGTCTTTTGAAACTAGAAGTGACCAATGAGGGGTGAATCTAACTGAGAACTTGAAGACACAATGCTTCACAATACAGTAGCGATTTATTAGTCACAAAGTAGCCAGGCCTTTAATGCAAACCATTCTGTATCAACTTTATTCATCTAAATGGGACTTGAATTTGATGATTCAGACAGTAAACCCACTCAAAAAATACTTGCGGAGATAACAAATCAAGTGAAACGAAGGCTCATATTCTCATAGACTTCTATACAATCGTACAATTTTAGCAACCAGAAGAGTCGCCCCCTGCTGGCTGTTGGAAGCTCACTTCCATTTAAGTTTCAATTTTTAGACACAAAGGTTATCCATCTTTTAGAAATAATTTTGTGATTGTAACTTTAGTTTAATATTTATCACAGATATTGAAATGTCAAACAAATAGTGTAATATTCAGTTTTCTGTCTTTAATTCTTACATGCAACAGTAACTTTCTATCTGGACTGTGCAATAGATTTGACGAAAGTCTGCTATACAGATGAAAACTGGTAAACATCTGGGAAGAAATGATTTAGCAATAAAACATATTAGTTTGGGATGAAACCTTCTTTACATTCAAAAAAACATTGTGGATTTTTCCTTCACTGAATGCACTGAACTCAGGGTGGAACACTGAGCCTGTACAGTACTTCTCAGTACACACAAACACACATGTAGGTGCAGTACATTCAGACACCAAATATGCACAAACAGATAAACACATACCAGTGCACACAGTTTGTCTTCTCTCCACAGTTGGCTGCGCTGAAGGGTTGATAGTTTTGTGTCTGGGTCTCAGGGGTAGAAGTGTAGATAAACCTGATCTGCCCTCATCTCTGCTCCCTCTCCAAACATTCTTTCACATTTTTCTACCCTCTCCATCCATCTTTTGCATATTTACTCAGCATGTGCAGCAGGAGCGTGCCAGCAAATCACATTCAAAAACAATCAGGAGCATTTGTGTGAACACGATGTTTGACTCCACTTTGAAATATTTGAGAGATGATAGTTTTTCTCCTTTTCCTAACCTGCCGGTGGCTTATCCAGCATTGCCATCAGCACAGTTTGGCAGCTTCCCTTTCAAGGTATTTAAATTGATATTTAGGGTCCGAGCACCACGAAGTGGTGCGAGGAACCTATTGAAACCATAGGAATTATTATTATTATTATTATTCTTCGTCCGCCGGGAAATCGGCCTTTTTGACGCCCTAAACATACACGAAAACGCATGAAAATCGCCACATACATCAGGACCGGCAAAAAATTTGATATTTTAGGCGAACATGTATGATCAGAGTCCGGCCCTAATCACATCTTTGCACCACTAGGCGGCCATTTTGGATTTCTCGCCATGAAACAGGAAGTGCTGTGTAACCAGGCTGTACAGCTCCAATCTGCCTGAAATTTTACATGTATGATCACAGTCCGGCCCTAATCACATCTTTGCACCACTTGGCGGCCATTTTGGATTTCTCGCCATGAAACAGGAAGTGCTGTCTAACTAGCCTGTACATGCTCCAGTCTGCTTCAAATTTTACATGTGTGATCAGAGTTCAGCCCTAATCACGTCCATAGGTTGATATACACTCACAGTCATAGCGCCACCTGGCGGCCATTTTGAATTTCTCGCCATTAAACAGGAAGTGCTGTGTAACCAGCCTGTACATGCTCCAATCTGCCTGAAATTTTACATGCATGATCAGAGTCCGGCCCTAATCACATCTTTGTGTCACTTGGCGGCCATTTTGGATTTCTCGCCATGAAACAGGAAGTGCTGTGTAACCAGCCTGTACATGCTCCAATCTGCCTGAAATTTTACATGCATGATCAGAGTCCGGCCCTAATCACATCTTTGCACCACTTGGCGGCCATTTTGGATTTCTCGCCATGAAACAGGAAGTGCTGTGTAAGTAGCCTGTACATGCTCCAATCTGCCTGAAACTTTACTCTCTCAGTTGCAGCGCCTCCTGGTGGATATGCGTGGGCCAGTCGGGCCGCTCGGATGCGAGGACTCGTCCAACGCTGCTTGCAGCTTTTATTGGTTTAGTGGTTGGAAGTCAATAAAACATTAGCGTCAGTCAAATTGAATGCGTCAGTGGATGGAAGTGGTGGTTGCCTTGTGCTGCTCTTCACTTCACTGCAGCTCCATGGCTCCATCTGCTGGACGGACAGAAGTGCAGCAGCTGATGGCAGCTTCTTTGACCTCACGCTGCTGTCAGACCCCAGATTAGGGTTTATTTCAGATATATATAATAGAAAATAGTAATTAAAAAATAAGCTGATGTTGTATTTTTGCAGCAGTGAGTTTTACAGGGTTAAGAGCAACCAGTCAAAGGTTATTACTGAGGATTTTAAACAAAAACATTCAGGCAAACAGTTAACATCATAGGGTGCCTGACATGTTTGTTTTTTTTCCGGGTCGATACAGATTTTTTTTGTAATCAAGGAGATCAATAACCAAGATTTGGAATCACTACACATTTGCAGAAAACATAAAGTTTTTGAACAGCACATAAAGTTAAGTTAAAATTAAAATAATCATGAGTTGCAGCCTTTGCTTATTTATGTTTTACATGCTGAAGTTGTCCTTCAGTGTTTCACTGATCAGATTGTGCTGTGGGCAGGAACAAGATCAGAGGGAGGCAGCTGCAGCAGACCCAAAGTAGTTTCACATTCATTTATCTGATCAGATTTCAGGGGGCTTTTTTTTTTTTTTTTTTTTTTTTTTAAGAAATGGGACCAATAATTGAAAACATGCTAAATATCAGATGGGATCATTGGTGTCACAGGACATCTGCAGACACAGGTCAAAGATTACAAGGAGTTTATTTAACGAATGAAACTAAAACCAACACAGAAAGGATAACTAAACCAAGGTGAAAACAAAAAGGGGAAACCAGACTAATTGTAGGAGAAAGGTTCTGGTTTCAAAGTCTCTGGTCTGGCAGAGAGCGGAAGAATGAAGAATCGGGCCTTCATGGATTAAGGTGATTGAGAACAGGTGAATCAACCCCCACACCTGTGAGAGAGATGGATGGATGGATGGATGGATGGATGGATAGATAGGTAGGGAGGTAGATGGACCATAGATAGATGGATGGATAGGTAGATTCTGCAGTGGGGAAATTTTCAGTGTGGCAGTAGCAGATAGGAAAAAAGTAAAAAGAAAAGCAGCACTCAGTGCACAGATATAAATAGATGCTTTCTCCTTAGAGAAGAAATAGAAATGCTTGTAAAAAAAAAAAAAACCTTGTGAAATTGCACATATTGACTTATTTACATTTTATTGCAGTTACTTCATGGGTGATCTGAACTACTGGGAGCAGGTTTGATTGAACACAGTCTGACTGCTGCAGGAAGGAAGGACCTCCTTCAAACATCGTGGGTGAAGCAGTCTGTCCCTGAAGGAGCTGCCGGTGATGGTCCTGTTTCCTGCAGGGGGTGGGAGATGTCCTCCATGATAGACAACAGCTTTGTCATCATCCTCCTGTCTAACACCAGCCCAGGACAGAGCTTGCTTTCTTAACCAGTTTCTTTAGTCTCTTCCTGTCTGCAGCCGTGATGCTGCTGCTCCAGCAGACCACTCCATACAGGATGGCTGATACCACCACACAACCATAAAAGGTCCTCAGAATTGCTCCCTGCACCCCGAAGGACCTCAGTTTCCTGAGCAGGTGAAGTCTGTTCTGACCTTTCTTACACCGTGCGTTGGTGTTCTATCTCTAGACATGTTTGAATGTCTTTATCAATAAATGGTCAAACACATGTTGAGTGTCAGTTCAGCTCTTTGTTCCACACATGTATATGTTCCTATGTGATTGGTGTCTTGCAGTCAGAGTGTAAAGAATTGAAGCTGTCAGAGGCTTTCTGTGGTGAAGAGGCTGCAGGACATCAGCTGCTCCAACAGGTGACGCCTTTGTTCTTTGGCTCCAACCAGAACCAGCAATAAATCAGCATGAGCTGCAGCTTATCCACCTCATAGAGTGTATAATAAAGAAACCAAGAGGTTTTAGTTGATAGCTGTCTCTAGTGAATGACCAGCAGTGTCTTGTTCAGGTTGTGAGGAGAAGTAAAAAGCTTACAGCAGCTGGTATTCCCAGGTAGTCTCCCATCCAAATACTAACCAGACCCAACCCTGCTTAGCTGTGCAGATCAGATGAGATTGGATGTATTCAGTCTCAGAAACAAACCTGCAATGTAAGTTCTGTACCTCACATGATTCAAATCTCCACTCACACCTTTTATTTGTCCTTTGATTGCTCCAGTACTGATTGATGCCATCATTTAAGCCAATTTACAACAACACCTTGTAGGAAATGTGGTGCAGACGTAAGTTCTGTGCCTCACATGTTGAAGGTCCATGGTTCAAATCCCCACTCACACTTTTTATGTGTCCTTTGGATGCTCCAGTACTAATTGCTAGCATCATTTAAGCAAAGTTAGAGCAGCATCTTGTAGGACAGGTAGTGTAGAGGTAAGTTTTTTGCCTGGCATGTTGAAGGTCCCCGGTTGAAATCCACCTTAGTACCTTTATTATCTTCACCTCCTTAATAGTTTTGTGTACCATCATTTACGAAAACTAACAGTTACACCCAGTAGGAAGGATAGCGCAGTGGTAAGTTATCTGCCTCTCATCCAGGAGGTTTTTGGTTCGAATCCAGCCCAGGGCTCTTTTGACACTTTATAAGATAAGATAAGATAAAGTTCTTTATTTCTCCCCACTCCAGGGGAAATTTACATTGTTACAGCAGCTTTATTTACAATATATACATACTTTGGCTGTATGACAACCTCTTTCAACCATCATTACAACAAAGTCCACGAAGGACCTTGTGTGAAAGATAGCTCACACATAGGTTGTGTGTCTGTCATGTGGAGGGTCACGGTTCGAATCCCCACTGGGAACCTTGCGGAGGATGATAGTGGAGTGGAAAGGTTGTGGTCTGTGGTGTGGAGTGTCAGTGGATTGGAGTTGAAGGGTGGTTCCTGCAAAACTAAGAAGTTGCCTGAAAAAGGCAAAGAGCGCAAAGAGCGCAAAGAGCGCAAAGAGCGCAAAGAGCGCAAAGAGCGCAAAGAGCGCAAAGAGCGCAAAGAGCGCAAAGAGCGCAAAGAGCGCAAAGAGCGCAAAGAGCGCAAAGAGCGCAAAGAGCGCAAAGAGCGCAAAGAGCGCAAAGAGCGCAAAGAGCGCAAAGAGCGCAAAGAGCGCAAAGAGCGCAAAGAGCGCAAAGAGCGCAAAGAGCGCAAAGAGCGCAAAGAGCGCAAACTGTCTTTCAAGAAGATTTTTGGCAAATTTTGCCCAAATGTGAAAAAAAAGCTTGAGCAGAGTGGGGGATTGAACCTGCACTCTCCAGGTTCCAAACCACCATCACTACCTCTGGACTACCGGTCCTACATACCCAAATACAGGCTTTTCTTCTATTCGTCAAGGCGGTGACATCAACACTGAAAGAAAAAAAAAACAATCCACAAAATCAAAAAAAGAACATAATCTACCTACAACTTTTAAAGAACACGCTAAAAAACACAATACTAAAAAGTCACACTCTTCTCCTCATCACTCATTTTTATATTTTAACACAATTTCAAAGCCACACAAATCACATTCTTCATGTCAAATCACTTCTCTTCACTACAAATGGGAGAGAACAGCAAACAAATAAAATACAACTTATGGCTTAAATATCTTCAAAATCTCTTTGCTATTCCTCTACATTCAAATTCCTCAACACCACTCAACAATCACCTGCAGGATCTCTTACTTCTTTCTTAGCTCTGACAAAACATCTTCAAGACTCTGAGAAGACAACTCATTTTCAACACATTTGCTGCTTCGTCTAAGTGTCCACACACATCTCCAGTCATCCACAGGCCTCACCACTGATCAGCTGCACAAACTTACATGTTAAACTTCTCCAAAGATAAAATACAGGCCCTTCTGTCTGATCACAACTTTTACTGGTGGCTCATATTTCAAGTTCATTTCCTTGCAAAGTCTTTATTTTGGATTAAAGTGGGATCTGTGACCAGGCAGATCACTTGTTTATTCTTAGCATTTGGATTTCACTGACATTCCTGTCATGTAGAAAAATAGAAATATCTTTGCATTGATTCAGCTAAACTAACTGCAGACACTGAGAGGCGTAAAGTTCAACAAATGCTGTTTTTATTTACTTCACTGGTGACATCAGTAGATGCTTGCAGTGAAACCACCACTGCAAATATTTATGCATTAAAGTATCGCAACTGAAAACTCCCTACAAACGTCCACTTCTAACACCACAAACATTGTCCAGAGGAAATGATATTAGCTGAACATAAAAACATACACATATGTAACTCAAGACACACAAAAATGTAATTGACACCCATGACCAAAATCCAACAGGAAGTCAGCCATTTTGAATTATATGTCATATGTTTTGACGATTTTGGGTCATTTTTAGACATTTTCAAAAGCTATAAACTCAAACAGGGTAACACCGAGAGAGATGAAATTCGGCCAGGATGTACTACATACATGGGTGATCAAAAGTTATCAAAATGCTCCGCAAAAGTCTGAGGGCGTGGCCATGGCGGCCTCCTGAACTTTGATGCTTCGCCATGAAACATCAACTGCTGTGTAACCGCCCTAAACATGCTCCAATCTGCCTCAAACTTTACATGTATGATCAAAGTCCCGCCCTGATGACATTCACATGCTGAAATACAGCCACAGTCATAGCGCCACCTGGTGGATAGAAGGAAAAGCTCTATAACTAGCCTGTACATGGTCCGATCTGCCTGAAATTTTATATGTGGAATCACAGTCTGACCCTGATCACATCCATTGGCCAATATACACTCTCGGTCGCAGCGCCACCTGGTGGATGGACAGGAAGAGCTCTGTAAGTAGCCTGAACATGCTCCAGTCTGCCTGAAATTTTACGGCTGTGATCAGAGTCCAGCCCTCATCGCATCCATAGGCCGACATGCACTTTTGGTCGCAGCGCCACCTGGTGGACATGCGTGGATTCGCCGGCCAGCAAGGATGCGAGGACCCGTCCAACGCTGCTTGCAGTTTTAATTACATGTCTCTTTTATTCAGGACCTACATCTATTTTCTTTGATTCTAACTCCTGTCTTTTGATCTTATCTGAATACACTGCATGGGACAGACATGTAAAAATTCAAAAGCGTATGCACAGTTCTTGACGTAGAAGACCTGCTGGGTTCCTGCTCAGTTTTAGAATATTTATTCTGGATTGATAGCATGAGGAGAGAGAAGGGATTTCATTCTGGCATCGCTTCTGCTAACATTTGGGAAGAACAAAGGAAATATGCTTTCATTTTCATTGTGTGTGTGGAGTCGAAGCCATGGAAATAACTTCAAGGGAAAAATGTTGAACCAAGCACAAACTAAGACCCTCACGCTGCCCAGGAGAATACAAAACAAAGGTATGTGAGGCGAGTGTGTGTTTGGGAGTGTGCATGTGTTTGAAAATGCTTTCTGCGTCTTTGTCTAATTTGATGTGCTGCCTTTGGTCACACTCCATTGATTTCACACTTCAAGGAATGGTTGACAAATGACACCAAAACGCATCTCATCACTCACTTTCGCAGATGTACAAATGTCTCACACTTGAACACATGCATACACACACACACACACACACACACACGTGCACACACACACAAACACATGCGTGCATACACACAGCAGTAGAAGCAGCAGAAGGTGAGCAGACGTGGCCGGCAGAAGGAATTCATCAGACTGACGTACCGAGGACTGTGGAGCATTTCTTTCATCTATTTCCCACTTCAGTTCTACATCAGGGGACATTCAAACTTTATGTCATAGTCCCTCATTGTTACCACACGTCCTCCTTTATTGCTGTTTTCTGACAATGTGGTGACAAATCTATGGGGCCAGGCTGCAAGATAAAAAATTATTCATCAGTCGCATATACACATATGGTGTACAGGTTGGTTAAAAACAAAAAACAGCAAAATGTGATAATTGTAAACAGGCAGTGTAAAATCCACTTCATGCACATTTGTCAGAACTAAGGTCAAAATTGCCAAAATAAAACTATTAGCTCTATAAAATGTGAAAAAAATTGGACAAATTAACATAACAGTGGCATTTTCAAACTGATTGCTTTGTTTGACCAACAGTGTAAAACCAAAAGTACTGGCAAGACAACCACCAAGCATTCACATTCACAGGTTTTTACTGTCCTTCAGAATTAAAAAAAAACACAAAAAACAGCTGCAACATTCCCCTCACAGCATGACCTCATGTCAGGCTCTCTTAATACATTCATCAAACTCTGTGTGCTTTTGGCAGCCAAGTGCTGTGGTTAACATGGGCTTTGAAAAAAAAGAGCATTGCATGAAATAAAACAAAAATGCTGTGTTCCTTCTGATAGAGCATGATCAGTGTTTCCAACCTAAATCACGCCAAAGCATGTAATAAAGCCTCTGGTTCACGGTTTCGTTGCCACATTTTGCCTTGGCTAATCGTGAAAAATACATACATGCATGATTCCTCCAGAGATAAAAGTGAATTAGTAACAGTGATTAGATAAGCATCTCGGTGGCTGTGCTCCGGCAGTAGGCTGAGTTGTACAGTAATCCCAGGAAAGATGATTTGATCCACAGCCCTTCTAGAGGGTCCTGCAGAATGCTTTTAAACTCTGTAAAAGTTCCTCTCCCCTAAAAACTCACCTATGTGTGTCAAAGTTACATATACATACATATTTATGAGTTTTTTTCAATCAAAATAATCCCTTTCTGCCTTAAAGTGCCTCAGATGTAACTCTATTTTCAGACCTTTCAAGTCCCTGCCTGCTTCATCACTCAAACCTCCACTGGTTGCTGCAGCTCATGCACACCAGCTCACATGCAGCTCTGCTCAAACACTGTAAAAACGCTCTATGCAACAGACTGACAAGTTGTTATACTGGAGGATTCAGCCATAAATGTTGACTGAGTCTAAAGACAAATAATGATGTGATTGACTCTTTAGGGGGCTGGGGGTGGTTAGTACTTTCACCTTGCCGATAGAAGATCCCCGGTTCGCGTCTTTCTGTGTTCTCCCCGTGCATGCGTGGGTTTTCTCTGGGTACTTCGGCTTCCTCCCACAGTACAAAAACATGCTGAGGCTAACTGGTAATTCTAAACTGTAGGTGTAAATGTGAGTGTGATTGTTTGTCTCTAGAGAGACTGGTGACCTGTCCAGGGTGGGATAGACTCCAGCCCACCCACAACCCTAGTGAGTATTAAGTGGTGTATATATAATGGATGGATGGATGGTTCTTTAGGTTTGTTACATATGAAACCCTGGAAATCTGAATACATGTTTTTCAAACTGTCATCAGTACGTTGCCGTTTAAGATAAAATAATCCTTTATTGCTCCCCACGTCAGGGGGAATTTCCAGTGTTACAGCAGAAACATCTTTCAAAGCAGCATTAATCATGTGTACTAACCATATGTACAATAATAATAATAATTATAATAACAATAATATGTACAATATATACAAGTATATACAGTTTCAAGGTGGAAATCAACAGCCATGGTGTTAACTGCTTATTTTGTTCTTTATATATCCCCAAGAATATTAAAAAGAACACCCTAAAGATGTGTTAACAAGTTTTGTTTTTTTTTTTAAAAAAGAGGAGATTTTCACCAGATAGGGTCATCAAAATCATCTACCTAACTAGCTGGCATGCTATGAAATGGTTAGGCTTCGGGTCAATGAAACATTCAGTTATATGGTTTGGTTCAACAGGCTGGGAAACTGTTTGCTGTTGCCTGTTGCCCATCCTTCACATGACCCACTGAAAAAAAAGCTCTTTGAGTTAAACCGTTTTTACAAATCTGTTTTTTCATGCCCAGGCGAGGCAAAACACGACTCTGACGCGGTGTCCTTTAATCCATTACATGCTCTGCTGTGACACTTGGTATTTCTCTGCTGGTAGTATTGCTAAATTTTACCTAAATGAAAGATCTGAGATGTTCCCATTATTAACTATCAGGGTTGCTCTTTTAGTATCTGTGTGGCTGATCTAATCTGCGTCATCATTGTTCACTTTCATGAAACCCAAAAAGAAATGCCAAAAATCAACTTAATGAACTGTGCATGGTGCAAGTTGCTATGCTGATGTAAGTACATATTGCAAAAGAAGTAAATACTAAATTTGCAATGAGAAAAAATAAAGATTATTCCTACTTCTCAGCTCAAAAAAATCAGAACTACAATCAGCCAAAAGATAATATATACTCTGATATCTTTTGTGAAGCCCTCAATTATTTCAGCGTACACAGCATACATGTGAATTACAGGCTTGCTGGGCTGTAAATTTACAGCATTACATTACTTTAATGTATATATACCAAGTTTCAAACACAAAATGAAAACCAGCAATGAGGATTAGTTTATTTCTTAGACTAAAATAATGGTTTCACCTTAAATTCCAGACCCTTACTCCACACTAGCCATACCGTCCTGCGTCTCTTCCACACACACAAACACAAAACCCATATTGCAATAATTAAATCCTGCACTCCTGCGACTTTATAAAAATGTTATGGGAGTTAACCTTATTTTTCAGCCAAACCACCACATTCTTGATGCTGCATGCCTGCTGTTGCAGAAGAGGGAGAAAAAAAATGACAAAAGAAATGAAGGAATGAAGGGGAGGTTTAATTTATTCTGTTTTATCAAACCAACTCCACCCACTGTTATGGAATGCATATGAATCAAATGAGGCCTTTAAACTGGAAAAAAAAGCCGTATTTCTTTGTGTTATGCTTCAAAGATGCCATGTAATGTCCTGAAAGCATAATTCTGTGATAAATAAGTGACGCAGAAATATAGATTAGACACAGATAAGAATCTCTACTCTCATTCAAGAGTGATAAAGCTCTTTTATATATATATATATATATATATATATATATATATATATATATATATATATATATATATTTTTTTTTTTTTTTTTTTTTTTTTTTTTTTTTTTTTTAAATGGTAATTTTTGATAAATAGATGATCAAGCTGCATCTGCAGATATGATAGTTTACTGAAACAGCAGCAGCAGCCACAGAAGGCCTCCATTCTCTGGAAGAAACTGATGATTTCCGAAAAGCAGAGGCAGCTTTTCCCAGATTCCCACTGAAACACACTCCGGAAAAGAAGGTCTGCAAGGTTTTTCCTCTTCCTTTTGTTTGTGTATTTAAAAGATAGGTGTGAAATGAAACAAAAGGATGGATTAGAGTTGTTTTTATGGGAGTTGGTGCAGAGTTTTGCCACTAGGGAGCGTCAGGGACTGGATGAAGTACAAAGCTGTGTTCTGCCTGTGTGTCTGTCTGCAGTCCTATTTTTGACACTCGCAGCACAACCAGCCTGTGATTACACTTAATATTAACCATACAAGGCAACAGGTGGAACTCCATAACACTGTTTACTTCGTTTAGTTGAGGCTAGACTAATGATTAAATGTGATACGTTGTTCATGATCACACACATCTCCTGTGTGTCCACCCTCATATGAGCCGCTTGGCTGTTTGCAGACCGGTTGCTTGGCTCTCTGCTGCTTTACATTGCAAATATACCCGTGTTTACATTTGCTCCACACTGACAATGGTCACTATGGGTTACCTTGACTCACAACACAGGTAGCCAATCACAGGAAGACAGAGGGGGGTGCATCCAGTTCACTGGAAAAAAAAAAGAGGAAGCAAGACTTGACAGGCACTAAAGAGAAGAAGAAGAAAAAAGTCAACCCGATTACACTGATCACTGATCTTTAGTCTGTGTCTCCGTCTCTCCAGTAGCTGGAGATTCACAAAAGGAAGCTGATCCCAGGTCAGTAAGCAGATGAAGGTGTTTGCCAGAAGTAATGAGAACAATTTCCGTTTCTCTCGTGGATCCTGCAGGCAGCTGCTGCTCTGTCACATACAGACAGAAACTATAAACACAAGGTAAGCACAGTGCTTCTTATTCCATACAACAGGCTGAAGAGTCTGTACGGTGGAAATACTTACAGTAACTAAAGATATGACACTTTGGGCGACTGTGTGTTTCATGTCATGTGCTGAAGGGAAAGTGAAAGCAGTTTTCAAGTTTCCGAGCAGGGCTGTTCTAATGCTGTACCAGACAATGTTTATTTAAAAAAATAAAACTACATTTAAATGATACATTTACAATGACAGCTCAACTACTCACACATATTGAGGTCAGGAAGGTTGTAAAAACAGTCTTGTGACCACCTCCACTGTTCTCCGATTTTCAGCCTCCTACCCTCTCTACAAACACACACGCACACACACCATATTTCACTGTGTTCATTTTACAAGGCCCAGTTACCCCAAGCAACAAGAGGGGCTTATCAGCTGCTCCCTCACTTGCCATACTGTTATCAGCCTGGCCTAGTTCACACACACACACACACACACATACTTGTATTTCTTTCCCCGTGAGACCCCCTGACCAGGACCCTCCTCATGGGATCCACCCTTTCTGAATGGTCTAGAGACACCATTTTAACTCCTAAATTTTTTAAAAATTCCTGTGAGGTTGAAAATCACTTGAAACTTCAAACACTCTCACAAAAATTTTAGACCTGAAATTTTGTCCCCTCTGGGGTCCAGTCACCTCAGTCAGATTTGTAGCCCCCCATGGGGACTAGTAACTCCACCACCACCACTCAGTCATGTTACGTCTGTTAGCCTCACAGAAGCAGAGAGAAGCAGTTCTTCAGGTCTCCACTGATGGAACCAGAGAGAACAGCATCTCCTGTGACCATTAGAAGGATCATTCTTCTCTGTAAGGAAGTGTTACTGAACAAAAGACAGGCTTCTGAAATCAATCTGCTATGATTTTATTTTGTCCCCCATGTTACTCATAAGTAACCATGGTGATAAGTCAGCCATTTCACAACAACAGCTGAACTGAAAGGTACTTTAACAACACTAGATGGTTTAAGTACTATATATGTCCATACAGAGCTTTACAGTACTGTAACAACATCTCTTCAGTCCTCAACATGTCAACCAAACATGCACAATCAGTGCATACAGAGCTACACAGAACTGTAGAGAGGAGAGAGGACAGACAGTGGAGAGGTGAGACAGTGGAGAGGACAGACAGCAGAAACAGCAGGGAGGAGAGACAGAGAAGAGAGACAGGAGAGGAGAGACAGAGAAGAGAAACAGAGGAGAAGAGAGACAGAGAAAAGAGAGAGAGGAGAGACAGCAGAGAGGAGAGACAGCAGAGAGTAAAGACAGAGGAGAAGAGACAGCAGAGAGACAGAGGAGAAGAGGACAGACAGTAGAGAGGACAGACAGTAGAAAGAGTAGAGAGGAGAGACAGCAGAGAGAAGAGACAGTAGAAAGGAGAGACAGCAGAAAGGAGAGACAGAGAAGAGACAGATGAGAGGAGAGACAACAGAGAGGAGAGACAGAGAAGAGGAGAGACAGCAGAGAGGTGAGACAACAGGGATATCGGAGAAGAGAGACAGCAGAGAGGTGAGACAACAGGGATATCGGAGAAGAGAGACAGCAGAGAGTAAAGACAGAGGAGAAGGAGAGAAAGAGGAGAGAGAGGAGAAGAGGAGAGACGTAGAGAGGAGAGACAGAGGAGAAGAGGAGAGACGGCAGAGAGGAGAGACAGCAGAGAGGAGAGACAGGAGGAGAGAGGGAGAGACAGGAGAAAAAAGGAGAGACAGTAGAGAGGAGAGACAGGAGGAGAGAGGGAGAGACAGGAGAAAAAAGGAGAGACAGTAGAGAGGAGAGACAGGAGAAAAAAGGAGAGACAGTAGAGAGGAGAGACAGGAGAAGAGGAAAGAGGAGAGACAGAGGAGAAGAGGAGAGACAGCAGAGAGGAGAGACAGCAGAGAGGAGAGACAGAGAAGAGAGACAGAGGAGAGGAAAGAACAGAAAGGAGAGAGAGGAGAGACAGCAGAGAGGACAGACAGCGGAGAGGAGAGACAGCAGAGAGGACAGACAGCAGAGAGAAGAGGCAGCAGAGAGGAGAGACAGCAGAGAGGAGAGACAGTGGAGAGGTGAGACAGTGGAGAGGACAGACAGCAGAAACAGCAGGGAGGAGAGACAGAAGAGAGACAGGAGAGGAGAGACAGAGAAGAGAAACAGAGGAGAGGAGAGACAGAAGAGAGAGAGAGAGGGGAGACAGCAGAGAGGAGAGACAGCAGAGACAGCAGAGAGGACAGAGAGGAGAGAGGACAGACAGCGGAGAGGTGAGACAGCGGAGAGGACAGACAGCAGAGAGGACAGACAGCAGAGAGAGTAGAGAGAAGAGACAGCAGAGACAGCAGAGAGGAGAGACAGTAGAGAGGAGAAACAGCAGAAAGTAGAGACAAAGAAGAGAGACAGATGAGAGGAGAGACAACAGAGAGGAGAGACAGAGAAAAGGAGAGACAGCAGAGAGGAGAGACAGAGGAGAAGAGGAGAGACAGCAAAGAGGAGAGACAGCGGAGAGGACAGACAGCAGACAGAAGAGACAGCAGAGAGAAGAGACAGCAGAGAGGAGAGAGGACAGACAGCGGAGAGGACAGATAGCAGAGAGGACAGACAGCAGAGAGGACAGACAGTAGAGAGAGTAGAGAGGAGAGACAGCAGAGAGGAGAGACAGTAGAGAGGAGAGACAGCAGAAAGTAGAGACAGAGAAGAGAGACAGATGAGAGGAGAGACAACAGAGAGGAGAGACAGAGAAAAGGAGAGACAGCAGAGAGGTGAGACAGCGGAAAGGACAGAGGAGAGACAGCAGAGAGAACAGACCGCAGAGAGGCGAGACAGTAGAGAGGAGAGACGACAGGGACAGTGGAGAGGAGAGACAGAGAAGAGGAGAGACAGCAGAGAGGAGAGACAGAGAAGAGAGACAGATGAGAGGAGAGACAGAGAAGAGGAGAGACAGCAGAGAGAAGAGACAACAGGGACAGCGGAGAGGAGAGACAGCAGAGAGGTGAGACAGCGGAAAGGACAGAGAGGAGAGACAGCAGAGAGGAGAGACAGCAGAGCGGAGTTGATGTCTGAGTGGATGCTGGTACACACTTCCTGACTTTTGCGGCACCGAGTCAGAGGTAAGGGAGAAACACACACCTATAGCGGGCCCCATGCCGACTATGGGGGATGGGCATGGTCGGCGTGGGGCCCGCTATAGGTGTGTGTTTCTCCCTTACCTCTGACTTGGTGCTGGTACACACCTTTACTGTCTAGTGGTCCCCATGGTGACTATATCATCCTCCACTCAGTAATGACATGGCAAAGCTGTGTTAAGTTGCTGTTAAGGAAAACTTAACATTTCCTGTTGGTATTCCTTCACAATAAAAGTGATCCATCAGGGAACAAGTGGGATACTTCAGTTATGAAGAAAGCAACAGGAAATGTGATGTTTATGACACTAACTTAGCAAAGCTTCATTACTGGTGCTTTACTTACGTTAAAATGGGTCTAGTTATGTAGTTTTTGGCCATTTTCTGTTGTTTAATCTGCAGATCAAGTTAAATATTGCAGGAGATCATAGTGCAGTGGGGATGAGCTGTTAGATGAAGAGATGCATTAAGCAGATTCACACAGAACGTGACCAGTATTTTCAACGCGTCAAACAGGACTTATTAAATGGCCATACATGGAGTGGAAAAACGAACAACTGGCCAAAAAGACAGTACACAAAGCACCTCATTGTTTAAAACATTGCAAGAGGAAGGATTAATGCAAACATTTTCTGAAAATATGAGTGGAGATATACTTCAGCACAGAAGCTATACTTCTCCAGTTGTGCAAGACAGTCAAAGGTAAAAACCATAGCCATAACTTCAAAGTTAATGTGGCTTTTCATGTCAGTAAATGCATGATGTATGACTTGGTGTGGATGAAATTTATTAACCAGTCAATCTTTTTACCATGTCTGAATGCCCTTCTGCCAGTGGCATGTCAGGACTCTCCTTGTTTACATGATATTCATCTTGACTTACAGTGTAAACTGTTAAAGCTGGCCTATTGAAAATATAAACCTCTTGTGGTTCTTCTTCACCACACCATCACTTTGTTCATAATCCCCCAAATTAACAACAATACACTGCCATTCCCAGAATGATTGTTCTGTTTGTCTTTTGATTGAAGACCTGCTAACTATTGTGCAAACTAATTTTCTGGTTGCTTCATTTAAATCTCGCAATCAAATGGAGTACACCAGTACACTGCTTATTGTCTCTTTGGTAAAGGACATGTTCTGCTATTTGCCTTTTTCATATTTGTGGTTGGAGAAAAGATTTCTTACTTCTATAACCTTCATCAATATGCCCAGCTTGTGTGTCCATTTGT
The DNA here is from genome assembly GCF_022539595.1 of Amphiprion ocellaris. Taxonomy (NCBI): domain Eukaryota; kingdom Metazoa; phylum Chordata; class Actinopteri; family Pomacentridae; genus Amphiprion; species Amphiprion ocellaris. Next base: position 8,460,113 of record NC_072775.1, on the reverse strand, counting down.
ATTTTTAATAGACTAGTTGACTGCGTACTTGTTTTTAGTAAGTGTTTGATATGAAAGTGTCATTCTCCATTAGCGTAACCATTTCAATTCACTTCAATTCAGTTTTATTCATATAGCGCAAATTACAGGTCAAATTGTATCAAGACGCTTTACAGAAACCATATGCCTGAACCCCCAGAGCAGTCCTAATGGGGCAGTGGCAAGAAAAAACTCCCTTTTAACAGGGAAAAAAACCTTGAGCAGAACCCGGCTCTTTATGTGGGGGGACCCATCTGTTGCTGGCCGGACGGGTTGAGGGGGACAGAAGAGGTAGAGGAAGCGAGGTAGAGGGGTAGAGGGAGAGAGGGAGAGGTAGAGGTAGAGAGAGAGAGGTAGAGGTAGAGGAAGAGAGGCAGAGAGGGAGAGGAAAGGGGAGAAGGGGGGGAGGGGAACAAGGAACATATAACATACAGTTGGATACATGTATGAATAGCTAGATGATACATACAAGGTACAAGCTAGTATTGAAATTGATTCATAGTTTACTGTTATGATGTATGACTTTGGCATTAAATATACAACGTATATAGCTGGTAAATAAAATTCAAGCAGTGCATATGTGTGTGAGCATATAATTTCAACTTCCATAACAAACCCACATTTGTGTTTAAGGAGCCTTTTTGAGAGGTCTGTAGTTGGTCATGTACTCTAGCTGTAATCAAGGTTAATTTTTACCAGAGCATTGTATTCAAAATCTGAAATGCTCTTCTTCCTGGTTGTCCTAATTGTCTGACATGCTCATACCCATAACATTATGACCCACACTCCTGTTTGAACAGCTAGGCCCTGTCCTTGTGGAGTTTGCTTCTGCTCAAGCTAAAGTAGCACATCTTGCCATTTCAAATAGATTTCTTCAGTTTGGCTCAGCATCCCAATCTAATGGAGTGAGTAAGATGCAGAGGTCCCACCACTATGTTCCATAATTAGACAATATTTTATAGGAACCAAAGACTTCACACCAGATTTCGGTAAACATTAGCAAAGTTACCATTGCAACCACAGCTGGCAGATGAAGGCTATGCTAGGTTGGTAGCAAAATTCAGAAACAACTCAAAAAATGTTCATGCTTCAGGGTTCCTTGCATAACGCTTACTGCACAGGAAAGGACAGGTAAATGCTACATGCAATTGAGGTTGGTAGCTGACTTGAAGTGAGCCAGAAGACCCTCATGCTAATGGTTAGAAATGTGATGCCCTCAAGTCCCTCCACTGCTGAAACAGCACACTGAAACACTGTTAGTTACTGATATCCTGGCATGGTTAATCAGATGATGATCAGCTGTGATAGAAATGAAGGATGGGACTGAGTCTGAGTCAGTCTGCAAACATATAGGAAATATGTGGGAAACAGGGCATAACTATGGCCTCCAACATCACATCAGACTAAGAAATTGGTCAAAAGGCAACAGAATCATTGCTGTTGTTCAGACAGTTACAAGTGTGACTCAAGCAGAGCCCTGTTAAAGTGGTACAGTTAATGAATCAGTGTAAAAGTTTAAAAATAAGTAAAGGAAAAGGCCAGGATATATCCAATTGCTTTTTTAAATCTCCCAGCTTAGTTTTTTGAGTGATTCACCTTTTCCTTTGACATACTTTGATATACACTGTAGGTGACTATTGTTGACAGACAAGCAGTGACATTGTACAAATACTGAATACTCAGTCAGGGAGGAGAAGGGCACAGAGGGCAGATTTTCTGTTTACTGCGAATTCAGTTTGTAGATATTGATATTATGTATTCCCAAAGGAGACACAGAGACGGATGCAGGTTTAGAGTTAATTACAAAAACCAAAAACTATAACTGAGGGAAAGCAGAGCTTAGTAGGAGATGGGGCAGTGGGCAAAATCCAGGGAGGAAAACTGGGTCTAATGAAGGTAGCTTCATTACCTATATGGAATTCACATTCAAGATACAATAAGACACAAAACAATGACTGTGTCTTATGGATTTAATGAGTGTGGGTTTGAGGCTGGCATGTGCTGCCATGTGCAGCCATGTGCTGTTTGGTGGCTTCTCCTTGCAACATTGGGTGAAAACCCTGCTGAGGCCTACAAGGCAGAAAGCAACAGTTTGAGTACAAGGATTAATTGATTGGACTTCATTTATAACTGAATGCCTGTAGAAGTGGGTGTGGGGCATTGTTTTGATAATGCATAAATTGAAAAGTGTGACATGACTCACCTGTCTTTTGTCACTGCAGGTGTTCCAGCCAAAGAGTCCCCATGGGCTGGAACATCTTTTTAAAGGTTCCGGGAGGAACCAAGTGTAGGTGAGGAGAGGGTGAGAAGAAATCTCTTCAGGTGATAAAATAAATGTATTGCTTGATGAGGATGTTGGTAGTCGTTTTTCGGAAATGGATATCCAGTTTTAATGTTTGTTATTATAGTTAAAATTAAAGACATTGCGTTTTTGGGAAATTCTTGTGTTTGATTATTTTGGTTAACCCTTATGTTGGTAGGCCTGAGGGGCTGATTAGGGGGATGCCTATAAAAGACTGGCAGTTGAGTGAGAGCGAGGAGAGAGGAAAGGAGCGACACAACACACCAGTTAACCACCTTTGCTATTTGTGTTCTTTTAATGTGAATGTTGGTGAACAAATGCCAGGTTGACCTGCATCTTATCTCGCCTCAAGCCTCCTGTTTTATCCAACTGTAAAACAGTCATCCTAACACTGGGGTGTGATGGGGAAGCAGTCTGAGTGAGGATTTACAGAACTGGAGGTAATAGCAGGGCTACAAGCAGAAAGAAACACACGAGGAAAAGAAACTGAACAGATAGCATGAGTGGATTTACAATAAACTGGTGGAGAGCGGAGGGAGAGATTGGTCTTTAAACTGCAGGTGTTGGGAGTGGCAGTTAGTGAGGATGAGCTGCAGGTGTGTCAGGAGCATGTTAGCAGGCACTGTCAGCTGAAGATCAGGCATTAGACAGGAGAACAGGCTTAGAAATAGACATCACTCATGTCAACTGATATAGGAACATGAGAGATGTTGGCCATAAACTGACATAAATAGCATTTTTGTGAGACAGTGTTCTGTTGTTGACCTTTAATCTTTCAGACATTTGTGTGTTTTGTCATCATTAACAAATTAATTTGACGTGATCTCATAAAACAAAGCCAAAAACATGTTTTGTTAGGTCACAGTGACCTTGACCTTTGACCATCAAAATCTACTCAGTTCATCCTTGAGTCTATGTCAACATTTATGCCAAATTTGAAAGAATTCTCTCAAGCCTTTCTTGAAATATCTGACTATTAGGAATGAGCCTGACCTTTGACCTTCAGTGTTATACCTTGGATACATGTCATCACTTAATAATTTTATCTCAGTTGGTTTTGTTTGACGCTTTGTCATAATTAATGTGAATTCTTGAGTCATAGACAAAAACATGTTTTGACATCATTTGACCTTTGACCTTCAAAATCGAATCAGTTAATGTCCAAGTCTAAGTGGATGTTTAAATTCTTGAGGTGTGGCATAAATGTGAAGAAATTCCCTCAGGACTTTCTTGAGGTATGACATTCACAGTTTGCCTTTAACTAGTACATTCATTATATTTGTAAAAAGGATTCATTGCAGTTCTTGTGAGCCAGGTTGCATCCTCTCTCCCATGTGAGTGACATGCTCACCCCTCATGTCACCTCAGCCAACAGCCAATAGGATGTTACGGCTATTGGTAGTGTATCTGACTGTAGTGGAGAGGAGACTGAAGCTGTGGGAGATACAGAGCTGCACAGAATATGCATGGAATGTGTTATATGTGAGGCAGTGCTCAATAAAGACGTCAAACTACAGTGGCATCTCCTCGTGTTTCTGACCGAACACATTGCAGTGGAACAGCACAACAACCATCCTAACATTGGATAGTGAGAAGATCCTAAAATCACTATGACAATATTTATATGAAAATATGTATTTATATTTACATATACATACTGCAAATAAAACGAATTGACTGCTTTGACAGGATGCTATAGTGATTAAATTGATTCCTGAATTGATTTTAGGCAAAGTAATTCAATAACATTCGAGTTTAATCACTTGAAAATGCATAAATCTGTATGAAATATGAATTTTTTTGTCACACACACTTACACACACTCTCCGTTAATGGACCCCACGGATGCAAATTTACACACTGCAGTACCCACCAATGACCACTGGGGACGCTGTCCGACACACACTTTGTGTGAAGTCAGACTCCATGGGGTCCATTTTTTTTTTTCAAGAAAATCGCACCAGGCATGTCAGGAGGCCATTTTCTATTGATTGCAATGCTTGTGCCTGTGGGGCCCCGGTTTTGGGCCCCACGGGAAAAATTGGACCCCACGGCGTGAGTGATTTGTCAGGTTGTGGACCCCATCGAGATATAAATACAAACGCACACACACACACACACACACACACACACACACACACACACACACACACACACACACACACACACACACACACACACACACACACACACACACACCCACTCTCTGCCCCTTTCTGTCAAATACACCCGCGCTCTTTCTATCTCGGTCTCTGACTCTCTCTCTCTCAAACTGGGGAATGAATGTTATGGGGAGCTTATCAGTGTCCTTAGGGGCTTGGCAGCCACTTCACAGACTCAGATCCCAGCGCCGAGGCCACAGAGACAAACCTATGTGACCGGAGTGCTGATGAACAAAGGCTCTATACTGCGAGAGAGTCCTCTATAGAGGCAGCAGGCTGCAGGGCACGCTGACAATGAACGTGTACACACGGCACAATGGCAGGCAGCGGTGGCTCAAAGGAAAGAGGAATGTCACAAATACAGGTGTTCTGCTCAGCTGTGACACCAGACATCTGAAGCCTCATTGTGTTGTTCACGTCTACAAAAGACAAGCTGCGTTCTTCATGTTGTTGTGAGGCGTTCATTTACATTAAAATAAGCATGGCAGCTTGCCCTGCTGTGCACCCAGAGCCGGATTTTCAGGTTAGGAAGCAGATGTTTGTTAATTGTGTTCGACTCTCGCTTTAACTTGAAAGGCAGAGACAATAAATGTACAGAAGAAATCTTGGTGTTTTAAAATTGAATATATAAGAATAATCACGACAGGTGACAAATTAAAGGAAATCCCAACATAGTGTCTAGGAGTCACTATATGCTGCTGAGACAGCTTCAGACCTCCTTGGAGGTGTCTGGAACTCTACCGAATCTATGAACACCACTCTTCTAAAAGATCCTTCCTCATTTTGTGTTTTGATGATTGTGGTAGAGGACTGTCTAACACCGAAAACTCCAACAGGTGGATTGAAATATGGTAACTGTGAAAAACCACTCAGTTATCTCTCATGCTCTATGGATAGAAGTATTGGCATCCTGGAAGAAACCACTCCCATCAGGATAAAAATGTTTCATTAGAGGATAAAGGTGATCGCTCAGCTCAACATTGTATTGATTTGCAATGAATCTTCCCTTTAAGGCTAGTGTTATATTTTCCGCCACTGTGACAAGAGTTTGCCAGGGTCTATGTGAAATATATTTCATCATCTGTCCAAGTCTGCGAGAGTTTATGCGGAGGCTTCCGTGCACGTGCAGCCCAAAATCTGGGTTTATGTGCAACTATGCTAGAAGGCCGACAGTCACCAAGTTTGCCAGCAATATATGGACATGCACCAATCAGGCATAACATTATGACCACCTGCCTAATATTGTGTCGGTCTCCTTTATGCTGCTAAAACTCCTCTGACCCAGTGGGGCATGGACATAGGATCTCTGGGGATGTCCTGTAGCACCAGTGAATTCTGTGGGTCCTGTGGGTTGCAGGGTGGGATCTACCTAGATCAGGCTTATCCTGACACATCCCACAGATGCTCAATAAGATTTGGATCTGGGGAGAGTGGAGCCCGGGTGAACACCTTAGTTCTGTTGTGTTCCCCAGGCCACTCCTGAGCAGTTTTTTTTGTGTGTTGGGGTGCATTGTCCTGCTGAGGGTGGAAACTGGCATCAAGGATTGCTGTTGCCATGGAGAGCGGGTGGTTGGAGGTCGCTTGACCTGCAATGTTTAGGTGGGTGGTACATGTTAAGCATCCACATGAATGTCAGGACTTAAGGTTTCCCAGCAGAACACTGCATTAGAACAACACGTTATTCACCTCACCTGTCAGTGGTCATAATATTATGCCTGTAGATTAGATAAGTAGCACATGTGATTATACTCCCTTGTGGACACAGACTCAGGATTATACTTGGGGGGCTCGGGCCCATACATGTGCAGTAGATGGTATCTACGTTTTCAGCACATTCAAACTACTGCCAGTCATGCACACTATTGCTCTAGTAGTATAGCCTCACAAATTTTGGGTGGGATATGGATGTCCAAACAGGTGTCCATAGGGACATAAAAAAATTACATCATGCAGACTCCAGTGTACCATTACATACTCATAAATGCAGAAAGCATACTGGCCTAAGAAAACCTTGACATAGTTAGGTGTGGACATCTGCAGACACCCACAGACATGTAGTTATTATTATACTACCTTCTTCGTCTGTGAGAGTCCACTTCAAAAACACTGTTCTATAGATACACACTGCTACTGAGTATGAACACTACTGCCCTTATAGGGTAGCTGTTGTGCAAATTTTGGGCTTCACGTTGACCTGTGATGAGGGGTCCCTGCAAACTGTCATGGACAGAAACTTACATCACGCTGACACTAGTGGACCCTCGGATACTCGCAGATGCTACAGATAGAACACCAGCCTTACACCAAATATGGAGTTAACGGTGTCCGCAGTTGTCCATGTGTGCGTAGACTCAAGGCTTAAATGGACAAATGAACCCAAGCCCCACCAACATAATTTCCCCCACAGCAAAACAGAACCTCATCAGTGCAGAAGACAAGGAATTGTTTTCCCTTAATTTTTCACCTGTATGTAAATTAGGCTGGAGCTGCTGCCTATTTCAGTCAAAGATATTCAACTTAGTATAATAGAAAACTAAGAAATACAGCATATAATCACACGACAATAGAGTGATAGATAGACAGATCGACAGATAGATAGATGGATAGATAGATAGATCACACATAATACACATAAAAAAAGATACAAATAAAGATAAAGACACTTTTTTTCTTAAAACTGATTCAAACAATTAACTGATTTTGAAAACTGTTGCTGATGCTGTAAATTCTCTGGCTCCAATTCTATTCTCTCTTAAAATCTATGTTTTCAAATTGCGTACGAACAAAACAGAGCTACTTTCCCCTGCCAACTTTAAAATCCTCTCTCGTCTTTGAGAGTAAACTGTCGTTCGTCTCACTCATGTCGAACCTAAATCAGCTTCCAATGACTGCAGACTTCAGAGGAAGTCAAAAATGAGAAGGCCACAGCCGGCAGAGGTGCTGGCAGTGGTTTGGCACAGAAACTCAGGAAGCGCTGCCTCCTAACTGAGCTGTGCTTCCTGTGTGATAACTGACCCAAACATGTTGTGCCTCCATGTGACACACAAAGAAACACACTCACATTCTCTGTCGCTTTAGCAGCTGGGGTATATACAGTATATATTATCTTATTTTCTTCTTATTTTTTTTGTAACCAGGAACTGGGACACTTTTGAGGGCTTTTTCAGCCAAACTGAGGATTACTGGGATTAAAATGCAGGAGCTCAGTGATTAGAATTAATTCTTTAGAAGAGATTTATTCACAGTGCAAGATCTATTGTACATACAAACTAAATGCTGGTGTAATCTTCTGAACAGAGGGGCTAAAGGTAAATGCAGGTGTGGCAATGCTTAAATTTGAAACTTGTGCGGGAGATGCAACTGTACAACAGCAACAGAAGGTAACTCAAAGGTTCACTTTAACCTCAGACAAATAAGACACATGAGACCAGGCATTACAGAGGAATTACCAGTGTTGTGATGAGGAGAGAACGAGACAGGAGGGACAGAAAAACAAGCGAGGAGGAGAGAACAAGGGGGAGTAACGAAGAGGAGTCATAGTTCAGCTCTGAACGTCTCCTTCACGGTCATGTTGAGAGGAATGTGCACATAACGGCCCTGAAACATTGTGCAAAGACGTGATGTTTCAAGTTCAGCACCAGCTGCCTCCCCCCCCGACTCGTACAAACACACAGTGCCGTGCAAACGCTTCCTTCCTGTTGCTGGTTTAGCCCAGTTTAGAAGCGAGATAAGAGCACAAGAATGAAGCCAAATGAGATTCTGTTTTCTCTGCATCTGAGACCAGAGAGGCCACATCTCTTGGTCCAGTGACTCTTTCATGAAAGACAGTTCAGAACCGTTTCCAGGTGTGGCCTCGCTGTTTGCTTTGCCTCTAACGGCTCTACAGTTCCTCCATCTCAACACACATGTTCTCTTCTCTGGCAGGTTCAGTCAGACCACAGGACAGTTCAGCAGCTCCCACTTCCTCATCGAGTGTCGAAGTCGAGCGAGTGAGCGAACATGAGTGACTTCCTGTGACGCCTCTGTGTCTCTGGTCAACAAGTGTACTCACATCACTCTGCTGCTGCATGGAAAGACACGTCGCATCAAGAGGGAAGCTCTTCGGTGAATCTACGCCGGCAGTCATCTCCAGAAAGTGGATCCAGACCTGCTCAGTTATTGTTGAAAAGCTGTGATGCTGATTTCAGGCAGTTAGGGTTGTGTGTGTTTGGGATTTTTCAGCCATGCTACAGCAGTCAGAGCTCATCTTTGACTTTGCCAGTGACCATTTTGCTGCCATGCCACAGGTGAGCCAGTCTGTCAACGAGATGAATTTCATCGCTGCTTGCAACACTGATCTCGTTTGATTTCATTTTGTTTTTCTGTTTTGCAGCTGGGGGGTCACTCAGATTACCCCGCAGTGATTGTGGAGCAGGTTCCACATCCACACCTGCTCTCATATACAGGTCTGGCATGTGAACAGTCGCAGCAGGGGGAGGAGGAGGATCACCAGCAGCTGCTTAAAGGTCAACACACACACACACACACACACACACACACACACACACACACACACACACACACACACACACACACACACACACACACACACACACACACACACACACCTTTTGCACATTAAAGTTTCACTACACTTAAAACTCACACCAGGTATACTGCGGAGCCTCTCACTGCACATGCGCAGTCGCAGCCCACGCACATGGACCACCCTCTGCAAAAATTCAGGAAGTGAAACAAAACATTCCTGGCTCGTTCCTGGGAAAGACAGCTAATGAATCATATTAGGATGTAGACGTGGTCAAAGCGGGCTACAGCACACATGCTATAGCTTATTCCTCACCGGTGCTGGGAGCTTTAAAGTAAGTTATATCTCCGTGTCAGGTTTCCTTGTGGTTTTCCAGAGGGGAGCTGGAGTTGGCGATGCTATAGCTCGGTTAGCTAACGGAACCGCAAGTCACTCGCAGATAGTTGTTGACTTAAAAATTACAACTATTTCGGGACCGTAGCCCAGCTACTGTGTTTCTAGAAATGTGGCCATTTGTTCTGACAGGCTGTGAGATGTTTTTTTCCCCTCCTCGTCGGGAGAAAGTGTTTGAGTCCACGACAGACAGCTGTTAGCTAGCAGATGTTTTCTAGCTCACTGCCTCACAGCCTGCTCACCTCACACACACACGCACACACACACACACACAGAACAACAAACTCTCTTTTGATTACATTTAGCTTTAAGGACGTACATGTGGCAAGACTTATGCTGTTGGTTTTGATAATTTACAACAGAAAACAAAGTGTCTGTGAGTAGGCAACAGTTTTATAAGCAGTTAAACACCAGAATGTCATGTATTAGTGCTCATTATTCAACAGTTCAGTGTAGTGAAGTTTAATGGATGACTCAGATATAGCCAAGGACAAATAACTCAGACGACGTGTGTGCTATGAAAGGATTGATTCACCCAAACACATGCAAAAAAGAAAAAAAAAATCCCCTTTACTGTTGTTATTCTGACTCCCAAACAGGGTAAACCTATAGTTACCTGAAGCTAATTTAATCTATCACACATGATAATTGGCTTTGTTAACGCTTTCAGCTGCAATAATCAAACTTCACACTTCAATTTTCCAACACTTGCCAGTTCTAGCATCTTGATACCAACATTTACAATCGTGATTGTGTGAGAACTCATCAAAAGTAAGCAGAAAATGATGTAGAAATTGTTGAAATGTGCAGCTGCTACCACTGCTGATATTTTCTGAATGCAGACTGACCAAAACCACTAACAACATCCACCACCTTAACGTGGATAATTATGGGATAACTGTGTTTTGTATGAACTCATATGTGCAGCATTAGATAGAAGCCACTGTTGTCTCTGAGACGAATCAGAAAAACCCATCCCAGCTGTTGAAGAGGTACACAGTAAAAATAAACCTTTTTAAACAGTGTTTAAATGTATTTTTTGAACAATATACTGTTATTTTACAACTTACCTTGGTTTTGTTAAGTTACAGATATTTAGTAAAATTATAAGTAGTATTTGTTTACATGTTAACAGTAAAATAAAAAAGAAATAAACCAAAAAAACAGGCTAAAACTCTAATTAATGTTCACATCAAATGTCTATTTTTTTCTTAATAGTAATTTTATAATTTTTTTGCAATGTGTAACTGTAAAATTAACAATTCCGTTGTATTTAAATCAGCTCAAAGTGTTAATATTTTACAAATAGTTGTAGTCACCATTATTACAGCTTTTTAACATTGTAGTATTCCACCGTCTTGCTGACAGATTTTCGTATAAAGAATGCCTCGGAAATTATGGTCCGGTTGCTTTTTTTAATGCGGTAATTCAGTACCTTCTGTCACCATTACATTACAAATCAGTAGCAATCTCAAAGTTACAAAGTTTAAAATTAAATATCTACATTGCTAAATCTTACAAAAGGTAAGAGTGTGTTTTTATAATTTGGCTGAACTGACCCGTTAAGGTCAAGCTTTATCTTCAGCGTGTCTCAGATCTAATTTTCCTCCTTCTAAACGCTGCCCTCCTCCACCTTTTGAAAGTGTTGTTTTAATGTCACTCCCTTCTGTGTGCTCTGCAGTGGAGCCATATGAAAGTGGAGAGGAGGAGACCATGGAGACACTCGTTGCCGCCGACTCGCTTCTCAACATGGACTGTGCCGACACCCTCTCCATGGAGCACTACTGTAAGCTGGAACACTCAGTTAACATCGTTCACATGCACATTTGACAGAGTGAAGATGCCCTCGTACACCTCAAACCCTCTGCTTCTTAATGTAGGACATGTTTGACTGCGACCTGTTATTTATAGATGCCGTGGTTCCAGTGCTGCTCTCTTTCATTAAGCTTGTTTGTGCCCCCCTGCAGCCCAGACCTTCCTGCCATCACTGGGAGACGTCATCACCAGTCCTGTTACCCAGGTGACCGTGTCGGCAGAGGGGGTTGTGGGAGCTGTTGACCAGCCACAGTGGCACTCGTTACACACAAAGAAGCCTGCTGCACAGTTGCAGTCTAAAAAGAGAGGTCAGTCACTTTATAGTTTATCAGCTCATCTAGAAGGGAAATCTGTGGCTTGTGGAATATAAAAAACAAATGACTTTTTGTCTATGCAGGTAGAAAACCTCGGCACCGGAGGGCAGAGTCTCCAACACCAGATATTACAGTAAAGAAGGACAAATACAACAAAGGTATTGTCAACAAAGCTAGTTTATAAGAACCCTTTGACCCATCCTATGCTATAAATATGGGAATATCACATGGGTGCTGCAGGAGCTGTTATTAGCTGCTTCGATTTGCCCACTTTTGTTGCTGACTTTCTTCAGAGTGAAGACAAAATTAAGGAATATGCAACAAAGCTATCATGGCACACTGATAAATAACATTATACCGATTGCAACTGAAGTTCACTTAATCTATGTGTGCAAGTATTACAGAGTAAAGAATGTAAACAAATTGACTGTGAGATATATGAAGCATGACTTGATGCTGATATTAGCGGGTGAAATCTGACACTCCACTGTTACTCAAAGCGGGATTTCTGTTGCGCAACCAAAAGTTCAGCTTTTCTCTCTCAACAGCTTTTTTCACTGAAGTTATTTCACCCAGGCGATCTCTCCTCATCTGTTCTTTTTCCATCATGTTTCCTGTGTTTGTGCTTCAGGAGGAAACACCCTTTACCTGTGGCAGTTCCTGATGGAGTTGCTGCAGGACAGACAAGTGTGTCCCCGCTACATCAAATGGACGAATCCTCACGCAGGGATCTTCAAGCTGGTCAACTCAAAGGCGGTGGCCAGGCTCTGGGGAAAACACAAAAACAAGCCTGATATGAATTATGAGACAATGGGCAGAGCACTCAGGTACAACATGACTGTTTAAAAGTGTAATAGTCCCATGCAATTCTGCTCTTTGACAAAAACTGTTGTCTATTTAGGAATTCAAAAGCATTTTTACAAATATTAATACATTTTTACATGCTTCACAAAGCAGGACTTTTTCACAGAAAGTGTACATCCATGCTGTTGAAAGTGTCTTAGCATTGGCTTTGTACAGTGTGGCACATTCACCACGTTAACCACTCGTGATATAAAAATGTGTAAATCAAAAGGAGTATATGTGAACTGTACAGTGAACTTCATACTATAGTCACCTGAAAATAAGCAAACCATCAATTGTGAGGGTCTTCCTGCCATCATTCCTGTATTAGACCCACATTTATGCAACAATACACTTTGGGTTGATAAGAAAAGGGAAGGTATGGAACTATGCTTTGCTTAAAAATTGATAACGGTAATAAAATCCTAATTGAGGCATGTAGTCTGAGGTTTCTCCTGCAGTTTCCAGAGCTATTTGGGATGCTTTTGGCCACATTATTTTTTGTTGTAAGATGGAGTTTGGGAGCAGTGCCTTGATAAATGTATACTTCCGGTCCTTGGTTTGTGTTTGTTAATGCTGAATCGTTGTATCCATGCAGGTACTACTACCAGAGGGGCATACTGAATAAGGTGGAAGGCCAGCGCCTCGTCTACCAGTTCACCTCTCTGCCCAAAGACATGATCTACATCACAGACGGAGATTGCACCAAAGATGAAGAAGACGACGATCACGACGACAACAGCGGCAACGACGAAGGTGTGAGCGATGACTCAGACAGCACGATATCATCTAGCGACCAATCAGTGGAGGAGGAGGATGATCACCCACCGCAGAAGAAAATGTCGTCCGTCTCTGTCCTCCGAGCCGCGGCTTCGCAACGCACCCGATCCGCTCCCAGACCCTCAGCTCAGCGCGACACTGTGCTGCGACCTGCCAGCACCAGTTTGATCCAGGAGCAGCATTTGCCCATCGTGTCTGCTGAGATGCTGCGGACGCTCCAGAACCTGCAGAAGGTCCAGTCGCTGCAACCCGCCGGTCACGCCTCGGTCTTCAAAACGGCTCAGCTGCTGGGGAGTCTGTGCGAGCGGCAGGCTGCTGCTGAGGTGGCTGTGGACAGGGAAGGTGCAGCGCAGATGAATGATAAAAAGTCACATCCAGGACAGAAAACTCCACAGCTGGTGCCTCTAACAAGCTCTGACCAATAGAAAAGACCCAAAACCACACAGATGCCCATACACTCCACTGACTCAGGACCACTTAGAGAGCTGCACTTTGCTACGGCATTGTCATCACACCAGTGCCGATATTTGTGGAAGTTTTGATCTAGAATTGCGTTTGAGAGGAAACAAATGGTGATTCTAGGTCAGAGCTTCCTCGTTACATCTGGCAGCAACCAAAATCTAACTGCCTTTCTAAGTAAAGACACCTTGCCCTTTAATTTCAGCCTTTCTCTGTAGCTCTTTACTACACAAGACACCAAAGACAGACATGCACTGGAATCTACAGCCTCTGCATTTTCTGCAGACACATCTCCTGCTTGCACTTCAGCTCCAGCATCATGGAGCTAATTGTCTGATCACACTGTGCCCTTCTTCTCTGCCTTTACTCTTGCTCTCTTCCACTTTGTGTTGTGTTTTTTTATGCTGTCACATGCTGAATCATTCCTTTGCCTTAAAAATGGCTTTGCACTAATGTTTAACCCTGCTGTATGTTTCTTCTCTAAGTGCCTCAGTCCATCCTGTCCCTGCTTCCTCTATTCTCTGTAGTCATGAAGTTATTGAGGGAAAACATTCCATGTTGTTATTTTTTTTATGATTACTGCATTGTGTTTGTGACATGTTTAATACAAGGGATCACTGTTATTTGTAGAATAGTAGTTTAGCACTGTTTATGTTTTTAGTTTGTGTATCTGCACCGTGGGCCTTTCCTTTCTTGACAATCACCAGTGAAATAGTCTTGTAGCCATCTTGCTGCCTCTCGTTATAGTGCTACCATTTAGCCTTTCTGCAATGCGTACATTCTGTTGAGTTATTGCACGTATATAAATGCATATATGAGATTCTAAATCATTGGTATCTATATGTGTTGTATGTTGTATACTATATGTGAAAGTGCTTTGTTGCCATTTTCTCCCTCAGGTTTATAAACGTCTTTGTGCTGCACAGAACATATACTCTATGCAAAGAGTAAAAAAGTGGCCCTTAATAGTGAAGTAATTCGTTCAATATCTCCTCTTTAGTTGGTCTTAGGTTTGCCTTAAAAAAAAACAGCCTCCAAAGTTTACCTTTTTCCAACTGACTTTGCAGGAATTAGGCTAGCTTGTTGTGGGCTAAACTTTTAGGAGATGCTTATACTGTAACTGTGCCTTTGTCCAATGGGAACCCCCTATGCAAAACTGCTATTTGAAGCCTTCATTTTAAATTACCTTCACTTTGCTTTATCTGCAGGTTTCTTGATACTGTTTTACTGATATGGATTTGTCAGCTTGTAGCTGAGAGAGAGGTGGAGTTTGTACTGCTTTTTTTGCTTGTTTGCTTATACCCAGTCCGGAGGTGTTAAATAGAGTGATGGCCTATTATATGAATAAATTTAAATTTGTCGTTGCCTGTGTGAAACTCAACCTCAACTCCTTTATTGACACATACACATACGGGTTACACATTCAAAGAAATAACACCATGAAGTGTCTTAGTACGATGTTGAGCCACCATGTGCTGCAAAAACAGCTTTAGGGCATCTTCATATTGATTCTCCAAGTCTCTAGAACTCTACTGAATGAATTAACACTATTCTTCGAAAAGATTTTCTTCATTTAGTGTTGGCTGTGAGTGCTGTCAAACACCCAGGTCGAAAATTAACAAGCAATGTTCAGTTTGGTTGAGATCTGATGACTGCAAAGGCCATAACATGATTTACAGCATTTTCATACTCCTTAAACCATTCAGTGACCCCTTCTGACCTATAGATGGTGGCTTTATTATCCTAGCAGTAACCACTCACATCAAGATAATAATGCTTCATCATAGGATAAAGGTCATCCCTCAGAAAATGTGTGACTATCCCGCCATGGTCTTTATTAGATAAACAACAAACAGCACAACATGAAGCACAGAAGAAACAAAGAACGTAGTCATTGTGTATGCAGCTGATGTGTTCGAGAAACTTTGAAGTACAACATCGAAGAGCGCTTCAGATCCAACAACACTCTTCAACAAACTCTAAACTAACTTTGTTGGAGCAATGTACATACAAAAATTCTATATGCAGTCCAATGTAGCAGGGAGTGCACAGACTTGTAGGAAGACCAAACCAAAGATCAAAAAGCACAAAAAGAGAGCACAATGCGCATTTCTAAAACACAGAAGACAGATTGTTTGAAAGTGAGAGAAACCATCTATGTTAAACTTGTACAGACATCTCTAAGCACAATAGGGGAGCTTAGACACCACTTATCAGGTACTTACAATGCAGTCCTGAGAGTACTTACAATGCAGTTTCACAACCATTCACAGCTTGAATAATATGAGATGAGTCATTAATAATCTATGAGTTATATGAGAATATCTAAAAATAAAACCCTACAGTAACTCAGATATGAGGAATCCTCCCAATAAATGATGAAATGTCTTTAAAAAAACAAGAAAAAAAGGAGTCCAGTTGCCTTTCTCTGAAGCACTTGGGATAATCCAGTTGACCAAGTATCTACACAAGCATGTGACCTACTCAGAAATATTACTTTCATGAATAATAATAGTCTGACATTGGACATTTTGATTGCTTTACATACTCCAAGTAATTTTTCTGGTGATAATGATGTACTTATGCACTTAATGAACATATATTGAGTGCTAATATATGGAATATTTGAATAGGAAACGCAGTATTTAAGGACAACAGACGATTTTGCTGAAGTGAATTACCATGCTATAGCTAATAAACCTGCAGTCACCCTCCTCCAGGACGGTCATTTCCCGGTGAGTCCTCCGGGCCGGTAGGTGGCGGAGCGGCGCTGCGAGCAATGAGCAGGCGGATGTTGACAGGCCCTCTGCTGTGTTCGAGCCGTGGCTTCTGCCGCTGTCACGTTTACTGCAGCGCCCACGTCTAGAACTTTCCTGTCACTCCAGAAACACACACCACTTCAACGGCAAATTCATGGCAACCGAAGGGCAAGTTAACCCAAACACATAAATTAGCTTTTGTTTTGTATTTTCAGACATTTGTTTCCCTCTCCACCGGTTAACAGTTGGTCTCTCCTCTCGCCTTAGCAGCTTCCCGGACAGCTTCATTGACGAAGACCCACAGAAAGCTCTGGAGGTAAACATTAGCGGTCGCTAGCTGTAGGCGATTTACGAGAGACCCGGAGGCTCTTTTTGTGCTCGTCATATATAACTTAAACGCATCGGATTAGATCCTTTATACAGAGAAGTGAGTCATGTCGGCGATGTAAATGTTCTTGATGTTAGCATTGGATTGTGAAACTGTCAACAAGCTAGCTAAGGTAGCTAACGCGTCCTGTTAGCAGCACTTTAACAAACAAGCAGGGCATCGTTATAGCTTTATTTAACAATAAAACCTATGTTAGCAGGAAGGTTGACAGTCGTTAAAAGCTGAAAACTGTATAGTCGCAAATACTAGATAATGTACGAATTAAACACTCGCTTTTTTGAAGGTATTTACTCTGTTAGCATGACAAGCACAGTTTGCAGTCTTTTAATACATTCCAACAGAAGTCAGTAACCATTGATGTCCATCAAATGTTTGAGTTTTTGATATAATTACCGCACTTTCAAGTTATTCCATAGTTATTCGTGTGAATAGTGGGCTCTGTTTGATGCCCTCAGTCATTTTCGCAACAGTTGCCATTGAAGTTCAGCCTAAACCTACAGTTACCATTAAAGCTGCTCAGAATCACCACTTCTGCCGCTTTGTCAAATGGATTTTGTAGATCAAAACAGAAACCTGCATGAAGTCATTCACACATTTATTTTTTTTGCGCTTGACTGCCTTAGCTCCCTCTGTTCAGGCATAAAGCAGAAGTCACGCTCTGCCTTCAGCGTGTTCATCAGCAGCTTGGCTTCTTCCTGGTTATAGCAGACAACTTTTTATCACCCCAGTTCTGGTGTTAATACATTTCCATCCCTCCATCCATTATCTATACACCGCTTAATCCTCGTTAGGGTTGCGTAGCTGGAGCCTATAGTACATTCCCAGTTTGGTTTACCATAGAATTTTAAGATTTCACTTCATCGGAGTTTGGCCCCATGCCACATGGCAGAAATATTTGCCTCATATGAGTGAGCTTGCAGCCTTAGATCCACATGCGAGACATTTATGACTGCTCAAAGGTTCAGGTTTAAATCTGAAGGTGATTCTGCATCAGGGTACCTATAGTTTGAAACAACCGTCCTAAAGAGATAAGGCTGTTGAATCAGTAACTTCCTCTAAATCACTGCTTAAAACCTGTTTTTTTAAATAGAATTTCTTTCATGTTATGTTGTCCTATTATTGCATACGCTTGTTATTACTTATGTTTTTTTTGCTTTTATTATTGTGTTTTTATTTATTAATATTGACATATTGCATCTGTTGTCTTCTTGTTTTATTCCTATCTTAACTGTTATGTTGCTTTCTGGGTAACCTGCTTTTGCTCTGTCTGTCAAAGCACTTTGTAAAGCCTTATTTTTAACAGTGCACAAATCAAGGTGTTATTATTCTTACTGATTAATTACTTGTATTTGAAAATGTCCACTGGTGATGGACAAAGTTGCATAAACACTGACATGCTCGCTTCAGTGTCAACATTTTCTTTTAGTTATTTTTCTACCACTAACACATCTTTCTGAATTAACACAGTGCTATTAGATGTCCATGTAAGAACCATGTTTTTCTTTTCAGGAGCTTAATGAGGCCTTGCAAGGAGACTCTGACAATGCTGAGTGGTTTTGTCAGCGTGCTTATGCCCACATACTGCTCAAAAACTACACTTGTAAGTACTACATTTGCTAACAAACATGTTTATTATTTTGATATATTCCACAGTGTATGAGTAAAATCTTATAGTTGGGTCTTTCCTAAATAGCTGATGAGCTTTTGAGGTAAATTGCTGCACAGAGAAATAATCTAATGACTTGAGTAATATTGTGTGTCCTTTGGTTCACAAAAGGAAATTTGCGTGAATATTCTTTTTCTGGTGATACAGTTTAGATTCATCAGAGTATGCTGTGTAATAAACATTGTTTGTGTGTTTTGTTTTTTTTTTGATCTCCATAGGTGCTGCTGATGATGCCAAGAAAGCACAACAGCTAAAACCCAGCCTTCCCCTTGCTTTCATGCGAACAGGGTGTGTACCGTGAAATGATACAGAAAATGAGGGAAAATTAACAATATGTTCTAGTGTAGAGGCTCACCACATGCTCCTGATTATTTATTGTTTGTTTGGTTTTTATAGATTATTTTTTATTGACTTTAAATGGAAAAAAATAGAACAAAAATACTAAACGTCCATAGCTGGACCAAATACGTGTGCTGCAAACACACTCACCCACACCCAGATAAAGAAAGCGAGTGGTTAATGAAAACAGGTCTTTTAATTTTAATCATAGGCACTAGTAGTTGTGTGCTGTAAATAACATACCAAATACCTTACAGAGCAGTTAACAATATAAGTAAAGAATTTTTCCTATTGTTCAAGTTTTTAGCTGCCTTTGAATATAAAATGGTTTGTTTACAAAACTGTCTTTTATTTTGAAATTCTTACTGATAAATTTTGACCACGAAATACAAAACTACAGAGTTCGCGATGAAAAATTAAACAGTTCTTTCTTTGTAGGCAGAAAATTCATGTGTAACGTTTTGCTTTAACACAGCAGATGATCCACTTTTGTGTGCCAGAGGAGGTCACTTTTATTTTTTGAAAATGATCTAATTATGTGTGGCATGTTTTTCTCTGCAGAATAGCAGAGTACCACCTGAACCACTATGAGTCAGCACATGCAGCCTTCACGCAGGGACACCAACTAGATGGTGAGTACAACCTATTTTGGCCTCAAGTAGCCATTGTCCTGCTCCTTAGCTGCTACTGTTCACAGCAGTATCCTGTCTGCTTCAGTCTCTTCATTGAATTTAGTGCTCAACCTGCATTGTTTAGGCTTGGGGATATTATGCAGTCATTCATTGTTTACACCAAACCTGTGAAAATCCACAATTATGGTTGTGCGGCAGGCATCTTAAGAGTTTATTCCAGGGCTTTTCAAACATCTGGTAAAAAGTTTGACTACTAAACTGCAGATAAGGCAGCAATAGCTACATTTATCATCAGTTAACTCACTGGTGGAACGTACCTAACTGTGAATACAAAGAACCTTTAGAAATGTGGTTGTTTAACTCTTTCTTTTAAATTATGTTCATATATCAGGAGATTTTGTTGTTTATTATTCTTTACATGGTAGTAGTAGTAGTGGGTGTGCATATTTTTGCATGCCACTACTATCTTTCATTGATTTATTTTACGATTTTTAAAAAATTCCATAAAATGTCTTAAACTGTAGTCTGTATTGATTGCCCCTGTAACCGCTGCCAACTGGAATACCAGCACATTTGCCAAACAAATGATAAATTGTGAATTTGATCAATACTTTAACATAGAGCTACAGCAGCCTTAGTTCTGTTCATCAAACTGAATGTCATCCTAACTACGCAAATGATGAACAATGACGAGGATGCTTCCTTTTTTATTACATTTTCTGTTTATAAATAATCTGAAGACATGTACTTTTCAATACTTTAAGCAGTATTTGTGCAAAAAGCTGCTGGCACGAGTGTCTGATCCAGCGTCGCAGTCATCAAGGCATCGACTGATTTTGTGATCATTTTTTTTTACATGTTTTTGTTCATATATATTTGAGATATTATTGTGTAATAGGACATTTTCTGAGCTGCTGTTGTGTTGCAAAAGGCCCCTTTATTGGAAACCTGGCAAGTTGCCCACTTGTCTTCAGGAGACAGTATAGTACAGATCTAAGAACAGTTTACCCCTCATCTTCTCCAGAGTCCTCTAGTGACAGGGCTGCTGTCTTTTTCTTGAATAAAAAGGGAAAACAGACCTAAAAGAGTTGTAAGCATTAGTATGCATATAGCATTTGTATACTGATGCCAGTTGTGCCTTCTCATTTTCTCAATTCTCATGTCCACGTAGTTCTGGCTCCACTCATTCACATACAGTGGTGTCGCTTCTTGCCTCATTTGTTCTGGTTAAACAGAGCATTTTTTTAATGGTGTTAGAAAGATGACAAGTGGAGAGCCTCTGTGATAGGTTTTAGTGCATGAAGAAAACAGCTGGAGTGCTGTTTGGGAAATATTTCAAAGCAGTAGCAGTTTTTCCATGTGGTATGAAATATCGATATTTTTTAGGATATTTTACTGAAGCTAGACAGAACCAGTAAACATTTTCACACATATTCATTATTTTTTGCAGCTTCTGACAAATCCTTTGACATCTGGATCAAGCGGTGTGAGGAGATGATTGCAGGTATGTAGCTCATTCAGATGTCTGTGATGAATAGTGCCGGTAAACAATGTTCACACCCTTCATACCAAGTTTAGACAAGAGGTTGCCAGAAGGCATGTGAGAGAATCTGAAGTCAGCTGGAAGGTGCTTTGGTTTGATAAGGGACTAAATTCAGCTTTTTGGCAATCAGAGTAGCTGCTATATTTGGATGAACACCAAACACTGCACATCATCACAAACCCCACCAATCCCCACTGTAAAGCATGGTGGTCGTGTCATCATGATGTGGGGATGTCTTCTTGGGAGCTGGCCCTGGAAGCCTTGCAAATGTAGAGTTTAAAATTAAATGCAGCAAAGTAAAGGTAAATCCTGGGGGACAACCTGCTGCAGTCTGCAAGAGAATTTAAACTTGTGAGAAGATTTGTTTTCCTCAAAGTCAGTGACCTGAAGCTTACAGCCAGAGCTACACAGAAATGGTTTAAATACAACAGTGTTGAATGTTCAGGAATAGCTGAGTCAGAGCCAAGAACTCAATCCAATTGAAATGTGTCTGGACTTGAAAAGGGCTGATTATCCAAGATACCTGTACAACCGGACAGAGCTTGAGCAGTTTTGCAAAGAGGAATGGACTAAAATTGCAGTGTCCAGATGTGCAAGACTGATTAAAACCTATCAACACAGGCCTGACGTGCATAAACTTAAAACAGACTCAAGCAATCACTTATTTTATATTTTATATTGTTAACTAAATGACTTTCTTTGTATCAATCTGTTTTCACTTTAACATGAAAGAGTCTTTCTTGTAAATTTGTGATGAAAATGTCACATTATGATAGGGGTGGGGGAAATTTCCAATTCTTCGATGCATCGCGATTCGGACTTGGATGAATCTGAATTGATTTACAAACGTCCAAATTTCAATTATTTAAATCTGTTAAAGTAATACAGAAGGTTCTAAATAATGCAGAACTAGGAAGTGCATCATCTCCGGGACACTTTGGGACGCTGACTCGTGCAAAGAATAAAACAAACCTGACTGACTGCCACCCTCCTCGCCGTGAGATCCGAACAGCTCATTCTAATTTAAAAGCAGACGTTTGGAAACACTTCGGCTTCTACAATGTCGACGGCGGAAGCAAACTGGACAAAAGCCACATTATATGTAATGTATGCACTGCTGCATACATTAGAGCCCAGATACACCATCCCATCACTCTACAAAATACATAAAGTAAAGATACATCAATTGATTTATAATTAAATCGTAGCCCTTGAATCATGATCATTATCAAATCATGAGGTGCCCAAAGATTCCCACCCCTACATTCCAGTTACTTTAAATGTGAAAAAGGATTCATGGGAAAACTTCCAAGCAGAGTTAACAGTTTTTATAGGCATTGTATGTATTTTTATTCAAGTCAAACCAGTATTACATTAAACTGTTTGATGTTGAAATTGGATTTGATGAAACCAGTAAGGATGAAAAAATGTTTAATAGTATTAAATATTTGTATTAATATCTTCACTAAATTGCATATGGCAGTTGTAGTTCAAACAAGGTACAGACTTACTTAAATTAAGTTCTGCAGTATATACTGTTTACTCCCAGCTATCAAACATGAAGCTAAATGACACAGTCAGGGAGCAGATCAGCCCATCTGATCAAACAAATGAGCATGCACAGACCTGTGAATCTACAGTATGTGTTCGCAGTGGTGGAGGCAAAGCAGCTTAGCCCAATAAAAGATGCATGCCATGTCTGGGTGGTGTGTTTCTGTTTGCTGGTGATGCCTGGGCCCTCTGGATCATCTCAAGTAAACAAGAGCATGAGTTTTGACAAACACGCTTCACACCCGCGTGCACACGTACTCCCAGGAGCAGTATGATTCATCAGAGTTAACGTTACTGATGTTTGAAAGCCCCCGATGTGACCCAACCCCTTCATAAGCCTGTTCGCAGACAGCACACACACACACACACACACACACACACACACACACACACACACACACATACAAGCAGTCAAATGCACACGTCGTCGTTTCTTCTGGTGACAGTGTGTTTACCACCCACCAACACACATGGCACCTGGTTATCCTATCACATGTGGCACCCCACATGTATCCGAACACACACACACACACACACACACACACACACACACACACACGAACACAAACACACAGCTTTTTTTTTTCCTTTTCCCCTAACAGCCCCCCTCCTCACCATTTCAAACGCGACCTCATTAAGACAACATTAACACGCCTCCTATCATCTCATCTCTCTCTGTGCTCTCTCTATGTAATGAAATCAGTGAATAATGTATGATAGCATGCTGGTAAACGGTGTTCAGGCTTGCTTGGGCTCACAGGGCTTTTAATGGGCGTGGATGGACCCGTAAACAAACTGGTGGCAAAGCTTTGAGATTTTTTGCGCGTCTGTCTGCATATCTGTCTGCTGTAACTGATCTGTAGAGCATAAAGTGTACATTTAGGTCTTTTTACAGCAGTTTCCTGTAATCAAATTTTAGAGACTTGAGTTCCATTTAGCCAGTCAAAGGATGTATTAAATGTTTCCACCTACAACACACCCATTTTTTTTTTGTCTTTTCTCTTCAGATCAGACAGAAAACAGCAGTGTCGACACGGTGAGTTTCTCCTTAAGGCCACCTGGGGGCATTGTTGCTCTCAGCATCAGTAAAACCTTATGTATGCTTTGGCTTCAAAAAAGGAAACCTTACTAAGCTGCTTTTGTTATGTTTTTTTTTCCTCTGCGCTTTTTGTTTCATCCATTTGTTTTCTCACTGCGTCTTCCTCTCTAATTGTCGTCCTGTTTCGGTGGCTGAATGACCCCGCAGACACCAGCAGTTCCACCTGTGAAGTAAGTGCATAAATATAAAATACGCCCTATCTAGGTATCTGCTTTATGTTTGCAACTGTTTATTTTATTTATTATACTGGACTGATATTTAACCGAGTCCCAGCGCTTCAAAGCACCTCCGTTCTGTGTGATGTAAATACAAAGTTCACAGACAATAGCCTGCTAATGACGACAGCTGCTTTTCACATTTTGTATTCTGGATTGCAGGAAATTTCCATATTGCTGTAATCACATTAGAGGTCAAAATAAAATGTTTTCTCATAAAATTCAGAGCTGTAACATGATTAGTCATCAAATTTTGCATTAATTTCCAGCTTCCCTTTTTTTTGGCTGTTATTTGTTGTTGTTCAACTTGGTTAATTTGCTTTAAAAACATTTTAACTTTAGCTTATTTAATTTGAATATTTCTCATTGTCTTTACTCTTTTTTTAGTATTAAATAATTGTAGACAAAGCAAAGCATTTCAGGATGTCATCTTTGACTTTGAAAAACACTGATTGACTTTATGACATTTTGCAAACCAAAAAAAATCAGTTAATAGAAAAAAATATTTAAAAGATTAATCAGCAGTAAAAGTAATCATTAGTTGCATTCCTAGTCATCAATGCCCGTATTATTCAGACTTTTTTAAATCATTTGTGTGTTTTTCTTTTAGGCACGACTGGTACCAAACAGAAAATCAAGTCATTGTCACAGTTATGGTGAAAAATGTACCCAAGGATGGAGTACGCGTCATCTTCAGTGAAAAAGAGGTATAAACACACACTTGAATGCAGCATTGAGGTGAAGAGAGCCTGTATTTTCTGTACTGTGAAACAGGAATGGGTTCGCTCTTGGGTGTTTCCTCAGGGGGACCCATTAGATGGGTCTCATACACACACACACACATGCACACACACTCTCCCCATGGACCCAACTATGCCTCCAGTGGTGCCTTGTTAACATTGCCCCCAAAGTACAGATCTAAGAGCAGTTTACCCTCCCCAGCTTCTCCAACCTCCTAATTGTCTGTAGATGGAAGGCATAACTGATCTAGGATCAGCTGCAGAGCCCTCCGGGGACAACACTCCTCTTTTTCTCTTATACTTTCTGTCTTTCCACTTCTCTCTCCCCCACTCTCCGAGGGGTAACTGCGGGGCACCCCAGGGAACGGCTTTGTCTTTCCTAATAGAATAACAAACTGAGTTTACCCCATTTCAAAAGAAATAGTTCACTCGCTCCGAATAACGCAGTCACTTGTTAAGCTCTCTCTGTGGTGCAAAGTACAGATAAGTTCATATATTTTTTACTAGGTCAGTATAGACAAAAGAAATTAAAGATGAAAGGCAGTGGTTCCAGTTTTTTCCCTGATGACTGAGTATGCAGCTGCTGTATACCTACACACAGCACAGGCATTCGACTAGAAATGAATATTAAGGCTTTAATATAATAGCTTTGTGCAATTGCCCAAAAGCAACTTTAGCTAACTTTCGAAGCTTTTATCCCCAATGAATTACTTCTTACATTTATTTGGTCCCTAATCAGAAAAGTCCACTTTTGGTGAAGTGGATTGCAAAGTGAATGTACGCTGAAGCGAAACAGCAGACGGTGTTGTTGTTCTATATTGCTGCCATGTGTCAAGTGATGAGCATGTTAGGAGTGTGAGGGTTTGGGCCACAGCTGAAGACACGTCCCTCTAAACCAACAAGCCGCCCACCTCCACAGCCCCAGTGAGTGACAGGCTGTTAGGAACTGTCTGACCCCCCTCCTCTCGTCTCTGGTCACTTTCTGGCTGAAGGGGACAGCGTGAGGATACTCCCAGCCGTCACAGCAGCCACATCGGATGATTCTTCTCATGAACACGCTGACACATTCGCCCTCCCTCCTCGCTTCTTATCTTCCTTTTTTGCTCTGTGTGGTTTCTCGGGACTGCAGTTTAAAATAATCTAAATATTGATGCAACAGCTTCAACACGGGAATCGTTAAAGATGTGTTTAATCTAGCTACTATTAATCACTTCCGAGTCTCGGTGCTAAAGAATCTATTTTGTATTTGTATGTTTTACTGTTTGTTTATAGCCTTTGCGATGTCATGACTAATATGTGTTGTCTGATTTATTTCTTCAGCTGTCTGCCACAATAAAGCTAGCATCAGGGGAGAACTACAACCTCCACCTCCACCTCCAGCACCCTATCATCCCCCAACAGAGCAGCTTCAGGATCCTCACCACCAAGGTACGACTCTCAGTTTAGTTAGTGGCGTTACTGTGCTGGAGAAACCTTTAAATTAGTCCCTTTTTCATTAGCAGTTATGCATGTTTTACACCCTGGCATACATTTGGACATGTGTGTGACGGGTTTAACAGACTTTTAGCAAGATAGAGGACGTGTTCATGAAGCAGAAACAAACTGCGCGTATCAGTCCTGCATGCTTTCAAAAACACCAGTTGTGTTAAATGGTCCACTGTATACTAAAAGGTACATTCAAGTGTTGTGACATGTGTTGTCTAATGCTGAAGCACACGACAAAATAACTGCTCGCTTTTGTCCTTTCTGGTGTAACACTGACCACAGCTGACCAATAAGAAAAAACCTGAGATGATAAAAGGGCCTCTAACTGAGCCGATGACACGTTTGCCAGTTCGTCACGCTCCTGTCATTTCTGGAATATCTTAAAAGTGTTCCCAGGTGCATTTGCGTCATGGAAAAGACAGGAAATATGATGCTTCCTCTGTCATGGCTTCAAGGAATAACAGGTTATTTTGCTGAATCTGTTGCATAACCTGTTTCACACGTACAGTAGTATTAGTGTTTTTCAGATGTTTTTCTCCACAGCAAGCACAGCTGTAGCAGAATATAAATCTGTTTACCGCTTTACAACTTTTCTAAGCAGAAAAACATAAACAAGGAAGAAACAACCTTTTTAGGTCATGGAAACACTTCGGCTAAGTTTTTGAAAGTCAATGAAAAGTCATTGAAATTTTTACTCAGAATCATTTGGAGCACTGTATGTATCTTTGCCGTGCCAGTAGGTCCTTGCAACAATAAAGGAGCAGACTAATAAACATGTCAGGGAACATGTTTTATGTCACTATAAAGAAAATATGACATAGTAATGTCAGACCCCGGAGAAATGTGGGCTTCTACTGTTCTGAACTGCAGTTTTACCAAAGAGCATCAAATAATATGTTAGTTTCTGTTAATTTGGGATTTTATCGTCTCAGAAGCTGATCATTAATTATATTTTGTGTTAATTTGTATGTTAAAATAGATAATGAATCAGCAGGACTTGATAGCTGAGCGCACATGGGTACAAATGCTCTGAGCAGCAAACCCGTGATTTGATTTCTTCCTGACTAGACCATTTGCTGCATCTCTTCCTCTACTGCCACTGTCAAATAAAGAAATTAAAAATGCCCCCGAATAAAGAGAGAAAGAAGAAAACAATGCTGATGCGAGTTTAAGCAGCTTACCGAAACTGTGACTGATCATTACTTGGGTTACCACTCTGAGATCAAAATCGTAATCTCCTCAATAGTTTAAAGCAGTATAAAGTAGGCCGTCACTACCTATAATTCCTTAATGCTGGTAAAGCTTACTGTGGCTGCAGTAGAAATGAGAAAATCCACTTTTTCTGTATACAGTGCAGCTCCTGTGGAGACGTTAGCACAGTTCATCTGAGCAGCTAACAGAAGATTCACACATATGCACAAATCCTCCCTCCTACACTCACTCTGCACACACACACATTCATAAGGACTGTAGTTGCTGAGGCTTCCTCAACACTGTTTAAGGTGATTACGGACCTAATGAGTAGGAAGGGCACTTTTTACTATAGACTAATTAGTGTGTATTATGGAGGATGTGGGTTAATGAGTGTGCTGGCTGAGTGTGTGCTGATTCAGGCTTTAGATCGCTGTCAGGTTTTAGCCCGAGGATCAAGAGGCAGGTTTATGTGTGACTTGTTTTGATTTTTCTTTTTTAATCATTGAGGGGGGAGGGATTGGGTTTTTCACTGCATTGATCATTCCGATCTTGTCAATACAGAGCAACAGAAAGCTTTGCTCTCTTCTTTTGAATCTTGTTTACTCTGAATCTTCAGAAGCATCTACAGATGCATCATTTTATAAGTAACTCAGTACATCAGCCAATTAAGTTATAATTAGGGCCGTCAAAATTAACTTGTTAATGCAGATTAATCCATCATCATGATTAATCTGATTACAAATTTTAATGCAGTTAACCCATCTGACACAAAATCCCTGAAATGCCTCTGGCAACGCATTTCGGGCAGTTTGTCCAAGTAGACTTACCGTCACGCATGCGCAAATGGACAGTTGATTCTGTAGTAGCAGAACCAAGCAGCTCGAAATGGAAGAAACTAAACAACACATTGGCCATCTGGGTGAGAAATGTGAATGCTATATATATACCTATAAATATATACATGTACATGTACAGTGGTGGAAAAAAGAGTTTTCGGACACCGCATGCATTTGTAAAATATTGCATTAAGAATCACTCTTAGGTGCACTCTTCAAGTGCAGTTTCTTTTAGTATAATCACAGCCATAATACTAAACAAATCCTAAAAAAACAACATTAAAAAGTTACAATTGATTGGTTGATTGGTTCCATAAAAATAAGAAATTTTGAGTACTGGATCATTTTGGTAGAATTAAGTTTTGTTAGTTTTTCTTGTAAACAATAAACAAAAAATATGATTTTTATTTGTTTGTGTCTGTCTAATGCAGCCACAGCTTTTGAAACACAAAAAAGATTTTTCCACAAATATTTCATGATAATATTTGAGTGTGTAAAATTTTAAGGGTGTTCGAAAACTTTTTCCCGCCACTGTATGTGTGTGTGTGTGTGTGTGTGTGTATATAGGTGTGTGTGTGTATATATAGGTGTGTGTGTGTATTCCCTCCTTTCTTGAATCTGCTTGCTCATGCAAAATGAAACACGATTAATATGGATTATAAATCAATGATATTTAATTGTGATTACTCGAAATTAATCCACAGCAACCCTGTGATTAATCTCATTAAAAAATTTTCAGCGTTTGACAGCACTAGTTATAATTTATAGTGTTGTATTAAAGAATGTTTTTCAAAATTACTGCGTTTCATTACTTAGGTTTGGTCAGTGACTAGCATAAAGTATTTAGGTCTGAATGCTGGACCTCAACGTTGTCTTGGTACCAACCATTTACTGTTGAATGTGTAAGAAATTTGTAATCTGTTGTTCTTCTTTTTTCCTGACTGAAATCTTAGATCCCAAATGTAAAACTTAAGAAGTTAAAAAAAAGTCAACAGCTAAATACTGTGATATGATACCACAATATGGCAGTGATTTTTCACACGATTTACTTACCAAACTTAAACTCCACATGGAGAAAGAAGTTTATTCCTCGTGGAATTACACTATTATTAAATCTTTAGAACTACATGAGAGAGATGACCTTTTAAGAAATGAAAAGGAGATGTACAAAATGTACACAAGCCACCTACAGAAGTGGAGAGCAGCGGAGTGAAAATGGTATTGAGACAGATGATTAAATACTTAAGGTAAATCTCGTTGTTTGCATTATATAAATGTCCTCTCAGAAGACAGCACAGTAATGATGGAGCCTGTTGTGATTTTACAATACAAATACCAAGTTTATTTTTAAACTTGATGAACACGAGGCACATCACTCCTCCACTTGTCTGTTGGGTAGAAAAAATGCGTTGCGGCTCAGGGCTTGGTTTCGCTATGCCTGCTTTTCAGAAGTGGGGAATTTTTCACGCTAAAGTGACTAATGCAAATCGCGTGACCTTAGTAAACCGAGTAGATGCTAAGGAGACATGTAACCTGTGTTGACATGTCTGTCATTTGCATGATCTTCTCTTAAATGGGCCGACTGTAATGGTAGAGACTGACTTGTTGAAATTATGTGCAAACTGTGACTCCAGCTTGATGCATCTGGTAAATATACCTTGTGTCTGCTGTAAAAGAGGCACGAAATCCTCAAAATGTCTGGTCACTTGTCAGATTATTTAATGCATCAAATGAAAACGTGTACAGTGCAACAGTATGAAGATGGGTGATCACAGAGATGAACCTATAGACAGTCATCACTCAGCTCCACAGCTCACCTCCACTTTACAGAGCTTTGCGGTGAAATTAAGCTCACTGTGCCACAGTTGGCTCCGTCCATTTTACTTTTTAGGTTTACTCATCACCCCTGATAGCATTGCACCAAACATCCCAGGAACAGCGTTAAACCATGTTGGCATAGCAGGTAACCTGTGTCACTACAGCCTCCATGTTCTTTACGTGATGCACGCAGACTAAAAAAGCATTTTTACCGCACTAAGTCACTGCACAAGGAGCGGCTATCACAAACTCCATTAGAATTCATGGAACCAATAGAAGGTCAGCCAGTGGGAGGTTAGGTCGCAAAACTGCTTGGAAACTTTTCTGACATATGCACCACTAAAAAGCTTTTGGTTTAGATGAATCGGGTGGCAGCTTTTAGTGCGGCATCAAATTCTTCTTCATAGATCTGTGATCACATCCTATTTCCGCGACTCCCGATTAGTTGGTTAAAGTTAAGGATGTTCC
The DNA here is from genome assembly GCF_022539595.1 of Amphiprion ocellaris. NCBI lineage: Eukaryota > Metazoa > Chordata > Actinopteri > Pomacentridae > Amphiprion > Amphiprion ocellaris. The sequence continues at coordinate 8,429,769 of NC_072775.1, read as the reverse complement.
CAACTACTAATTTACAAGTCAATTGAATGAAATTGTAATGTCAGACTAGTTGACTAGTTTTGAAACATTTTTTTAAATCACAGTCAATGCTGTGATGAGCTCCATTATATTTTCAGACTGAGCGGGATCAGAGCCTCTGGAGGTAAAACATGTCATGGTATGTCGTTTGGCTAATGTTAGCGGTGCACTTGCAGGTAAAGAAGACTTTATCACAAATACATTTTTACAGCATTGTGAAATGTTGTCAGATGTCAGAGCACAGGGTCAGCCACGGTAAAGCGCCGCTGGAGCAGGAAGGGTTAAGGGCCTTTCTCAAGGGCCCGACAGTGGCCGCGTCTGGGTTTGATCCTCTGTCCTTCTGATCAGTAGCCCAGAAGCTTAACCGATGTTCCACCACTGTCCCAAAGAAGAAGGTGGCCTAGCCAGAATCGAACCGGGGATCCTCGGATTTCTAGTTGTATCCAGTGAGCTATGTGGCTCTAGTAAAGTCCGCATAGCTTTGATGAATGTGGTCAACTGGTTACCGTACTTTCTGGACTATAAGCCGCTACTTTGTTCACACGCTTTGAACCCTGCTGCTTATACAACGATGCGGCTAATGTGTAGATTTTTACGCGCGAGCTTCATGCCGTCAATGTGTTTAGCCTCGTCACGTCCGACCAATGAAATTGTTCAAATTAAATCAAAGGCACTCACACTAAATTCTTCAGATCAGTCATTTTGCACTTCATGCACACACCCTCATCATGGAAAACACACGAAGAAATGCATATGATGCAGCTTTTAAGTTAAAGGCAATCGATCTGCCTGTTGAAGAAGGAAATAGAGCTGCTGCACGTAAGCTTGGCATCAATGAATCGATGGTGAGACGATGGGATCGGCAGCATGAACTGACTCGATGTGTTTTACTGCCATGTTACTGCCATTACAGGCACTGTTGGGGAAAAAGCATTTATTTAATTAAAAGTTTAAAAAAAAAAAAAAAAAATCTTAATATATAAATAGATATGTAAATATCTCGTGTTACAACGTGGACACCTGCAGGTTATAGACAGGTGCAGCTTATATATGTACAAAACTTTTTTCTTTTCAGATTTAGTGGGTGTGGCTTATATTCAGGTGCTCTCAATAGTCCGGAAGTTACGGTATATGGCACAGTATTAGGGCTGCAACTATTGATCAATCGTCAAAGCAATAACCGTCCGGGCGGAGTGCGGAACACAGACGGACATCCGCGCTGTATCGAACATATATAATATATGTCTGTCTGTGTTTTGCACTCCGCCCGTAACGTGCTTAGGCGATTCATCAATAGTTGCAGCCCTACACTGTATTCTGAAACAGCAAGCGTATAACCTTAATTTCATTCCCTATGTCAAAATCCTGCCAGTCTGCAGTGGTTGTACGAAACGTAACCTATCCCACTTCCCAGCTTGCTGGGGAGTGGTGAGCTGACATCTGCTGCCCATCTAGAAGCAGGTGTCTGTGTAACATCATACATCTAACAGTTAGCCGGTGTTGTACATAAATACATTACTAATTATTTGTTTAACTGACTAGTTTTTCGTGTGTCAACTAAGGTGGGTTTGTTGAATAGTCATGCACATCCCTAGTTAAAGTAAACCCAGGGGGTGATTTGTTACACCTCCCAGCTCCCTCACCACCCATCAACATCAACATCGACACTCAAGCACATGGGGAATGGCAGGTTAAGAAGAAGGATGCATTTTGGTCATTTTACTAACAAGAGGGATGTCATCTTCCCTCATCCTCCCTCAAATCATGTACTGAATCAGCCTGGATATGCTTTTCTTTGATCTATATTTATATGACATCTGTGGGCAAGCAGAGTCAAAAAACAAGGTCATGTCCCTCAAAAGATACACAATTGTGTCAACATTGAAAATCCCCAACAAGCTAAGCCAAGGATCACCGAAAGCAATCATGATGCTTATTTTAGTTTATTTTACAGCAAGGCCACCGGAGGAATGAAAGGGCAGTACATGACCATGGCTGCTGCAATCACAAACTGTATGGTGTCAAAGTAGCAAAAAGCTGTTGAGAAATGTGATTTGTAGCATTACATAACCTGTACATCGATATACAATGTCTACATTGTGTGCATTATATCCACTGGCTACACTGTGCCGAGTAGAGGCTGACCTGCACAGAAACTGCCCCCTCTCAAAAAACACTTCCTCTCACTCACTTTCTCACTTTTCCATGGCAACAGCAGACACTGCATACCAGAGGTGCACGTGGGTTGCAGCTTAAACAAGGGCTCAGTCTTAGAGAGTGCAGCTGATGATGGTCTTAGACTCCTCTCAACTCTCTACTGTTACTGTTATTTTTTTCTTTTTTCGCCTTCGTCCTCATTTGCTGTCTTTTTCTTTGTTTTGTCAATCTCTCTGTGGCCCCCTCACAGACAAACACACCTTCTGTCTTTGTCTCTGTGCTGTGCTGATAAAAACACCTACCTCTGGTATAACAAGAGAAAGCGTTCAAACCCTCCTCCTCTCCCACAAAGCCCTGACTGTTCCCTGGTCCAGTGGGCTCCTCGGGTACACATGGTCCCTACACATACACACAACACCAAAGGCATCAGCCCTCATCGGTAATTGCCGCATTCTCAACCCTTAAAGATGGCATGAAAACTCCTAACTCTACAGGTGAAATGTGTGGGCACGTGTACACGACAGTGTGAGAGACCTCGACAAACTAAGCAGCTTTCTCGATGCGCGTCTCATTTAAATATTTTGGAGCCGTTTCATTTTCCGAAGCCAAAAAGCCACTGGGGGATAAAAACATTCAAATGAACAACGGCATCAGCAAATCAAGTTTCTCCAGATTGGCATGCATCCCTAATGAGCGTTTAAAAAAAAAGATGCATTGCCCTCAGAGCTGTTGATTCACAACCACTGTCAGTGAGTCTGTCTGTCTCTGTAACTGGCTGCCCTGCACTCTTTGCTCCACAGTGTTTACGCTTCATCTCCTCGCTGTCTTTAAAGACAACTTAGCAGGGGGAAGCTAAGCTGGGCGTACACACACACTCACACACACACTTATAAGACACAGGGGCTGAACAGTAATCTTTCAACACACTTGTGCCATTTAAACTAAGAATTTGCTGTGTGTGTGTGCGTGAGTGTCGTCTCTAGCACATTATCATCAGCGCGACCTCCTCCTGTCCTCCATCACGACAAACATTCCAACCGCAGGGGTCACCGTGACAACGGGGAGCCAATTACACACCAGTGTGTTTGATCAGAACAGACGGCTGACACACACACGGGCGTGCACACGAACACACTCGACACAGTTTGGAGTCCACGCTCGCGCCTTCATTCAGCTCCAAACTCATCTCTTTTCGGCAAATAGCTAAAGTGGCATCTCCCCTCTTTAATTTGCATGCCTGTCAACGTCTAAGAATGTTTGTGTATTTCATTTATGTGTCTTTTTGGCCGAGTTTGTTTTGAAATCCGCAGGCATCTGGAAAAAGAGGGAGAAGATGCTGCTGAGGAGTTGTGTAGATGAGTGGGGGGGAGCGGCGTAGTTACAAACACATGTGACAAGCGACACAGGACCCCAGTGCCCCTCTGTAAATAGCATGTGTGTGTGTCCACATGTGTGTGTGCAGTGCAGTATTGTATAGTCCAGCCCCTGGGGTCCTGTGGGTGGTGGCCCCGGATTGTGGCTCTGCTGTCACATCCCTTTACGAGCCATCGCTTCGCCTGTCATACACACAGAAACACACACACGCTTAGAAACACACACACGACGCCTGGCCTGCCATGTCCCTTAAAAGCCAGGAAACACAGATGTGGCAGCAGATTAATGTTGTATGGCCCAGGAGCACGCAGAGAAGCACACAGACTTTGACACACACAGAGCCTCGGCTTGAGTTCTGTCACACAGTTAGCCCTGCAAAAATATTCAAGACAATAAATGGCACCTGCGGCACTGGCTGGTTTTAATGTGACAACATTTAATTTGCTTGGTCTTTGGTCCATTCCTCTTGTGAGACTGTCTCCGCACTAGACTTTTTGTGATTTCGAAGAAATCGAGAAAAACATAGCAGTCAGACGCACGATTGAAATGCTGCCTTCTTAAAACCCAAAACTGAAACACCTTGTATACCAGAATATCACTCAAGTGACAAAGCGTTTGACTTGATTTGTACTGTGCCTGCTAGATAACTGGATTCAATTCAGTTTGTTTATGTAGCACCGATAATAGCGTAAGTTAACTTTACATAATGCTTTCTGCTAAACAGAAACCCAACGATTTGCCATTGAGCAAACACTTGGTGACACTTGGGAGGAAACAGGAAAAAAAGAACCTTCAGCAGAACGAGGTTCAGGGTGTGTAGCCATCTGCCTCGACTGGTTAGGGTGAGGGGATAGTGGAGAGGAAAAAATTAGCTTTGAAACAACACTGGGCGAGACCTGTAGAATTGACTCTAGAAAGCACATACTACGGGAAACACAACACACATTAGGATTATTTTATAGTGACTATATCAGAATTAAACTTAATGTACAGCTGTTCAACGAGTTGGTTAAGCTAAAAATCCAATTGCTTGATTTAAGAAAAAAGGAGCCAAAGAAATGTGATGTAACAATCAGAATTACAAGCACTGCTACAAAAGCCATGTTAGGCTGAACACCAGTTATCGGTATGTCAGCCATTAGAATCAGCGCTTTGATATATACTAAAGTCTTCAAAGCACCATGAGACCACTAACGGAGCTCAAAAAAGCATCTCTGCCCTAACTGGTGCTGGATCTGTCAAAAAACTAATATTTAATATGCTGCAGGGAGCTGCCTCGAAAACCAGAATCAGTTTTTCAAACACAGCCTGCGCTGACAAACCTGCCTGATCAGCAAACTGTAATGAATCACCATAGACATGCTGATGTCTCCTGGGTCAGTCACATACTCTATAGGTTTATGGTATGACTGTGTGTTAACATTATTTCAGTGTTGTTGAGAAAATTGAGCAAGCTGAGATCTAGAACATAGGAGATGGTGGTTAGTTGGTAAACGTTTATGGAACTTTGGTTTTGGAGTTTGATTAGGACTTGTTGTCAGGTAGTAGTCAGACTTTGTTTGTGCCTATTACATCTACTGCCTGTAGACTCCACGGTCATATTATGACTCTCGAACTTGTTTTATGGCACTTATCCTTGTTGTTTTCTCCTGACTAGATCCTTGCTTGTGTTGTTTCTGCACTCAGATGTACATCGCTTTGGATTAAAGCATCTGCTAAATTAAATTGTAGAATTTTAGAAAATTGAGTACATCTGTTGGGTTTTAATACTGCATTTCCCATGAACTGTAGTTAGTGCGTTAAAGCTCTAGCAAACTGAGGGTGCTTAATTGTTTTAGTTAGGACCAAAGAACAGTGACATAAATAATAAGAAATTTCATCCAAAATTAAGGGAGATCGCTTGCAAAATACATCATGCAGATTTTCTCACAGTATGTAAATATATGAAGTTTCTGCTCACTGTGACTGGAGTTTGCAACAGACATTATTGGATATATGTTAATAAAATGTCCCATGAGAGTTGTAATCAGTTCAGTTGTCTCTCTTTTTATTGACACAGATTCGTAGCTTTAACTAATTATGAACAAGCTAGATAATTTCTAATGGCAGCTTATCATTTCAGTGTCATTTAACAGAGTTACATACCAGACCAGGGTTTTAAACTAGTTAACAGATGGTAACACAACTGGCCTGAGCCCCTGAAATGACTTCTCTCACCAGTACAGGAGCTGACTAACATGACGCACCTTTGTACTGTAGTAGTGTTTGCAGTGGCTATGTAGTTCCTCCTTCAGATTTACAAAGTACAGTCCTAACATATTACGTGTGTTATACTTCTCTGCATGTTTGTGTCGCACGCTTATTGTATATGCAAATCTGTGCACAAGAGCACAAGTTTATACGTGTTGTCCAACCTCATCAGAGGGATGTTCCAAACAGCCACATTTGAAGGTGGGTTGAAGTGCTGGTCGTCACGATGACAGGCGAGACACAATGAATATTTAAATGTGGGGAAAGCAGTGCACATTTTCAGATTGTATCTCTACAAAGACATTCAAAGTGTTGCTCTCGTTTGTACACGGAGAAAGTAAAGAACAGAAAAAGAGAGAACTGTCAAAGTCAGTGTCATACAGTAAAAACACATGTCCTGAGTTTGTCATGCTTCAGAAAAATGTAAACCCACTGAGCCAAAAAAATCATCAGGCCACTGAATTTAAGTTTCAGAATTGTGAAATAAGGAGGACCAGAGAGTTTGTCCGCTTAAGGCACTGGTAGGCGGATTTTACACCATCCCAAATGAGTTATACTAACGGTTCAAATAGACCCAAGTTCATTTCAAAGAAACCAAACAAGTTAGATGTGAATTCACGCAATTCACTTTTACTTTGAAGCCCATGGAGAGAGATATTCAGTTTACTCCTGTTAATCAGTAACATGTCATCTGTAAATCCCACTTGTGTCTAATGAACATTTGTACAACCAGCTTGTATTAGTTTACAAACTTCAGCAGAAGCAGGTGTTGGTGGTGATCCTCAGCTTTCCATCCATGTCTTCTTTATCTCATCTTCCTTAGAGAAGGTAAATAAAGAGACCAAGCTATTCTGCAAATTCTGACCTCTAGGGAAAATGTATTTGCTAGATGAAAACATATGTAGCTATCAAACTGTAACTCCTGATTGAGCAGAACACCACTGCTGCTAATGCGCTGTATGTAACTGTGTTAGAGGGAGGGCTGATGCAAAGCTCCGGTGCATCATCGAGCCATGATGTCTGGTTTGGCCGGGAAAAGAAGCTGTCTAACTTCACAGTTCAGTATAACATAGTGCGCTGTCTCTTCACATGTTTTCAGCAGTTATTCTCTGGCATGTATATGTTTGGAAACAAATCTCAAAATTTCCTTTTCACAGATTTTTTGAGAAAAGCCAGGATTAAGCTGTGCTGAGTGCCAAATTGTCATTTTCCAAAAGTCATAAACATTGTAGGCTGCAGTGCATCTAATTCTGATGAAGGAAAAGAATGTTCAACCATCTGACAGGCCTTCTGTAGAAGCATGCTTGCTTCTTATGTGTGTGCAATGTGGGATGAATAGATGGAGGCCATGGTCTACTATTCCCAACTGTACTTCCAAGAAAAGATCTGTGGCAGCTGATGTTAAAATAAGAATTTCCTCTTTTGTTGTTTGAGATTAACACACGGACTCTGATTGTATGCGCAAACTGGCGCTAGAAAAAGGCAACGGGACGCGCTCGGTCGAAAGACGAGCTTGAATTACTTGAACGGTAACCTGTATTCTCAGCAGAGCTCTTCTGTTTTTAGGTCTCCGGCCCTTTGCAGGTGAGCCAAAAAGTTAATTTCGGACACTGCACAGATGCCTCACCGTGTACAAGGCCCTTTGTGGGGCAGAAAGTGCTGACACATACCAAAGCCATCTATCAGTACGCCGCCACTCGCACTAGCTCATCACCTCGGCGGAGAAGCGAGCAGCCATCGTACTGTCTTATTTCCCTCAATCTGCTCCCCTCACTCACGCTTCAGTCAGTGCCAGTCAGCCTCCTCTGCCTCCTCGTCCCTAACCTCGTCTACCTCTTGGTTCCCCTCTTCTCTTCTGGCACCCTCATAAATGAATCATCACATCGCCCAGCAGAGCAGAAATGTTCCTTAATTGCACCGACATCACCAGCGCTGTCTTTCACATTCACACATATCAAACACACACACACACACACACACACACCCCGTTAATGGGAGGCGGTGGTGGTGATTGGGGGGGTGCACGGCGCTGCACCTCGCGTGTCTCACTGTTAGGTGCCCTGTAGATGCAGCTCAGTGTTTAAAGTGTGTGTCCATGTCCTCTCTCCCCCTCATTGTTTTCCTCCTCTGCCATGTTCTCCTGGTGTAATGATTTGGATCAGATGCTGCTGTGTGCAGCTAGGATCTCCCTCCTCCCCCTCCTCTGCCTCCCCCTCGTCTCTCACGCTGGCCCTCTGGCTGACAGGCATCTCGTTAGTGCAGTATGTCTGTCAGTGAGGTTTGAGATTGAGCTGTGCCCCCGCATATCCCTGATGCCTCTCTCTCTCTCTCTCTTTCCGTCTTTCACACACAAACGCGTTCACCGGCTAAGTCGACGTCGGCTCTGAACAAGACGAGCCTCTCCGGCATCAATAATGATCAGATGTCCTGTACTTTTAAGATGTCACCATAATGGAAGCGTTTTTTTTTTGTCCCACGTGCCAAAGAAAGCCATTTCGTTAAACGTTGTTATCTCCCCCTTTTGTCCCCCCTCTCTCTCTCTCTCTTCCTCCCCTTCTCTTCTGTCAGGTGGAGATCAAGATGAAGAAGACAGATGCCACGAGATGGGAGAAGCTGGAGGGAAAAGGACATGAGTCCACCATCAAACACTTCAATCCTAGTCAGTCCACAGCTACGGCATTTAAACCCTTTCCCACAACTATTCTCCTGTCTCTGCTCTCATCACTCCGTCTCCCTTTCTCCCTTAGCCTCTTCTTATTTCTATCTCTCTCTCACTGCAAAGATCAATACGAGCTCCTGTGTTTGTCTGTTCGGCGCTAAAATGAGAGTGGGCGGTCCAGAGTCTTTCATTAGTCTGACGGTGAAAGCAGGCAGGGAGAGGGAAAGGTATGACAGCGAAATATGACTCAGTATTTTAGCCCACACACTCCTATTACTGACAGGATTAATTACTTATGTAAGTGTGTGTGTGTGTGTGGAAGGGGGAGTAAAAGTTAAGTGGGCAGCCAAACTATTTTTTCCAGCTCAGTCTTGAGGACGCCCTGTTTGTTAGCGCCTGCTTATAACTCGGGCTGCTGTTACATTAAAACATGATATTTGACATCTGATTTTATGGGATCGCATTGCAGTGTGTCCGCACTTGGCCTGAATCTGTCTACTGTGCGTCTGGTGCTGTATTTATGTAAATCTGCGTCTGGATTACATTTCTCGCTCTCCCTCTTCATCTCTTGTTGGGATTATAGTGGGCGTATTGCATCTCGAAAATATAGAAATCAAATCATAATGTGACTCTTCGGCAGCTGAGTTGGATGGTTCAGCAGCAAAGTGAGTGGAATTGATTTAGACCTGCGAGGAAATTCTTCCTCGTGTTTTTTTTTTGATGATACATGACAACTTAAAACATTCATGACCATCTGAACTTTGTCCTTAGAATACAAAAATCAGCTTGTTTGGGTTCATGACACTTATTGAAGAGCTGTCTGCTCATCCTATCAGCTGGCTTTAAAGCTTCCTGATTTGACCTTGAACTATAGACGGGTGACAGATTAAAGGAGAAGCCTTGATGCTTACGGTGAGGCTGTCATGCTGTGGGGGGCATTTTGCTGGCATTGTTTAGGTCCACTTGTCCCCTTATAGGGAAGGGTCACTGCAAATCAATACAAATATGTTTTGAGTGACACCTATGGGAGAATTTGTACCGAGCCAGACAGCACTCTCCACCACCATATGAAGGAGTATCTTATTGAAAAATGGTGTTCATCCCCCAGTAGATTTCAATAGCAAGGAGCATTAAAGCTTTTTAAGCAGCACATGGTGGCCCAGCGACTTACTAAAGGTGCTTTTCCATTAGCACCTGCTCGGCTCGACTCGACTCTACTCGACTTGGTTTAGGTGGTTTTCCATTACATTGAGAACTACCTCATCGTGAGTGGAGTTGTCATAGCCCGGAAGTCCCTTAAGGTCATTTGTGTGCGACACAAATGCAACACAACAATGGAAGACATCGAGGTGGTGATATACCTGCTGCTCAGTCATATTAAAATTTTGCCAAGTTCCATGAAGAGCAATGCACACTGTGGCTGTTGCCATTTTTTTTTTTTTTTTTTTTTTTTTTAAAATTAAAATCGCTTGCTTGGTTTTCATGAAGGAGTCGCTCTCGTGTGTCGTCACTCCCTGTCTAACTCTGTAGACGTCACATTATCGACTCAACTTCACTCGCGTGGAACCCCAGCCGAGTAGGTACTAAAATAGTACCAGGTACTACGTCCTAATGGAAAACCTCACAAACCGAGTAGAGTTGAGCTGAGGTGCTAGTGGAAAAGCACCATACGACACTTTATGTTGGTTTCTTCTTTAATTTGTCACCCGTCTGTGCATGAACAGTGTCCGTTCTAATGCCGCTTTTGTTCTCCATCAGACCAGCACCCCTCGTCTTCCCTCTACACCTGCAAGTGGGACAAGATGTTGGTGGACCTGAACGAGGAGGAGAAAAATGAGAATCTGGAGGGAGACGCGGCGCTCAACAGCCTCTTTAAGCAGATCTACTCCGATGGCTCAGACGAGGTCAAACGAGCCATGAACAAATCCTTTGTGAGTATTATGATTAAGTGACTACAGCTCTGTTCACCTTGAAAAGTGCACTCATTAGTTGCGTCTCCTGAATCCACAAAAGAAATGCTTTCTTAAAGGAAAATTCTGGCTCGCATATCAAGTGTATTTTCAGAGACATATTAAAGAGTTCGGCCAGACTTCTATCTTTATAACCAGGTCAGGTCCTATCTGACACTTTCTGATGCTATAATTTAGCTTTCAGTTACATTTGAAAAAAACTTTCTATCACCTTCCAGTTTGGTCTCTTAATCAACCACAGAATGCATCAGAATAACATTCATCTTCAACTCTTAACTGTTACATCTTAAATTTAAAATTTTTATCATGTGCTGGTATTTATTTACACTATCAATTACAGAACTTAAACACTTATTGTAATACTTGCTTCCTAGTCTCTTATTTGTCTCACAGCTGGTAATTTTCTCTATTCACTGTATGTTTTCTTTCCTGCTACAAAATAAAAAGAAAGATAGAAGCAAAGTAAACTTTCATAATGAATTTTAAGTTAGTGATTTGTGATACTGGCCTCAGAGTCTAAATAGAACAGCATCAGATTTTCACCTTCTGAAAAAAAAATGAAGGGACTTGGCTCTTCTTCCTGACTACTTGGGGATCTACAAGGGCAGGTCAAATAAAACTAGCTGCTTCTTTATTCAACCAGCAAAGTACCTATTCTTCTGCAGTAATAAACATTTCATACTTCTAATTTCATTACATATATTATGGCAAGATTATTAGACAAGCACGGAAGCGGCTCTGTGAAGCTGTGCAGCGATGCTTCAATCCAGATGTCAACATGCTAAAATGTCCTTGTTTCTTGTATATTGGTATAACATGGTAGAGCTGAGGCTGATGTAGACCTGGGTGATAAGGCTGAAAAATCTATCACGATAAACATTTCATTTCAGTTCATATTGATCATGATTAATCATTTTTAATGACCTGTTTTTAATAGAAACCTGCAGAGCAAAGGGCCTCGGGAAACATGCATGAGAGGCAACAGGGAGAGCGATGGAGAGATGCTTCTTTATTAAGGGATATAATAGGCTGTTATGAGCTGAGGGAGGGAGCACGCTTGGGATTTATTCATGCAACCAAACTTTGCGTTTTCGTTGCTGCCTTTAATGATGGTTTGCAGGTATTGCATTTAAGTGAAACTAACACTGATGAAATAAGTATCGATGGCACATATTGCAGTATTGCTGAGGCCCGGGCAGATGGGAATTGGTTTTGTGGTTAATAAAGTATTTATTAAGATTAGGAGATTGCCAAAGTTGTAACAGTTATCTTGAGGAATACATGGAAGAATGTCCAAATAATGTCAGTCTAACCCAGTGGTTCTCAAACCTTTTCTGTCAGGCCTCCCTTTGGAGGACAAAAAACTTCTACCCCCCCTCCCCTCTCCCAATAACTTTGTATATATACAAAATTTATATATATATAAACCGTTTTTAATGTTTATACATATATAATGTATAATTGTGAATATGCAGGGCTGTGTTATTACATCTAATTCCATTTAGTTGTTTTTCACCATAAAGATCAGGGATGCCAAACTCATTTTAATTCAGGGGCCACATTCAGCTCAATTTGATCTCCAGTGGGCCGCACCAGTAAAATCACAGCAAAATAACCTATAAATAACCACAACTCCAACTTTGTTTTAGTTCAAAAAAGTACATTCTGAAAATGTTCACATTTAATGAACTATATTTTTAGAAAACATTATGAACACCCTGAAATTTGCTATGCCTCAGGTGATCATTTACACGTGGATTGCAACTGACAGATCACAGTTTATCTACAAAGACACAAAGCATTTAGTCACAGCTATCTGGAACTGAACAATCTAGTATTTTACTTTATGATCAATACAAGTTGTCAAAGTCTAGAAATTATTTAAAATGTACAGTTTTACAAATTTACAATTTACAGCTAATGCCTTCTCTGTAATTTTTACACTTTTTAAAGTCATCCCATTGGCTGAAATGGACCATCTGGTTTTGGCCTGTGGGCCATATGTGTGAGGCCCCTGGTAAAAATAATCGCAATAGATGAGTGGTGACGTCATCAAGTATGCTGGTGTTCCAATTGCACATTAACGATGTGTTCTCTCATTCTCAGGAGTCTGTACTTTTGAGTCCGTACTTGCGTCCGCACTTGCAAAAGATCTGATCTATAACCAAGCGCTGTGAATAAGGCATTTCAGTTAATACTACAAATGTGAGCTTCGTGGGGTGCTGGAGAAAAGCCAGGGGGTCATCAAAGTTGTAGGAGCTATAATAGTTAATAAGAAATTTCAGTGCGATCTACCCTGTGGTTGTTGAGATATTTCAGTCCGGAATAAGGCGATCTTCTGACCGTCAGCTCAACACTGTCACACTTTGATGTAGCTATAAATGTCCTGAGAGGCTGCTTCATAGGGGTTTCAGTCTCTGTACGTATCATGTGGAAAGCTGACCTTTACGCTGAGCCAGCTTTGGTCTTTTCACTCGGTAGAAACATAACTAATGTTGATGTGAGCTGCAATTTGTCCGGCATTAAAGGTGTGCTCAGTAGGTAAACAAAGCAAATTGTGCTTTGTGTATATTTGACTGCTGGATCATGAGTTTATTTGGCCCAAACAAACCTTCTGTAACATGCCCACAGCCGGCAGTGACAGCGACCCGCAGCCTCACACATGTACAGAAACATCCCTTCCAGTATACACAATATTTTGCCAGATTTGTGTTTGCTGACTCTCTACAACAGAGGCAGCGAGTGAAATGTTAGCATAGCTCACAGTCAGAAGGCAACAAAACCCAGGTTGGAAAATACATAATTTTCGTCAAGTTAAACACTAATAGAGCTATGAACCATTAAAGCTCCATTTATTTACTCTATTTGCATAATTTTAAATGAAGTGAATGCATCACATGCAGCGTTGACTGATGCAGCAGGAACAGATTGTCTAATTAATGAGCTTCTGTAAGTGTATTAAAGTGTAAGGAAGGAAGTGTGAATGATTGCAATTAATTGTTGATTGAGTGATCGGAGTGTATCAGCATTCTGTGTTATTAATGATATGATCTCTGGATGATTGAGTACAACTTGTCAAAGGATTTTCTGCCATTTCTAACATGCAACCTGAAGCTGACTGTGTCTTAACATTCATGTCGAGCAGTCGTTGCTGCATTTCAGCTTAAACATGCCGACCATGTGACCTATTAGAGTTGCATTTATGGAACACGCTGCAGCGGACTTATCGAAGCCTTGAGAATTTTTAAGCAGAGGAGGAGGTGTTTTACTTCGCTGGAACCGCTCATTTTTCTCCTGTCTCTCTGTGCAGATGGAGTCAGGTGGTACGGTCCTGAGCACCAACTGGAAAGACGTGGGCAAGAGAAAAGTGGAAATGAGCCCACCGGATGACGTTGAGTTCAAGAAGTACTGAGCACCTCCCTCCTCTCTCGCTCCTTTCTCTCTCCCCGGTTTTTTAAATTTTGTTTCATCTCTCTTCACGTTTGTCCTTCGGAGCTCCTCGTTGCTCTGCAGCCCACGTGGCCGTCCTCTTCATTGCCTCTTTCTTGTGTTGTTGCTCTGGTGTCTTCACTAAGTGCAGGGAGCCACAGCGTTCCCACTATCACTCCACCAAACCACACACGGCCTACTCTCTGCAACAGCTCTTGACCGGATCGGGTCGGTTGATTTGAATAATCTGTTGAACGGATTGATTTACTTTATTTGATTTTGTTAAAGCCCAGTGAACTCAAAAGGGAACTAAGGTCTGGATTGAAATGCGACTCCAGACCTGAAATGCTCAACTTCAGCCTCATCAAATCCACTTCTTTTTCTCTCCTGGTTTTCTCTAAACATCCTGTCTTATTTGGGAGCCTTTTAAGATTCATTATTATCAGCTCTTGTATAAAAAATGTAAAGTTGCTAAAAACAACAACTAGCTGAGATATTTCTATTCTAACTACGAATGGGTGTCTTGGCTCATGTTTTTTTTCTTCCTGTGTACTCAGTAAAAAGTCAACAGCAATACTCAGCACACTGACTTGTCTGGAATCTGTGTGACATGTCAGCCAGTGGCTTAGCACCGGTCGTTCCCTCAGTGTGACTCAAGCTTCAGTGTAAATAAAAGATTTGTTGTTTGGCTCACAAACTTTGTCTCGTGTTTTATGGTTTGCAAGTCTGCGGAAAGTGTTTTTGGACATATTGGAAAGTCTAGGAATACATCACTCAGACACAAAAACAGCAATATATTATGACAGGGAGCCGTGCTGTGTGATTATGAGCTGGGAGCGATAAAATGTGGTATTACTGATACGAGCGCAGGCAGTTCTGATACGGCTGACAGCTTGAGGATATGGTTTACGTATTGCGGTTCGATTGGTATCAAGTAGAAGAGCCCCGAGTTGTTTGGCCATCAGGCGAGGATACAGCCCGAAGGTGGAGCAGTGATTTAACACTGAGAGATGTGGGAGAGCGGGGCACCTCCCCTGTTCTCCAACCACATATGCGGCAGCTGAAACTGTGAGGGGGCGTCCTGCCGAGGCAAGAGAGCATTAATATGGATCAGCTTCCTAACCGCATCATCAAGCCTCTCACACTGAGTTAAGTGTTAAATTCATCACACATCGTTTCATCTCTCGTGACGATCAAACGCCCATTTGTGACTCTGGATGGAACTCTTAGCTTCGTAACACTTTTTTTTTTTCTCCTCGCGCACAAACACACACACTCCTCCAGCATCCGTGACACACACACACAAACACACCGCCCCCATCCTTACCCCCTACCCCCGCCCGAGGCAGCTCTGTGACATCAAAAGGGAGCTAAGCGCTTTGCATCGTGGGTAAGATCTGCGAGCGTGACGGCTACAGAGTCTTTAGTCTCATTAAAGAGTTCTAGAGCTGCAACTCTCACATTAAAGAACTCTGGAAACTTCTTTCTGCTCATCTCTTTGGAGCAGCTACCAGATGTGACACTTTCCAAACTGTTTTTCTGAGTGAAAGAGGGAGAGATGGCGTCTCCAAATGCACCCCAATAAGTGCATACAAATAGATATATAAAGTCATTTGGTCAGCAGCAGAACAGAATAGAGAGGTGACACTTGAAAGTTTACTTAAAAAAGTTTATTCACTGATATTGCACTTTGATATAGCCTCTTCAATGCAGATAAAAATACGTTTAGATGAAAGTTTGTGAGAGGAAGCAAACAGTAGATTGTTTTAATGAGAGCTACTCACAAGAACAAATGGGAAAAACACAGCAGTCAAAAATATTTCTCGCTAAATTGATAATAGGTAAAACAAGCAGTAGATGCTATTCAGGGCAGGTGGCTGCTATTGAGCTTCCCTATACATTTATTTACAGAAAGCAAAGAGTGAAAGACTATAAATACAAGCTTCTCCTATAGATAAATAGGTGGTGTTATACATGCTTTAAAATGGTGTGGAGCCGCTGGATGCTGCTTATCATAAGTTACTGTATATTCATTCTGACAGCATGTTGCGCCGCACTTCAGAGGGATCTAAATCGATAGCTGCTATGTTTTTTTAATAAGACGAGCCGAGCAGCGTGAAGACACTGCGTACCTTCACATGTGAGATCACGACTGTCCCAGATTCGGCACCATGCATTCAGACTGTGGACACGCTCACTGCTGCTGTTCGTTTTGCTCCGATCTGCTCAGGTGCCTACAGTAGATGAGAATAACAAAACCACCATCTCCCTTTTCTTCCCTTCATCTCCCCTCCCTTGGAACCCCCCTCCCCTCCCCTCCCTGACTCCCCCCCTCCTGGACTTTACCATCTCTCAGGTTAGGGGGTGTTTACACCAGACCCAGAATGCGAGCCACCCACCACTTGCAGGGCATGATGATCCTACAGGCCACCCTGCAGCCCCTGTAGTGGTAGGGCCACGGGTGGTAGCCGCCCAGGGGCTCGCAGATCCTCTGGCAGTGGGTGTAGCCGCGACGGCACTCGTTGCAGCACACGCCCTGGTGGTCCAGCATGGGGTCGATGTCCATGGTGCCCTGCTCGCCCTCGAGGCCTCTCTGAGTTGGATGAGAGACAAGACAGCGGTCAGTGTGCGGGCTGTCCCACTTGTCACACTGTTCATCTGTAGCTGCGGAGAAAGCTCATTTCAAACCAATTAAAAATGAATTTCCGACAGGCGGGATGGGGAGGAGGGGACCTTGTCAGATGTGGGTTTTTGTTGTCAAATATTTTCTTTTTCAACGTGGCGCTTGCTGTTTACCCCCCTCTGCAGTTGTCAGCAGTGTGTTGGGGGATGCTTCAGAGCGAGGGATTAGAAGTGGGGCCCAGCATCGGGGTTGAGGATGTGGGGTTTGGGAGGGAGGAGATGTGAATGTATGGGAGTCTGTGTGAGCTTAGCAGGGCAGAGGGGCCACAGAAGAGGAGGAGGAAGCAGCGGAGGAGGAGGGGATGTTGTGGAATTATTCATACAGACTCGGTGCTGAAAGGAAAGCTTTGGACAGCCACACACAGAAAACGCATGCACCCACGCATACGCTCAGATTTGCTGTGACAATCCAGGCCCCTCCGCCGTGACCCCGGCATCTGCTGCCGCTCCCACAGCTGTGAGAAACTCTCCTCGGGAAAAGCCTTCTCAGGTAGCCCTGAGATCTGAACGGACAGTTGCAAGCGCCGCCGCCTGACGCAAACACGAGAGAAGAAGAGGAAACGTGTGAGTTTGTCGGCGTGACTCACCTGATAGGGGTTCTCCGGGTTGAACTCTGCCTCCACGTCCTCCTCCTCTTCGACCCCGGCTGACTGCCGGCGCTGGCGGGGGGCAGCCCTCCTCTTCCTCTGGCTGCCTGCACACATCACAGTTTCAGTATCTGACAGCAGACCAAATTTAGGAGCAGAGTGGCACTAATGTGGCACGGCTCCTGATTGCACAGTCGTTTCTCTGGCAGCCTTTTCAAGTCCTCAGATGAAGTAGAATAAAATTGTGTTTTGAGAACTTTTGACCTCCCGGCATGCTAAAAATTGTACACTCAGTAGCTTGGAAACTTCACAAGGACTTGTGCTTTTTCTTTTTTAGCCTGTTTTCCTGTGTAGCTGTAACAGCTGCAATGTTAAATGGAAATATTTGAGACCATTTGACCCCTATCCTCTTTGTGTGGAGTAAAAACTCAGTCTTTGAAAAAAGACTCTTCCTTTCAGATTTACATTTTCAAATCTTTACCATGAGCATTGTGATTTCTTACTGGCTGAGTAGGTGGGGCGAAGCCAGAAAATTGGTAGATCTTCACACAAGTCCTTGATCTTGTTGCTGAGGAAGGTGGAGTCCGAGAGGGGAGTGTCGGCCGCCACCCAGATCAGATCGTCCTCAAACTTGGCCGGCATCACCTCGTCCTCCTTCAGGGGAAAAAGAAGGTGAGGCAAACATCACAGAAAGACAAAATCCGCTGCATAAAATCACACTTGTTTATGGATCCCGTTACTAGCTCTCTCCTTTAAATAGCTCACTCTGCATCCTGTCCGAGTCTAATCTGCATTAATGCTGCGCCATTAATGCTATTTAAAAGAACATAAAATCAGTAGTAAAAATGAAGACCTCAAGGCTTCAGCATAGAGATTCCCTCGGCACTAACGTTTAGCTGCATACACTGTGTCAGAACGCATCAGCGTCTGTGGAGAACGAGGGATTGGATGTCCTAAATTTACAGGTTTCAGTGGATAGACTAATGAGGTTTCCAGAGGAGAGACTGTAAACATACATGCGCTGTATCCACAGCCTGCAGGTAAAAGGGGAATTCTGCAGGGAGGATTTTGCCCAGAGGCGTTTGTTCCTGAGGGCTGCGCTACACTAGCCACAGCCATGTTTAGGGAATGTTATCCTCCAACCTTTCAGAAATGCTGCTGCTGTTTTTTTTTTCTTTTTTTTTTTCCAGCTCAAATGATTTGCTGGAGGGACAAATAAAAGCTGGGGTCCTTCTTCACTGCTCGACTGACTGATAAGAGTTTATCTGACCCACTCTCTCTGGATGGGGTCGCATGTTTGTGTGTATCCGTGTGTGTGTGTGTGTGTGTGTGTGTGTGTGTGTGTGTGTGTGTGTGTCTGTGTGTGTGTCTGTGTGTGTGTGTGTGTGTGTGTGTGTGTGTGTGTGTGCACGCGCTTATCTAACCCATATTTGCCATCACTCTAAATTATAGCAAATGACCAGCCTGCAGCAACCATTATAACAACATCTCCATGTCTCCAATCACACACACATACACAAACACACACACATACACACTATGTGCAAATGATCATTTATGAGGCAAAGAGAGGCAATAACGCAAACACACACACACACAAAAGCACAAATGTGAAATAAATGATCGTTCATGAGGCAGACAGAGGCAATAAGAGCAGCCCTGCATGATAATTAATTGTGTTCTCGTGTGTGTGTGTGTGTTTATGCTCACACTCATTCATGAGAGCGATTGCGGAGCTGTGGGTTTATGTGGATGTGAGGCTTACGCAGAACAAAATGATTTTAATTATCAGACAGCCTCAATTGAACAATCAGAAGCTGTGGCGCTGGTGTGTTTTCTGATAACAATCCACACTCAGGCACACACACACACACACACACACACACACACACATACACACACACACACACACACACAGACTGAGTGTGGAGATCTGATGTGTAGATTTCTTTTTATCTTAACAGAGTCCACCAAGCTGTGTTATATGATGGGAATCCTCAGAGGAAAATCACCTACGTGTTCCTGGTAGGATACCTCAGCATACATTTGCATTATATTAAACGTGACAACGATGCTGGAATATAACTTTCAGTATTCATAAGAAGCCCTCATATAAAGGGTTCTATACATTTTATATTTTCTAACTAGTGGCTTAAAATGTCTCATTGCACTTTTATTGTTGCCTTATAGTACCAAAATAAGCCTTTTGAAAGACCCTCTTTGGTGAAAATCAACTTTTTAACCTTGTTAACATGTCCGTATAGTAGTTTTTATATTAGAATAAGCAAAATAAGCAGGCAAAGCCATGAAGTATGTTTACTTAAAAACTGTATTGTACTGATGATACTCTCAAAAACAGCAGCTAACCCTATTAACTTGCTGGACTTCTTCAGAATCAGCTTCTGGTTCGAATGTGTATGGCTAAATTACAACTTTCCATTGTGTGGTGCAGAGTACTTTTACAGTGTTTTTGCAGAATCCTAGGTGAGCTGGTGTGCTTGAGCTGCTGCAAGTAGCATTTTAAAGTAGGAAGAGGGAGAATATTTTCATAACTAAAAAAAATAAACGACTAAATATGTAGTTTTGGTACTTGGAGATGAGTTTTAGGGGTTAAATCAGTGACCAAAGTGGGACTATAAGAACAATGTGTGGAATACCTCTTCAGCAAACTGTCCTAAAGCAAAACTTGCAATGTTTTTTTAGCTGACTTGCTTTTTCAATGTGAACAATATGCAGCCCTTTTCAAGAACCTAATTAGCCAAACTCTCCTTTCCTAAATAATTAAAGAGCTAGATAACTGTACTCTGTGATTACAGCAGGGCATTTGAGCTAAAGGTAAACAACAGCATGCAGATGTGCTCACAGTGCCAGTGCAAGATTAATGTTAGCAACGTCAGGTTGCAGTTGAATAGTCAAAATATTACACCCTGTCTTTTCTGAAACACTTTTCCTCAACTCCGATGGAAAATGTCAAGAGGTCAAGGGATGATGTGAAGGAGAATTCATGGGTACAGAGTAAAATACAACCATGGTGCTAGAAGAATTCTTCCATATTGTATAGACATGATGGATGTTTTGACAGTGACCACACTCATTGGTTTGTTGGCTACTGTTCTGAAGCCCCGAGTTGGAACATAACAAATTAAGCGTGCATTTAATTTATTATCACCTATTTTCCTATAAATGGGACAGTAGTTTACATATTAACATGATGCATACTGAAGGAGATTCGAAAGTAGTGATCAAGACCATAAACTCAATGAAAAATGTTTCCGGAGGTACCAAATCAAATGAAAAACAGAGTCATAATCTTGAAGATTTCTGTGCAGTCAGACTTCTTTTTGCCACCAGAGAGTCGCCCCCTGCTGGCTGCTAGCAAGATGGCACTTGTGCTTTGGCTTTGTTTTTCATGCTTGGAGTTTGCCAGTTGGGGATGATCACAGTAGGATTTATTTACTGGAGGGTCATGGCTAACAAAAGCAAAGCATGCTGTGCTGAGGGAGGATAATTACCTACCAGAAGTTCTTCATTTAAATGGTTTATTATATATCAATAAAGAACAAATAGACTATTATTGAAAAAATAATGTTAGACTGAACTCATAACCTTTTCCTCAGTAGACAGCAGTACTAAACGTGATCAGTGTTCTTCTTATTGATGATTCCCTCCATTTGAAAGCATTTTGCTGACTCAGTTATGACTAGTCAAACAGGTGTGTGATCAGAGGCACAGCAGGAATAAAACAATGGAGCAAACCAACAATCTAAGACATGTAAAACAGACACAACCAACCCACCAGGTCAAACGTCAAAGCGTCCTTGTTCAGAGCCTCCACATCAGGCAGGCGAGCTTTCACCTGCGTCTTGATGTAGCACTTTTCTCCTCCTGCAAACCGGATCCCTGTGATCCCCTGGAAAAATTGGTTTTACAGTTAAACGGTTTTATTTTTCTCAATAATCTCAACATCAACTGTAATATTACAACTAAAAACTGTCTGATCTTGATCAAATTTTGTTTTTTAATGCATTTGTGCACTGTTTTAAATTTTAAAAAAAATACAATCACAGGGACCACTGTGATTAAAGGTCAAATTTTTAATAGTTAAAAGGCTAAAACTGCTGCTTCACTAGTCTGATTGGCCTGATTGGTGCACTTTAATTAAAGGTCAAAAACCACCAGTCTGAATGTAATGAAAATTGGAGGGACAATGCATCTTGACACTGATTGCCCCTAAGGGGAGAACTTGTCTACTTGCTCTTAATTTCTCTGCTGTGGTAATGAGCCAGCCTCCCCACAAGGGTCTTTTAAAGTTTCAGCCAATTTGATTGACTTCTTCTGCGACGCTCCGAGCGGCCTCCTGATATCTTCTGATTACTTTCAATCGAACTCACAATCTCAAAGTCGTGGACCTCGACGGCCTCGTCCGACCCGCTGCCGGTGCTGAACCTCTCCATGTTGTTGGCCGTGTCGATCTCCATTGAACCCTCCTCCACTTTGCCATTGATGCTCATGCTGTAGTGGACATTGTAGACCTGCACAAACACACACAAGGTTTCAGACTGGCATGTAAGGTATGAGAGTCACCCCACCCCCCGGCTCTCACTCTCCTTCACCCTCCTTCTCTAATCTTTACCCCGTGACTTTCCCCTCGCACATCCAACCTCTCAATTACTCTTTTCAGATGCACATATTCATTCGAACCTGGTGAGAAGAATGCAATCCTCCCAGCTCCCTGTAATGTAATAACCCGTCCACACAGCCTCTCCATCACGTCTTAATAACATTTTCTAACTTCTCAGTGGAAAAACACACTCAGGAAGCTCCATTTTTACCTCTCATCTCTTACACCTCCTGCCCCCGGAGCATCCTCCGGACCACAGAGGCCCCCCCACCTCCCTTACCCCTCCTCACCCCTCCTCACCCTGACAGGATCCTCCAGCAAATGTGCACAACGCCTCCATTCACCGAGCCCTGCCTCAGACTGTACCGTGGAAATGGAGTGTTTAATTTACATTTTACTGTTTGCCTACCCTGCAAAAAAATCCACCTGGAAGAGTCCTACTGAGACTTTAAATTCAAACAGATCTACCAGTGACACCTAAGTTTCACTTGTTTCCAATTCCCATAGAAGAAAACAGCTCTTACACTCTATAACAATAATAGTTTTAATTGAAGACGTTGTTGAAACAAACTGCTTTGAATTGGAAAGTAGTGAAATTTAGCTGTTGCTGGTAGATTTCTTAAACTTGTTTGAATTAAAAATACTCAGTAGACTCTATAAGATGGTTTTTTTTTTTGCAGTGTAGGCAAACACTAAAATGTAAATTAAACACTCCATTTAACTTCTCTGAGCTTCTAAAAACAGCACCATCCTGCCCACAACATGTCTAGATAGTATAAATGTGTTAAACTGGTACTTTATAAGCTCAGATTATCTTAATGGAGCTTCGATATGTGGGAAAAATAAAACACAATGCACTCACTTCCTCTCCCTTCTTATTTCCCCTCATTAAAGCTCATTTTTGCTTTGTAAGCTGCACTCACACACGCAGGAAGACAGAAATAAGAGGAA
The DNA here is from genome assembly GCF_022539595.1 of Amphiprion ocellaris. Lineage (NCBI taxonomy): Eukaryota > Metazoa > Chordata > Actinopteri > Pomacentridae > Amphiprion > Amphiprion ocellaris. The sequence continues at coordinate 8,407,071 of NC_072775.1, read as the reverse complement.
AAAGTAAGATATCACTCTCACATGTTTTTCGTTGTTGTTCCAGAAGTAGAAAGCTCCGACTGCTCCCAGCAGAAGCAGGAGGGCTCCGGCTATGAGCACCGCGATCCCGGCCTTCAGGAGGCGGCCGGTGGCGGCAGGTTTGACCGCCACGGCGGAGTAAGCCTGAGATAAGAGCGAAAAACAACAAAACACGCAACTTATTTTGGCAGTTCTTAGACAGAAAACTTGTGATCAGCTGATGATATGATTGTGCAGAGATGTCTACAAGTGTATATAAGTAATCTATCCAGCTGTGACCCCTCACTGGCTCCCATTCATGCGTAAAAGCCTGCGCAATAACTCCATAAATCTCATGCGCAATTCTGGCCCGCAAAGACTCACCGGAGGCATGAACTGATGCAGGTCCTCTGGTCCCGCTGAGGCGATAGGTACTTTCTCTGAATTCCCGGCCATGACTGGAGCTAAACACCTGAGGAAACCCCAATCCACCAGCTCCTCTCTCTCTGTCTCCCCCCCTTCCTCTCTCTCTCTGAGGGGGAGGTGGAGGATGGACCCTCCTTCTCAGTAGCACGGGTCCAGTGTTGCGCCGAAGCTCACACGTACCTTTTCAAGTTTTAATAAAAAGGTAGAATCTACCATTAATTTGAACCACACGTTTTATGCTTTCCTTTTTAAAAAAAAAAAAATCATTAATGATTTTTTCCCCCTTTGAAGATCACATAGGCGGCTCATGTAACTTACATGAGTTTGATTCCTGCTGTGATCCTCGGAATTTCGTATCATTAAGCTTCATGACAACCTCAGAGTCTGATCTATTCAGCAATTAAGAGGATGGTGAAGAAAGGATGAGGTTTGTCTCCTCTTGTCGCCTCTGCACACCTCCCCTCCCTCCCCTCCCCTCTCCTCCTTATTTCTCAAAGCCTCCACAGACTTCTCAGGGTCAAAGGTGACTCTGGCGGAATGTAACATGTTTTTTTTCCCAGCCCAAACACGGACAGTATAACCTATTTACAGGATGAAAGCAGCAGCAGCAGCTTGTCCGACAGATTTCCACCGTGTTTCCCTACATCGTCTATATCTGAGTCCAGAAGCTGTTATTAAAAATGCCCTGAATCCATGAATGATAATGACAGGATTACGTAAGGGGCGCACGGTGCGCATTTGGCAGATCGACAAAAAAACATCCTGACAGGATAACAGAAAGATTTGCTCACAAGGACTTCGTGTTCTTTGACAGAAAAGCACACGTGCGTTTGAATGCCTTTACTGTCAAACTTATTCTTACTCTCCTTCTTATGTGTGGAAGCTTAAGAGACAAACTGTAAATGCGCCTTTACGCACGCACAGCCGCTCTCATTATGCACGTCTCTGCGATGCGCACGTTTCAGGTTTTAATGATTTATGTGGTGGAAACCTGAGCCTATCTTTAATTCCTGCATTAACATGCGGCTCCTATGCAAATAAATGCAGTTATTAAATCCGTGAGAATGAAAAGAATAGCTATGAAGGTTTCTGCTCGTTATGCATGAGGTGGCAGAGTGATTTGCTGAGAAAAACCTTGGCGTCTGCTCTGGCATCTCACCAACAAAATCGTATTCACAGAGGGGGGAAAAAACTTAACTGACCTTCTTCATTGGGCTGCAAGGACAGAGGCTCGCTGCTGCAATAACAGCGACGCCTGTTGGCTGTTTTTGCAGGAGACTGATGCTCCTGCAAGGCACTCACAAACACCCTGCTCACCTGATCACGCAGAAACACTGGACTCACGTGTTCAGAACAGTATTTCAAAGTTTATTTTCTTCCCAGAATATTGTGATGATAGAAAAATTCTGTACAATTAATTATTATTGCATTCAAATGATTCCATACATCGTTATCAACTTGATACATCGTGGGTCACCAGCCCTCAAACTCAACAGTTTCTGGGCCCATTTTAAATAGTGAGCATGCTTAAAGATCAATAATTACAATTCTTATTTACACATCTTTGCTTAATTATTATTTTTTATATATAAAAATAAAGCCTCTGTATGTACAAATCTTGCATATGATACACTTCATGTCCAACAAAATGTCTCCAAAGTGATTGAATGAACTTCAAATGTGGCTTTTACATTAAAAACAAACACACAAATATTAGGATATAAACGTCTATATGCACACTCTCCACAACAAATGACTTCAAATAGTTACATTATCCTCATTGTCAATGACTCATAAATTAAGAATCTGAATACACTGTACATTTCTTTGAGAGTGAGCTTAGGTTTGTGTGTGCTGTTGTCTGTTTTAGACGTCGTTGTTGGGGCAGTGTGTTGGGGTGGGGGTGTAAACAGGGATGCTGATGTCGCTGACTTCCTGCACCCTCACAGGTCTGGGTGGGGTGACCAGGACGTAGTCGTACTCTCTGTGCAGCACCTTCTCGTACACGCTCTGCAGCCCCACGGTTTTGGGGATGTGGGCCTGGTAGTAGTTGTCCCTGCGGTGGGGGTCCCGGGGCAGGGAGGCTGTTTTGGAGAGGCTGCTGAAGGAGGAGAGGGTCGGGGCCGGGGAGGGGGCGGCGTTGGCTCTTACTGCAGAGGGGCTCCAGCATCTGTCTGAGTGACCCAGGACTTTACACTCACTGGTACAAGCCCACAGAGCTGAAAGAGAAGAAGAGGAGTTGTATTCAAACTGACTGATAACTCACATCACGTCTCATGTTCGTTTCATTTTCTGTTTTTCTCACCATTTTGGCCCCCCATGGGAGGAACCACTGCCCCATCCTTCTTCAGGCCGGTGTCTCCACTCACATCACTGTCACTGTCATTGAAGTCACTGTCCCCCTTGCCACTGTCTTTGCCACTGAAGGCTGGATCTCTGGCAGAGATGGTGGTGTAAGAGTTGCCCTTCCAGATGGTGATGGGCCTCACAGCCTCCTTTCCATTCCCGTAGCCAGGCAGAGTGGAGTATCCCTGCAGGAGGTGGGGAGAAAAGAGAGAAAGCAGAGGTTATTATCTGCTCCATGAAAACAATGCATTCTGCTGATTGTTGTGTGTCCCTACACCTCTCTGCTCCTCCTCCTCCCCCACCCATCGCCCCTGAGCACAAAGGTGCAGCTCACCTCGTGTTTATTCCCTCGCAGCTTGCTGTTGTTGTCTGAGTCGTACACACAGGGCACCTCGCTGCCGTCCTCCGAGGCCGAGCACATGTCGCTGCCCCCCGGGTGAGCAGAGGTGAAGCCCCCGGGCTGGCTGCTGTAGGAGTGTCCCTCAAAGCCCGCTGCTCCTCCTCCTCCTCCTCCACCGGCTCCGTGCAGCGGCAGCAGCGGGTTGTCAGCCACGTGGCTCCTGCCCCGCTCCAGCGTGTCTTTCTCCCCGTACGAGTCGCTGTCCTCCCCGCTCTTGTCCCGCTTGCGCCGGTTGCAGGTGGTGGCGATGAAGATGATGGCGAGCAGCAGGAGGGTGCAGCTCCCCGCCAGGACGACGATGATCACCACCGACAGGTCCCACTGAGAGTGCGCCTCCTCCCCTCCGCCGAGGCTGCCACCGGGCTGGTACACGGTCCTGTCGCTCGGCGGGGACCCGGCGATGATGAGGAAGTGCAGGGTGGCGGTGGAGGTGAGCGCGGGCCTCCCGTTGTCGCTCACCGTCACGGTCACGCTCAGGGTCTCGTCCACGTCGTGGCTCAGCACCTGGTTGAGATAGATCTCCCCGGTGGCCTTGTTAACGGAGAACACGGAGGGCTCCCCGGTGGCCAGGCCGTAGGACAGCTCCGAGTTCACGCCCTCGTCCGCGTCCCGCGCCTCTACCCGGGTGATGACGTAGCCGCTCGGTGCGTCCCGGGGCAGCAGGACTTCAGCGGAGCCGTTATGGAGAGGAGGCTGGCTGATGACCGGAGCGTTGTCGTTCTGGTCCACTATCCGCACGTACACGTTGGCGCTGCCGGACAGCGGCGGGGAGCCTCCGTCGCTGGCGGTGATCCGGAACTCCAGCTGCTTCATCACCTCGTAGTTAAAACTCCGGAGCGCGTAAAGCGACCCGCTGGCGGGATCCAGAGACACGAAGGTGGAGATGGGGGAGCCCATGAAGTAAGTGTCCGCCAGTTTGTAGCTGACCTTCCCGTTTGACCCCATGTCCATGTCCCGCGCCACCACCGTGGTGATGTACGCGCCCGGTGCGTTATTCTCCACTACAGCCACCTCGTACACCGGTTTGCTGAACACCGGAGCGTTGTCGTTCTCATCGGTGAGTCTGATGGTGTACTGAGTGATGGTCCTGAACGGGGGGGAGCCCAGGTCCTCCGCCACCACCGTCAGGTTGTACTCGGGGATCTTCTCCCGGTCCAGAGGGCTGGTGCTGACGATCATGAAGCTGTCCTCGTACGCCTGCTGCAGTCTGAAGTGGTCGTGTCCGTACAGAGTGCAGTGAACCTGCCCGTTAGCGCCCGAGTCTCTGTCCGAGGTGCTGACCAGCGCCACGAAACTCTCTCTGGCCGCCGCCTCCGTGATGTACGCGATGCCCGCCGTGATGGACGTCATGGGGGTGATGGAGATCTCCGGTGCGTTGTCGTTAACGTCCTGCACCTGCACGACGATTTTGCAGATGGCCGGGCTCGGGTTCGGACCCAGGTCGGTGGCCTGGACGTCAAACTCGTACGTGTTCTTACTTTCAAAGTCAATCGGGCTCTCCAGAGTGAGCCGCCCGGTTTTCCTGTCCACTCTGAAGAGCTGTCGGATCTCCGGCGGCACCTGGTTACCGAACCCGTACACCACCTCCCCGTTCAGCCCCTCGTCCGGGTCCTCCGCGTTCAGGTCCAGTAGGAGGGAGCCCACCGGTGCGTCCTCGGGCAGGTCCACGGAGAAGCTGTTCCGGTCGAACACCGGGCTGTTGTCGTTGTAGTCTTTCACCTTGATATTGATGCGCGTCGTTCCGGACCGGGACGGGTTCCCTCCGTCCATGGCGACCAGCTCCAGCGCGTAAGAAGCCTGCGTCTCCCGGTCCAGCTCCTTCATGAGCACCAGCTCCGCATATTTAACCCCGTCGGCCCTGCTGAGCACGTCGATAGAAAAGTGGCTGTTGACAGAGATCTGGTAGCTCTGGATGTAGTTCACTCCAACGTCCTCATCCACGGCAAAGTCCAGCGGGATCCTCGTACCCACCGCTGTGTTCTCGGAGATCTCCAGACTCGACTCTTTCCGGGGGAACTCGGGGGAGTTGTCGTTGATGTCCTTGACCTCCACCTCGACGTGGATGAGTTTGAACTGCTCTTTGGAGAAGCTGACCACATCGAAAGCGATGAGGCAGTGCAGGGTGTGTTTGCAGATCCTCTCCCTGTCTATCCTCTCCCCGATGGTCAGCTGCCCGTCGCTCTCCCTCAGCCGGATGAAAGACGAGTTGAACTGTTTCATCATCCTGAAATTGGTCCTGGAGCCTCCCGAGGAAGAAGGAGAGGAGGAGATGTCCTTGGCCAAGTTTCCAATCACTGTCCCTGGCGCGTCTTCCTCAAATGTCTGATATTTCACCGTCTTTGCTTGTGTGACAGCAGCCAAAGAGACGCACACGAGCACCAGCAGCCCGTTCCACCCTGTTTCTCCCATCTTGACACCTTCACTCCAAAAATATTCTGAAATTCAGCAAACTGTCCTCACTCAGTCCCAACTCAGAGTTTAAACAAAACGCACCTGGGGAAAAAACTGCTCCTCCCGCCCTCCAGTCGCCTCTACGGGGCTGTTTTCCTGTTTTAATATAAAGCCTGCAATAAATATTCCATATGTCTTTCAATCCGCACTCGTGATGCGCTCCGCTCTCTCTCTACTGGAGGTGTGCTGTTCTCTCAGCGCAAGAGGGCTGCAGTGTCTGCAGGAGGGTTTATACGGGGAGGCATGCAAATGAGCCACACTGTGACCAATCCGGGCTTTGAGATGAGGAAAAAAAAGGGGGGGGGACTTCTGAAAGACCTCTAAACCCTGTTTAGAGATTCCTGGACTGTGCGAGGAACTTGGCTCCCAATATGTGGGCTAAACGCGGGGCTTGATTTAATACAGCTTTAGTTTCCGTTGCTTGTTTATGTTCCTGAGGCTGTTAAATGAGTCTGCGCACCGACACATGGGGGGAAGAGCGGAGAGATGCGCAGTGTCCCTGAGTTAGAGGACAAAGCATTTGAATAGGAGTGTCTTGCTCGGGATGCTTTACCTCCATAAACGCGCGTTTCAATGCAAAGAGACTTATGCTTGAACACTGGTCCCCACGCACGTGTCATGTGTAGCCCACGGGAGTGAAAGCAGCCACGGGGAGGCTGAGCTTGCCCCACTGACCTCTGCAGCTCTGATCCATGGAGAATAACTTCATTCCTGCGAGAAAACATGATTCGTCCTTTTCCTCCAACCTCAGTGCGCCCTGATCGACTCAGCCTCACAGATGAGATTACTTCTGATGCTGAGGCAGCTAAACGAGCTGAATAATGTGGCGTAACTCGTGGCAACGGCGTGGTTTTGGCGCTCATTTTTCATTCTCATTAATAAATTCCATAAATTCGCCGTGCCTTCTGCTCATTCATCCCTCTGGTGTGTTGTAATCCAGTAATTGTTTGCCTATCAGATCATATCTGAGGGCAGGAAAAAAGGGGATCTATATCCACTTAAACATTGATTTTATTCTAATTCGGTCTCAGCTCAGATCGGCTCACGAGATGTCTAGTGCGCAAAGAGAGGGGATTTCTTTAATTAAAGCCGCTCCAACGTGCGCCTCTGCGTGGCCTCGGCTGCAGGAACAGGTGAACACGACACGCACACACACACAGAATGGGCCACGCACGCACTCACTCACTCACACAGCCTTCCGCGAACCCGTTACAAATGGGATTTGGCTGTAAACGCAGGAGGGATTTATCAGGACTTCAATAGTGAGATTATGTCAAAGGCCCATGAAGCCCTCGTTAGTAGCGGCGGGATAATGGCATGGCGGGGCCTCCCTCTGCAGCCGTCCACGCCGGCATTGTGGCCCCTGAGCCGGTCTGTGGGGACCCTCACCCCCGCAGCCCTCCGTCTAACTGCAGCATAATGAGCCAAAGCCACATGTAGCCTTTGTACCGTCTCCTCTCTCTCTCTCTCCCCTCTTTCCTCCCCAGACCTGCCCCTGCCCGGCCACGACTCCTTTCATTACGCGGAGATGGGAGATGAATTGCTGTGGACATCAGGGTCCCTCCTATTAAAATACATTTAGAGAGAGTCCGGGGCCCCGTCACGGCTCTTTAAGAGATTTTCTCATTCTTCCCTCATCGGACTCCCTCTCTTCTTTTTTCCCCCCTCTCCTTCCTCCTCAGTCTCCCCCCTCCTCTTTTTTTCTCTTCAGGGGCAACACTTGCCTTGCAGTAGAAGCTAATATCAGTTGGCATGTTCTATAAAGAACCCATCTGCCACAGAAAGTCAAATAGAAGACACCTGAATGAACAACATCTAGAGGAGCAGCTTGCAGAGTTAGACACAGTCAGGCCTGTTCTGAACGATAACACGTCATTCTGTGACTGATTAAAGACTTTACTGCTAACCTGACAGCTCTTATGGGATGTTAGAAGAGTTCAAATTGTGTATTTAAGTAGCTAATGCATGACTCATGATGATTCAATGCAGGATGAAGTCCTGTTGCTTCACCATTAACAGGAGGAAAATATCACTTTATGTGATTAGTTGAGACACTTAAAACTTAATACATGAATTTAAGAGTCAAATTAGTGAAGTTTTTCAACTGTAGTTTATGTTTTCGCATCTGAAAACCAGCTTGTTTTTTTGTTTAAATAGCCTAAAAACATCTTCTGCATTCTCAAAAGCACTCCAATTTCCAGGAACCTGGTCCCACTACTTGAATAAATGCATAGTTTGGAAAAGAAAAGTGGCATGTATCCTGTTAGATAATTCTTTCAAGTTGCAAGATTGATAATAATGCTGGTAATTGTCAACTCAATATCATGTGTTATTTAAACTAAAATGTCTGTTTTAGTTGGCTTTAAACTAAATTAAAGTTGAGGAAACTTCATGAAATTGTCTTGATAATTTCATAGTTTTTCACCTTTTTCACCTCTCTGCTCTACATGCCTTTATAAATTTTATGCATTTAAAGTAATACATGATGTATTACTTTAAATGCACAAAATTTTAATACTGGTGCCACTTTCAAATCCTTTATAAACACTTCAGGAAGAACTTTTGGGTTGCCAGGTTGTGGAAAATCCCTCTGACTGCACTATATGAGCTCTAAATACTAAAAGAACACTAACCTACAAAAAAGGTTGCACACATTTTCTACTGAAAAATATATTTACTGCACCTTAAGCACAGTTGGATGCCATTTGAAATGGTTTAAACTAGTAATTGAAAATACTTTTTTTCTGTGGACAAAAGGCTAATTCTACCAACTCAGTATAGTTTGTTGGTTTGACATAACTCAAAACATCGAAAACTGTTGCATTATTGCACACAAAGTTTAATTTTAGTGAAATCCAGCTAACTTGATCCCTATTCATGCTTGACGTAACGATAAATTCCTTTACTGGTGATGTTGTAAGTGTGAATGAATCACTACAACAGGAATTCATGATACGCCCTGCTTTAATTTATTCATTATATCATCATGCATTAGGTTAGCATTACTTCAAACACATATTTTGTATAATTTGGTACCACTTTCCAAACAGAAGTCACTTTAGGAAGAACTTTTGGGTTGCAAGGTTGTAGAAAATCCCTCTGACTGAAAAAAAAAAAATACAACTCTAGAAATGAGCACCAGTAACAATGCATTATCAACTGAAGCACATTTGAATGCATTACCAGGTTTCTCACTGTCATTTCCACAGACTGGCAGCCCAGAACGTCCCAGTGGTTCACCCTGATATAACACCAAACCTGAATAGGTTGGGAGCAAAGTTGCAGCTGAACATCAGTGATCCCACTAAGCTGAGAAGTTAAGCAGCAACACGGTGCAAAAAAAAAAGATGTTTCATTCACCCTGCAACATTGTGAAGAGGCCATTCTGTCCAAACTGAAGCTCTTTTTTTTTCATTTGAAGCACAGTAATCACACTCTCACGCTGTTCTTCTTTTTATTCCTGCGTGAGAGAATCTCCTCATTTCTCAGCATTTTCTCACACTGAGAAAATAAACGATGGTGGTAACCACTGTTCCCTCTAAACTGCGCGCGTGCGCAATTGCGCACTGCTGACACGGTCTCCGCGCACAGAAAATCTGCGCTGTGCACAAAAAAAAAAAAATCCAACCTAAATTGTAAATAAAATAAACACGTAACAATTCATTCTGTGCTATTTTTCAATGTGAGTCAGTGAGTGACCGGTGACTGGCTGCTGCAGCCAATGATGCGATTCACATACGTATTTACCATAGACTGTATATAATGGTATTTACGCAGCTAATCAACGTCAGGCGTCCTTATGTGCAGCCACCATTGTTCTCATAGATATGAATGAGTAGATAGGACACGCCCCTTTGAGCTGCGTGCTACAGCGAGGCTAAGCTAGTGGGGGAAAAGTTTCAGTGCATTCCGTTGATGTAGATGGCGTGAAAACGGAAACAAGAAGTATGCCGGCTCACTGTGCTGCATACAATTACACACTGCGTCGTACGATTGAGACAAGTGTAGCCAAGTGGAATACTGGCAACTCGCAATTTTGGCCACGAGGAGGCGCTGTGCCCTGCTCGGGTTGTAGAATCAACCGCGGGGAGCAGGACATGAAGCGATACAGAGAAAGCAGGAAGAAAAAGAGACCGACGCATGGTGGACTTTTGGAAGGCATGGTGGACTTTTCCAACCCACGGTGGACTTTTCCAACCCATGGTGGACTTTTGCAACGCATGGTGGACTTTTCCAACCCATGGTGGACTTTTACGACGCATGGTGGACTTTTCCCGGAGTACCGATGTGGTGATGCTTGGCTGACAAAGACTGGGGGAAACGGTTTTATGTCCTGCTGCCATGTGTGTATGTGAACTAGCTCAGCTAGCTTAAAGATTTCTGTGAGTATATGCAAACTGTATACTAACTCATTTTATTACCTGTTTCTGATAACCAGTGGTTTGTTAACTGTGTGGTTGTGTGTATTTTGTTTGTTTTATTTTATTTCATTAGGGACAACCACTGCAGTTGTTTATGCACTTAGACTGATACCTTTATGCACTGAAATGTTATGCAGTGAAAGACTTATGCACTAGATGGTTTATGTACTAAAAGGTTGTGCCTTAGAGAATTTGTGCACTTAAAATTGAGAGGTTTATGCATTGAAGTGTTTTTGCACTGAAGTTATCGGATAAACGAATTTCCTGCATTTATGAGAATAGACCAAAAATCACTCCAAATATATGTTAACGCTGCTGTCTTCTTCTGGAGCAGTCGAGGAATAAAAAACCCCAAAATTTAGTTTGTGTCTGGTGTTATTTCCCATTTCACTAGCCCACACAAGGAAACTTGGAATGACTTTTCATAGGTAAGAATAGTTTTTGGCTCTTTTTTCATTATGAAATCTTGTTGAGAGCTTCCAGTCTATGAGAGCTAACTAGTTAGCCACTAGCAAAACGCTAAGGCGAGCTAGCAGCTTGACAACCAAATACCAGACGATTAATAGTAGCTGCAGTATAGTTGTACAAGCAGTAGTAGTAATACTAAAAGTACAAGCAGTAGTAGTATAAAATAGCTGTTAGAGTCATAGAAGTAGTATCAGCATTTGTAATAGTATTACAAGTTGTAGTAGCAGTGCCAGTATCAGCAGCAGTAGTTAGTGTACTACCACTACTACTAGTAGTTGTCACATTGCTATTACTACCACCAATACTACCAATAGTAGTTATAAAGCCTAACTCATGTATATCCAGATTACCATCTATGTTCTTCCTCCAAACCCATTTTATGATTGGGATTACAGGCAGTTCTTTAGGACTGCTCTCAAATAATTGAAATGTTACTAAACAAGGTTATACTTATCAAATTAAATAGCTCTGGTCTCCAGTATATTGGCGAATTCGGTTCTTTGTACTTAATTTATTAGCATGATTTCTTTTTAATATGTTGTGTACAGACTTAATTACTTCTCTGTCTACTTTTCTTACTCCATGTAGGTTTCCCAGAGACTATGGGTTGAGGAGGAATTGGAAGTTTGTCGGCTTAGACCTGGTGTCATTCCATCAGTGTTTAACTTCCCGGCTCATCATGGAAAAGTACGTGCCAGAAAGACCACGACCAAGCAGCCTTGAGATCTTAGGCAGCGTCTCCCTGAGGTGGGTGTCAACGGTGTTCACGGTCAGGTCTGTGGTAATCCCGTCAAAAAACAAAACAGAAAAAAATCTAGATTATAAATCAACATGTAACCAAAGCACTCTGTGTATAACACCATAGT